>NC_044189.1:26329307-26929307 GCF_900880675.1 Sparus aurata | reverse complement strand
AATAAGCTAGCGATGCCAGGCCGGTTGCAGGGCCCTCGGGGGACCTTGAGAGCTCGCTAATTCTACCGGAGTCGCCAATTCCAATCTAATTCACCGCGTCATTTTCATCTTCGAAATGTTGGAATGGGTAATCAGATGATTGATTGAAGAGGACTGCTGTTCTGACGGAATACTGACACGGACACAGCTGGCTGCCTGTCAAAGGGGATGGCTGAATGATATATGAGTATCCTCGCTCAAAACAAAGCAAAAACCGCCCACACTTGCAAGGTGATACTATAGCCCTCACCAGTATCTGTGTTCACTCATTATTCGAGCATGTGAAGCATATCCATCCTCATGACTGTTGATCGCATCCACACATTTCAGCACATTTCATTTTGTCTCCTCCTCTGGAAACTCTCCACAGTGAGGTTAAGGACCGGCCTCTGCTGCTTGGCGCGCAGACACCAGCAATCACAAATTATGAATTATTTCACACATTATCAAAGCCTAACTACTTACCAGATACCTTCTGTAATAAAACATTGGAGATCTTAATTTCAGCTTCCCAGAGAACGAACCACCTCTCAGAATCAAATCACCATCTATTTCCTCCCTTATTTGAATGGATGCTGTGACTACAGTGCAGCAGAGTGATATTGAAATGCAAGAATACTCCCACACATACTATCTCATAGCTCATTTTAAGTGCAGACACAATCATTAGAGGGAGAAAGCACAATAGAGCTACACTCCATTAAAGGTTAGCACTGTAGATAGCTGCCGTTGGATGATAATAAAAGATACTGTGTTATAATTACTGTTTGAAATGCAAAAAATATTATGGCTGCCTTTTGATATAGTGTAAATAAATGAATTAAGTGTAACACTTTTAAATGGATTGCATTACCTTGTGTCCGCCTCCTCCGTAACAGTTTAAGAATGAGAGAGGAAAAAATATAAATCCATCAGATACTACTCCTATGATCTGATTGATGCCGAGGAAAAGTGGTATTGATTGATTAGAGTCTCTTTATCATGTCTATTGATTGTGTTTCGGTTTGCTGTGGATTACAGCCACATGCCTTGCTGCTGCGGGTCATGAAATACGAGGATCTATTGAATTTGAAAAATAAATGCTTTGGAAAAATATTGCTCTGCAAAGCTAAATTGACGGGCTTCTGAAACGATCATTATTTATGGTGGGGGGAGGGGAAGCAAGGTGAAGAAGATGGCACAGCTCATCCTGTTCAGCATTTTTCATGCAACAAGATACCAGACAATGGCCAGAGCGTCTCCACATAAAAGACCAGGCTAAGGGAAAAAGTGCATGCGGCAATATGCGTGAAGAAGGCAGGATCGATAAGCAATCTAGGGAGCAGAGAGGGTCAGGTTGAGCATGGGGAGGTTATCATATACTGTACCTCAACACGTGTAATAGAGGGCTCCCCTATGTAATGGAGCGGCTCTGAGATACAGTGTGTTTTTATAGCTGGCATGAGAAAAACCACACAGAGCTTCATTTCACATATTGTAAATGATCTTTAATATGCCACAAACAAGACACAAGAAGATCCGGACCAAAAATAAAGACTCTATTTCAGTTTATTACAATCCAGTGTCTAGAATTATCTTTTCAATCGTGTATAATCTCTTCAAACTAAGAATTGTTCTGTTTTTGTCACTGGAGAATTAGCCTTTTATTTGTATCTACAGAGGTAGCAGGTCCTCGGTGCTCCCGGAAGTTCTCCATGTTGCATAGCCATGCTTCTACGGTGGCCCGGAATGTACAAACCAAACACTGGCTCTAGAGTAGGCCTTTTGCATAACAGGCTCTCCTACATGCTAACATAACAAAACTTTAAAACCTTATCCCTTAACACATCGACCACAGTTCACAACATTGCAACAGCAAAGCAAGTTTTCAATTTTGTTTATTTCCAGCTCGCAAGTGTTTATTTGACCAGTACTTACTTCACTGTAAACAAGCTAGCGAGCAACGGTAGGACTCAAGGGTGTGCGCAACTGTGTGTTTGAATTCAGTTCAATAACTAAACTTTGCACTGACGGACCAGAGACTCTGGTAAGTAGGTTTACCCTCCAGCTCCAGTCGGCAGTCACAATTATAGAACGTTAAAACCAAACAATGGAGGTCATCTCTGCTGATCGCTGCTGCAGTCAAGTTGATAAAGAGAATTGAAGATAAATCCACTTTTTAATCTAAATGTTTACTCCTCCAGATGGTCTGGCTCTGCACCTTACTCTCTCCTCCAATGCTGGCTGTGTCTGGGCAGCTGAGCGGCTATATTTATATTTTATTAGAAAAGTCTCTGAATTTCGCTTAAGATCAATGTTTTTGATCAAAATAGAAAGATAACTATTAATAACTATGAACAAACAGAAAGGATACTGAAACATTTTGCTCAGATGACACTCATAAAAATGACATTATCTGTACTAGACACTCATCTTAGCTGTTTTTACTTAACCCTACCAACCTACTTGTCTGCATTATGCTCTGGGGTGTCTGGCGCTGAAGACAAGGCAGTTTGCTGTGTCAGAACACATTTCAGAATCACTTTTTAAAAATGATTTTCTGGACTGTCCTAGATCAACAAACAGGCAGTCCTTAACCAGGTGTCTCCTTTCAGTTCCTTCTGGTTGTTATATTGACATTAAGTGGATGTCCACAATGTCGGCAGCTGTGATCACTGGAAGATTTGACAGCAACAGCTGAGTCACTATTTATAATAAACACACATTTCTGACATTTGTTTCTAAATAATAGCTTGTTTTCTCTTTACCAACCGTATATATAGGGCACTTAATTATATAGTTAATTACTGCCAGTCAGCAACATACAACACAAACAACTATGCAGTGGTAAATGTTGCATGCAGCATCCCATAAACTCAGAAAATATGGGCAAGAAATAAGTCAAAAAGGAAAATGACCTAGATCTGATCGTTCTGTTGCCTGTTGAAGGCTCGTTGAAAACATTTACACATTTGCTAAACAGATGCAAAGCTTGAATTAGTCATGCACAGCTGAATACTGTGGTTGATGACCCACATTAATAGAGTCTCTTACAGTGTGGTCTGGTTATTAGGAGCTGGGTTTGCAGATCAGATATCCACAGGACCCATTATGATTTTGTATTTCTTGTGCTTGTCCAAGCCACAGTTTGTGCTCTTTATTTACCTGTTTGTTATTTACCACTGCGTTTCATAAAATGCATTTCATAGTGTGCCGTTCCTCATAACACCGGAATGACTTGGAATTTTTAAGGGGGAGGTAAAGTTCATTCCTAATGGAAAATAAATACAGTAATTTCACATTCAGGCATCCCCAAACTATACAACAAGAACTGCAGTTGTCTTTTAAATTCACAAGAGAGCTGATTTATTTCAATGGCAGAAGCAAATGAGAAAGACGAAATGTAACTAAGGGGGTCCCATTTAGAGGATGACACAGTTGGTATCTGGCTACCTGGTTGGGCCAACAACTAGGTGTTTTATTCTTTATTTTTATTCCTTCTTTAATTCTCTTAATTTTTTTCAGGGGATTTTTTTGTTTTGTTTTTCTCAAAGATTAAAGATCTTTAAGATTGGTAATTTGAGACAATGGAATCACACAATCTTGTCCAGGGAAGACAATGGCTTGAGTAAATGAAAGAACAGAAATGCAGATTGGTCTGTTCTGGTCGACTGGTCTCCTTGTGTTGAAGTCCGCCATGCTATACACCCAACCATCATCTGGAACTCAACTACCACAATCTGTCTCCAAACATAAAGGACACACTACTCTTCATGTTGGCACTGTTTGGACGTAAATTGCTGTGTTCACAATTGTCCTATTTGGACTAACATTTTAAGGACACTCAGCTAACCTCAGCTCAGCTATACTCAGATATTCCTGATGAAAACTGAAACATTGCTGGCACTAAAATTCATTACGAGCGAAGTGGACAGTGTGCTAGAGTCTTTTTCTAAAGGATATTGAGCTGAAATTTTTGTCTTTTCAATTACTTAAACCTGCAATAAAATTGTGAATGTAACACACATTGGTTGGTACTGTCTACTGCATACTACTGACAAATGCAGTAGTGGAGGATATCACAATCCACTTTCCCAGGTACTTGTACTAGTCCTCTGCAGAAGCTGATACATGAATCATACAGAAAGCAGTCTTTATGGAACACTCCACAATTGTACAATTGGTAACATTGCAACAGCTGTTAACAGTAACTTTTTTTTATCTCAAACTAAGGTGAAGCTATGGAAACGTCAATGCACACATATTACGCAACTAATTATACTCTTGTTCACATCCATATGTGACTCGATTGTATTAAAGTCCACAAGAGATATAAAAGAAAAATGCTCAGATTGTATAAATCTTTACCTTCTAGTTCTCTGAAGGTTCAAGCAACTCCATGACTCTTTCACATTGTCATTTGATACTTCAATCAAATCTATTGTAGCAGATTTTAATGAGAGTAAATCTGATGCTTAACTCTCAGACCAATACAAGGTAAACTCCCCTAAAGTCATTGTCCTGCTACCAGTGAGACTAAAGACACTGGTCTATTGGTCAGAGATACATTTTTATCCGGAGCAAGATATTTAAACAGCTACTTGCCATATTGCTATCATATTTTAAATAAAATCATGGTCCCAAGATGTTGCATCTTTTTGACTTCTTTTATAACCATCATGTCATAATTTCTACTGGTAAATGAAAAACGTCCAAATCACAAGGTCATCTTCATACCCCCCTAGAGGTTAGACCCATTTCTTTTCAGACTCCCCCAACACTTTTGGCTAGCACCACTCTCAGATCTACATGTCTACTTACACACAAAAAAAAAAAGTTATTCAATGATCGAACAGACCTCTAAACCTTTATGTTTCCAAGCAGATAAACTCTCAGAAGCATTATAATGCATATTTTAAGTCCATCAAACACTTCTATTTCAAGAACACAGAATTACGACTTTCAGATTCGTCACCATTTAGTTTCATCACATAGCGCATGCTTGTAAGGAGAGAAGTTAATTACCTGTGACTGAATGCTGTTTCCAAATTTTTTTTGTTGTTGTTGTCAGAATGATCGACCTGAAGCCTAATGGTATTCACCGACTCATCCACCAAATTACAGTGTACCCTCTTGTTTTCCCGTACCTAACCTCAAAAATGCTGAAAAAATCAGTTAACAGGAACAGCTCAGTGGCTTGGCTCAAGCTTGGCAGTAACCCCTCACAGAGTCCAGCTGTATTTCTGCTTCTGCTTTAACAAAAATCTCAGCAGGCCGGCTCCTAAAACAGAGGGGAATCTCTGCAGGAGCGACATGATGAACATGACCACAAATGCAATTTCAGTCTCAAATTTGGCAGCTTCAGACAGCTCCCTGCAACAGAATTTCAGGGAGTTTTTGAACTGCTCTTTATCACCTTATTGCTATTTATCCCCGCGTGTCATATAAACAGCAATATATATAGCTGGGAATGACCTTTCATTGAAAATCACACATTACCGCCCGTCACAGTCACTCAGCTCAGAAATGACATTCATTTGAAGAATATTAAAGGACACTCTGCCTGGATGCCTTTAACCTTGTAGGATAATGCTTGTGATACTGTATTTTTTATGGTCAACAATTTCCATAAAAAGACCAAAACCAACCGCATCCCTCTTTTAACGTAAAGTAAAATATTATCAGTGTATCCAATGTCTGATATATCTTCTTTCACCATGCTATAGCTCTCCTCTGTTGTTGAAACGCTATAAAAACCACATTGCTGCACTTGTTGACATGTACTTGCCTTAAATACTCACCAAAGGAGCAGATGTGTATTAATCCACAGCAGAAAATAGTCTGAACGCATCCAAACACACTATTCATTCTGAGCACATTTACTAAAATGGAATGCCTTCCTGTTTGAGGAAATAATAACCCCTTTAGCCATGCAACTGCTGTAACTCTGGGCATGGTCCGTCTGTTATACCACTTTTACAGCAAAATTAGCGTACAGATGCTAGCAAATGACTCCTTTCCCGTTGCCCGGTTGTCTCATTTTTTTCTCTTTTTTTTAAAATATATACCTCATCACACTACATCCAAAAGACATGAATCTTGATTGAAAAGCAAAGTCTTTAATAGATACCATTTTGGATTTGACACATCATTTCTTCCAGAGCTCACACAGAAGCCAGGGAGAAGGCAACCGCAGGCTACCTTTTTAAAATATCTTTCGGTCTCTCTTTTGAACTCCGTGTCGACTAAATGATGTTCAAGAGACCAAGTCTGTCACTTCAATGCATGTCATAACATCACACCTGAAAAGGGGCTACTATTAGCATGTCCATCCGATTGGAGCTGGTGCCCTTCAGAACCTGTGACTAGTGCAGAGTGATTTCACATAGGAGAGAGTGTTGATTGTACAAGGCACAAGGTCGATTTGCTTGTCATTTTTTTAACAGCTTTTAAAAAACGAAATAAATATTTAGTCCTTGATCAGTACTACATCTTTTCGGAGAGTTGAGGATGACTTCAGGAGTCTCGGTCTGGGGAATGAAGCTGCTCTGTAGTCTGGTGGTATGGCAGCTGATACTTTTGTATCTTTGCCAGATGACACTGGGTGAACAGGCTGTACCTGGGGTGGGTGCTTTCTTTTAGTATCTTTTGGGCAGAAATCTCACTTCACCAATGCCACTGCTGGGTTTTAGGTGGATGTGATGTTGTGGGCGGTTTGCATTAAAAACAAAAGGCAGATGATAGCGAGTGATGATGGGTTTTTTGTCCAGTGTGACGGGGTATCAGACTGTTCTGTGCTATCACTAACATCGATTTCTGTGAAATTAATTTTCCCTGAAGGACACATTTTAATAACTTTGGTGAACCCCTGACTTTTCATGCGGCAGCATCGTGGACAAAATGTATCCAGTACTTTGGTTTATGACCAAATAATGCAAAACTAATGACGCTCCAATCAGCCTCAGCTGCACTGTGTGTTTAATCGAAATGAGCCAATATTAGCATACTTAAGCCGACTGGAAGAATGTCATCACTGTCTTGTTGTGCATTCTGTGTCAAAAACACCATGATATAAGTGAGGAATAAGATACAAAAGCAATGTGATTTGTAATTGGCTAAATAGACATTTTGTAATTAATTTTAGATACAACACAACACCTGCATAATCTCATTAGCTTTGATAAAAACATTGTAAACACCAGGATTAACAAAAACACAACACAATAGGAAATTAAATATATTTGACATTCATCAGATATGAGACTGACCTCAAAATCAAGACTTGAGTTGGGTGTTGTTCTGTATAAATAAGCTGCTTTAAGGAATTTAACAGAGCAGCCAAAATAACTCACTTAGTTAATTAAAACTGGTAAAAGATCAATAAAGCTCCTGGTCCCTCTCTCCTAATTCTCCAGTATTAATTAAAGATACTCACTTTGAAGACTGTTTTTTTTTTTTTGCTCCTCTGTGTCTAGTTAATTAGAAACTTTGAAGCAGTAAACGGCCCCAAACTAGACGAACGAAACAACAGCAGATCACATTAAGCCACAGGATCTTAATCAGACTTACAACAGTGAGGTGTTTTGTACTAAAATTGACTAAAAATCAATGTCATCATCAGCCGAATCAGAGCGAGTTTAGTCCTGCGAGGTTGCAGCATTAGCAGCGGATTTCAGGTTTTTCGACCAATCTGCTTTCACAGTCAGAATTTAAATGACATGTTCGGGGTCCGGGACAAAAGCATTGCGGCCCTGAAATTGTTCCACAGTGGCCTAAAGCGGAGCAATATGAGGCAAATGGCTTTCATTGCATCATAACCTTGACCGCAGCGGCTGCTCTGCTTTGAGCTTTGGCCATTGATGCACTCGAGGGCCACTTTGTGCCAGTATTACCCCTCCTCCATGCCATCACAGTGCAGCCAGCCCCAGTGGCAAAAAATAATGAAAAAATGAAATGTCAAATCAAAGAGAGGACAGAGAATGGTCTTTACCACAGGGCTTACATTTTTGAGTGAAATGGAACAGTGTATTTACTGTGGTTATTCTCTGTATTGTGGGGCTATGATGTAAATTGAGCCAATAAAATATGGAACGAGCCAAATGCACACCTGTGAGTAAGATGCTGATCCGGTGACCAAATCATCACGTTTGCTGCCATATGAAGAATTCTAACACAAAGAAAACTCTTGAATATTCTTTGTGGGACAACATCATGCTTAATTTATGTAAATGAGACTCTTAAACACACACTTAACAACAACACTTAAATTAACAATCTGTCAGACTGATAACAGTACAACAGAAACTAAAAAAGCTTGCACACCTTTCATTTAGTATTGACACCTTTAAAAAATATTTAAATATATATTTAATATTTAAAAGTTTTGGACAGTAATAGCAGCCGTAATTATCACCAGATTTTGATCCCCCAACATTTTGGTGCATTTTTAAAATACTTCAAAGGTCAGCGACAAATGTACTTATTGTAAGTTGCTTTGGACAAAAGCGTCAGCTAAATGTCTTACATATAAATGTAAATGTCAGCATGGGAAAAAAGTATCACTAATATTCCATCCATCCATACATAATGCATCAAGAAATGTACCGATGTGTCAGCAAAGATGTGTAAAAGATGGGAAGAAGACTGCAAGCTCAAAAACAAGGATGTACTGTAAACAAGGGATTTAAAATTAAACACGTTAATTAGATCACTCAAACAATAATTATTTTTGATATAATACATCTATAGAGCTATTTGCCTGAATTTGTTTTACATTATTACCATTCTGAATGAATGATTCTAAAAATTCAGTTTGGCAAAAAAAGGATTCTGTGTAAGAATTCTGACAGTTGGTTCGAGCTTCTGAGAAGGACTGTGAACCAATAGTATAACGCCATTTGTATCACATGGTGTCTGTCTTTTGTCCGCAGTCAAGAGTCTTGGTAGTTGCCGATTTTTGGAACAAGAACATATAAAGGTCTGATTTCCACAGTTTTTGCTAAGCATACTGTACTGCCATAATGTTGGCTTACCGTTATTAGCAACAACAACACAGCCTTTTGTAAGCAATGCTATCAACAACTACTGATTGCCACAATAACACCCTTAAGTCTGATTTGGGCACTCGACACATGTGATAAGTATCACTCGGCAGAAATTTAAGTGTTTTCAACATTAAAAGTGGCACTCTACACTTTCCTGGGTGGTGGAAATCATTCTTTAAGTCAGCATCATCATTATGTTAAAGGGATTTGCTGTGGCACCGGGCACCCTGGCCACCCCACTGTCTCCACCACTGGACTGAGTAATCAGTCAGTGCTACTGATAAACAAACGGCCCACTTTCAACTGTATTATTGTTGTTTGTGCAATCAAGAAACAAAACACTGAACATTATTTACTGCATAATGCACCTTCAAGGGAGAGCTCATATTTAATACATCATGATGCAAAAACTGTGGATTGTGAGACAGATGTCCCTTCCTCTGCCCATGGTGACACGATGCATGCTGGTGCACCTCACACTCTTTACTCATGCAGCGATATTATCAACACTCCATGGATCAAGCAGTTATGGCAGCCTCCTGAGAGTCCAGATGCTGCAGGGAGGACCTCTGTTGACCTCGCAGCAGACCTGGGAGCATTGTACTGTGGGCCTGCAATGATCATCCTAGGGCCCTTTTAGATGAGGTGTGCATAATGGGGAGGTTTCTCTCACTGAAGGATGAATCAATGTGGCATGAAGAAGAGAATTTCCAGCCCATTTCCTCCCCTGATTACCCCACCACATACAGCTCCTTAATAGCTTGTTGTGTGTCATAAATCTCTTTTTACCACCATAGCATCACAGATGTATTACAGTGTATGCCTTACATATTAAACCAAAGGTGTCATTGGGATTTGGTGCTGGTAGCATGTTGAGACAGTAGCGCAAGGATCCAGGTGACGTGTTACATTTGTCGGCTTGTCAGGAACGTCTTATCCAGTGCACAGAGCCTCGATGTGCGACCGGCCTGCTTATCTTTAAACAGCTCTCTGGTCCATAATAAAGCTGTCCCTGTACAGGATGAGAGAGAGATGCTGCTCCTTCCACCTCGCAGGTGGGACTGCTGTGGTTGCTCGGGCCCACAGGCAACACAGATTGTACAAACTCTGGCTGTGAAGGGACTCAGGGGTCAATGCCATCTGTTGTCACAGTTGTCAGGTAGCAGTCAATGTCTGAATCGGAAAACATTGTTTCAGATGGAGTCAAACCGACACAGAAGTCGCTCCCAATTTACCTTTGAGTACAGACAATCAGCCACGGAAATAAAGACAATATTAAAGCTCCCATATTGTAGAAAGAGATATTTCTATATCTCCGTTGATTATAAAGCAGCTCTAGGGACACAGTGAAAGTATTAGAATGCTCACTCCTTAGAGAAATGCATACAGCCCGTATTCAAAATCTACACTCTGAAAAGAGCTATAAGGACTTCCATAAAGTTGTGATGTCACAACTACACGGTCACCGCCCTCAGCAATGCCCCAGCATGGCTGTGGTTTCAATAACACTGGGATAGCTGATGTGAAAACACTGAGGGCAGTGTCTGCTCAGGCCTGTGAAAGCTGACCTATCAGTGCCCACTGGGCTTTTCGGTTGGTGGTCCTGTGCCCACATAGCGTTTTTATCGTTGTTTTTAATTGTCCCCAGTGAGGAGCTTGCATCTGCAGCAGCGCCCAGTGTCCCTTTCTGAGCTTTCCGCCTTACTTGTGTCACAGCTCTGAGCACTTCGAGTTGCAAGTCTTTCAACTTTTCCTAAAGGTGCTGGTGCTCACAACCTTTTTTCTTTTTCCTGGCCTAGGTCGATACAATGCACCATATTCTTGTCTACTATGAATCATGTCATGCGCCCACAACCTCCTTGCTCTGATGTCCCGACGACAAAACCCAACAGATAGTTAACTTCAAAGGTGCAGTGTGATCATGCAGCATAGAGACAAGGTGCATGTGCAATTTTTTTCTCTCAGCGAACAAACACGTTTCTGACGGAAAAATAAAACGCTATTTGGAGGCCGACACTAAAATGAAGTGTTCAGACAGAGGATGTATGGCGGTGCTGCAGCATTTTCCAGTAGACATCTAAAATAAAAGTATGATCCTGAAAATGAGCCTGGGACCTTTAACATAATTAAGTGTTGTCATGAATACTGCGTTCAACATCAGCAGATTTGAAGCAACATAACCTTTCGTATCGCAGTTCTGTCTTGAAATACAAATTCAATATAAACGCTCCTTTTAGCTCTGTTTTTGTCTCCCCCGACTCCTGAGGAGTATTTGGCTCAATCGCAACTAAACGCTCCACTTTCTCCACTAAGCTAGTCGCTAACATCGCTTGTCTGCTTTTTGGTGCCAGGCGGCGGAAACTATGCTGATGAGAGCAGTGAGAGCGAACAAAACCCAGTTGATTGGAACTGTTTTTAAAAAATCAATCACACATCACAGTACAATGAAAATACTGAAAAAGGAAGGAAAAAATACTCCTACCCTCTCTGACTCTTCTCTCTTCCCCACAACTGACCCGCAGCTAACAGCCATTTCCCCCACTCTCTTATCACCCATCCCCCCCCCCATGAATATTTTAGGGGAACACAGCACAAGGTATAAACCACCCCAATGCCCAGGGCGCCAGAGGAAGGCCCCAAATGCAAAACTTACAAATGTGAAAACCTCTGTTCATTTTTGTTGGAGTGTCAGGATTACTGTGATCATGTTTAAGGTTTGAAATATTATGTTTCAAATTTACTTGAGGAGCACCATATTGGTATTGTTTCAACAATGTGCCAAATTCATAATTTTCTCTTCTCCCAGAAGATGTTTAAAACGGTTGTTGTACATATTCATACAATGAAAAGCTAATTGTAGAACCTATAACTTGACTTTAGCCCACCCACATCAGAAAAACAAACATTTTGGTTGTCTGATCAAGCAGCCATGATGATGTCTATTGTTAGACGGCAACCTCTAGTGGCTGCCATGATTAAATAAGGAGCAGGAGCAAGGAGGAGGTCAGGTGACGAAGAATGAAGAGTGACCAAGTCTGCAAGGGGAGGATTTTGGGGCGGATAGATGGGTGGAACACAACCATCTATCTCAGCTTTCTGTGCCTAAACCTAACCAAACAGCGACAAACAGTTCAAATATAATAATGTCATTCAACGTGAACTGTTTTTGTGAAGTCTACATGGACGTTGCATATGTATTATTACTACATGACATGACTGTGGATCCAAATACTGATGTTACAGGGTCAGGTGGAGCGTCATAGTTCGAAGCTCAAAGCCACTGATAAAACTGTCATATTTGATTTGGGAATGAGAACGTGTTGGTCGTTGGCAGTCAACCATTTAGTATTTCACGTACAAGGACTTTTGATCTGATCTTGTTCTGATACACTATTGGGTATTTCAATTATTCCTCAAAACAAATGAGACCAACCTACTTCTAATATCACCGATCTGTGCAACATCAGTGTGTCACCAACACCTTTCTTACCTACCAGTGATGTTCTAAGGACTCGTTTATAATTTCCATGTGTTTTTAATGAATCCTGTCCATCACCAAAGTAGATTTCAGAGAATGTGTGGAGGAGCCTTCAATCTTTAGAAGAGGGACGTGCAAAGAAAACAAGCTAAATTAACAATTAAAACAGTTTGCAGACATAAACTAACCCACACAAAGAGTCTATTGATTTTGTCTGTGAGTAAACTCCACACCAGACATCTGGACAGCAGGGAGAATGTGGTGCGGAAAGCTTAAGCGATGTTTTCGTTGGGCCTCAGCCTGTAAAGAAACATCTAACAAACCCTCGCCGACTCATAATGTAGCTGATGGGGTCCGGAGGGAAGTGTTGTTTGTCAGAGATGATAAGAAAACAGGTTGTGTTTCATCCTTAAATTGAATCTAAATAGAGTTTGATACAACACTCGGCATGTCTTGGCGTAGCAGTGGAGGTGCAAATGGGTGTATTCACAGTGACGGTGTCGGTGCATTTGCACAACTCACTGCAAGTCATTTTACAGTCAGCCAATTACTGATGTAAGGCAGCTATCCTGTTGCTTTTATGTCATCTTGTTTCGGAGGAAGAAGTCGAAAATCTGTGCAGAATACACAGACTGCACTCAGAACTCCAGCAACATTAATAGGCAATGGGTTTTTTTTTTTTTTCCTTTGCTGTCAGAGCTACATATGCAAATGTGACAGCAATGTACCAACTGGTCATGAAGAGCAGTGGGAGAGCTCTACGCATTAGTCATCCCCGCAGAATGAACCGCACTGACAGAACCACTAATTAATGGTTAAAAAAAGATTCAAGAGTGATTTCCATCCAGCTCTCCTCCACCTAATCAGTTTATAATAGCATTTTCGTCCTCTGGGATGATAATGTCTCCTCTCAGATGTCTGCTTGCTCTGTCATTAAGCCCTTGCAGGAGTTGAAGTGGATTTGTCTGGAGGTGTTTTGTGGAAATTTGTTCTTTTACTGGGAGGGGCCATAGTAAATAAGACAGAAAAAAGAGGGTGTGATCGGGAAAAAGCTGAGATTAAATACTTAGTCAGCACACAAGGGTAAGTTCTGTCTGACACTTACTTGGATACTGACTTTATGCCAAAACATTTGTTCACACTGGAATTAGTCATGGATTTAATGTCTCCAGCTTTTGAGGCGACTCTCAGTATTTCAAGCTCAGTTATCCCAAGGAAACAAGTGCACCTTATTGACACACACAAGGCCAACATTCAGTGGCAGTGCAGGAAGGAGGGTGCCCCACAGTATATGCAGCTGGAGGGAGAGTAAGGGTGGGAATAAGGGAAGCAGATGGGGGTGTAGCACCTCTGATTTTATGCAGAAGATCAGAGATTGCAATTAAATGTTAACCAAGCATTGAAGTTGCTAATTTATAGGTGTTCAGTGCATGTGGGTGCAAATATATAAAACCCAGTCTTCAACATAAACCTAGTATGCAAAATCTGACTCCCAACATCATTCTGTATGAATTGTAATGCATTCACTTACTGACTCGTACCAAGGTGCATTTCAACAGAATGTGACACAATGTTCAGAAAAAATTTTAAAAAAAGAAAAAAAGAAAATGTAGCCGGAACATGCACAGAGATTTTGAGAAGCTGTTGCTCTAACCTGAGAATCAATTACCCTAACCCTAAACATGCTGCCAATAGGCTGCTCCAATTTTTTTGCTTCATCCCATGGCTTATACTACAACTTGAACAGGCCTACACAGTAGCTAATTTTGATGCTGCACAGATGTGTCACATGACAGAGGGCATAGGGTGTCACTCTGCCTGCCGGTGGAGGCATTCCCTCCCTATAAAGATAGGATGATACGGCGATTTAATTTGGTCAAACTTGAGAAAGTATGTACCAGTACCATTTATGCAGCTACAGCAGCCAAAACAAATCCTTGTTTTCCTCTTCCTGAGGCGCAGCTACGACAAAGAGGACCGTTGCCCGTACAGCTTGAGCCACACCTTGTTCTAATTGTTGCTAGTGACTTTGAATCTCTGACTTGAACTAAATAATTCAATTTGGAGAAATGATGCACAATAGTTTCAACACAATCTCACCTCCAGCTCATCAAATATGGCAGTCTGTAGCCTTGAGCTTCAACCTATGATGCTCTACTTACACTACTAGTGTCAGTTTTGCAGGTTTAGGGTTAAAAATATGTAATATGCACCATACGGTTAGACATGTGAATAGCTTGCTGACAGGCTATTCACATGTTATTATGACTTCTGGACTGTTAAAAACATTGTCCTTCTGCAATAGCATGGGATACAGTGTGGAAAAATATTGTTCAAACGTCAAAAAATCCCAATCACCAAACCATACACTTAAAATTGTACACATAACTTACCTTACTCCCAGACTCAGACACCTAATGAAGCTAGAATCATCTCCCCTCTGCCAACTCTGCACGCAAGGTACTATAGGTACTTTTACACTTATGTTTTGGGAATGCCATGGAGTACAGTTGTTTTGGTCTCAAGTAACGAAATCCTTATCTAAAATTCCCAACAAGGTGGTCCCATGTTGTCCCGTACTATGTTTATGAAATGACAATTCTCAATTCCCTATGTCAATACATGATAAGAGATGGCTTTCGAGCCTAACAGCTGCAAAGAAAATGCTGGTAGTACATACACCACATACTCTTTTGTTACATTATTGGTGGCACCTCCTGTTGGACCTTTTAACTCTGGAGCTCTCAGTTGCACGGTCTCATGGTGCAAAGGACAAAACCTTAAAATCTTGGTCAGAAGCTGTCACAGTTGTCAAAAGTGTTGCCAGTAGAAGAGGGGGATAAGTGTTTTTTAAGTGAATCACTCACCCAACAGGGAGGGAGGGAGGTTACTATTTTCTTTTTGTTCATTACTGTTGACAGGCTGGTGGGGGTGCATGCATAAATATTGTGTGTGAGTTAGCGTAAAAGTATGTATATGCGTGTGTATATATACGTATATGAGAGTGGGTGTGCCTATATATGTGCACAGGAACATATGCCTCATAATAGACTAAGCCCTTTATATTATGTTGATCATGTTTTTGGTTTTTTTCTCTTTTTCTAAAAACCATCGCACATGTATTTTTATTTGTGTGTATGTATAGGTTTACATGTGTATGTATGTGCGCATATGTGCATAGATGGTTGCACCTTCATTTTGTCAACACCATAATGAACATAAATAAAAAATTGTTCACAAAAAAAAAAAAAAAAAATGTTGTCAAAAGTTTGCAGTTTGGTTAGATGTAGACACAAAAAGTGCTTGGTTAGGTTTAGGAAAACATCCAGCTTTGTGTTAATATAAGTCAGTCACATCACTTATATTACATCATTTAGGCAAGTTAACTTTGGAAACAAATCTTAAAAACAAATCAATGTAGACACTTGGTCACACAATGGACACACGCTTGGCCTCCTGGGGGAAAGTCCCACCCAACTGCTCCCTGACTTGGACTTTTCTTGCTCTTCAGGCTACTACAACAGAGCGGAGCTTGTGACGTTCGCGGTATAGAACAGAGGCACCTAAAAGTTGACGCCAAACTGCTAGTGGCCTTGAACGGTTGAATTTATCGATCACAAAACGGTTTCGCTGGTAGGAAGAGATGGTGAGCTCAAGGGCAGGCCGGTGGCTCCCAGTGTGGTTCAGGTGGAGACTCATGGTTACGCAGGAGGCAGGCTCAGGCAATCAGATTTGTGAGGGGGCTGGGTGGCGAGTGGTGGATGAGCTGGTTGACAGGAAAGGTCTGGTCACACTGAAAAGGAGGAAGGCAGGGTTAAAACGCTGGTGAGTGAACGAAAGAAAGCTGACTGAATATGTGAACTCTAGAGACACAGGTAGCGATCTAGTACCACTGGCGACAATAATCTGGCAGCGTACAGAGGGAAGCTGCGCCCAGCCTCACCAAGCAACTTGAAACAAAAAGCTCAGAAAACAGATCACAAGCAGGCCACCACAAAGTCCAAATCATAACAGAGCTTTCACAAATGATGCTAGAGGGGTACCGATATTGTCAGACTGAGAGGTGTAGGCTCACTGACCAGGCTGATGTGGATGAACGGGCTGTAAATGTTCTCGACTATGGCCTAACATTAACCTACACCCTTAGTGTCTCAGTCAAACAGGAGTCAGTTTCTTTAGCTTCTGTGATATGATGTATTTCTGTAAAATGCAATCAAATCAAATCGAATCTATTCAGACCACTTGGAAGTTGATGCGTTTTACCAACATACAGAGGACTGTATTGTAGGCGACTGTTGACCTCCACCCGCACTCACCCTACCCTCACGTGTTGAATCGGAAGGTGGGGGGAAAAAAAGTTGGCCTCCACTTAGCACAGACTAGAGAGCCGGAGTCATACAATATAGACATTGTCTGGCAACAGGTTTCGATATTTCCTCTGTCTCCTCAGTACTTCAGAACAAGGTTTTCATTTTGAGAATTCACAAAAAAAAGAAATGTAATAAAATAAGACTTTGTAAATGTATGCGACACAATCCCCAGAAATTGCATAAGTCAGTGATGCAATACATCTCCTCTGAAATCCAATAGTTGCTTTTCCTCACCATCTTGGAATTGTATTATTATAGAATATGAATTAATAATGTTTGTGCAAAATGTGTCTATAAATTGTTAACACACGCTCAGTTTCTGACTGAGGCCGGATGAAAAACCTGTTTTTTTTCGCTCTGTGTCTTTTCTCACTGGGGAGAACGAGTCATGTCTCACAGCTGATGAATGAAATGGAGAGCTGATAACATCCCACAGCTGAAATCTCTGTTTCCTGCTTATTTAGTCTAATCCCAGAATTACTCCGGACGAGCGTTAGTTTACCCTAAAAAACAGTAAAGATTAAAGGTGTGAGCGTGATTTATTTTATTTATTTTTCAAAGTTTAAAGGGTTTGCCCTTGGGTCAGGAGAAGTATCAGCCATAATTGGCAAATAAATGGGAAATATGTAAATTAGATGGGATTCAGAGCAGAGTGGATACCTTTTGGGGGCACAGTTTGTTTTATTTATTTAATTTTTTTTTTTGTTTTACCAAGGACATTGGTGCACCAAGACTAATATAAGTGTCATGCTAAGATATTTATAATAGACTTACTGGATGAGAAATGCACATACAGTATAAGTAATAACAGTATACAGAATATACACCATTGGCTTCATAATTCCAGTGTTTACGCTGATGTATTCCGTGCACATGAAAAGAATGGACTGAGGAAGCAGCTGTTGCCGGGGTGACGCTGAGTTCATTCGTACCTTTGCTATGGTAATGAAGTCACCGCGGCACTTGATATTTGTTTCCCCAGCTCCATTTAAAAAAAAAGGTGTCTTAGCAGTAACTTGTTTATCACAATAGCAATTCAATTGAGAGTTTGTCATAGCCCGCTGCACTGACACTGGTTATTTGAATAAACAAAAATAAATCACCCCTCCTCTCTCTTGCATGGAGAGAATGCAATAATCATGCACTGTAAGTGAAAGGCTTGGCCCACTCCACAGCGAATCGTCGACTGTTAAGCATGACGATAAGCTAATTTGAGGCCCGGCTGCGACGTCTTCTTCAGCCTCCTATTGATTGCTGGTTTTGGTGGATGAGGCTCAAAAAGACAAATGTTTCCCAGTTAGCTGTCTGATTGCCCTCAACAGCAGCAGATTTGTCTTTTTGAGAGGTGAACAGGATTATGATGTATGTCATCAATGGTCTATATTGATCCAGCGCGCACATAATCTGTAAACCCAATAATCAATGCAGCCACAGCCATTGGTCAAACCTGTCACAGAGTCATAGTTGTACCTGGTAGGAATGACTTTTCATTATTCAGTCATCCAAAAACCTCTATAAGGATTTCATATAAGTTAAATAAATGATTGATTGTAAATGTTTCATACAACACCATCATGTAGTTTTAAACAAGATGTAAGGACATTTCAAGTGTATCCTCACCTAGGAAGTAACCCTAACTGGTGTTAATGTAAAGCGCAGTGTAACAGCTGTACGTATCTGTTGTATAATTACAGACATGAATCACTCATTACAGTGTATTATTAACCATGTATTGATTGTATACACATGTAAATCACTCATAGACCTCAAGGTTTCATTATTAACCTTGGAATTTGATGTTGTGTCTGTTGTTTCACTTGTTTCAGCTGTGTCTTTTGGATAAGATGGAGTTTGCTTAGCTGTCTTGCAGAGTGAAGAAAAATATTCCATGAATAACTAAATACCTCATTAATAAATATACAGTTTATGTGTCATATTCAAATTGTGTGATATTGTGAATAATTTATTAACTGTTATTCACTGAGAAAAAGTAGTTGTTGACTTTCTTACATATTATTTACAACAAAACACTAAATAATGCTCTTGTATATGCTATGTACTACATTATAGTGTGTTACAAAGCTATGGGAGTTAAAAAGGTTTCCAGTCAGTCCAAGGTCACTTTGAAGCTCAAACTGTGTCAATATCACAGCTGATGTGCCCGTAACCTTTTATTTGACACGCCACAGCCTTGTAGTTTGCTGCTTTTGGCTTTGCAGCGCCCGGTCTCTGCTTCTGGTCATGTCACAGGGCTTTTCAGGGCCTAAATCTTAGCCAGTTGGCTGTCCAAAGCAAGTACTGCCAAGTCTCGTCTTGCTGTTGCCACCATTTAACAAGATCTGCGGGAACAGGGGAGTAGCAGAAAATTGTGGACCTTTTACATAGGTGTCTCCCTCCCCCCCCCCCCCCCCCCCCCCCCCCCCCCCCTCCCCGACGCTACAGCTATTTCACTCTAAATCAAATCAAATTAAATCAATTTTATTTATATAGGCCCCCTTTTCCTCCCAATCCCACACGCCTGAGTGGGAGAAAAGAACTACATCTTCAAAATAAAAAGTTGCGGAGGTAGGCAGTGCAAGAAATGATTTGTATTCGAAATGGTAAATTAATGGACAAAATTCAATTTCGTCCAGGGACAACAGATGCAAATTAGCTGCTCGCTAGCTCCAGTGAAATTATGTTTAATTGCGTGCTGTCCCTGTAAATATGGACAATAAAAAAAACAAACAAATACATTTAAAAGAAGGGGTTCTCATATGTTCATGTTGTCTCTACTGGCCCAGCTTAGCCCTTACACTGTGTAAAAGGAGACAGAGTAGATTAAAGTATGGTAAAAGTGCAAATGACAAAAGAAACCACTAAGCATGACTAGGATTTCAACAAATGTTGCAAAGGGGAACCGAGCCCTGGCACATGAAGGTAGCAGCGCGGTTTAATGTTGGGGAAGTTATCGGGTAATAAAATTAACAATTTGAATGAAGGTCTGGCGTCTAATCCACACAAAGTGGGCAAGTTTATTTCTGCTTTATGTGTTTTAGGAGTGTTTTGCAACCACAGACAATGAGTCCTGTGTGATAAGATAAAGTAGTAGTAGAGTAGAGAGACGGTTAAAATGTTTTTAGTCGAGTATCAAATATCTTTGTTGGTTTAAAGCTCTGTCTGTGGTTATTACGCCCTCTCAATCAAAATGAATGGGACATGAGAAAAATCTTACAGTGCACCTTCTGTGTATGTGAATAAAGTCCAGCATATATTTTAGACGTGTTAGTTCAACTTCATGAAGATCCGACAGTATCTTTACCAAGCTTTAAGAAGAATCGGTCTTGTTTTGTATCAGGTAGAAACGATATTGGAGCAGTTATGGAGATGGAGACTCAACAATCATGACAGTGTGTGCATATCAGAGAGGAATTCCAATTTCATCATCTTTGCATTTTCCTTTAAGAGGCAGAGACGGGCTGAGCGGCTGAGGGCATCAGTCAAAGTTCATGGAGACTGCAGGACAGCACTGCCTGATCCATCACAGCAGACTCCCTCCTCTGGCCCTGCATGCTGAGCAGCCACCAGGCGACCTCTGACCCCTGGCTAGTCACGGGGTTTTGATCCTACCGTCAGCCAGTGGCAGCACAGCTGTAGCGGCAGAGGGAGGCGTCCTCGGGCCCCAATTAGGCTCTCGAGTCCCAGCCGGCCCGCCGAGGCAGCCCCCCTCCAGGGAGCCGGGCCCTGACACTGATGTGGCTGTACAGCAGCTGAAGGGGAGGGCAGCGGGAGGTGCTACCTTTGAGGCAATGCCAATAAGTGGTTTAAAAATGTATGGCACCCCTGTCAAACTTTCTTCATTTCACACTGCCATGGCAACCGACTTGCGCTTGTGGCGTGGTTGGAGGTAAGAAAAAAGGAGGGTCACATTTGTTCTCCCTGACTTGCTTTTACTTGCACACACACAGTTCACATTTCAGTGAATATTGGCAAGGATGTTTCAGTGTGATGATGTGTAAAACCGGAGGAAATGATTGAAAGAATAGAAGAGTAGTGGAAGATCAAGTCAACGTTCAGTTAGACAAAATTTAATGGTGGCTGATTGTTTTCATTTCCTCCTGTAAAATGCACTCAAACAGTGCAATACAATCCCTAGAAGAGAACTCTAATGTATAATTTAGTTATTATTAGAAAAGACAAACCTACATACAGTCATTAAAAGTAAAGTGCAAAAATGTGTTCACACTGGCGGTCTTTCACCTTTGATTTAACGGTTCGTGCTCAGACTTCGTTGTGCTCGCTCCACAATATTTCAGGGTTTACACAGTTAAGTGGAGAGGACCGGCTGGGTGGTGGGTCACTTCTGGGTGACTGCAGCTTGTGCTCACTCACACAGGGCAGGCACAGTGAACAAGAGCATGACTGCGCCGCTCAAGTCCTGTCATAGACGCATTCACGGAATGCTGTCGGTGTACGGCCATAGACTTTGGTTCAACAATGTCGGTAAAATTCATTGACCCGGGGGACTTTCTCCTTTGTTCGCCATATGGCAAAACTAGCTAAATGATCTGTAGCTACTTCCTGAGCAGTGTCTGATTGATTTAAGCATTGTTCTTTTCGTAACACTTTGCTGTACTCAGTTCTGGCCCAATGTTCATCTAACTCATCAACCAACAAATATGTTGAAACGTCCCATTTCATTATGTTGCACCTTGACAATTTTCAATTTTATCTTGTGACAAAGCATCACTTATGGTCTGGTTGGGTTTTCACAAAAAACATGTTTTTGCTTAAAACGGCTGTTTTTTTTTCCCCACTGCCATCACGGCCAAAGATGCCCTGAGGTCTACTAAAAAATATCACGTAGTGTCAAATGTACAAATGCCCAAACGCTGTCCTTGGA
Source organism: Sparus aurata (assembly GCF_900880675.1). Lineage (NCBI taxonomy): Eukaryota > Metazoa > Chordata > Actinopteri > Spariformes > Sparidae > Sparus > Sparus aurata. The sequence goes on along the minus strand of NC_044189.1, from coordinate 26,907,515 downwards.
AAGCGAGGTCTACAGCAATGAAGGGATATATTCAGGCTTTTAAGTTTTATAAACACAGTAAAATGACACAGCGGACTGAGGCCAAGTCGTTTTGATCTGAAGGAAAATGAGAGAAGCTCTTCTTTGGCGCAGAGGAATACAGGATTATCAGTCACTATCACTCCTGCGCTGCAGTATGTCCCATTCTGTGTAGTTATTCCTGGCCACAGACCAAGGCGCTGAACGTTATACCTAGCCAGTTATGTTGTTGTTTCTATCTTGTTTTTTGTTTTTTTAACTATTTTCATCTTAAATATATATATATATTTTTTTAATTTATTTATCTTCGATACTATTTTATTTTATTTATTATTATCTTATGCATTTTATCCTTTTAACTGTTCACTTCATTTAATTATCTTTTGTCAGGGTTTTTATCCTATCTTATGTTTTTAGTTTTTAAGGGTTAACTCCAGAGTTTCCTCAGGGGGGTCCTCCACACTGGGAGCTGTGTCTGGGATGCTGCTGGGGGTGCTGTCCTTGGGTCCCTTCGGCCCAGCCAGTTGTTGTCTCTCAGGGTCGGGGGGCCTGGACACTGGTGCCCCCCGTGGCACAGCCTGTGACTCCTCCCAGTGTGGACGGCCCCAAAGGTGGCGTTTCCTCAGTCCTCAGTGCCTTGCCATGTCTCCTTATTTCCTGTAGTAAGAGTGTGTGTGTGTGTGTGTGTGTGTGTGTGTGTGTGTATGTGTGTGTACGTATGTGTGCATGTATATAGTACGGAGGGTGGGAGGGAGGGGCTTTCTTTATTATTGTTTTAAGTTTCCTGTGTAAAGCACTTTGTGCTACATACTCATGTATGAAAAGTGCTTTATAAATAAAGTTGATTGATTGATTGATTGATTGATTGATTAGCTAGCATTTTGCTAACACTGGCTGACCTAAGATGTGTTGATGCTCAGCTGATGGTGAGTCTTACCACAAAGCACTATCAAATCTAGTTTTTCTTTTCAATATAGATGAACGGAGGACATGATGCAAATAACAATAAGGGAAGGTTGACCGACGTTCATCTGGGTAGAAAGCTTCCTGAACCACAGGGCAATAATTGGTAGGATTTGGGTGGGTGGGTGGATGGGTGGGTTGTGAGTTATCAAGTGCTGGTGGATTGAAATGTGAACTTTGGACTGAGCTAAACCAGCAGTTTCACCATGCTGCTTTTGATGCTAAGCTAGGCTCATTACTTTATAGCTCTAGATCTGTACTTAAACTGGTGGTAGTTTCGGAGTTGACAGCATTTCATTATGAAGTAACTGTTGATTGCACAACGTAGTGGCTATAGAGTAATGAAACCATCCATGTTTTCTGGTTCACTGGTTCATCTATCTATCTACCTATCTATGTATCTATCTATCTATCTATCTATCGAATGCACACTGAATGTTTGTCGATATCTTCATCTTATATAATGTGAAAGAGAACAGAACACTTGGCTGGCAGCACCTTCCCAACTTATGTTAATGAGCATCTCCCATGTTGAATTGTGGCCAGCAGGCTGGCAGTGCGAGGGCGTGAGAATCTGTGCTGTCAATTATCCAATGTGAAAGTAGCCTGGTAGGGACAGCTTGTGGCCTCGCCGCTCAGCTACCGAATATAGTCACCCTAATGCATGCTGCCTTTCCATCAGCCACTTTTCAAATTCTTTTTTAATGCACATGAAATCCCTTAAACGACGCCTGAGCTGGGCATTGTGAAAAAGCATTTGGTTCAAAGCAAAATTCGGCAACATGTAATGGTTTCCTGCTAACTCAAAAGTGGTCATAACGTGTCCACGAGAGGTTTTCTGATCAATACAAAATGACTCAGTAATTGTTTGGCCCGGAGCTAAGGTTTCTGGCTTCCCTTCTAACCCGAACCCCCTGCTGCTCACACACAAACACACATCTCTTCCCCACCTACTGGCTTTTTTCCACCACTCTGCAATGCAGTGCTGCTTTAAAAGCAGCCAGAATCACATATTTCAGATCGGAAGGTTAACAAGTGAAGCTGACATGCTGACAAAGCTGCGTTGTTATTCCAGCATTTATCACAGCAACTAGTCTCCTCTTCAGCAGACGTTTCTGTTGGAGCCCCGCTCTAATTTACCAGCAGGCTGCTCCACATTGTTAAAATGGGACTTGTAAAGGGGCAGGGAGGCCTGAGCCAAACACCTGGTGATGTTGGAGGAATTTTACCTGCTGACAAACGTCAAAATACATGACTTATTGTCCCTTTACTTTATGTTTTGGAAACATTTGCTAACTTTTGGGTCATTCCCTGGGTTAGCAGTGTTGGGCTGTAACGTCGCTACAAGTAGCGTTGCTATTTTCTGAATGAAATAGCTTTTCGGTAGCCTAGCTCTTTTATTGACCAAGTAGCACGGTAGCATCCACACAAGCTACATTTTTATGAACACCTCTGAAGCTCAGCGCAGCGGAGCTTTCTGTTGCGGTCTGAAATGAAAGGACAAGTCAGTGACGCCACCGCCATACACGGCCGTGTATGTGGAGCCGACAGAAGCATTTCCATATGACGGTGACACCACGGACTAATCCTTGCCTATATATACTACAACGTCCCTGCAGCACGGTAATACAGACAGGTTAGCTTGAGTGAGTTACGTTACTTGATGGAAAGATGGCAGAGGGCGAGGAGGGCGGAGACGAGTTGATCCCGAGGGATGCAAAAGACAAACCTGAATAATAAACAAATACAGTAACGTTACATATAGGAGGTAAGAGGTGGGGAAATAAGGGAACAGAGAAACATTTGAAAAGTTTACATTACTCTGAATTATTACTTTTGTCATTTTTAACCAGCACAGGGTACAGCAAAAAGGCAATTTCTACAAAACCAAAGTATGGTGAGTAGTCAAAATGATTAGCTTAAAATGTATGTAGATATAGCTACTACTACAGAGTGGGCCTAATAAAATACCACTTTTGAAACTGCCAGTTATATGAGACACTGGTTGATGGATAGAGTACTTTATTAATCTCAAAGGGAAATTAAAGTGTTACAGCCACTTGACATAAATCAAAATACAAAAACAATGAGGTAGGTAAAAGAAACAATACAATTAAAGGCTGAATTATATACAATAACTAAATAGACTAACTCAAATATCAAATATAAATTATAAAGCTGAAACTAGAACACAGACTAGAGAACCTTAACGAAAACTACAACTGTAATATACTATTTGCTGAGTATACACTGTTAAATTATGTTAATATGCTGCAGTGTAGGACACTGTCCAAGTCCAAGTCAGGTGGATATTGCTGTGGTAGCAAGGTGAATGACTGTCCATGGATGTTGGAATGAAGTGTGCATTGATAGTTGAATAATACAATATACACAATAGTGAGAGCACAGATTATTGTTTAATAAATAATTGAACGTAACATTTTTGCCTGCTTATCTGTCTGATTGACAGTTTTATTGATCACTGAGATAGCTTTGACTTGGAATGAAGTTGTTCCAATATATATATAAAAAAAATAGCTTTGATGTAGTTAAGCTACTTTTGCCATTTTGCTGTAGCTTAGCTGGCTACATTTCTCTGGGGAGTAGCTCGGTGTAGTGAAGCTTAATTTAATGTAGAGTAACTTGTAGCTTAGCTCACTACACTTTTCAAGTAGCTTGCCCAACACTGTGGGTTAGACAGTTGGGGGGAAATTAAATGTGATCTGCTCTACAGCCATTTTCCATACATGTGAAGAAGACAAAGCTTTCATTAAGGACTGAGAGTACGGTCATGGTAGCCGTATCAAATTCCAGCAGACCAGCTGAAGCTATTCAGCGTGGATGCAAACCTCTCTGGAGGGGCTCTCCGAGGGTTCAACCCTTGCCAATCATTGCAGGGCTTTGTTCATGTGCAATTTTGCTCTTTTTGTCATATGAAATTACATTTGAGAGAAGTCAATTGTTTCTCTTGCATTAAAATAATTGCATTTTTCAGAGAATCCAAGTTTCGTGTTTGGAGCGGGTCACAAAACACAAGAGATCCTCCTCGGCTGGGCAAAACATGGGAGGAGAGATTGATGAATGGAAGCTGCGAGCCTCACACTAACAGGAGCTGCTTCTGGAGCTGAAGGTCATGTTTTCACATTCTCCCACTGAACTAACAGAGACAAAAGCCTTCCAATTTAATATACATCGGATGTGACTGAAAGACAGCAAGTCATCATCTTGTGAGATATTTTTCTTTATCTCTGCTGTGTAATAACAAATGAGTCTAAATCCTGAATCCTTAATTAGCATCGAATATGAACCTGATTGTTTTATTCTTTTAACTAGCTTTGATGGCTTAAATTACTTTCAAACATGACTTTTCTTGTGAACATAAATAAATACCGGTAATAACCCTTTCATGATGAAAAAAACCCCTAAAAACATTCTGGTTCCATCCCTTATATCTCCAGCTTTGTCGTGTGTTGCAAGAAATACCACTGGCAATGGTAATGAATTTTAAAAAAATACTTAAAAACTTCATTAAAAACCAACATCAGCGCATCACGGCAGCCGGACGTCCAACCACAGGATCGTCCCAGCACAGTCAATGAAGGGCGCAGCCACAAAAGATGAATTTATCCAGTTTCATGGTGGAGGACAGTTCGCTAAGCACAATCTCAGAAAGTGGCTGTGCCTGGTCAAGTCTGAGTGGGGTCCTGCAGACAACCCCCTGACAAACCATCAATTGTTTTGTGCGTTTTTTTGGTGAGGATAAAACCAACAATATATTAGATGTTAAAAAAAATGTGTTTAAAGTCCGTGTAAAGCAAATTCAGCCATTTTCTTCTAAACACATTAAAAAGGTCTTAAATGTATTTCCTTAAAACATACAAAAAGCCATTCAACCATTTAGAATTTAATTTTGGAGCTAGGCTCACAAACATTTCTGTGTTCAGGATTTAATGGGCGGGTTGCATAAGCGGTATAAATACATTCAGCGCATTAGCTTCGGTGGTTTTTCCGCTCGCTCTCCAGTCTTGGATAGTATCTCTTACAATAGTTTGCAGCTAGCTAACCAGTCAACCAGTCAGCTAACCAGCCATGTCTCCTCCACATCGCTCGTGCATCTTTCCTGAATGCCACAGTGTGCAGGGTGACAGCGCTGTTAGCTTATTTAAGTTTCCTAAGGACGACAACATAAGGATATGGTGGATCGATTTTGTCAAGAGTAGCTACTGTGTAAAATCACCACCATCACCCGTCTCTGCAGTGTCCACTTTACCCCCGATAGTTACAGCAACTGTCACCTGGTAAAGTCTGGATATCTGAAGAGTCGGTTGACGCTGGTCAGTGGGGCCGAACCAACCCTCTCCGTCCCCGGCTTGCATCCTTCCGTCCCGCCGACAGCGCATGTTCTCATCTCCGCCGCCGGCATTACGTGCCCGCCTGCGACCGTCCCGGCAACAACAGGTCTCTCATCCGGCATTACGTGCCCGCCAGAGAGTGTCAGTAGAGTTTAGATTCTCTGCCCGAGCCCAACCCTGACCCGACCGGGACCGCGGGCCGGGTCGGGCCAATACTTCCCGTCAATATCCTTGGGCCGGGTCGTGCCAGCCCTTGATCAAGCATTTGTGTGTGTGTTTTTTTTAATAACTCAAAATAATGACTGTATTTCCAGCTACAAAAGGCGAATCTCTCTCCTCCTTCCATGTTGTTTGTGCCGCTGCGTGGTTTTACACGTGAGTGAGTGTCCTCGTGCTGAAAACGTGACTTCTCGCGCAGGTGACGTCACTCCCCGAGATGCAAGAAGAAAGCAAACATATATATTTTTACCAAGGAAAATGAGAAATAATAGTAACACACAGTGATTTGAATAAGTAACTTTAATCTGATTAGTGGTTTGGAAATATTACCGCGTTAGATTACTCCTCACTGAAAAAAGTCAGATTAGAGTAACGCGTTACCGGCATCACTGCACGGGCTCGGCTTGGGTCGGGTCAGGCTTGATTTTTTTTGGGCCAGATCTAAGCTCTAAGTGTAAGTGTGTGCTTATGTATGTTATAAATATTGTACATCTGGGCAATTAAATGCATTTTGCTGAAGGTGCAAATCCTGAAAGTGATTTTACATCGTGCATCCTGTCATGCCCATGTAATGTTAGCAAATGTTATCGCATGTAATCATGACATGATTTGGCCTCATTCCCTGAGCGGAGTCCATCTGACAGCACAATGATTATCTACAGGTAATATTTTATTATTTATTAATTATATGTAGACTGGGGTTTTACGTTTGTGTGTAATGTAAGACATGGACTGTGAGGAACGAGGCTGAGCACTATCAGTGTCTGACTCAGAGTCAGTTTCTGGCTCTGATGGTTCAAACAGGTCGGGCTGGGTCCGTCCGATGATGCTGCTAGCTTCCATTGTTACTGTAGGTTACGTCCTTGTACAGTACACGGAGGAGGCTCCCCTCCCGCGCGTGGGCATGGTTCCAGCGCCTCTAACTGACACGCCCCCAGTGTTTCACAGCAGAGAGAAGTGCTTGATTTTGAGACCTAATTTTATATACTTGGCAATTTTTTTAATCTTTCAAATTTGGCTCAGTGGTCAATGACACATGTTTCTGTGGTGTGACAAACTCATAACACAAATTTATTTCTGCTTTACACGGTCTTTAAGAGGTGGTGGTAGCCGTTTATTGTTCCCTTTCCAAAGAGCAGGCTGGTTCCAGTCTTTATTCTAAGCTAGCTGTTTCTGAGCTACAGCTTAATATCAATCATACAGACCTGAGAGCTTTTCTGATAGTCTTATCTAACTATCATCCAAGAACCAATAAGGAGACGCTGAGCTGTAAAATAATTTCATGAATGGTGCTCCGCCTCCAAGGCTGTGTCCAGTAGTAATAGGTCCATGATGCAGACTTGCAGTTCTTTATACTACTTGGCGCAGCTTCCTCCTTTCCTGCTGAAGTAATTAATACAGCCACTGGCAGCCGCCACCTTACAATAATACAACATATACATGAATAGTAATAAGCTGCTTTCACAATCGACCTACATGTTGATTTTTCTGATGAGGACGGGCTGCAGAAGATGTGGAGGGAATGCTTGTTTGGCCGTCATGATAATTTATGTACTGTTCCCTTTGTTTGCCGCAACCCAAGTCAGGTGGAGCAAAGCAACATTTTTTTATAAACATACAGTGTGGAATAAGAATATGTAAAATAATATATTTTTTTAAATGAAATGATGGAAGATAGGACAAAGACATTCAAAAAGGAATATGATAAAAAGGTATTATTATTATTATTATTAGTAGTAGTAGTAGTAGTAGTAGTAGGAGTATTGTTATTGTTATTATTATTATATACCTATTACACTTTAAACCTAATAGATAATCTGCTTAGACCCTGTTGTAGCCGACCTGGTGCACAATTGAGAGTAGGACCCTAATGAGCGGTACATCTTATTTATAGAGAAAGAAGTGACAGGAAGAGAAACCCCCTCATGTCAACATGTTGAGCGTTTGATGCCTTTGTTTTCTTTGAGCATTGTGCTAATTGATACATTATTAACGTAATACTTGTTGTGTCTTTTTATGTTGTATGAGATGTTATAAAGATTGCCATCATGATTTTTATGTTAACGTGACTCTGGGCTTGATTCAGACACGAGGCCGGCGTATAATTTTAGGTAACAACGTTAATGTCTGGAAGCAACTTGCTGTTTACTGATTTGACTGGATGGTTATCGACAGGACGAGGGTGGCCTACTAAATTTAACTAGAGGATATGAGGTATTGTGTGAAAGGGTTTTTGACAAAAAAAACCCACTAGAAATCTGAGAAGCAGGAAGGAACAGTAAAATGATCTTCTCCATCTCGTCTCCTGCGGTGTTCTTGAATCCCAACACGAGCTTCTTTGAAAGTGTGAAATTATAGAACCTCCTACTAGCGTTGTGCTGCCAGAATTTCAAGATTTGGCCTTCATTCTGCTCATTCACAGTGATGGATTACCTGCAGTCATTGCATTTGAAGTCTCCAGTTGTTCTGTATGCTGTTAGAAGCTGAATGGGAGCGACTTAATCCGAGACATTCAGTGAAAGCTAAAGGTGTGTCTTTATTCCAAGTGCATGTCGAGGCTGTCACAGGGCCCAGCAAACTGCTGGGGAAAAACGAAAAAAAACAAAAACAAGAAAAACTAAAATGAGGGCCGAGCTGTCCCTTAACAAAGACAGTAAAAGCACAGCGTACCCTTGAGTATCATTAGGGGAAGTCATTTGAAGAAGCCCAGTTTGGTTCCCTGTAAAGAATTGCTTGGGTAAAGACAAAAAAATGCTAATTTCACCAGTTCCTGTTCGAACGTGACCCTGCTGGAACTCCAGGGGAGGATTTCTTGTCTAAAGGCACCCCAGAGATGTGATATTTTTTCCCAAGTGATTTATTAAATGGGGCTAGTTGTAGAACAGTGGAGGGCCGTGATTGGGGAGGAGGCCCGTTATCATTTTCCCCAGGGATGTGTGTGCACACAGCAATGTGACAAATTAACATCAAAAAGTGCCGCTTGTTTCTGGAAGCGAGGAAGAAAACTTCCCCACCGCTGATTTATGTCTTCGCACCACTCCCACAGACGGCAGCCGACCCGACCATTTAGGACGGCTCTAACATTAAATGGAGCCATTACATTAAACCTAAAACCAAATCACCTCATTGTATTTGCCCTAAATATGACCCACCGTAACATGCAATGATCTCTCAGGATGAGCGGCCACACGGGATTTCTTCATCTGCGGCGGTTTTACAACTGCAGAGGTAAAGGAAACATAAAGCATAAAAGCGGTAGCGTGATGATTTTAAATCCTCACACTCTTCTTTTAATTGACAGATAATAAAGACATCAGTCACGAAGGTTCTTTTTTAATTAAAACATGTATTAAATATTTGCACCCTACAAAACACATCCCTCATGAGATAAAGCATCTGAATATGTATTTGTCTCCTACATATTCTGTGAAAATGTCCACTGGGTATAAATCAGTGTGTAAAATTTCAGCTCCTTCTGCGAGACTTCTTTTCCCAGCTACCATCTCTGCAAGGAGGAGCAACATTTTTTCTTTTCATACAAAATCTTGTCCTGTCAGATGCAACTGAAATAATCTTCCGAAATAAAAGTTTGGCGCAAGTAATAGAAAAAAAAAATAGAAAACACTTTCATTCCCAACATGGTTCGATCCTGTTTTTTCCCAATTGCTAGTGACCGACAATGAACGCTGTGCCTGAATGCATCATTTCCGACAGGTGGGCAATTCTTACATAATGCACCTTAAAAGGGCCAAACTTTTGTTTACACTACTATATACTAATGGGTAGTTTAAAACACTAACATTTTCAATAACTGATTTTAGGTAATATAGTAATAATAATAACTTTAAATTGTTTTTTAGAAATCTACTGGAAAACTTGAAATACCTCAACATTGTACCTAGTGTACTTTCTTAAAGAGGACATATTGTGCTAATTTTCAGGTTCATACTTTTACTCGGGGATTCTAGTAGCATAGGTTTACATAATTAATTTCTAATTTGCTACATCCTGCTTAACTGGCAGGATGTAGCCAATCAGAGGTAGAGTAGGACGGGTTATGCCGTGCAAGGTAGTGTGATCTAAAATAATGCCACTATATATATATATATATATATATATATATATATATATATATATATATATATATATATATATATATATATTCAACACCTGTTACATAGTGATGCACACAAGTTACAGAAGTAAAGGCTTCACTCCAAATCAGGTGTTTCATGCAGTGCAGGAGCAGTGTTTTCTGTGGGAGAGAGTAGCTCCCTTTGGGGTGGACTTTGGGCTTTTTCACTATGCAGACCTTTTACATGCACAAAAATGCTACATAACAAAATAAAGGAAAGCCAAAAACCCCCAAAGTATAATATGGCCTCTTTAAATGTAATCTTTTTTACATTTGACCTAGCTGAATGTGCATTTGAGGAGGCTAATGGTTGCATTCTGATTCCAGCAGTGGAGTTAGCGGCTTGCTTAATTGCTTGTCTTTTCATCACAACACACAACTTGTCTTCGCAAAAGGACAATTTCAAATATGCAATTTAAACCCATAGAAATGTACTGTGATTGCACACACCGTCAGTCTGTTAGAGCCAGGTGCTACATTTCCACTCCTGTGAGGTCTAATCAACATAGTTGATTCAGATGAACCTACAGCAACAATGAGAAAGAAAAATAAAAATGGATGGGACAAATTTAGGAGAAAGAAGAGGCCAGTCAGAAGGAGTGGATGAAAGTGCATGAAATGATCCACAGCACTGTGGGAAGAAAAGAGACACACAGACAGACAATCCCAGAGGTCAGGAGGTCCATCTCTGCACCTTTATTCACAGGGCTTGGGGAGAAAGGAGCGCTGACAGTTTCATCATCTCATCCAACACTGATGTAACGCTAAAGCTGAACTGTGTTCCCCCGACTGCCGGGTTGATCACCCCAAAGCCTGGGACAAAACCAAACCATCAGAAGGGACCGGCCACTGACAGACTAAAAGCATGTCTTCAGTTCTGCTGGTGCCACTTTCTGATAAAGCAGCTTTCATAAAGGGTTTATCAATAGTAACGAATGGTTTTAATAATGGGTAATGAAATATTTACTGACGCTTTATATATATTTATAAGTCACAAAGAAGTAGCACTTTAAGTTGAGTCATTAATGTAGTTTTCAGGTTTTCAGCATCAGCTCCAAGAGCTCTTCCCTGGACCCTGGTGGTGACAGACTACTGTCTGTCCTCTTTCAGGACATCTGGCTAATATAGTTCATCCAGTTTAGTCCTTCTTGATGCCTCCTAGATGTGCTTAACTTTACAGCTTGATTCAGCGACCATTCGGCTGCAATCGCATCCGACCTCTCAACCCCTTCGTCACCTCTTCACTCTGCCACCGTCCGTCTTGTTACACTTCACTATAAATTCTACATTTTCAATCTATTTGCACGCTCCAACATTCACACTCAGGGCAAAAGTCACTGATGTTTGAAGAGAGCTGGATACAGTGTCACCACTCAGCCATGCTGACTATTTGTCCCAGTGGACAGTTTACTGCAATAACAAAATCCCCTGCAGCCTGAAAAGTACCTTCCCCCACAGAGCACCATTCCAAAAGACAAGTGTGTAGAACTGTTAACAGTACACATCCAGCCGGAATCACCGGCAATGGTTTTTGATCTATGAAGGTTTTACATATGTTGACTTCCCAGGAACTAGAACACATATAGTCTCAGTGTAACTGTGGAAGTAAACAAGGAAGGTAGGAAACCTTTTGAGCTCATTTGCAAAGAGGGCATTTTTCAGATCAATGAATAGGCACAATCTTGGAGCATCAAGCTGGGAAGAGCCAGACACTCCCATTCTGTTTTTACAAGAAGCAGCAAATCCCTTGTGAGTTGCACAAGGGAATACTTCTCTGTCCCCCAGAAGGGGTTGTTAATCGTGCCATGGTAACTGATCCCACCTGACATCCATCGTGTATTTGTCATAAATAAATGTATTTCTAAAAATAACTGAAATCAACTACATTTTTTTTCTGCTATAGCTCTGAGCCTGTGATATCTTGACAGAATCATGATGCTTTGTTACTTATGCTAGTTCTGCACATTTCCCTGATAACCTCCCCAGGAAACTCATGAACTCATGACTCATGCTTTGTAAATTATTTGTCCATTCTTTTCCCTCACATAGAACTCTGAAACCAAAGGGGAGATGGTTTCATGGAGGCTTTTCCTAATTTTACATCAGTTCGACAGAATCTCAGAGAATTTTCGGCCCACTGCACAACACAAGAGCCGCAGACTTTGAACAACATCCAACATCAGCTCTCCTGCTGCAGTCTGCTTCAGATCTGATTTAAACCTTAGCTTGTTGGCAGTTCCCGGAGGCCTCAGACTTTTCTGTGTATTTCTATCGCTCACACTGACACTCACCTATATGTTCTGTATAGTGTCTAGGATAGTGTGTTCTTTGCACCATCTTCTCGTGGTACGTGTAGTGACAACCAGATATCAAATAAACAGTTTATGTATATATATATTTTTTTTTTTCCAAGAAGATAAGCTGTCATACGCTTCATGGTGAGGTGTACATTGTGGGCTTTCCCAGGTAAACACATCAACCATTTTAGCTGTTGTAGCTTCAGTATCTCTGGGCTAATTTGGCAGAACAGCAGCAGGGCAGCCCAGCACAGCCCGCTCTGTTCAATCAGCAGCCTGGAAAGGCAGGTCTTAGAGTTGTGCTAAGAGTTAACAGTTTGACTCAAGCAAACAGAACACAAACAGTGAAAGTTGCCAATCAGAGGTGTAGTAAGGCACAAAAAATACTTGCAAAGTCAGGGTAAAAAAATAAAGCTAGCTGATAAACATTTCATATTATGAGAAACGACTAGAAGTTATTAAAGTTCAGAAACATCCTGCTTTGTGTTAAAATAGTGTTCAGTCAGGTCACCTGTGTAACTTAAGTTAAGGTAATTTACATAGGTCAACTTATGCAACATAACAAATAGACAAAAAAAAACAAAAAAAAACAAAGACAAATAGGCAACGACTCATGGTCAGACACTGGTCATGAAACCTGGTCTGCTTGAGCTAATTCCAGTGTTTGACCTGCCCAACCACCACCTGACTTAGGCTTTCTGTATACCACTACACTACGCCTCCTGAAGTAAAGCTAGAGGGGTAGCTACAGTGCCAAATTGGAGTCTACGGCCTCTGACCAGGATGCTGTTGTTATAAGGAAGAGCTATTGTTCCATACCTTTGCTCTTAATGTGCCTCTTAGTCATCCATCCAAGCACTGCCATGCAAGATGCTGGCCTGGCCAGCAGGAGAAATATGAGGATCAAGGGCACTTCAACATTTGGACAGGAGGCGCTGCGGGTCCAACCACCAACTGATGAATGGATGACCTGCTCCAGCTCCCGGAGCCAAAAGCTCTAGTAATCCATCCTGCCATTAAAGTACTTCCTCTAATTATTTATCACCTTCATGATGAGGAACATAATAGCATGACTTTGCCAGTAACAGTTGGAGTTGCACTCAAATGGATTTTTACTATACATTGACCTGTAAGTAGCCATTTAGCACATTTGTACTCTGCCATTACACTGATGTCGGTGCTCCTCTTCTAGTGCCCGACGCCAGGGCAGGAACTGTTATCTCCGGATCAGGATATTTCACAGAGGTTTATACATAGCATGACTTAATAAACTACAATTATATTACAATTAAACGTTGATTCTTTCCTCCAGTATTTACCATGTTCCATGGCAGTAGGTAGGGACGTTAGAAATGCCAAACATGTTGAGCTTAACAGGAGGCAGATGCCATTTATGAGGTCAATGTTCCTTAAGTGGAGGTGGTGTTAAGGTAAACACTATTGGTGATGGGCTTTTAACTTTACTTATGATGGTGTCTCTGCAATAACCTCCACCAGTCCATTCATATTGAGCCTGTAATGCGATCGCGTAATATCTGTGTTATTTTATCCACAGAACTCTGTCTGCCTATATTGCTTACATCTCCACGTATGCACTCAAAGAATAAACAATTGTTTTAATCTCCAGGCTATGCTAGCGCTGGTGGTTTACTGAGGGTTCTGCTGCTGCTGCTGGAATGAAAAGCGAACAATACAGTAGAGGAGGGACTAGATATCATCAGAATGCATCAGTTTATTAACCGGGCTGCCCGGGTGGAAAAGCCAACAAAACTGCTTCTGCCTAGGCCTCACACTGGGTTTTATTGGGGGGAAATATAGTATGTTGCTTTTCTCACCTGAAAGGAATATAAAAAAGGGAAGGAAACTTGTTTGCGATGCGCAAAAACACACAAGCCCAGACACACCTTTATGGGCCCCGGAAGGACTGCACAATCCCTTGAAAAGAACCTGGCTTCAACAGGCCATTTTTCTGCGCTGATGAATAAATAAAATTTAGATGAGAAATTCATTGTCTGCAATGGCCTGTGTCAGGTGTAATTGATCCAGTGAGGCTGAAAGCTCTCGCTCAACCAGCCCGTTACCATTTCTGGCTCAGTCATACCACGGCTGCCTTTGACCCGTTAAAAACAACAACCGATTTTTGCCTGTTTTTTGTTTGTGTGTTTACGTGTATTTATTGATGGAGGCGGGAGGGGTGTTGTTCGCATGAACAGATGGACTTTAATCTCGAATTTCACACAGCTGAGAATCTGCTTCAAAGTGGAACGGCCTGAAGGATGGAAGCAAGGGGGGAGAAAGGAAAACAAAAAAAAACGGCTGAAAGAATAAAGAACAGCAGCGTTTACATGAGGAGAGAGATGTATCCAAGGCAGTGGCGGAGGGGAACATACAATATTTAAAAGGTTGGAGACTGAGACAGCCTTCGAAACACAAACTTATTTGATCTGCAACTATTATTTCAAGGGCGTATCAAGGTAAATAATATCCCTGCAGTGGTGCGGTTTGAAGTCAGGAAAAACATGCCAACTGCCAAAACTCATCACCAGCTCCCCCACTCGGAGTTAATAGAACTATATTTAGATCGGATTTCATTATAGAGTGTCAATCCTCAACAGTCGGGACAGTGGAAATGCCTTTATGATTTGTTTCCCAATGTGACCCAGTGTGGTGAACATATACTGGCTTTGAAGTGACGCTATCAAAGGGAGGAGAGCCGCACAATCACAGCACATCTGACAAAAGGAAGACTCATCAAGCTTTATTATCAACAAGAGGAAACCTTTATTATCGGTAAGCGTATCCACAACTCCAACATGTATTTACTTACTGACAGCGAGCCTAATGCACAACAGCACATGAACATATATACAGAAACAGCGTGTACAATATGCACAATTTATAGATAGCATATGGCTGACAAGTACAAATGTTGACTTTGCTTACACGCGTACTACAAAAAATTGTTCCCCAGTCTTGTTCATGCTTGATATCCGCTTCGCCCTACAAAGCATTCGTACATATAAAGAAAGATTTCCTTTCATTGTCAGTATTTGTATGCACCTGCTCTCACCCTGTGGTTTTTTTTCCTCCATCTTTTGTCTCTGCCTGTGACTTGTTTTTTCTTGTTTTTAAGCCTCTCTGTTATTTAAAGTTTTTTTTTTAGCATCTGCTCTTTTGCCCTGCGTGCGAATAAAATACTAATCACGAAAATAAAAAAGACAAACAAACATAATTAGGTAAAGAAAAAGTTTGATGGCTTTACTGTTTGTTGAAAAGCGTTCCATTGGTGAACATAATGGTGGTAAATTCTCTGTATTATTGCTATTGTTCCGCCCCCGTTCACTTGAGGCCCCTGTAACGATTGATCCTTCTCAATCTGAGTTTCCATTTAGCAGGCGACACACGCTGACCCGTGGTCGCATTAGCGCTCCGTTCTAAAGGAGACAGAGGGACACTTCAACATTGATCAGGGTGTTTTAATCTCAGTAAGATAAAGAGCCCTCCAGTTAATTATGGAACAAAAGGCAGGAGGCGGCCACTTTAGATCCTCAACATGATTAAGAGGAATACGAGTGGGGGAAGCGCACTTCATAGAATCAAAAAATCCATTGCCTTTTAAATGTTCTTTTAAAGCCAAAAAAAGGAGGGATCTAATTTACCTTTACTTAGTTATAACAAGGGCATGTGAGATTAAAATATATATATTTCAAGAAACCTTTGATGCCTTGTGTCCTTTTAAGGAAGTAAAATTAAAGCCAGTATTAAAGTGAAACTCTCACCAAAAAGCAACCGAGGCTTTATTTATGATTGAATAAGAGTCAAACCTCCGTGTAAAAGCATAATTAAGCTGAAAGTGGCACTTTCAAGATTTACTGTAGTTTCGTTTTCGGGCAAGCTAATTTTCAATGGGGTGCAGGGGCACTTTTACGCTAACATCAAAATTGCTAATTTGTAAAACACTAAGAAGGCTCGACACAGCATGAAACTTTGCTCGTAGTATCACCAGGATCTCTACACATGAACACGAGCATTGAGAACATTGTTTGTGTACACAGAGTTTACTAAAAAGAAGGTTTTTGGACAACCCACATTAGCAGTAGCATCTCCGGTGCGCCGCCATCACAGCAGACAAAAAGTGTCGATCCCCGAGTGCGACCTAACAGGAAGGCTTGAGGAGCAGTCCACCATTACTCTCCTACCTGTTAGGTCCTTCTTTTTAGCAAACTCCGTGTACACAAACAATATTCTCAAGGCTCGTCTTCACATGGTGATACTACGAGCAAAGTTTCATGTTGTGTTGAGCCTTCTTAGTGTTTTAAAAATAGCGATTTTGGTGCTAGCGTAAAAGTGCCCCAGCACTCCATTGAAAATTAGCTTGCCCGAAAACAAAACTACAGTAAATCTTAAAAGTGCCTCCTTCAGCGTAACTATGCTTTTACCCGAAGTTTGACTCATATTCAATCACAAATAAAGCCTTGGTTGCTTTTTGGCTCGAGTTTCACCTTAATGTAGTATTCATTAAATGTCTTACTCTGGCGCCTTCAAGTGGTAATTAAAAAGCCACTGCGAGCTACCGCTAACGCGTTACCCCATACAGCTGATCCAGGGGCACTGAGAAATTAATGGGCTGCACCAATGTTCTCATCTTTCAACGGACAAAACTGAAGCCATTATAACACTTTGAAGGTGACTATAATCATATGTTATAATTGAGTTATAAAGCCAGTATGACGCTGAACCAGCTGGTTAGCCTAGCTTAGCTTAGCCAAGCACCGGGCTGGAAACATTTGGGAAACAGCTAGCCTGGCTGGTTCTGAAAGTGACCAAATCCGCCCAGCACCTCTAACCACAAAAATGTAAAAAGCAGGGTTGGACGATGGATGATGATATCATTGTCCGATGAGGGGTAAGGGCTTACTGCGTGCTTCTTAATTTGAGGTAGTGAGTCCCGTCAGAGAGAGCTGTAGTCATCGTCGCTTTGACCCGCTGAAATCAACCAGCCGTGAAAACTGTCTCCTGTCGCCAGCAAAGCGAGTGAGGTCGTCTCTCAAATCCCTGCCTAGTGAGAGTCCGACATGCATCCCCGTGCTGGGTTTGAAAAAATATCTCTGTTGTGAAACAATGCTGGCTCCCTGAAACATAGCTGGCTGCTGTAAGGAGGAAGCTAAACCAAGAAAATGCAAAGAAAAAGCACAGATAACAATGGCGGGATTGAGCAAAACACTTAAATGACGCGCTACGAAAAGAGACACAGCTGACACCAACGTAACTGCACAGGATTTACGTGAAAAAAAAAATGGAACAGGAAGATACTGTCTTGCTTTCTAGTGCTGGAATGAACTTGTCTCCCAGTGACAGATCACTACATTGTATACATTCTTAATCAAATAAGCTGCTCTTACTTCATTAACTTCGACAAGCTCACTTCCGATAAGCCTGTCGTTTTTAAGCCACCTCGGAGGGTGATGAGAGTTGCCTCCGGGAGCCCCAGATGCGAGCTTTAGGTCGCAATGTTATTGTGTGAGGCTTGGCCCCGCGGCTCCGCAGAGAATCACTTCCTCTAATGGAAAACTATTGTCTGCCACTGAGGACATACAACTGTGTGGAATACGGATCAGCCTATCTGGACTTATGCACAAGACAGTGAGAAGCCCTCTATCCGACAGAAAGCTATTTTGGAATTGTAATATCCACTCAAGTCGATTCTGATTAAGCAATACATCTGGAATGGACCCTACTCTCGTGTGTGTGGCGGGGGTTGGTGGGTTCTGGCATTACAGTGACGATACAGAAAAAACAAAAAGCGGCATAAAAGAAGAAAGGACTGCTACCTTTTTCCAGGATAGCGCTTCATATTGTAACTCTGGCACTGGAGCTAAACATCAAAAAGCTGTCACAACAAGGCAACATTAAGGCACTTGGTGAATTATTTATTCGCTGGAGTGGATTGGATATAGGTTAATGAACACGGCGATATGAGATTAGAGGTGCCTGATAGAGATATGATGTCATTCCCTCTGCCGATTGCATTATTTATTTACTCACCCTCCCTGCTAGGTCGACAGTTAAAGTCTAATGTAATTGGTAGACAACAGCCTAAATGAAGGAAGACGCAGCGCCGGTTCACAGTCAGTTCAGAGCACTCATACACTGTGTGTATGTAAAATGTATACCGAGGCCGCCGTTGCTCCGAAGGAAATACACTTCGACACATCGTCCCAGAGGATGAGGAACTCCGTTTGCCTCACGGATTTCCTCTCTTCCTCCCTTCTTTCTCCCGAGAATGACGATGTGTGATGCATTATCTTTTCCCTCCTTTTTTTTTTTTTTTCTTCTGCATCTCAACAGGTCAGTCCATCTTGTCCACCACCACTCCCCAAAGGATTCACCTCGGTCCAGACTGTGAAAATGTGAAAGTCCAGCGTTCAGCCAAGGTGAAGATTCTTTGTGAAGTTGGACGGCCGTTTTTTTTTTTTTTCTGTGGAATTTGGTTTGACTTTGGGCGGGGCTGAATGCCTGGAGGGAAGCTCATGTGTGGTTTTTGTCAAGTCTAACAAGAGAGGAGAGAAAGAGAAAGACAAACAATGTGAGCTTAAAGACTGAGAAGGCAGAGCAGAGAAGGGCATTTTTAGCACCGTCCTTTTATCACATTCTGGTTTGTGAACCTTAAGTTGTTGTTTTTTTGGGGGCATTCAGGCATATTGTTTCTCTGCTGGCGCAACAGGGTCCCCATAGTGGTTCAGATGACAGAGCGCTCTTATATACTAATTGCATAGGTACAAAGTGAGGCAGAGGGTCCAGCAGGACAGGAATCCCCTTGAGGGGGGATTGTGAAAAGGGTATAACAGGAGAGCTGAGGGTCAACCCTTCAAACTAGGGGCAATTCCGAAGGATTTCACAAGGTCCGGAAATATATTTTCCAACATTAAACATCCGTCAGGGGAACATCAAGTTGCCTCAAAGTCACATTAATATTTGATATGTCATGATAACACTGCGTCCTCTGTAGAATATTTCATTTGTAGCCCCTAAGTGGTTTTTCAAATCAGCGCCCAAGAAGGTGAGATGTAAGTATTCTACCGAGTAGACGTCAATAGCTTTAGCTCCAGATTTCAAGAGGGTCGCCTGATCCAGCCTCGAAGCTTAGATATCATATTTGAACTCATGGATTCAGGACATCACAGACACCAGCGTTACGTCCATCTTTTAATAGCTTGAAATACTGTTTCCCATTTTTTTTTCAGAAGATTTCTTGCAACCTTTTCAAGGATCACCATGTGTCAACAGCTGCAGCCTTGAAGAATTTAAGATTTGGACCAGCATTTATCATATTTACTTGCATGAAAAGAATCTTCACTTCATTAGAATAACACATATGAACGCTAAACGAAGCTATTGCTCATTTTTTCTGCAGAGTTCTAATAACCTTCCAGTAATCCAAAGCCCTTGAAGCTTTCTGACCATTATTTGACCTGAGTGTATTACCATGAGAGAAATCCATACTGACATAACCAGCGTCTTTTAATAATTAAAAAAACATGAATTTGAGCTATTGACCATTTTTCTGCAGAGTTCTAGGCAGCTTCAAGAGTCCCAAAGGTTCACCAGGTCCAACCATGAAGCTTTCAGTATTTTTTTTCACCCTTATTTGACCCCGTACTTTCATATGGTTTCATATTTAAAACATCAAATCCTAAACTTTCGATACATAATGCAACATACCTTTAGCACCAATGAGACGGTTGGATGGCTTGGCCTGCTGTAGCCTGGACGTGGACCTAGAAAGGAATATAAACAACACTATGACCAGGCGAGTTGATGACATGAACGTATTTTACAGCTATTATTGTGAAAACAAATGCCAAGACACATCATATTTTATGGTCCAATTATTGTAACAGAGGATATATTTTATCAAAGTCTTAGGATAAAGTTATTTCACTACACATTTCGCTGAAATATTACTGCTATTTATCATACTTATTACAGTTTTTTGTTACATACATCTAATTATTCCCAGTTTTGGTGCTAGATTACGGATTAACAGAGACAGGAAAACATATTACATTTAAGTTTAGAGAGGTTTTATGTTCAACTACGTTAGGGGAGAGGTTAAACTGGGTCAGGTTGTTTACCTTGTGGGACGGAGGTCTTTTTAAACTGCTACTGCCATCCTCTCTCTGCGGAGGTCAGCTGAGGGTCAATTAGAGTCTCTTTAATGGACGGGGCAAAGGCAGGCTCTTTAAACGACTGGGAGAGGGTCACATGACCGGAGAGGAACAGAAAGAGCAAAACAAGAAGAGAGAGCAATCCCACCCCCACCCTACCCCACCGGTACTGAACCGAACATGGCCTAGAGGTCAAGGTGGCTTTGATGCGCCGTTAAGAGCCGTCTCTGTCAGGGTAAACACTCCGAGAGTTAATGTGTGTTTACTGATGATGCTCGACGCGATCAGCAACCGCCTCACATCGAATTATATGAACAAACAGAGAGGAGAGAGTTTCAAGAGTGGCGATGTCGTTATCGCTAAATCCTCCAAATCTCAGTCGGGAGACCTTTCCTACAAAATGCATCACATGGCGTCCAAATACAAATAGGAAACCATCCTTATCAGATTACTGAGGTCATTTACAAGGTCACAAACAGCCATTTACTGTTTGCAATCTTTCTAACTATTTTTTGGAGAAGCCACTGTGAACACTTTGGATTCTACACTGAAACACATGTTGTTTAACGTTGTCTTTTACTTAGTTACGACAGAAATACATTGTGTTTTAATTCACCACAGGCTCCCATCAAGCACATGGTCCAAACTTGTCAAGCTTTTTTTATTCACATTGGTTTGTTAGTTTAAATTATGAGGCTTTTTATGAGTCCATAATTAGTCTCTCCAACACAAGTGTTTTCTTTCAAAACGTTTATTCAGCATCAACAAAGAAGAAAATATTAAAGGGCTTACATAAGCTCAAAAACCAATATCGTTAAACAAAGCACTAGATGGACATGATTACGAATTCAACAGCATGTGATTTAAGCATCTTAGAAATGATTATTATGCCTACAAAGTCAGAAAAGGATCTCGTATTAAATCAAAGAATGACATCAAAATTACTTATTTAGAGCATCTATAAAATAAGAAAAGAAATCACAGAAAATTAAAAAGCTCCTGGACTGTTTTGCAGCTCCAGTTGTTCGCTGTACAGGAAGTATGAGCGACTATTTATAGATGTTTTAAAGTGGATGTTTTGGGGCTGGAATCATGAACACAATTACATAGACTTTTTCTTTTTTTTTTTTTTTTTTAGAATAAAACAGCTGACAATATCCACAGTTGCACACCATGCTTTTATAAGCCCTTTAACTCTAAAGAACTATTATTTTACAAAAAGGAGGAAACAACAAAACAATGTGTATACAGTGTAACTTTTGTCTTTTTTTTTCAGATTGTAAATGCTTCATTTACAAAGGACACATTTTTACCGATTACCCCTCAGAAAAAATTATCTACAGTACTGCAATTTCCTAGGACTAAGCTACTACATTTTTTAAGTGATCAACCACGCAGTTCAAGGTTCGAAGAATAGAGGGTGATAAATTAAGTTGCGCTGGCAGCTGTGTAGGTACATTGTATCGACAGCTTTCAGTGAGTCGCTAATCTTTACCAAGTACAATAGCTCGATACAATGTCGTTCTTCACAATCACATAGCTGAGAGAGAAACTTAATGTACTATGGAGTCTTAATCTTAACGTTCAGTCAATTTGTCCTGGGGGAAATATTACCTCAATGACATCACACATTTTACCCAGCGGGAGTATGTTTATATTATATATATATATATATATATATATATATATATATATATATATATATATATAATCAGTGGGGGATGCCATTTTTTGAAAAAAAAAAAAAAAGCCTTTTTTTTTTATCTAACTTGTTCAGCAACTCACTATCACCATTTCATTTGTGTTATTTTTGCGGTTTAAGGTCTCAATTCTAAAAAGGTGGGAGCGTCCATAAAAAATCCATTACTTGGGTTGAAACAGCCATGAGGACTCAGGTGTGGGTTGTATAAACAGTTCAATATCTGGAGTATGGCTGATCTCTGTACACTCCCTTGGTTGTTCGTACTGACGGTGCCTTGCCGCGATTGTTTGCCCACTCTTCCAGACCTAAAGTAGAGAGGAGAAGAAGCAGATGGGGAGTGATTACAGGGGCGTAATGCAACTCATTCATCTATAACAACCCGTGTAAAGTCTCTCCAGCTCTATGCAAATGCTGTGAAAACATCCCTTCGATGGAAATAAAGCGGCACAAATCTCTGCTGTCAATTTTGCTCACTTCATAACAAAAGCGCTGTTTCGATCCGAGCGTGGAAACAGAGACTCACACCAAGAGGCTTGACTTTCACCTGGAAGGATGCATCTCAAACAATTGAATGAGAGGATCAAATAGCTACTTGAAAAGGACCCGTTTAGTGGCTTCCAGCAAAAAGGTCACAATTAACATTAGCCCAAATCAGCCCCTGTTCACCCCCTGGTGCTGTCAATGTGAAAGTGCCAGTATCGATGGCACCCTTTGTCTGATCTTCAGCCAGCGCTGAGACTTCCCTAGAGCTGAGGCTCACAAAGGGTTGTTTTTTTTTCTGTGTACAGGCTCTCTGTTGGCAGCACATAGCCAATACCCCTTAATTAAACCTGTCACCCTTTCACTGACAGTCACTTTGAAGAAATAGACCAAGGTAACCTTGTGTTTTCGAGAACAAGGATGCACATCAACCCTGTTTATCTGTTACGCTTTGAACTGTCGCCCTTTTGCTGTGTGACCCATGCGGCAGCGGTTTCTATTTTATCTTGAGGCGCGAAGCACTCTAATGAGTTGAAGGTGCTTAAGTTCTTCTACTTCTGTGGTCAGAAAGTTGGGGAAGTTTTTTTTTTTTTTTATTAGCTCTGACTTTTCAAAAAAACACACTCAAATCTCTTAAGCATGAAATGAACGAACACAGGTCTTCAGTATATTAAATCCTCCAGATGCAGAAGAAATCATATGCTTCATTTCTTCCTTGTTTTGCCGAACAAGTACCAAACAACATCTCAAAGCAAAATCTGTCTGTCTATCTTGGAGTCGGCGTGTCATGGTTTGGTTCTAAAGAAAAAACGATCCAAATGAGCTTCAAATGTCGACCACTGAAATCAAAAGCTAGCATAAGAGTTTAATTGTGTTAAGATCTATTCTAATGTGAAGCTGTCAATAGGGAGTGGCCGCAAGCCTGCAACCAATCACATTCCATGTAATATATATATAGGTTAAATGACAAGGAAATATCAAATGCCAGTATGAAAGTAAACATACCATAAAACAGGGAAAGCGAAAATGATAAACACCCTATTCAAGAACCATGAAAAACAGCAACACTAAATAAATATAAAACTTATTAATAAATACAATGACTCACAATAACGTGCAGCATCAATGTTTACATTTAATACACACAATTAAAAGGTTACTTTGTAAGAAAAACACCTGATCAACTATATGCATACTCATATCGATAGACACTGAAAAATCTACTTATTAAATCTAATTACACTAGAATATAGTATATTTAGGAGTAATTCACCGTTCAGCACTGTCATTGTTCATTGTATGTATCATGGAGTTTCATATTTATCTAGCGTTGCTGTTTTTCATTGTTCTCGTCTGTTATTGCAGTTTAACCTTCGGGGACTTTAGTAGTATATGGGATGTTTACTTTGACTGAGGGGATTAATGTGTGTTATTCATCTTTGTATGATACATGTGCGGAATGTGATTGGTGGCAGGCTCGAGATCACTCACTGTTGTATTTTTTGCAAGTTAGGCAGCGTGCGAGAGTTCGCTCAAAACTTTTGGTGTACTAGACCCCTCTAAAGGACCTGGCCCATGAGACAAATGTGCAAGTGTTAAAACACAGTGAAAAAACATTGCGGAATTGCCAATCATAAAGGTTGAAATCTTTTTTTATTCAAAATGGAAATCATGACACCTTTACTTTAAGTACTACGACAGTATCAGACTTCGTTAGGAGAAGTTGTTTAGTTCTTGTTCGGTGAAATAAGGAAAACTTGAAGCATATTATTTCTTCTGCAGCTGGAGGTTTTTAATAAACTAAGGGCATATCTATTTTCTTGAGAGCCGAAGCTAATAAAAAAAAACCTTATTAGCACAAGTCAGAGAACTAAGCACCTTCAGCTCATTAGGGTGTTCGAGCCTCTACATGGTGCAAAGTGAATTTCTGTCTGATGTTACTTTGTTGTTAAATCTCGTTTTTTTTGTTGAGCTTTGGAATCTTTAATTTTGATGTGTAAAAATTCAACTTGCCCGACAGTTACCTGCAGAAAATCACCAGGAGAAAGCCAAACTAATTGTCAAAGAATCATTTGCAAATGTTAATGACAGTCATGAACTGATCTTTCCACATCCAGTTATGACGGTCTAACAATGGCAGACTGTGACTATCAATGCCGAAAACAATGGAATAGAAAAAGCCAAAACAAATCGTTCAGACAAGAATGATGACACTCCAAGTTTGAATATACTAAAAACATGCAACATCGACTTCTGCAGTAGCTAATTAAGTTACCAGTTTGCAGTCTGTCTCTAACTTTAAACGTTAAAAGTAAGAAATCGTGTCTGAGAGCTGGGTTCTATTTGGAGCTTGTAGCTGAGCTCAGCAGACAAATACATGAACTAATCCATCTCAAAGCAAATCAGCACTGTGTTCTTACATTTGCACTTACATCAGAAGAACGAATTAAGTTTGAAATAATCAAAGGGTAAAACACTGCTTTAGATAACTGCTTGTGCATTTTTTCAGGTAACACGCACACACAGTACAGAATTAGAGCTGAATCCACCTTCAGCCGCACCGGAGCACACTCAACTCTGTATTAGCTCTATCATATCAAGTGCACTCTGCAGCAAGTATGACCTTGGCCCACTTTTTCTGTATCTTGTCAAAAGCCAGCGACACAGTATTGTTGAAGAGAATCACAGTGGGGTTAGCTTTGTCTGGATGTTGTGGTCGCTGGAGCTATTCGCAGCTCCTCTCAAACCAGAGGCCAGTCACCGAAAGTGGCCGTAAACGTCTTCAAGCTGTTAGCAGAGCCACGCAACGCTGTGCGGCTGTGGCACAAACAGACTGAGCAACATTTGCAGACCTGCCAACCTTGTCAAAATATTTTGAGTACCACTTGTGTTGTGCAGCTTTTTTCGCAGACTTTTGCAACTCCATTGCTTTGCACGCAGTAATTTCCCCATTCACTGGCTGGAAATCGGTTATAAAAAACAATAAAACCTAATTTTAAATGCTTTTGGCCCTCCACAGTCTGCAAAACACACACACACACACTTGTTCATAGTTCCAATTTTGATTAGTTAAGTGATAGACATTTTTTACAATTTGACCTGACTCCAGAATATCATGTGCACTGCACTGGACATTTTAATATTGAACAGTAAAACTAAAGAGTTGCACTTTTTTTCTTTATATGATATGTGTGATTATACAAGCTGATAGCCACAAGTTAACTGCACTGAATTATTTCAATACTTATTTAATCAAAATTAATCAAAAAATTATTTTAATAAAAAAATGGTAATAATTTATTTTGTATATTGCAATAGGTGTTTTTGTTTTCAGGAATGTAATAATTAAATTGGCTTACAGCACATATGCACACATCACTGGGGCTAATTTATATATTACCTGCAGCTCCCTGCTGGCTTATGTCCACATCATAATTGCACACTGTGCAAAATGCAAAATGCATTTAGAGGGTTGCAAGCATGGCCACTGTTCTTGATATTTATTCAAAAACTTCTGGGGGACATGGACCCTCTTCTTTTTGGCAGGTCTGCTGCCCTGTCCCTCCCTGTCTTCGTCCCCCTCATCTGCCATGGCAGTGGTTGCAAAACTTGCTGTAAAAGATTTGTTGGCTACATATTTAAACTGTATAAATAATCACATTCCTCCTTATATACAGGCCCACTCTATCTGCAATGGATATATAAAAAGGCTAAAGTACACACACAGGCACGCACCGCTGCCTCTTATTCCTCTTTTTTCTTTGACGATGCATTGGGGTCATTAGGGGAACATGATCGATAGATTTGCTAAGAAAAAACACCTCGCAAATCTATTTTTTTTTTCGTTTTTTCACTTAGACTTCGTCACGAAAGTTTCTACAGTGAAAGTAACGTTACGCGTAACGGTTCACATTTACCAAAAGCTGGCAGGTCCGCTGACACACACACACACACACACACACACACACAGTTTACCTTTTTTAAGCGCCAACTGCAGCGAGTGGGGAACGGAGGATGGAGAGGGAGGCAGAGGGCAGGATGACTCGGAGGCAGGGAGGAGGAGGGGGGCGGGGATGTTACGCTATAGGTTCGGTAGACTGGTTATTCTCCGCTTTTCTACAATGATTGGCTGAAACTGCTTCACCATGCAGCTGCATCGTGTTGTCGGACATGAGTACCGCACGTGCACATATGCCACAGAACTCACATGTCCGCAGCTTTTTGCACAGTTTAGAGGGGCGACTCGCACCAGCGTAGTTCGATGTCAAATTGCGTACTTGCTACGCAAAATGCGTACAGGTTGGCAGGTCTGCATTTGCTTGGATTGAAAGTATCCATTCAAGTAAAGCTGTGAAATGGCCAGTTGTTAGTTTCTAGTGAAATAAGCCATCATACAACAGCTCAGAGGTTTTGTGAACACATATATTTGAGTGATAGACTCGATGAAGACTTTTCAGCAACACATACACTATTCTATATATAGAATAGAATATAGAATATATCTTAAATATATTTCCAGGAGACTTTAAACTGATTTCTTCTTAACTTCTGCTGTCATTTGTAACCTTCATCTAGTTTCTGTCTTACTTCAGCAGGTCAGTCAATTACAGGGTTTTTTATGTCTTGCTATGCATTAATCTGCTAATGTTTTTTAAGAATTCTATTAATAGGCATCAACAGGCAATTAAGGAATGCTGCTTTTTTTTATTCTAAAGTAATATTCACCAGTAATTAAAAATGATAATAAATAAATGTGATTTAGGAAAATTGTTCCAAAGTTTGACTGATCTGCTGCCATTATAACGGCTGGTGAAAATGTAAATGGTTTAAAAAAATCACTTCAGTTTGTTGACCTGCAGAAGGTAGACAGAACCTAGTTGGAGTTTTCTGGAAATGTATTGAAGAAATGACTAGTTATTAATCAATTGCTCGGAAAAGGAGGAAATTATTAATAAATCAAGTTGGGGGTAATTTTTTCATCCAATTTATTGGTATTTTCTTTGTTAAATGGTAACAAAAATTGCAACTTTGTAATAACCATCTTCCTACCATGTAATTTGTGGACCTAGCTGAGAAGTTAAGCAGTTGGATGTTTAATGGAAATGTATTAAAGAAATTATCAGCTATTTAACAACTGCTTATTCAAGGTAATTGTTGTGGTAGTTGTGGAGAAAATTCCAAATATGTCACTTGGTGATTAACACCTACTTACCATTTAATGTGTTGAGCTGAAGTGTTACTGACTTATCCTCATAAAAGCATCCTGGCATGTGTCATTATGCTAAGCTGAGAAGAGTCAGGGTTTTATCTATTTTGTTACAATAATCTGTAGTCACTCATATTTCACTAAGATATTTGTCAGTTTGTTAAAAGATGGCACATGTGATCTGTGTATTCAGGAATGAACTTGTGCTGCAGGTAAGATCTGAGCGTCCTAACTAGCTGCTTAGGGTTTATTGAAGTGCTGTTTCTTTTTCATGTTCAGCACTTTTAGTGAAGTAAAAGCAAAAGAAAAGTAGATCTCTAAGTGATTCTGCAGCTGCGTGATCAGCTTGTTAAAGTCTACGTGCTTTTGACACTCTCCTCTGAAGTGAGGGAATCATCAGTGCTTAGGGGCATCACTTTGGTTTTGCAGTCAAGAACCTAAATTCAAAGATCAGTGAAGACAAGGCTTCTTCAAACTCTTTAATCCTTACAACTTTCTTGTATTTAGGGCAATTTTTTTAGGCCATTTTTTAGTGTTTTATTGAACACAGTAACTCCACATAAAAGACTTGTTTTTCAGTCGTTCTTGGCTTTTGGTGGCATTGTTTTCTTCCAATGAGCCAAATGATTGAGGGAATAAAAGCTCAGAACTGTGAATAAATCACTGTAGACATGGTTATTTTGAGTGCCATATCATACAATTACCCAGATGCTATGGCAACTGAGATGAGGCCGGCAGTGTGGTGTCATGAGCTAGAAATTGATATTCTGATAATTGACACACGATAAATCTAGAAGGAGTAGAATTTGACAACTCACCATAGGATTCATATGATTCCCCACTGTGTCCGTATTCATAGTACTCATCTGAGCTGAAAACACAGAGAACAGAGAGAGGGATATTAGAAAGTATAAATAAATATGAAAAAAGAGAAAATAACACATTGAAATTGCAGTTATCAGCAAATAAATATACTTAATTTCTGTATTATTGAATAACATCAAAGTAATACTGATGACCACACATATAATGTATGCCGGAGAAATAAAGATAAACACAAAGGAAGTGTTTCTCAGATATACTCTGCCTGATATAAAAGTGAAAACAAACAAGAGGAGCTTTCAATTGCTCTGAAGTTCAGCCATAGTTGTGCTTCTACAAGGCAATTTCCTCCACCGTATTTCCACGCAAACTTCCAGTTCCATATCACTGCGTATGGAGATCTATGAGAGGTGGCAACTTTAATGAAAAATAAAAAGATGGGGGGGAAAGTAAGTTGCATAGTGGTTCATTTCTCGCTTATTTATTTATTTCTTTATTTGCAGTCGCCGGTGAGTTGCTGACAGAACAATCCTGCGTCAGTATCATTCAGTAACAGCGCTATCATTCAAGAGAGGCAATTCATCATAAGGCTGCCACTGAGCCGACACCAGCCATCACAGCTGGGTCCTCTCCGCCTGCCTGTCAGTCAGTCTGTCAGCGACAGCAGCACCTCTCTGCTCTCCGGATTAGAGAGCTGAAGGCACGAACCCAAAACCCCAACACGCCACATCAACACCACCGACGGCTGAGGGCAAAGAGGTGACAGCAATGACACGCCGCGGTGGAAGTAACGGATTACATTTGACTCCAGTTACTGTAATGGAGTAGCTTTTTGCGGTGTGATCTTAAAAAGCCCAAAGTGAGGTCTGAGAGGTTGAGACACTCCACTCTTCTATCGAATTACACCACGGTTTGCAGCACTCCAGGAAATCAATTTCTACAAATTCTGTCTGCTATTAGGTCTGCTTTTCACTCAGCAGTATTGTCTCATAAAAAAAGAAACTGCACAATGATGAACAATTTCAGCTTGCTATTAAACTTTATTTATATTTTTTGTCAACCCTTCCTCTTTGTTTGGTCCAATATATTCTACCCTAAGAAGTACTAGCATTAGTACTAGATATAGTACCACAATACAGGTTTATATGGAAAAACAGCATGTCGTCGAACTAAAAGATTTTTTATACAGCCCATATTCCATTCAACATGTTGTCCTCATGGAATGTGTCAGTTGTAAAAGCCTTCTAACTTCATGCTAATAGCTACAGCTTAGTTCAATGAAAAAGCTAATTTGGTTACATTATGTTAGCATAACTGTTGTTAAGCTAGTTTGCCGTTTTAGCTAGCATACCGTACAACTTGTAGCAATACAATTATAAATGTCCAATGTCAGGTAGTCGCTATATTTCTGACATTTTGAGGGCACAGAAGGATGACTTCATTCAGTGTTTTCCGTACATTAATTTATTTCCAGCTGTCCACCACAATATCGACATCGTCTGCCACATATTAATTTTATTCATTTATTTTCTTAAATGAATGAAATCTTATTTCATTGATTTATCCCTGATTTAATGGATTTGTTTAAACCGGGCTTGGTTCGGATTGTTGTTCTGTTTTTAAATGATGTCCATATTCCGCTCCAGTTTGGTCACCTCAGTTGTCATTGAACTTTACGTTTAGTTGAAACTTTGTAAAATGAGGACAATTTTTCTTTCGAGCTACAGATATAACCAGATATTCTGATTTTGCTGTGAGTCACGTTTTAGTGGGAATGCTCATTTTTGCATCTGTATATAAATGCCACTGAAGAAAATCTACTAAAATCATAATGATGTGACATTTGCCGCAGTCTGTACAGCACAAACATGTTTTTGGATCTGGAGATGAAGCTTTGTAGGTCAGGACATCTCTGCAGCACTACTACTACTACAATTTTTTTCACACATTTTACCTTCCTCTTCAATTGGAATATTGCACTTAGCTGAGATTGAGATTATATTTTGATTAATTGTGCAGCTTCATCTGTCTAGCAGAAAACTTTGCTTTGAATTTTTTAAATCTAAGCTCTATGAGGTGATGACAATAAACACAATTGTATTCACCACGGCTGTATTGGGTCGGAGGCAGAAATCTCAAAAACACAAACACTGAAACCTGTGTAAACACAACGATTACATGTTCTGCACTGCTAAATACTAATACAGGAATGTAAAGTAAAGCTGTCTTATATTTTGTGTGAAATGATCCGTTCTTTGGCAGCCTCCCCACAACTGCTCCTCAACAGCGACAACATGACAAACTGATTGGCTGAACAAGACGACATGACCAATTGAGGACAGTGGGAGGATTCGTTTTAAGAGCACTATGGTGGCTCAATGAGACATGAGACAGCTCCCTGAAGAGGCTTGTGCCTTAAGTCAGGCTTAGCATAAATTTTACACAGCTCATAATTCAACTACAAACAATGCCAAGCCGGCAGAAGCAAACAAGGCTTTTCCCGTGCTCTAATGTAGTCTCCCTCCAAGAAGCGAGGCCAGCTGCTGTTGCTCCGAGCGTCAGGTTTCCAGTCAGCCCTCGCGGCAGAGGTGCCACCATGCATCTGCCACAGATGTCAAGCCACTGCATTATCCTTGACACCACTCATTGGCCGGCAAAGACAGAGGGAGGGAGAGGAGAGGAAGGCAGAGAGACGCGTTACAACTGAATGCATGTTTTGGCTCGTCATGTTGTGTACCCCGAGACAGGAGCTGACAGGATACTAAATAATTAGATTTCACATTATGCTAAAATGGACAGGTGCATTCCACAGAGATTGCCTTTAAAATACACATCCATTTTTTTTTTTTTTTTTATGAATGTCAGAAAATCAATTTTCCGCAATTCAGAGGTGCTTACAGACATACAGTACAGGGAAGTATGTGTCACATTAGGTAATCCTGGGCTTTCCTGCACAGCTCCGTGTCATATTCAACCAATAAAGAATCATCCAAAACACACAAACCAGGATGCTGCACAGCAACGCTAACACTGTTTAGCCTTGCTTACATGCTGTAGGCTGTCAGCATTTTTTTCCCTTCATTTATTTTTCCCTGTTTATCTCACACACACAAAGAGAAAAACTGTTAAAACACAAAAGTCTGTAGCTGAAGGCAGGGGGGGACCAATAATGGTAGTCTGCCGGGCTGAAAGCTGCTCTTTGCACAAAGGAGAAGAGTGCAACAAAAGCTGTTAGGCGCCTCTAATTCCTGAGGTGACATTTTATCAATATTGCTATACAACTTCTCTCCGTAGTTACTTTCTCTTCTCAATTACAGAGGCCGGTGAGTCTGGAGATGCCTCCTGAAGGTCAAAGATTCCGGTAAAATTCTGCTTTGTGTCTTCAAAAGTTCCCCAGCATCTGCTGCAGCACATTAACACCTATCAGCACTTTGTAGTGTACAGATCTGCAATTTAACCATTCTAGCAATAAATGACCTTTCTATATTAACGCTACAGTGTAAAGATTTTTAGAGGAAAGTACAAAATGAATACACATAAAAGAATGGCTTATTTGACCATTTAAGTAGTGAAACGGTTTCTCAGATTTCGTGAGTAGTAAGTAGCAATTTATGACATGATAAGAATATATGATGTAACAAAATGTTTAACACAGGTCAAATACATAACATTATACTCTTCATTTGTGTTGCCACGAGCTATCCTCTAACAAACCATGGTAGACAACAAATATGCCGATGCAAGGTGACCAATTTAGCTTTTAATCAGGAATTTAAAAGGTGAAGTGATACAAAAAAGAAATTTTGTGCCATGTTTACATGTAATTTAAGCTTTTTAGAGCACTCTCAGATTACAATACAACAAGAAGACAGCATCTGGTTTGCATAAGTAAAATACATAAAAGAGGGATAACACGTTAATCTCCATTTGGAATTTCCTTTAACTGCAGACAACATACTTTATATGCAGATACCAATATATATGTGAGAGGTCAATATCGGCCAAGGAACAAAAACAACCGATATATTGGTCAGGCTCTTATCAAAATTGACTTAAAAGTACAGAAAGCAAGAAGAACTTATTAAAGGCTCATTTCAGAATAAATATTGTATATCACATAATTGGTTTATAATTACTGATGCATTAATGTGTTCTTGGCTTTAATGTTGCAGCTGCTTATATCTGATATATTACTTTACAAACTGCTGGGAAGCTTGTAAATTTCCCCTTGAGAACTAATTAGGCCTCATCAATACACAAGTAACTAATATCAGTCAGATAAATGTACAATCTATGTACATTTGACTCCGGGGTGCAGTGGAGTAGAAGTAAGTATGAATCTTTCTGGATTGTCGCCCAGAAACAAGACGACTGCAGGTATATAGCTAGGGATTTGGCTCAATTTTGGCATCAAACATACGTCTTCAGATCTTTAACAGAGCTTGTGTTGTACTTCTTAATCACAGTAACATTTAGCTTGATATAAGTCATATCGCCATAGAAAAAAGTATCGTCATGCAGATGAGACATTGAGTCGCGTGTCATTGAAAAATTTCAGGACCCTTCACGATAAAAAAAAGAAAAAAGAAAAGAAATGCTGCCAAGTGGAATGAGATGAAAGACCTAAAACCTGAAGACCCTCTCCACTGCCTCGCACAGCCTACAATTATCACCACTGGTCCCATATCACAGCTCTGTCGAAAGTGCACAGCTGGCAGCATGAACACATGAGATGAGGTGCCTGCGGTGGCTGGCTCTCACTTGAGATGTTGCCCTGTCATAGGTGTGAAAGTGTTTCGACTTTCTAAATAGGTCAGCTTTTGATTTGACATTCATTAGCAGAAGGCGTCCGCTGGTTTGCGTCTCCCCAAACTTTGCTGGCCAAGAAAAAAAAAAAAAAAAAACACCCCCACATCTTTCAAAGGCGCAGGCGTGCACCACGAGAGGCGAACACAACACCTATTAGATAAGTGTGTCTCTTTCATCAGGCATCTGATTCCAGGCCTACTTTTCCACAGGTAAAGACCCTGCCTCTCGAGAGCATCTGTCATCTCCGTAAATGCTTCGTCTTAAGCACTGATGTTGCCGTTCCCAGGCACCCCGAAACAGATGGCGGTGTTAAATCTGAATGATGTAGTACACGTCCCTAGTGGACTTTGTTTTCTTACATCGCCATTACTCTTCCAGCCCTCTGTGATAAATTTGAAGAAATCTAGTAGGACATTACGAGTGGCTAGAGAGGTAATGCAGCGCCCATCTGATGAGGAGAGAGGCTGCTTTTCTTCTCTTAGCCCATTTTTTCATATTGCACACTTTAACTGATCAACATTGTGAATCCTCAGAATACTTCCCTTGATTCTTCTCGTGCAATAATGTTTTTTATTCATTCTTAGAACAAGGTTGAAAAGGTAAAAACGCTGCAGAAAATGCCCCTCACTGAATTCTCTGATTCTCTGATCAGTGCTCAGTGGTGACTTACACAGTCAACAATACAAAGAAAATGGATGAAAGAAAAAATGACAAAAGCAGAAGTTTTTTTCCTTTTTTTTTCTTCTTTTTTTTATTTTTTTTTTACCATTTTAGTTTGAAATGAAGCTCAGATAATTTCAAATGGAAACCCTCCTTATGGATACACTGGTGATTGCTCAGAGTGGTGGCTGATTGCAAAGCTATCTCCAATGCTGAACCCCTGCTGAAGAACCACAAAGAGGGACAAAATGGCCTACGGCAAAGATTTGACTTTACAAATGAGTCTTCTTTCTAGTTGTGAACAGACCATTTATGTTACTTTCTTCCTTTTTCTTGAAAAGAACATGAAATCCTCCTTCAGAGAAAATCCTGCCTCTACAAGTCAAGACAGTCTACAATACTCCTTAAAAGCCAATCATTTGGAAACATGTTTGGCTTGTTACGTTGTGACTGTCTGGAATCTGGGACAGACTTTGTTATGTCTTGCTGAAGGGACAATATGCAACTTTTGTGTCTTGAGACAGAGTGAGTGGTGTAAATCCCGCCCTCCTTCCCCTCAGATGGTCTAATTCCCGACACAGCGGCTGTCATTCATCGTGACAGGCTGTCTACCTTGAAAACAGCATCTAGGTACACAGCATCTGCGAAGCACCGCAGGCGTTTTAGAAGCAGACAGCTAACAAAGCCAATCTGTACTCAGAGTCCAAAAACACAATGCGGATATTCCCATTGTACTAAATGGGTGTTGTCTGCCTCAGGGTCCTGATGCAACAAGCAGACCTCAAACATGTAGACTGATCAAGCCCAGTGCATCACCTGTAACTGAACACAATGCAAACACGTGTATAGCCGCAAGCTGGTTCACTACTGACATGCATACGTTCTGCACTGCGAGGAGACGGTAAAAAACAGCGCGGGATTTTTCAACTGTGACTCGACTTGAAACACTTTTTTTTTACTGTTCAGAACATATAATTATGCTACTTTGCTTTGCTTTGGTGTTGTCAGCCAGGGGTCCTCTTGTTAGAATAAAGAAAAAAGAAAGTGTAAAAAAAGTAGAAAATCAGGTATAAAACACAAAATGGGTAAAATTTATTATGTTGATCACTGCCACCTTTGTGGGCAAGGGTATTCTGATAGGATGTGACGGAGAATCCAAGGTCATGTTGTGGTAGTGACCACTACTCTAAAAACAAATACTCTAAACGGGACAGTAATTTACAGAATGAACGTCACGCAAATCAGTGAAAAAAAGACTTGAAACTAGTGATAAACCATAAACTCACCAGGAAACTATTTACTGTCATTTTCTCACAAGCTTATATACAGACTTCTTTTCAAACCATTGGAGTCACCCACTGCTGGCTAGTAGACAGAATACATGTTTTAGGCACTTCCACGTTGGCTTCACTTTTCAGACCCAGAGGCTCCATCCATATTTTAATGGTCAGTGTGACCAGATTAGGTGTCATGACCTTTAACTTTAGGTTCGCCTGAGGGCATAGCTATAGCAGCGTGGCTATGTAGGGATGACAACATAACTGTCGGTCGGTCTACCTCTCTCAACATGCAAAGGCTGTATTTCCATGAGACATTAACACGGCTCTAAGGATGGCTCCTACTGACTATTCACATTAAACATTAACAATACCAGTGTGAACATGTTTTGAATTAAACCCTTGAATCTTGAATGTTAAGTTGTTGACATGACTGTTTAGCTAAAGAGATCTGCTGTGCTGAACAGAGCTGCCTGTATGTGTTGAGGAATCTTTAGCCCTACTCACACAGGGCTGTTATTACCAAGGAATCTCATGGGATTTAGAAATGGTCCCCCTACATGTTTTTTGTGGCACACTCACACAGGATAAACAAAGCTTGTATTTTACTCACATTTTAATTTTCCCCTGGATAAGAAGTCAGGGTAGGGCTGGGTGGTAAAGCCTTAAAATAATATCACAATATTTTCAGGCTGTAATGTCACATTCCTTTAAGACTGTATGCACAAAATATATCTCAATGTTTTGAAAAGACCTCAAAGCACTTCATAAATGCTAGGTTTGAGTCAGAATCCGAATCAGAAATTCTTTAATGTCCCGCAGATGGGGAAATTTGTTTGTCGCAGCAGCAGAATATAACAAGAACAGAGCAATAGCAAAATATACAAAATTATTGAAAAGGAACGAAAAATAGAATTGACGTATATACATATTTACATGATATAATGCAAAAATGAGCAACACATTTTTATATACAGATTTTAAATATAGATAATAAATATGGTCGTTGAAATGAGTTTGTACAGACTTCTTGCATATATATATATATATATATATATATACACACACATACGTACATATATATATACATACATACATATATATACAGTTGGACTTGTTCCATTGTCTGACAACACAAAACATAACAAATTGAAAAAAAAAATCTATCGCTGAATCACACAGATTCAGAGTCGCACAGGACTGATATTATGACTCTTTGTTTTATGAAATATGGTGGGTAAGTAACGGCGATTTTTAATACTTATTATGGACATGGCAGATTTGCATAGGATTAAGATCACAGCAAACCTCCGCAATAATTACAAACCACTAGAGGTCCCGAGGTGACACCAGTCCCTTGTCAATAGGTATTTGGACTTAATAATAGTAATACACAGTAATTCTAATGCAAGGCCCAGTACACATTGTCCACACCACACTGCTCACTATTTACAACACCTTATACTGAAGATATGAAACAGAATGGTTTGATCGTAAGTTTCCTCCTCCTATGTCTGCATTTACAGCCTTCTACTTTGCTGAGGGAACCCAGTGACTCACTGCATGACCAGCACATTTTACAGCAGTGAGCTAAATGCTGGTGCCTTTTTTGTAGCACCCCTGTATTTTACAAGAATAAGCAGGCTGCTAGAAGCATACTCGGTGAATGTAGTTTGGTATAAGCTAGTGTTTGCCACATCAAATCCTCCCTTTATGTTTTTTTATTGAGTGTCCTTATCTGAATGTGCATGCAGACAGACTGCATTGATGAGACCATCAGGGACGTTTCAACGGCCTGATAACTTACTCTTCAATGTTTGATATAGACCTACCATGAAATATTCATACATTTCACCCTTCTGGATATTAGAGTCTTTTTGTAGTATTTGATAGTGTAGAAATGACTAAATTCAGTGCCCACTGAATGCTTTGACTAGAGGATTGTTCATGTGAAACTTGTTTTTTAGTAGTTTTGGGGCTCTTTCGAGCAATCAATTCCAACAGCCATGAAACTTAGAAATCCAGCCCCTCTCCTTCTCTGTCCCCATTCATGCCCATCTCTTCTACTAAGATTTACAGTTGTTCCTCAGGGAGGCGTCTGCCCTTTAAAACACTGTCACATAGCTATCCTCGTGCCCCCTGGGCCTCCGGGATCTGGCCTACAATGTAGCGTACCAAAGCAAGATGCAAGGGAAGGTGCGAGGTGTCAGCAGCCCGCAGTCTCTGAGGTGTCAAGTATGAAATAATGCTTTGATCACACCAGGGCTGCTTGAGACGACCTCGTCGTGCCCCTCTCCAAGTGTCCAGCCGGGGCTGTGCCACAGCTGTCAACCTTCTCATTTCCCTACAGAGACGTCACCTTTTCTCCGCTAATAAAATTAAAAGAGGCTCTCCACACAAGCAGCCCTCTCCAGCCTCCTTGACCTTAGCAGTAGATTGGTGCCTAAGCGCCGCAGCATCCGATAACTCTCCCGAGATGAAGCCCTCCGCTGCCTCTCCAAAAAAAGATGATGGCTCAGTGCTCTGTGTTGTATAAACACGGTAAGAGGAGGCTGTGATCTAGAAGCTGGCGGACCGACTGCCACGGCTGTCATGCTGAGGTAGCGTTCCACGAGGCTCCCCCAGGCGTCAGCTCTGTTCTGAAACATGTAAATGTCGCGAAATGTCTTCGGGGCATCTAAAAACAGCTTTTTAGCTTAAGCCTCATGTCTTAGGGTTATGAGCATTTTATTTGCCTTTCAAATTCAATTATCTCTAAATGTCTCAATTTTGCCCTGTCCTATGTGACAGAATGTGTATAGTATAGTCACCCAGGTTGTCATGTCTCATTTGGCAGTGGTTAGTATAACAAGTGAGCAGTCTAGCATTTAGTGCCACTTAAACCCAGCAGAGAACATTAAGATTTTATGATCGCTATCACTGCCCAAAAGTGGTAGTGACTGGGAAATTGCACTCCAGTTCTGCAATACTGTAAAATGCTAGCATGAATTGTAGTTACAGCACTATAAAATTATATGTTTGTTTGTTTTTTCTTTAAAGGGAAGTTTTGTTTATAAGTTGCTTTTTTTGTCTTCTCAAAATGTACTCATAACACACTGGGCACTTGACTAGCTGTGAAACAATTTTTCTTGTCTGTAATTGAAACAAATTAATTTAACATTTTTCTCTCGCTTTATACTTTTATTTTTAGCAAGTGCTATTTACAGAATGGAGGGTTTTAAATGCAAAACATACAATCAGCACACACAAAGAGATGCACTGATTTCATTAGCAAACTGTAACGTATGCTTCAGGTATAGATTTTAATGTTGGTACAAACAAAGACAAGTCTTCCACAATGTGTTACTGAGTGAAATCAATGATTTATTTATATACTGTATATACTTTTGCATTTTCATAGTTAAGTAGGTATTGCTGTCAACAAAATTAAAACCTTTCAAACATTTTATTTGTATTGATGATTTTACTCTCACCTAGTCCTTCATTTTCAATTTAGTCACAATTTAAAGGTGCACTGTCAATTTTCTGACCACTTGCAGCGCTATGGTGCAAAATTTGAAAAAGTGGGTGTCTTTTATGTTTGTATCTTGTGTATGTGTACTCTTTATTTTATGAAAATAAAGAGTACTTTTAATTGCTCATGTCACTGGCCAGAACTTGCAAAAGCCAGTTTGTACAGTTCATTATTACTCCTTAATGTTTTCAATTTAGTAAATAGGAAAAAATTCAATATAACATTTCAGAAAAAAGTTAAACATGCTAGGAATGCAGAGTGACATCGAATAGCTTGTGTGTCTAACAGTTTAAAACCCAAAGATATTTAAGTTAGATTGATATACAACAGAGAAAATGTAAAGTTCAGATTTGCTCTGTAGGTTACTGAAACAACTTATCAACTAGGATGGCATTCAGCAGAGTTCATACCTCTACCAAGGCCCAACAGTCCCCATAAGTACTCACTCATAGATACCATCCATATAAATACCCCTTATTTTTTCATTAGGATTCATGCATTATTCTCTGAGAAATTAACACACATGTTCCTTGATGTAGGGAAACAGCCTCGCTTGTGATGTAAAGAAAGTGAGAAAAAAATCCTTGATCCAAAAAAAGAGTTCATAGGGTCTATTCTGGGCCAAGACCTTTATGTCTGTCATCGAGGTTTGGTGGAAATCAATTCAGTAGTTTCTGTGAAATCCAGATGACCAAACAACCAACCAACAAATGGACACAGGTGAAAACATAACCCTCTTGGAGGTTATTATCAAAATCAA
This sequence comes from Sparus aurata, assembly GCF_900880675.1. Lineage (NCBI taxonomy): Eukaryota > Metazoa > Chordata > Actinopteri > Spariformes > Sparidae > Sparus > Sparus aurata. The sequence continues at coordinate 26,868,133 of NC_044189.1, read as the reverse complement.
TTACTGTAACCCTTCTGATGGATGATTAATACATTCTGCCCAAATATAGCATCCTTTCATATGCGACTGACTCTAGTCAGATATGTTTGTTTTTTTCAAGTAAAAATGGAAACACGCTCATTATTATATTATCTAGGATAGCAAGAATATCTATTATCATACGACTGAAAAGCTGGCTACCACCTTTACCTAAATGCATTCCATGCTAAATGCATGTTCGAAATGCATTTCATATATCCAGATAATGAAGGTTACAGTATATCCACTGATGCAGCATTACAATCTTTTTAAGAGCAGGAGCCTTTTAAAACCATCCTCTTTCTTTCCCTCCGTGTTCACAAATGGCAGGGCTGTTTCGAGCGTAAGCCATCGGGGTAATGCCATGACAGAGAGACTGTAAATTGTTCTGCTTGTTATCCTCCGGCAACTGAAATCCTGCCACGCAGTCAGAGCTCAGATTGGTGACTGGGAGCTCCTTAGGCTTCGAGAAACATTGTTAGGAGACTTCTCGTCCACATGCGCAAACACACACACACCGGCACACACACATGCACAGTCTCCTCCAGGCCCTGCTGCAGCTGGGACCTGCTATGACTTTCCTCGGGCTGGGGGTGAAAATAATGCACCTTTGTCCATCACAGAGCTAAATAGGATTGTGACTGATAGGGGGAGCTATGGAAGTACAGCATTATGTTGCGGTATAAACTCTAATAGAATAATTAAAAGTACAAAATGGACTACTGTGGGCCTGTAATGTTATATGTACTATGGACCAGTGGCTTTATGATAGCATTTGAATGTCTTAGATTAGTAATTATGAATATAATTCTTTATGTACTGCCCACAGGAGCAGACAAAGGACAAATAACTAGAAAAATTGTCGAAATTCAATCAAACCATATCACAGAAACAGTTCGTAAAGCTTAAATGTATACATGCACAATGTCAGCCTGCAGTAACAGTCGCTTCTTAGCCACATCCAGTAGACAGGACACACAAATAAGAGAAGAAGTAAGTGAATCAGCTGCCTCTGGAGGCTCCAGCTCCGATGTCTGTGCCCTATTAGTTGCTTTGTCTCCCGCCAGATAACAGACATGAAAATCTCTTTGAGTCGGCCGAGCCTCCAGCCCCGACATGATGGACTCCATTTTTCTTCTGCTCAAAGCCACCGACCCCATCCCCCCCGACCACACTCCCACCTTCACCAGAGCACCCCCACCATTATTCACGAGGTTGCTTTTAAAACAAATAGGCGCAGATTCCCAAGGCAGACCTGTGCTTCCCCCATGGCCAGCGTCTGTACACCTAACCAGCAACACTTCAAGATACATTCTGTGTGTGTGTGTGTGTGTGTGTGTGTGTGTGTGTGTGTGTGTGTGTGCGGATGTGTGATCTTGGCAAAAAAAAAAAAAGAGAGATAGCACAAAGATGGATGAAGTCTGGGTGACATACATCCTGACACTTCCACAAAAGAAAACATCGACCACCCCGCTCACAAAAGCCAAGGGACAGAATAATGTTCTTTTTTCTTCTCTGTCTGGTTTTCCTTTTTCTTTTTTCTTCACCAGCAGCTGCCAATACAATCCATTTTTTTGAAATGTGGCAACAATCATTCTTTCTTTGAAGTGGCACAGGCAGGCATACATAAACGTAGCACATTGTTTGCTGATGAAATACAGTGGGACACCAACAAACCAAAGGGAAAGCCTTTGACCTTGTGTGGCTTGGAGAGTGTGATAGCTCCCTGGATATAAGAAAATCGATATTCTGCATTTAGCTGTGCAGGACCCTCTGTTAAATGGAGCAACGTACCACCAAGACTGTTCATTTTGCATTGAGATGAGGATCACACTGAGCACCTTTGGCCGGATATTTAAAATGCTGATAAAACGAAGATAATACATTTAAGGTAATGAGCTTCATTCAATTCCTTGGAGGAAAATGTGACCTGTCACTGAGTCAGTGAGACTGGTTTGTTTCAAACCCTGGATACAAAAAAGAATGCTGGAACTAGAGATGCAGCTATACCTAAGATTTGTTATTCTTCAAATCTACTAACTGTTTTTATAAAGTGGAACCCAATGTTACATCTAACTCTTGTGATTTGATCTTAAAGGACAAATTAAAGGTTAGTCCAATCATTTTACACTTCACAACATACTTAATTAACAGCAAGTGTTCTTTGGAGTTTCAAACAGGGCAGAAAATGACTCCTAACAGCTCATGCGCCATAATCCAGCTGTTCTGAACCCAAAAGACTTCAAATTGTCACTTTTACCTCATATTCTCTTGCATTTGCTCAGGCCCAAATGGCCACACTGCAGCAAGCTCGCTGCCCTCAGATGCTGCTCATAAAGCTGAGACTTGGAGAGAGGCATGAATACGACTCATCACATATTGAAGTGCTTTTTAATTCAGCATGCTCACTCAAGCTGTTTGGAGGGCTGTCATTGTCATGGTCTTGCCTGGTTTGAACTCTGAAGAGTATTAAAACACGATTATGCAGTTTATATTTTGAAGTTATTTATTCCTCATCAGTTCAGTCAGTTGCCAGTGTATTAGGTAAACTGAGATAAATGCATTTAAGTCTGGTACAAAAGCCCTGTGATAAGCCCTTTAAGAGAGATTTTGATATGTGGCCCTTGCACCCTACAGAGAGGGATCTCTGTTAATTAGCCTACCTTTACTGATATTGATGAGGTGGACACAATAATAGAAACACCTGTAAACTGTGAAGAGATACACATTCTATCAGCATAAAGAATGTTAATATTGAATTTTTTTTTTTAAGATTAGATTTTCGGATCGCACTTAAATCAATCAATTCTAACATGCTTAATATGATTTATTTCTACAAAAGACATTATTTGGCAGCTATAATAAGTGAAGGGCATTGTTAAAGTAAGGAGAACGTTGTGGTGATTTTGGTTTCGAAATGAACACTGCAAACATTAAAACAGCATTACTTTATGCTTCGGTTTGCTTTTTGGCCACCTAAGAGCAGCGACAATATAAATTTGAATTTGCTTTGGTCTCTACCAACTCCTGAGAAATGTATCTGGCTTCTAAGCTGCTTTATGATCCACTATCTTCACCTGCTAGTCGCTAACTTTGTAAGTCTTTTTAAGCTTTTTAAAGTAAAACCAAAACATTACGCTGAAAGACACTAAAATACTCAGTTTAGCTGAGGGGAACTGCAAATGCTGGTGATACTTTTCTGCGGGTTTGCTAGGAGCAACTCCTTTCATATTACACACACTTATCAGTCATGACAGTCAAATGCTACATGAGTGATCGGGACACTTTACACCTCTCCACATATGGCTTTGGTAGAGAATTGTATCCAGCATACTGAGCTGGCAAATGCCTATTAGTAGGGGTTTCTTTGGAAAAAATAGCAAAACTTACTTTTGTCCTTGATTACTGTAGTTGTTGTCATACGATTCATATCCTTGGTCATCATAAGCTGTTCCGTAGCCGTCGTCATATTCCTGGGGGAACAGGGACAAAATGCAACCAGTCAAATGAGAAACAGCTTATAAAAATTATAATCAAACATTTTGACATTGAAGAGATGTTGATATGACAACCCGCGCAACATTATAAACCTGTTGAACTGTAGAGCAGAGAGGCTGGGAAGACAGATGGCGGATAAAAGATTCTGTGTGCTGCATTTTTCGGCTGAACTGTGACACCACTTTCCAAAATTGGTGTGTCGACTGTTTCATGGTATTCCACTGTTAAGAGTTTTTACTTTTCATCAAATGCTCGCAGGGTTGTTTTTGCTAATGATACATTGTAAGCCGTAACTTAGCACGGATATAGGTCAATTGTTTGATCTACTCCTCTTGGTATAGCAGCCCATATGTAGCACCATTAGAGTGGCAAGTGCAGCCCTGCCCTTGTGTCTGCGTCAACTGACTGACAGTGGGACGTAAAGACTCTCGCTGTGGCAACGTTTCATCACCACCTCAAAGGATGAGCCTCAACATCTGTTTGTGCTCCAGCAATCTGCCCCTTCCCCCCCTCTGCACCCCACCCAGGCCCCCGCCAAGAGGAACATCAAAGCGAACCAGTGCCGCACCCGTCCTAATTTGGGATAAATGGGACTTATGTTCCACAAAAGGCGTCGACCCCTCGCGACACATCTCTCATCCCCCACACACTTCTTGGCTAATTCCATCTGCCCCTGATTTGCATGCTTGAAATGAATGTCTGTAAGATTTAGCACCAGAAGAAAAATGCTCATCACATCCATTTTATTATTAAGGCCCTAATTCCTGATTAGAAACATGCATTTGCCAAATGACAGCATTTGAATTGACTCTTTTATCTTTAATCCACCAGAATTGAAGCTCGTGTTAAGCAACTTCTATGACTCTCCAGAAAGAGACCTGGATGTAGGGATACTTCTTGTTTCTGGGTAAAAACACCTGGCAGGTGCATTCAAGAAATCCTTTTTATATGCACAAACCTCTCCGTGGTCATCCCATTGGGTGGCTTTCAACACTTGTTTGTTATTCCTTTGTTGTTTTTATTTGAGTGGGAGGTGTGTTTTTTTTTGTGAAGGTCTTTATCAGTTCACTTTTATTTGTCTGGACGGAGCTTGAAGGGAATTTAAGTCCCTCCTGGCATTTGTAATTCTGCAGCTACAAGAGCTTTCGCAAAGTCATCAATTCCCCACGCTAATGCAAGGACTAAGTTTCGTCAACAAGTGTACTTTTGACAACATATAACCCCTTGAACGCCTTCAGAAACATTCGGCGCAGCAGTTCTCTAAAAGCAGTGGGGATATAATTAAAAGCAGTGATCAACAGGCGGATGAAACTGTTGGCTTTGATTTGCAACTTCCCATCGTAACCTTTATCTGCCTAATGAAACACAAAAGAGAAAATAATTAGGCGTGTCATTTCTGAATAGTTTTTGCTTAGGATGATTATCACAACACTGACAATACTAAAAACTATTTTAATATGTATAAGTGAAAAAGACTGTGGACCTGATTTCTGCAGAAAACTGGGTGAAGAAGGCAACCCAAAAAACAACAAGTTTGGCAATAAGAAGGGGAAAGTCAACATGAATGTTGATCCTGAGAAATATTTGTAGTTCTGCTTGGATTCCAGGAAAGCAAAGTTTGCGCATTTTGAAGTTAGCATGCTGACTAGCTATCCCCAGCCCCTCCTGTTCTAAAGCTACTCTGCTAGTGGTGAAAACCCTAACTAATATACCCCGGCCCCCGAAACTCCCAGTCTGAACTGCTAGCTGCACAGCTTACTGAGCTAACTAGCTCAGGGCAACTGCAGTTGGTAGCAATTAGAGGTAACGCTGCCCTCGATTTTGTTTTGAGTATAAATTTGATAGGTGGCCAATTCTTACATATTGCACCATTAATGGCATCAATTATACCATGAGGTGCATTTACAGGTCTTTGGCAGTAATACTACACAGAGAAAAATGTGTGGAAAAAAATGGTGATATCTCTGGTCCTGCTGTATCAAGTCCAACAGTGTTATAGGAGTGCAATGCTTTATCAGTGGGCTTCTTTTTAAAACTTCCCCTGTTTTACCCATAATGCAATTTAGCCATTGAGTTACTTCACTGGAAGTAATTTATCAAATTACATGCAGCTTAGGCTGATGCTTCCAAAAGGTTTCTTCCTAAAACCTGTAAGAAATTGGTGCAGTTACCCTTTAATGGGGATGTAACTCCTATAATATTGTGTTGCATTATACTGGATTATACAGGTGCTGTAATTACTTTTCCCATCTAAAAAATAGATACTGAAGGGATGGGTACCGGGGGCCAGTCCCGCAGTGATTCCTGATCGGACATAACCTTCACATAGATGAGATCTTGCAGCAGTTGAACAGTTAATTTGTTTTATATTCTTTATTTTCTCTTCTCCTCATACAAAGTGGACTTTTTTACTTCCACCGTGCATTTATTCCTTAGTGATGCATGACAACCCTGTTGGTGTGTCTATATCCTGTGGATTGTATTGCATTCAGGTTTAAATGCTCTGAAGACTGGGTTAAGTGTAGCAAAGCCAAGTGTGTGTGTGTGCATGTGTGTGTGTATCACATTTGTAACACTGGCCACCTATAGGGACAACATTTCATGTATTTGCAGTGATAGTCAGCAGCTTTATTTTGAGGACTGTTGTGACAGAAAAACCAGGCCACAGTGATGAATATGTATGAGATTATGCTACTAAACTTTTTAGAGACAGCCAACCCTGTGAAGTCAGAAGTCTCATCTTCTGTCTGAACATCTTGGACTTGTGTTAGGCAGTATGTTTTTTTTTGTTTGTTTTTTTAATCACAAAATTAGCTCTTCACAAGTAGTTTATTATGACAAAGGTGAAATAATAACAAGATTTACATTACATAAAACTGGCGAGCTCTTTCTTTTAAAGCAAGCGTAATTTTCTACGTATGAATTTTTAATATTTAATCATTTCAGAGTGGCGAAAACAACAACAACAATACATATTCAACGTACACTATTTCCTTAAAGCCACAACTAGAGGTCTTTGAAGCTGAGATAGCATTAACCGACAGACACCTTCTGAAGTTAGTTTGTGCATCGCTCGTGTCCTCGCATTGGAAATTGAAATAATGTGTCTGTTTTTGCCAGAAACATGTCTGGTGCTTGTCACAAAACTAAGTTCAATTTATTAAAAGTTGTCTCTATTACGCAGTGCAGGCTGGAATAAACAAGCGTGGTAATGAATATTGAATTATGAAGCAGGAGGAGAAAAGCGGAAATCATGCAGCTGTGATTGTGAAGGCAGCCCCAGTTGTCAGATACTTCGACAAACTTGTTTTCTTCCACTAATATCATACTGACAACAGATTTATCACTATATAATATAATGCTCACCATTTGCAATCATGATAATAATTAAGGTAACAAAAGCAAAAGCCCATTGTGATACATTTATCTCACAACTCCACAAAGTTATCCCAGAAAAGAACATAATAACATAATACATCTATGAACTCCTGCAAGATCCATAACTTATAATACAGGAAATGCTTTATACCAACCCAAAAACTAAGCCTTTTAAATAATGTAGACATCATGTTTTGCAATATAAATTTAAACTTTCTGTTCACTGTCTGAAAGTAAATCAACACAGTCGGTTAGAAGCTTCTACCCTCGCAGAAGAATAAATGGAAGGGGAAGTTGTGAACATCCAAAATTAACTAGTCTGGGATGCAGTTACATAACTTGATGTGAAAAACAGTCAGACATCAGATTGCCTTCAGGCCTCAGTATTCAGTGGTTAAAGACACTGAGCAGCAATGTCATGAAATGCTGCCAGGAACATACTGAAAAGGTGGGACTAATTAAAAATAATGAGCTGCGTGGGCTGTACCGATCACATTAGCCAGTGATATCATTAACTTTTATCACAGTTTATTACAACATTATTTCAGATCAGTGGTAAACATTTTAGTTCAACATTGAGACCCAGCACCCACCTTAAACACAAGGACAAGGCGATCTTACGGATCTTATGGAATGTTCACTTTATTTGTTTCTAACTTAATGAATTTCAGCTTTTCCTGGAATTGTTTAGTGGATATACAATGATATTCATTTGAATACTTATTGTCATCAAAAGGTCTATATAATAAATGATAGCTCTGGTAACTCTCTGACTTTATAACATGTTATGGCACATTTAATATCACCTACTTAACGGTTATGCTGTTTGAGAGAGGGGGTTTTGAAAAATTTTGTTAAATAGACAGCATTTATTTTGAGATTGTATCCAAAGAACTTGACAGGCCCTCAATGGCACCCCAGCTGGACAGCCACCATCACAATTACATTCTGATTCTGTGAGAAACACTGACAATATTATACATCTTATCCCTCAAGATCATCTGGTGCAACTGGGGTTCATTAGATGATGTCACAGCAGAAAAACATGTGAAAAAATGTTATTTTTGCCAATGCCTGCTCTGTATTCAAAAGGGAGCAATTATGCCTCATTACACGTCACAGTACTATATTGTTGGACAAAACAACCAACAATATGAAGGTGTTGCCAGGAGAACCCCCGTGGTTTTCATTTTCATCCCCTCAGTCAGCCACAGACATTACAGTAAATCCTGCATGAAAACTTGAAAGTTTGGCCTGAGGGAGGTGCTACTGCAGACAGAGATCATCGGCTGAAAGAAATGCAAAAGGTTCATACTCTGAGGAACATGTGATTTCATGATGTTTTGATATTTCTGGTTGACAAACTGGTGGCAAAGAGGAGTTTGTATGGTCGGGAAAATATTGAAGTTTTTCCTCTGGGGACAATAAATATCCACCTTTAAATTAGATAGAAGTTAGATTTCTAGGTAGCAACGTGAAAAGATGCACGAAAGAAAAAAAAAAGCTCTTGGTACACTTAAAACCAATTTCATTTTCAGTAACTGTTGAAATATCTGGACAGTGGCTGTCTGTGTGTGACAAAGACCAGCTGACATTACCATTGTTTTAGGCCCACGAGCAGGGCAAAAATAAAACATGCGCAAACCATACAAGACATTACATGTGTTAAACACACTGGAAGTCATTTCTGAACTAAACCACTCTGCATCAACTCTTCACTACACTACAAACACAACCTATTGTTTCTTTTCGTACACGGAGCCTCACCATCCACCCTTTTAGCAGAACAGGGACTAGGCATCCTGATTAGTTTTCAGCGCAAGCCATGTGCTATAATTGTGAACTGAGTTCTCCACTCGTCTCAATGGCAACTCTATCTAGGCGCTGTCCACTCACTACGGACAACAGTGCCTGGTATTAAGGACCACATTAAACTTTAACAATGGCATGTTATTGCCATTTATTAGAGCAGCTACTCCATAATTGAGTTACAAGAGGGCTGAGAGGAGAAACATGCTTGGCTTATAAATCACACTGGCACATTTAAAATAATCCTTTTCTTTGGTGTCTGACACATTGAAAAACAACTTTAAAACTGAAAGCTGACTGTGATGATGGTGTGTTTGAAGCCAGTATAATACAGTATCTGATGGGTCTGTATTGATATACCATTTGGGCAAAATATCTTGGAGAGCACAATAGCGCGACGATACTGCAACAGCACTGTGTTTCCAACACTAAACAGGATTAGTGTGACAGTGAGAGGATGGAGGGGGGAGTATAGACAGACAGAGGAGAGAGAGAGCAGCCCCTAAGTGAGTCTTTCATTTGTATGCCAGTGGATGGCTGAGAGGCGTGTTGTTAAAAGATAAGGACTGGCCTCTGAGGCCACTGAAGACTAACAGAGGGCCTGGCACTGCATGTTACAACAGCGGTATCACAGCCGCTCCACTGTGCTCTACAATACCACTGTAACAGATAGGATGCTACTGACACCCAGAGCAGGCTTCTCAGGCCAGGATTTGTCCTCTGCACACAGTGCTAAATCCAAATGAGCTTGACAACACACCGTCTTCACATTCTGAACTTCGTTGAGAACTGCACATGCTGCATGGCCTGCGCTAAAACTGGAAAGGTGTCACAAATACAAGCAACAAAGGGAGAAAATTAAGCAAATCAAGATGAGAAGAAGAGGCCTCGTTCCTCCCAGACGACTTTAGTACAAGACCATCTGCTCAAAGATAAATGTTGCGCCTCCACACAGCTGTGTCACACACTGCTCTTAACTCCTTAACAATAAAAGAGAAATAACACCTCATGATATTGCTCAAAGAAAACAAATCATCCAGTATTTGCACCCCTCGGTCATCTGTCTTGGTCTCAAAATTTGTCGAAGCTGTGCGTCATTTATTCTGCTCTTCCTGCCAGCATATTTCAGAAAGCTGAACAGGCTGGAATTTGCTGAAAGTTTTTCCGCTGCAGGGGTAGAAATGCTACTCAAGCTATCAGATTGAGGATGCCAAAAAGTTGGCTCATGTATCAAGTTGAAACATCACTACCCTGTGCTGCGCTTGACAAATGTCTTAGCTTTCCATACTGTTATTTTACCACCTTTTGGTTTTGATCCAAGTTTCAAATAAAGCTACACATCTGCCACGTATTATCAGGGGAATTCATGTCATTAATAAATTAGCCCCGCAGGAACACATCTGCACTGGAAAATTAAATTCTGCATCACTGCTGCAACTAGCTGTACTCGACTGTACTTGCTCATCCTGTGCAGACTCGTAGGGGGGCTGGAACCTATCCAGTCCTATCCTACTTGATCAAGAGGCAGGGTACATCCAGGACAGACTGCCAGTCTATCACATAATATACAGTATAACAATATTATACCCTTATCATGATGTGGGTCTACATATTGTCTTAGATCCTGATATTGTTATGATGTGATCTGGCATTTTGTATTTTCTTGGTTTTAAAGGCTGCATTACAGTAAAGTGATGTCATTTTCTGAACTTACTTCTGACTATTTTTAACCCTTGCCTACCAATTTAGTCATTATAGCCACATTACTGATGAAAGTATCGGAATCAGAATCAGAAATATTTTATTGATCCTGATTGAAAGCCATTCAAGTCCCAGAAATATGCAGAATAAAAATAAAAATAAAAATAAATACTAATAATGATAATAATAAAAGAATAATAAAAACTATATATAAGCAAGAATAACAAAAACAGAACAAATATACACGAAATGTACATTCTACTAGAATTTATCCTAATATACAGGGTAATAAATAATGCTACGGTTGAAAGTTTATGGGTTACTGCACATTGTTTGTCTTAATTATTGCACATTAGCGAGAAACAAAGTGTCAGGAGTCCTTCTTTTGTCTCAGAGTGTCTGACACGCAGAACGAGGAGTTCAAGTAACAGTATCAATAGTCATCCCTACAAAATCGATATCAAGGTATTTGGTCAAAAATATTGTGAAATCGCTTTTTGCTTTATTGTCTCATCAGTACGCCCAACCTGTAGTTATTTGTACCATGGGTTATGTTGTGAGGCAGATGTAAAGGGAATAACCAAATATGGGATTTCAAAATATTGTTCAATGATGTCTTCAGTGTTTAAGATCTTTTTAAAATGAAAAGCAAACAAGCGGGTAGTCTACGGCCATGCCAGTGGCTCTGTGAGCTAAATGCTAACGTCAGCATGTTAATGTGCTAACTATGACAATGTTACCCCGCCAGTGCTGGGCAGTTATAATATTAAGCATGTTAGTATGCTAATGTGTGCTAATTAGCATGACACACAAGGTGGAACTGAGGATGATGGGAATGTCATTACTTCTTCAAGTTAATGAAGTTAATTCACAAAGACTTTTATCTTAATGTTAGGAGTACTCCTAAATCGCACTAAAAGATTTTTTGTGTAGGAGTCGTTTCTTAAAAGTAATTCACAAAGCCGCTGAGACCTACTTTTAGTTATGAAAACAGTGAACTCATAAACTAGAAGTAACTCTCTGTTGCTATGGATGACGTCATTTTATAAGGACGCACTTAGAAGCGGTGACAACGGTGATTGGTTGTTGAGTGACAGGGCAGCCCATTGAAAAGTCATTTAGGCTACGCAATGCATGAAGTGAAAATAAGGAAGTTGCCTACAAGCCCATGACAAAGCCTATGAAAAGATATTGGATAAAGAAATGTATTTATGACGAGAATTAAGTAATAATTGCGGAGGTCGTCTGTGATCTTAATCCCGTACGAATCTGCCATGTCCGTAATTTGTAAAGTAAAAGTTCCACCGCAAATTACCTACCATATGTCGCCAAACACAGAGGTCATGTGATAATATTAGTCCCGTGCGAATCGGCATCTCTGTGATTTGGGGTCGTTTTTTGTTTTTCTTAAGGTTTTTTGTGTTTTCCACACCTTTTTTCTGCCTTTTTCCCGGTCGAGAATTATGAAGGCTGCGTTGGGAATTATGAATGAATATTTTGACAGCATTTTGGGTGCAAATTCAGGAGGCTCATCAGAAGAGCGAAATCTCGAAAGATGATTTGATGGATTACATGAATGGCAGCATGCGGTAAGGAACATTTTTCCATCTTTCAACAGGCTCACCAGTTATTATATTAAAAATATCCATATCTAACCGTTGTGCTGCTCCAGTAAGGGCTCCGGTGCGATCGACCCGGGGATAATGTCAGTAAATTCTAGTTAAAACACAGACTTTGCTTATCCTGTGCGAATGCGCCGCGCGAAACACAGACATGGTGGGATAATTTATAAATCACTTGAGGTCCCAAGGTAAAACTAGTCCCGTGCAAAGAGCTGCATTTTCCCCGTAGCCAAACATTTTAACTCTGGCGTTATTGGATTGTTTCGGTTGGTTGGGGACGTTATTGCGTCCCTCACCAACTCAACTACAACTTCAATCCCTTCGCGGTCCATCCAATATCGTTTTAATAATTCCCTGTCATTTAGCTTCTCCAAAACATTCGGCTGTGACCAGGTCTTAGCGAGTTAGGAGTCCTCTGGACTACTTCTAAGGTCTCCCAGACTTAGGTGCTACTTTTAGGCTTAAAATGTTTTGTAGATAACTCTTATTTTCAAAAATTAGGAGTCCTAAAGTTACGACTGACACGCCCATTATTTTTAGGAGTTGCTCCTAAATTTGCCTGTTAGGAGCTACTTTTAGCCTTAAGATTCTTTGTGAATACGGGCCCAGAAGTTCTAGCTAAGTGAAAATATGACCAGCTGGGGGCACTACAGTCACTAAAGTGATCTGGATTCATCCTCTGGACACCAAGAATGTCTGTACTAAATGCCATGGCAATTATTCCAGTAATTGTTGAGATCTTTCAGTCGAATAGTGGTGTCACATTCTGTCACATTCTATCATGGACTAACTTCAATCAATCAGATCAACAGTAGAAGAGCACCACCACTAGCAGAGCCCATTAGAAAGTCAAACTTTTACCAAAGCCAGTCAAGAGAAGAGCAATAACAGGCATAATTAGCAGAGACTTGACGTGCAGTTCTTTGCTCTTCTTTCACTGAAATATACTTTCCAGTTCTGATAAAGAATGCCATAGCATCTATGCTAACCTCTTGAAGAGCCCCCATTGTTGTTTTCTAGCAAACAGCCGCTTCTCTCACTCACACCTCAACCGAGCTGCCAGTTGTTCTTCATATGATACTGCTCAATCTGAGCCACAGTTGGGTTTGGTCACAAAAGCTTGAAGCCTGGCAAGATGGATTTGAGAGATCACATGATCATAAACGCATCTAATGCCATCTTTAAAGCTATGCTGCTAGAAAACCGAAGAAGAAAAATAACTTGTGCTGCTAAAGGCAAATTAAAGCATTGATATATTAATAGGGAATGACTGATATGTCTAACTCAAAGTGTAAATTACAGATGGTGCACACTTGCAAGACATAAAAAATAAATTAATTTTCTCTGCAATTATTACAAATCACAGGTTTTGCCTCATATGAATAGGTTTCAATCTTGTCTTCATGACTGGTCTTGCCTGCCACACCAGTTGGATGCAGCTTCTTTATTACTGAATCTGAAATATTTTCCCAACCATTACACCCAATTTAGATTAAAACGGCTACAAGGACAGCGCAGCAGAGAACACGATTCAATTAACAATGCTTGGCTCTCAACAGGGCTGGACAGGCTGAGAAGAGCCTGAGGGGGATGAGTATTTTTAATGCCACAACAGTCAGCGAGGACCCACAGTGCTCCGAGTGGATTACTGTATCTGGAGGATTTAACATAAACAATACCAGCCCACATGCATTGCACATTTGTCTTCTCACCCAAAGGACAAAAGTTTTTATGCAAACAGAAACAAAGACAGCTACACTCACATCTAGCTCTTGATATAACGCGCAAGTGAAGGTCTGCTACTTTGATTAGCACCCCGGGATTTCATACTGGCAGCGTCGAAGCAACACAAAAAAGATCACATGCAGCCCCTGTTATGAAACGAGAATTACATCACGTTTAATTCTTCTCCAATTGGATTAGCAGCAGGTAAGACAGAGATCTCAAAGCACCTAATGAATTACATGAAATGAGATTTGGCTGCAATCATAGTAACCATTCAAGACTGATGGTGCTGCCAAGACTGGATCACGGGATAATGACATTTATGTGATTGTGTTTTCTAACAATTGGATTCAGAATAATTTAATACTGATACAAATAGAAGCTTTAACAGGCACAGATTATGTAAACCAAAAACCATGCAAACAAAGATGCTATATAGCCATGTGTCATCATGACAAAATCACCTCGAGATCTGGCACTGTTTGTCTTAACAAGAGAGGGGAAGAAAACGCCTCTAGCTGAACAAATGTTTTGGCCCGTGGCAATGCGGCTAAGCAAAAAGGGAATGAATGTTAAGTAGTGATAAATGAAGGCAACAAATGTGAACAAGAAGCATCCCTTTGTCATTTCATTGATGAATACAAGAGCCTATTTGTCAGCGCCTCGATGGAGAACACTTGTTGTGGGATGGTGATCTATTCAGATAATACAGAGTCAAACTCATTCAGCCTCTAATTTGCAGCGATGTGGGTAGATTTATCATCTGGCAGATGTTGGGGGTCTTTTTTTCTCCACCCAGAAACACAGGTGCAGGTGTTGGGGGATGCAGTTTACAACTGTGACAATGATGGGAAACAGCTGGTCCAAGAGTCATTCTCTACGACCTCCGCACATTTGAATCGCAACCTCTGAATAAACCTGTCAGATGTGGTTAGGTATGGGCTGCTGGGGCAATTTTCCAACGCGGGCCACCTCCTCTCCCCTTCTATCTGCTAAATATGCAATGTTGATGCCCGAGTCTCTGGGGAACTTGCCTTGACAGTGCAGCAGGAGACTCTCTTGGCAAACGCACAAAGGCTCTGACTCTAAGCCTAATATATTCATCTCTGCTAGCTGTTGATATTACAGCCAGGTTCCCATAAGACTAGCGTGCAGGTAAGCTATAAGACCAAATCACAATAATGACTACATTAATAAATCTCCTTGCTTTATGCTGACACTTCAAGTAGCAAGACAAAAAACGGAACATGGTGGACTGGTCAGGGCTGCCTGCTTGTTCGAATTCAAGTCATTACTCACTGTAAGCAGCTACACATACAATGGTATATAGTCATTTAAAAAGTTACCTTACAAGACTTTCGTTCCCAGGAAAAAGTCCTAATTCTACAGAGAAGGAAGTCTTTTAAGTTAACAACATGAAACATGGGGGGGGGGGGGGGGGGGGGGGGTTTGCAAAATACTGATGTATAAAGAGACGAATGTTACCGGATTACATTGAAACAGAGGAAGTGTAAAAATGTGGTGATTCTCAAGCAAGGTACACAGTTATAAAAAGCATCTTTTTACTATGATTTATAAGGAAGCTGATACACAACGGGCATCCAAGTAATAACAATATCATCCAAAAATGTAAGTTACATACGTGTTCGATGTTTGTGTGATTATATTGTATTAATTCATGGCTCCAAGAAGAAGGATGATGTTTGACAAATTGCAGCAATCAGGACAAAGGGTTTCTTACGTGCCTCCCTGAGCTGTGTGTTTGAGCCACTGATGCTTCAAAAGCTGACTGAGTTGGTTATTTCAGTTATTTTTAGGATACCAGAATGCACCTGTCCCTTTCAGCTTCTCGTTTTTAAGTAATTCATCCTCAAACATGGATGGATAGTACAAGGACACTACCAATGTTACATTTGTAAAATCAGATTTCTCTACACATACTACTCAGTCTGTGAGAGCAAATGTATAACGTCTTCTGTGGTGCTAAAGTCTGAGCATATAACCCTGATGATGTCATCATTCTTCAAGAGAAAATAATTTGCTGCTGCCTATGTTGCAAAGTAGGGGTGGGTAGGTTTACCAAGCAGGCCGAGTCTAATGACAGACTCCATTCAGACGCATTATGGAATATGTAGATTTAAGGATTGTGTGAACATAATCCGTATTAGGGGCTAAAAGTAAGGATGTGTCAGCTTACACTTCCATTTCAACTGTATGCCATTTTCTTCTATTACTTTATGGAAATGGAATAGTGAATTACTGGTCTACAACTATGGTGACATTTTGGATGCTTCCAAACTCTAATCTTTAAATGAAGAGGGACAATGGAGTTGCACTCAACAGCTGCTTCCACCATTCATCAGTCCGCTGAACACTTTTTTAATGCATCTGAATATCGTGTAGTCTTTGAGAATGCCAGCAAATAGTGAAAAATTGCACACGTTTCAATGGCCCAAAACATGGTGATTAGCTTGTTTTCTTCCTGAATCCAAATATTCAATTCACAGTGATGTAAAAGAAAAGAAACACATTTTTACATATGAGAAGCTAAAAAGAGCTGAATGTTTGCTATTTATAATTGATAAATTCCTTAAATTACTAAGAAATCCCTTAAACGAATTAACTGAATTCACTGTAGAACCAGTCGTGTCAGTGACACCAATATGCATATTTCATCATGTGGTCTCTCAAGTGGAGTTTAAATATACTCACATATTCGCCATATGTGTCCTGAACTATGGGAGGAGCCTGCCGGTATCCGGAGGTTGGAGGGGCGCCTCTGGCTCTCTGAACCCCCCTCCCTCTGGAAGATGGAGCCCGGCTGGGTGGGGCTCCTCTGGGTGCTGCTCCTCGGGGCACCGCTGCATGCAGGGGAGGAACTCCACCTCGGGTCCTGAGACAAGACACAAACATCCACCAAGGTTCAGATGAAAGAAACTCATTTTTATTTAATACATACACACACACAAACACACACACACACACACACACACACAGACACACACACGTATTCTTCAGAGGAACTGGTGCATTAAAATAGATACTATTACAAACACAGTATTATGGCTGCCCGACAAATCAAATTTTCATCGTTATTGCGATATGACCATGTGCCATAAACACATCGCAAAAGACGGCCTGACACGCAATGAAAACGAAAAATCATTATGTTTACATGCGCCATGCACGCACTGTGAGCATACCAAAATTCAGACGGAGCCCTGGATACAAGGGCCAATCAGATGAAGCCCCAGCTAGCCATTAGCTACCCTGACAAAATTAATCGGCAACAATTCGGTGGTGATTCCCAGGTTATGATGGCTGAGGGAGTAGAGAAATGCAATGAAAATGTGGCCGACGAAGACCTTGTGGTGAAAATAAACAGCACTGAGTGTGTGCTGATTGTGTGAGTATGTATGTATGTATCCAGGAAATAGTATGATGAAGAAGTGTGCACCCTTGATCACGCTACTAAGCAGTTAAGGGAATGAATTAGGGGATGTTTTTAACTCCGACGTGAATGGGTCAGAGAGCTGTGTCGGGCGGGTGTGTGTGTGTGTGTGTGAGACGAAGAGCCGCGTGTCGGACGTGTGTGTGTGTGTGTGTGCTGCTTGCAGCCAGCGACACCACGGAGCAATATGCCGTGTGTGTGCATATGCGCTGTCCACAATTAGTGACGGAGCTGCTCTGTCACACTGCTATATGGACTTATTTTGGATTAGGAGAGACGACGTGTTACAAACACAGGTACCACCTGCAATACAACCATGAAGACCTACACGAACAATTCAGAACTAACGTTAGCCCTTATTAACTGTATAGTTAATAATATGCAAACTCCAATATTTGTTTATTTATCGCAACATTGAACAGTGTTATCGCACATGGCAGATTTTCCTCATATCGTGCAGGATAGTATTATCTATCACCAGTATGAGATGTACACTGCATTCCAGATCTTCATGACGAGATGCTGTCATTTATTATGTTTGGAGTCGAGCTGCCTCTTCTACTTCCACTCCAGTTAATGATTTCCTACATCGGCCAAAAATCACTCGGTACAACCGGAGCGATGAATCTGATGCATTCAGCGTCAGGTTATATGTGTAGGTGGAGACAGAGGAACAGCGAGGGTGGAGGGCAAGTTCCTCCAGTCGAGAAAAAGTGAGTCATGTCCATTACTCAAAACACAGCATGTCTTGTGGCTGAATTGCTTTCCTTTCTATTAGGAAAAGCACAGATGAAAAAAATAAATAAATAAATGAAAAAAAAAAAAAAAACACACGATATGTCTGCCTGTTCTGTGATGGATGCTTGTTTGTGCATTTGACAATTTTTAGACAGTCAGTCAGTGCGTTTACATGCACAGCTTAGTCAGATTACAGCCATAGTTCGACTATGCTACTCAATCGGACAACTGCAATTATCCGAGTATACATGCCGGTGAGAAAAACTAATTACTGGCCAAAAGAATGTCATACCCCGGTACGCTAGGTGGCGCTGTGCCCATTTCAACTAGTGTTAACGGCGCACCTCCGGCTGACCTCTTTACGTCACCAGCTGCATTGGCATTCAAGAAAGATGGCGTATGAAGAGCGAGACGAAGCTACATCTTTGTACACTTCGTATATGGTGTACATGATAATTACACACAGTAGGTGCACAATGGCGCTCTTTCTTGCGGTGATTTCAGAGGAAAGACGCCGCCGCCGCCGTCCGTCTACTTCCGGCTCACGGCCCCGGGGAAAAATCTCGCGCCTGCGCAGAATGCAAAATCCGATCCGATCCGCTGGAAACGTATACATGCAGGAGTAATGCGACTTTCAATCGAATAATCTACGTGGTGTAATTCGACTATGAGAAATCCGATCCGGTCCGATTTTAGTCAGACAAAGGTGTATACATGCATCTTAAAAATCCGCACATAGTCAGACTAACGCAGTAATTCGGTTTTCTTGAGTGTCATGTAAACGCACTGAGTGTTTAAAAAAAAAGCTTTGGACTCTGAAGAAGTGGAGGAAACAAAAACGATTTTTAACATCAACGTTTTAGATACAACACAGTGCAAGTTTTGGGGTTTAACTTTTATAATTAGGTGCACAGTCCCAACTGCCATGAAGCTTTCCTGCGAAAAAAAAGCTATTGTGAGATACTGATCTATAGAGTCAACTGGATAAATTAGCACAGAGCCAAGAGTGTAACCGGTACAGTAATCAAGATGGAGGAAAAGTCAAGCTGCTCTGTTGGATATCAAAGGCGGCCTGACCTTGTGGTTTGGTAATATGTTGTTTGAGCTTTCTGCACCGACTGAACCTTCTTTCAAAAGCAGTTAACTGATTTGAAGCAGTAGCAGAAAAACCACCAAGGTTGCTCTCCGGGTCATTTTCTTTCAGTGCATTCATTTTAGCTGTGCAGCACACTGGTGAAACATCTCAGATCTGGGGCAAAGGGAAGAAAAAGAGAAATCTCTCTAATTTCCTGACTAACGGGGACAGCAGAGGATGTTTACTTGATAGAAATTAGACCGCCCTCAAGCGGAGAAAGAAGCAGTTCTGTACCGAGAGTCGATTCCCTTTTAAGAGCAAGCGGCAGCTCCAGTCGAAGTCAAGGCGAAGAGGAATGTTTGACGGCTACGAGGTCTGCATCCATAGCACTGGTATGCATCAAAAGTAACACATGACATGTGAGTGTGAACATGTAGAAAACCGCGTGCGACTTCCTGTCAAGAGGCCTCCAGGACTTCTGTTATCATTCTCACATTGGGCACGGTAAATTCAAATCACAGGGTGTTTTAAAACACAGCCAATTATATTCTGACTGAGAGCAATACATACACCTCTTTTCTGTGACCTTGTTTATCTCGAAATCTGATGAAAGAAGTGTGTTTTCTTTTATGAACACAAAAGGAGAACAAACAGCACTGTTTGCGTTTTGTTGTTTTCATTTCCCCGTGCGTTGATGCAGGGAGTGTTAAAGTCGTCTAATGGCCATGAGTATTTTTATTTGTAGTCTTGTGAGGTCTCAGAGGAGCTGGAATTAGCGTGGGTTCACAGGGATAGTAGAGAGGAAAAGCATCTACTGGAAACCATTTGCATATAAAGGCTTTTATGCAAATGTGGCTTTGCTTTGCTAATGTTTATGGACACTAGACATTGCATCACTGTGTACTACTTCACAGTATTTACTATCAGTCCTGTTTTTCTATTAAAGTTTCTTGCTCGAATAATGGCCAGTCTGACCCGTGTTGGGTAAAATATGGCAGCATGACATGGAACAAACACCAACATTCACCAAATGTACACAATAAGTGTAGACTGACTGCAGATGACCAGTGTAAATAAAATCCAAGTTAGAATCCTTACCATTTACTAGATATCAAATAGCTTTTGATACCACTTATTTATGGCCAGCGTTACTAACAGCTGCGACAGCGTGGCTGCTGTTGTTTTCACCTTGTGAGTCTGTGTGCAGAGCGCAGCTCAGGTCGCACCTTTCTGTCCGAACGTGACCAAATCCAAGAGAGGAGTAAACGAGCCCGACCCGAACTCAACAGGCATTTTGTTTTTTTTACATCCGAACCTGACTGGAGTCTGACACACTAAATATAAGCTGTCATTTTTGTTACCCTGTCACGCAGTTGTTACCAAGGTTACAGCTTGCCCGTTTACCCTGATTACAGACCTGTACAGTGTAGATGGCAGTGAAAAGGAATTGTTCATATGTCATGTCAATTGATGTGACCGAATTCCTCTCATACCCGGTTACATGTCTCCATTTTTGTCTGAACCCGGCCTTATGGATTCAGGTCGGGTATCCCTTCTATAGTGGAAAAGTATTTGAGCTGTGTACAGCATGAAATCAGACAGAGGTTGCTAATGGCATGGTGAAAAAGACCGATTATCGACATGTTTATTATATAGGATTATATGATATGTATGCTTACTGAGACGATGCATTTGTTTGGCTCCTCTGTGAAGAGAAACACAATTTGATCTTCGGCTTCAAGACGGGGACTACGCCGTAAGACGCCAGCTCTATAGAGCTATTTTGCTGTTGGTCTTTGTCCACATGTACATAGGTTTGTGGACTTTGAAATGTCTCCTTACTTTCCCTCTGCATTAGGCTAAACAGATGATGACTGAAATCTTAATTTTTGGGTGAACTTATCTTTAACTTTAAGCTTTGTCTAAAAGCAAGTTTACTGTAGCATCTGATATCGGATTGTCTGTTTCCTGAACGTAAAAGAAAGGTTGATCAAGAGGACAGAGAGCTTCAAGAAAGATACACAATTAATTCAATTTAGAGTGAAAACTTCTGGTCTCATCTACAACTACCGTTTTCCAGGAATACAACGTTAAAAAGGGTTATCACCACTGGTGTAGTCCAGGGTATACGCGAGTATACAGCGTCTACCCGCTTATTTTTCAGTCGGCATTGCGTATACCCACTTCTAAATCCCCCCGATGCGCACTTTCCTAAGGTATTAAACCGTTTGCTCGCCCTCGCGGTGTATGAGCCAACTGAAAAGGAGCGCACCTCAGTACGCTGAGTAGCTCCCCCATACATGAAAACCCACTGGTCAAGTTAGATTGATTGACAGCCATCAAGCCAATCACAGCCATTTGACCAAACCCACTAGTCCCAGCCGCCCAGGAAAGTAAGACAGCACACAGCGAACGGAGCGGAGGTATGAAATGGTTATTTAACTAGTTAATAATGTAGAATTCTGTCAGTAAATAACTAAACTAATCTTGCTTTGTGGCATGTCAGCTAATATTAAGTAAGCCAGGTGGCAAACAAAGTTAATGCAAGCCAGGTAAAGTTAATGGTAACTGACAGATTTCTAGAGACATCCACTGATTTTGATATTATTCATCATGATCATTATTCTTTTTGTTAGGAATGCCAAAAAGGAAGAGGCAGCATAAGATTGACTTATTTTTCAAGTCAAGTTGTCATGTAAGTGGAGTTATGTGGCAGGAGGGAAACAGAAAGCTAGCTTTCAATCCTTAAATGCACTAATTTAATGTTATGGTAGTGCATATTCTTGCATTAGTGCCATGTAGGTGTTCATTTACGTAAATCAAAGCTATTTATTGGGGCTTAAAACCTTATTTTCAATGAAGAAAATCCCCTACATCAACTCATCCCTGCTACTGCTCTCAGAAACCAGAAAAGAATAGAAATGAAGACAATCAAATGCAATCAAACTATTAAAATATTAAATAATAAGAGGAATACATAATATGGAGTACAATAAAGGCTATGAAAGATTAGTTAAAACAGATTAGAACAACAACATGTATGTAAAATAATTAATACAAAGCAGATAAAAGAACAACAAAAGAAAGGAATGTTTCCTAATCAAAACCAAGGCTGTAGAGGTTTGTTCTAAGTTTACATCAAATATTTCAACACTTCCATGTTCAGGAATATTAACATTGAGTTCTTTATGTAGGATGTTTATGAGGAAGGGAAGTCCAGGAGTCAGGACAAAGAAGAGCTAAGGAATAAGGAATATTTCAAAATGCATAGTTGTCTCTCACTAGTCTGTGGGCCAGTATTGGTTTAGTAATGTCATAATCCTTCCTCCCTGAGATCAAGCAGCAGAGATTATGTGACAATGAGCAAATACTACTGACGGATTTTTGGGTAAAATAAAAACAGTAGTCTTACATGTCACTGTTTCTAAAACAGGGCATTTTTCTTGGCTGCGTTAAAAAAGGCTAAAGCAAAAATTGAGAGTATACCAACTTCTCCAGGGACCACTTCACCACTGGTAATCACTAAACTCGGCGAGCAGTATGATAGTAGGGAAGAGAGAAAGATGAGGTGCTCAAAGATCTTGGTTCAAATTTACTGAGAGATGAACCTTACCAGTGGCTCCTAGTTCATTTCAGTCTGGGACGCATGGTCTACATGGTTTCCTATGTTAACAAAGACTTGAAACCATAGACTGCGTAATGTATTTTGAAACCACATTTCAATTTGTCTTTCTGGGGATGGTTTGCCAATGCTGTTTTGGATTTCAGTGATTGAAAGTAGAAAGTTAACTTCGATCAATTTTCGATTTAATTGAAATCGTGACACCTCTAGGCTACATGTAATAGGGTAATAGGCAAGGAGTAAAATATATGAATGGACAGAAGCCAAGGGGTGTGCTGGGAAGGAGTGATCAATGTAAGGAGAGGGGAGAAAGAGTCAAATTGTTCCTCTGATTGAACCTTCTTTAAGCTTTATTGACAGCTCCCTCCAGAGAAAGCTGGACTCACCAGCATTAGATGTGTTGCATCTGTTTCTCCAGGTTTTCTTTGGTGCACAGAAAACAGCCAGGCCAGTTTAGTAAATAAGCAGCCGTATGCAAAGTTGCACGGTTCAACTTTGAAAAGGTAACAACACTGCTCTGGTTTTGTAGTTTTATGCCAGTCATCTACGGTCTGTGCCTCTCCTTTGTAGTTCCTGCTGAGGTCTGCACACAGTCAGCATAGTTAGAAGTATCACGGCTCATTTTTCTGCCTTCAGAAGGAGCTTTTTGCTGTCATTCATTTGTGGAGAATATGAGAAACAACTTCCACTGAGACAGATAACCCATCACATAAAACAGGAAGCCTTTGTTTGGCTTGCTCTAAGTTTAATTTCAGCCTGTCCCACTGGTATAATTTTATATCAGTGTGTGCCCGTACATTATGATACACTCTGCTTCCTGTCAGTCAGCTAACAGGAACACATCTTAAATGACAAAATAGAATGTTTGGCAAGGCCTTCCAAAATGAACTACTGCATTTGGCTGTTTTATGGTCTGCAGCTAGGGGTACTGTCAAGTTTTAGACAGACACAACTAATTGGTAAGGTTTATGGCAAGATTGTGGACATAGTTAAAATAAACTAGCATTGTCTGCTGACAGGTGAGGGGACACAAATGGCAGTCTCCATTGTCAACGTCAGACACTTTGTACATCCAAACATGCAACCACCTGTCAAAGAGGTTATGCCGTGCTGTAACGTCACTCTACTGTCCCCTGTACTTCAGCGAGAAGACAGGCTTTAGATGCATGAACACATAACTCAGGAAAATGTGATCATTAAAGGGTATCACCACCAATTTTACACAATAAAATATTTTTACAGGTCTTGTGTAGTACTAGTGTATATGGGAAAAAAGTATTACAAAGACTTCAGAGGAAGCTGTATGTGATCTGATAAATTGCCTCCAGTGATGTCACTCAGTGGCTAAATTGCATTGTGGGTAATGTAGTCACCCGGTGGAATGCTGGAATAAAAATGATATCTCTGAATCTGCTGTACTGATTTTGATCACCTGTTTTTAAGCCGTGCTTAATGAGCTCAACAGTGTTATAGGAGTTCAATGCTAGAATAATAGACTGTTTTTTTTTTTACTTTGCGCCTACATTGTCAACAATGCAGTTTAGCATCCGAGAGACGAAACTGGAGCCACTTGTGAGATTACATGCAACCACAAAAGGTTTTCTACAACTTTTTTCACATATGGATTAGCACCCTCCAAAACCTGTAAACACACCATACTGTGTGAAATTGTATAGTTGAGTTACCCCTTAAGGACCCGATTTATGACATTTTCATACCTATAGATTTGATTCATAGCGCACCCCAAAACATGGGGCACACTTATCAACCAGGTGCACCCAGTTGGAGCTGCTGTTTGTGTCTCATTTCAAACCAGGGGTTGAAATAGCAGAGATAAGATTCGGGGGGCCCACAAGGAGGGTTGCGATGGGAAGAGATTTTATTTGACAGAAAGCCGTCCGATAAATACAAGTATATCTAAAAAAATAAACAAATAATTCTTCAAGCAAAAATGTCAAATATATGCTGACTCCAGCTATTTAAATGTTTTTGATAGAAAATGAAGTGTAGAAAAGGGAAATAATTGATTCTCTATGTCAGTGGTCCCCAACCTTTTTTGCACTACGGACCGGTTTCATGTACGACATAATTTGACGGACCGGGGGGGTTGTGCGTGTGATTCCACGGTAATAAAATAATAGCAGTTGTCTACTCACCACTGCTCTATGTGATACAATGTAGATACAATTTGTGTTTACGGTGCCCTTGGAAAATGGGAATTTGAGGACTTTAAAAACCACAGGCAATCTAGGCACTCCTTAAAGATAAGAAAATGTCACATTCAGTGACATTTACTTATATGCAGTGCACCCTGGATTGGTGTAGAGTTTAGAGGCTTTGGGTTTTAGACTGTTGTTTGTACTAAAGAAGCAATTTGAAGACGTCCCATTTGGGCTCCGGTAAATTGTATTGAGCGTTTTTCACAATTTTTTGACATTCTGAAAGCTCGACAGTTGATCATTAAATCTTGAAAATAATCCGCATGTTAAAGTCATAGTATGAAATTTCAGTTTCAATTGACTCAGGCAGAAAAGTTTATGCATGAAGTGACATTTTAAAGTTTCATTCATGTTTCTTTCGTACGCAAACTACTTTCCTCACTCTTTGACGTATATTCTGATGTTCTCCGAGGTTTTAGCGACAGGTGAGCTAATAAAATGCACACTAACCTTGAGTAAAATATCATATTTGTCTGGGATTAATTATTTGGGATACGTACACAACTCAATGTAGTCTAAGACCCTAATGTGACCATGAAAATGATTGTGTCATAAAATCCCCACAGGATGCATCTGCACTGTTCTGTTTTTGACTGCTTCGACCTCAGTATCCATAGACAAATCCCCCCCCGCTGCTCTCTGAGCTGATGGACCTGCTGCTCTGACCAGCCGACCACTGCTTGCTCTGGCTCATGTACATTTTGTGCGGATAATGAATGAATTTTCTCCATGAAGCTCGCCTGTCTCCCGTGGCATCAATAACACAAAACAACAATACACATTTTTTCTTTCATAGAATTGAACTACTGTCAAAGTAAACGCTGTGGAGTCAAGATCACTGTTAACTTTTTTCAGTTTTTCTAAACTGAGACATCCCAGCAGTGATATGATCAGATGAGCTTTTCTTCAGTCACAGCACTCATCAGGAGGGCAGCCCCAGGATCAGTCCAGGAGCTGTCAGTGTAATGAGCTGCTTAGTAAATCAAGAGCTTATACAGGCACGTCGCAACTGCTGCTAAAATGGACACGTTCAGTGGAATCACTACATTAATCTGGACCAAATTGTGTAAGCAACTGAATATGTTTGAAAGAGCCTCACTGGCACATACAGAGAAAAAAAATGGATGCCTGTAACAGGAAATAAAGCCTAAAACAGTTTAGAATGTATCACAAATTGATTGTGACATCCATGTCTAGTTTTGGAAAAACAAAACAATAACACTGAATATTTCTGGTATTGTTGTGCCAGACAGTTGTAAATGTGCTGTAACTCTAAATGACACCATTAACTCTGAAAATGCAACAGGATACTGCACACATCCATTTACCAAAAAAAAAAAAAAAAACTGCTTTCCCTTTAGCTCCTTAACTGTAAATAATACCTAGTCCCCAGCTGAACTAAAGTGCACGTATACAAAACAACTCACACACAGACACACACACACACGCACACACACACGCGCGCACACACACACACACACACACACACACACACACACACAGATTCACACACATGCTTGGATGCAGGTTACCTGGGAGGACCTGGAACAGGTGTCCCTCTTCCACGGACGGCTGACTTGCCCCTCACCGATGGCACCTTGGCATCCTCCGAGCCACCGTTCAGGTATGTGAGCTCCTGCAGCTGGGCCTGCCTGATCTCATCATTGTAATCCTGCACACAGAGAAGCAGCATGTTCACACACGCGCGCTCACACACAGAGACACAGACAGCAATAGACTCGCTTTCAATTACACTGTATTAAATTCCGTCCTTTATCTCCAGGGCTACAGCCCCGGGAATATCTAATTAATGTACTTTACAGTACTGCCGTGACCACTGTTCCTGAGGCAGCAAAACATTTCAGATCTCCCTCAGATAAATCCTCGGGACCCCATTTGCCTTTATCTTCTCACCCAGTTGTTTTTAACCGCTAAATTAAAATACATAATTAAGATGGAATTAGGTCTTTAATCACAAAACGATTGATATGATTGTCATGTGTCCTCTCTATCAAAAAATATGTTTCATGGCAACACTTGGAAGAGGTAACAGGGAGGTGGGGGAGGGGCCTGCGAATAATTAATGTCGAGATGTAAATCATCATAGCTCTGAGCATCGAAGAGATTCATCCATAATGAATGGAGGAAGAGTAAATAAGCTCCATGCTGCATGCTGCTGCCAAGGAGGGTTTGGCCCGTGCAGAGATTCCCGCCTGCGCTCTTTTATTCCTGTTTTACCCACGACTTCCCACCGAGGATCACACACACCGAATCAGACGCAGCTCTACACACACACATATCCTGACGAACCTGATGGAATTACAGCGCAAGTAACAGACAAAGAGTGTAAGTGAAGGAGCGAGTTGTCTCTGCTGTAAGTCACGGGTTTCACTGTGGACAAGCTGGAAATTAGCTGGCCGGGGCCAAAGAGCAGCTGGGAAGGAATTCAGGAGGAGAAAAAAGGGAGCAAAAGTGTGTGTGTGTGTGTGTGTGTGTGTGTGTGTGTGTGTGTGTATGTATGTGTGTGTGTGCAGACGAGTGGGAACATACTGGTATGAGAAACTTCTTGATCTCCTCCAGAGCGTGACCCATCCTGGCATAAGCCTCAGCCGGCGGGGCGAACACCTCGATGAGGACGTGGAGGTCTTCGTTCAGGTGATGATATTTGGCCTCGCCGCTCTGTCGTAGCTCTTCTTCCTGATGGCACAACAATAAAAAAAAACAGTTCAGTATCATATATACTCTGTCTAGGGAACGAGCGCAGGTTAGCTGTCACAGTCAAGAACATTGATCTTATTTTTTCAGTATTTCGGCGGGGATTTACTGCGGGGAGTTTTTCCATAACAGTTACATAATGAGTTTTGATGCCTCACTGCTGCAGAGTTACAAGAAAAAAAACGACAGAAAATATTTATGTGGGTTCTTGTAAACTTGTATGTCTGCGAACCGCAAAAATGTACAAGCCTCAACCGCGGCTGTCACATTTTACCGATTGCTTTTGTCCTCACACAGCTGGCTGTCGGCATAACAAATGTACAGATAGAGTATGCGCTCTCATACACTTCATCATAATATCTGCTCCTCCTGCTGTATTTTATCCCATCAATGTGATCACTGTAGCTTTATTAAAATACAGTCAGCAACTCTGGGAGGCAAGAGCACAGTATTTGACGGGGTCCAATACTGTTTTTTTTTTGTGTTCTTTTGAAAAAGACTTGAATACGGGTAAAAAGTGCTCGTCAAGAAAATGTGTGAGTGTCAAAAGGAGTTCAGTAAAACAGTGAAGGACCTTGACAAGGGTTAGCTGCATAATAACTACATAATTATCTGACACATAATTATGTAGTTATTAAATCTACATCATTTGGTGGCCCATTATCTGCTGCTTAGTTTTGGTGTACAGTGACAATGTATTTTAAATGTCAGCAAAATGAGGCCAGTTCTGCAAAGAGTGCAGATGGGTCATTTTTGCCACAAATGACAAAATCATCTTGTTAAGAATTTTTTTTTTTTTTTAATTTAAAATAAACTGAAAGTCTTAACAAAGAGATGGCAAAGCAGTGAGCACTCTACACCAGAGACACAAATTAAAAGGATTACTCTCTAAATAGCAAATAGATAAGATGGTATCCATTAACTCCATGTCAACAAAACGTGTTTTTACATTGCTCTGCTTTGTCAAGTATATATTGGAGGAGACAAACTTTTTTAGCCACTCTAGCAGCATCGCTCCAGGGCAATGTCCATCTGTCTGTCGGTTGAAATTTCTATATCTCAGATACCTATAGTGCCAAGAGGATTAATCCCCCTGACTTGTGATCCCCTGACCTTTCCTTTTGCACCTTTTTCCAGCCGATGGACTGATGAAACTGCTGGATGGATTTGGCACTTCGGTTCAGATATTTGTCGAAAAAATTGATCCCATGACTTTTTTTCTAGCACCAGGCGGTATTTTTTCCAGATCTTTGGTTTATCTCACATTTTGGTTTCGGTTTACTAAGAACATTAGCGCCTTACAGAGCCATGATTGTGGCTGTAGATGTTGGGTTTTCCCTATCATTAAAGGCTTAGGCCCAGCACTCGAGAGATTTTAGGCACCATAAGCCACATGAATATAGAGAGCATCAAAACTAAATAAATGGCTTTTCCCCCACACTAATAGTTGTAGTTAGTCCATGGTGGAATTTGTTGCCAAGTTTTATCATTAAGCCCTTTGGGTGTTATTTAGTTATTACCTGCTTAAGCCTTTCCAACTTGTCTAACACAGATATGGTTATACGTCCACACTCATATGAAATTCATTTTTTTTCTATTATTATTATCAAATAGTAGAGGTTGTTAAGAGGAGGTTTAGGTTGATGTATGTCCAAGCTAAGCACCAGATAGTTTGGTTTTATGCCCAACCCATCCAGTACTTGCTAAGTTACGTCACTCTGGACCAAAGTGGTGAACCGACATTGCCATCCATGCAGCCAAGCTGCTAACCTAGCTTAAAAACCTGTTGGTGTCCTGTATCATGTAGGCTTTTGAAAATGACAAACCAAAAAAGCTACACTGTGTAAAACAGTTTTTACAGCTGATCCATCTTCACCATAGTTTCGAATACTAACTTTTATACATTTAACAACCCATCAGTTATTAACAACTCTAAATGTAAAAATCTAAATAAATAAATAGCCTTATTCAGTGGTTCAGTACATACATCAAAGGCATAATATGTCATTTTGGAGAAGAGATTTAAACTCAGAATTTTAATATTTACAATATTAAGGAGATGGTGATGAAAGTTATCAGTTCATCCAGGTCATAGTGATTCTAAGGGCCTTATTGTAGTGGAGTTGCAGGCTTTTAAACTCTGTGTGGGAGTGTCCTTACAGAGTCCTTAAGGACACGTGTGAGCTCTGAGTTTAAAAGTCGTTAGGGCCACTTGTGGGCCAACGACCCAACCGGCCTTCATGTGGGTTTTTAGGGCTCGGTGAGCCCAGGTGTGAATGGTTGTTAAGCTGTCTGGGGAGACAAGTACTGTCGTAGGCGACCTCCTCTGTTCAAAGATAGCCATTCCAGTTTGACATGGATGGATTCTTTTACTCCCCTTTCAAACCATCTGTCTTCTCAAGATGCCCAGATGTTTACATTGTTGTCCTCAAAGGAATGATTTTTCTCCCTCAGATGTGAGTGGACACCTGTGATGTGCCAATTGTTTATGGAGAGGTTGTTTTTTCTCCCCAATGTACAAATCTTTGAAACGTCTTCAAGACACTGAATCAAGACAAAATGCCTAGGATACAACACTTTTTCATTTTAATGAGGAAATTATACGATCTCAGAAATATTTATCTTAAAATATGGTCCCCAGAACACTGTTCGAAGCTAGAAAGGTAGCAGGGTCCACCAAAAATAAACAAATAAAACAGGATGAAATTGTGTTCTCCTTTAAGGTCAGGTTGTTTATTCAGTTTATTCAGTCATGAAAACAAAGAGAGTCTGTTTATTTAGTCTGTTTAGGCATTAAAAAAAAAACAGTCAACGAAGGTCTTTCACTTCCTATTAAAATGTATTGCCCAAAACAACATATTGCTACTTTAATATGTTAATAAATGCATCCAAAATATTTTTTTAGAAAATGTAGGCATTTGCTATTTATCTCCACCTTGACACTACTGTGTCCACGTGTATGTTTGTCTGTTGATGGTTGGTTGGTTGATCAGCAGGATTATACAAAAACTACTGAACAGTTTGCAAATGAGGTGTCAATCACAGCACAGTAGGGCGGGACTAGGCAGAACAGTCTTGGGCTCTGTTGTCTGTTGTCTTCACAATCAGTCTGGTGGAGTTTAACTAAACATGTAATGCTGATTGCAAGATGTCGATCAGCTTGTCAGGTCAGACATGTGGTGGCTGATACGGCCAATAAAGTCTGTTCAAAACAGCTGCTGCACCAGACTTACATTCCATGGGACATCTTTATTTTCATGAATAAACAAAACTATTAGTAGCAGCATTTGTAGTAACAGAAAAGAGGCTTCCACAGGAACTCTGCAATCTTCGCCAGATTTCGAACATCAGTCACCTGTTGCCACGACAGAGGTTACAGATTTGAGCTTTAAACAGGTGCAGGTATATGTGCAGGCCTAAATAAAGATGTATTTGTTGTTTACTGTGCACTCGACCCTGAAAGTGGAGCAGATGTAACTCTCTCCTTTCCAATTCTGCCTGAACAAGTGCAGTTCATTTAGACTGCAACAGAAAAATACACCATGTAAACAGTGAGAGGCTGCACAGGCCATTCAGGCCCGACAGAAGCAGGCCAGTGTCATGTTATTGATGGTGAGAAATAGGACAGCAAAAACCCCAAATGTCTCCCACCACATTGCACAAAGGAAACAACAGGTTTGGCGCCCCAGTTTCTTCTTTTCAACAAAAAAAGAAAAAGTCTTCTCCGGGGCCTTTCCATTGGCGGCAACTTCCTCTTCCCCTTCTCCCTTTCAAGCACCATGCAAGCCAGTGTCTCTGATGTCACCTAATTATAAATAACCTTCTTTTAAGAGTGCCTGTGGTATGTTAATGATATGTTAATTTCCCCCATAAATCTGTGCTTTACGAGCAGAGGGCTCCTGTGCGCCTAGCACCATCACTGACAGAGCTGCCGGTGTCGAGCAGGGAGTGGAAGCAGGGTGTTAGAAAGAGACGATTGCTTCCAGATCTGTCTCCTGTCTTGCCTTTCATGTGTTCCCTGGTATATTTGCATGAAAAAAAGATAAGAAAAACAATCATTATGGCGCGCTTTAACTATCATCAGCCAAAAAAAACGGAAGATCTAATGTTTGCATGTGTCATCTGAGGACTTCCTCTTCTTTAAAAAAGTCTCTTTCCATCTATGTGGTATACTTTACATATGAACAATTTCAAAGCAATATTTATTAGAGATCCCATTTGGTGTGAAACCAATCTCTATGTGTGACCACATCATTTGCATATGATATTGTAGATATAATAGCAGCTTTCATACATGTGGACCTCGCTCCAAGTGCCGATAAGAAGAATCCGGCAAAGGGTCCAGCTAAGCAGCCCACGGTGGGAGATTACAGCTGTCTGTTTTTTCATATCTATTGGCAGCATCTCCCTCCTGTTTACATTTTTTTCCCTCTGTAAATCTGCTTATGAAAAGCCGTTCACCCTGGAAACAGAAGGCCAGAACGCTCTGAACACAAGACTCACTCCTGCAGATGGAGCTTAGAGGTAAGGGACAACGTCAAGCTTCAAATGTTTCCATGCAAGTGCAGTACAGACAGTAGAAAACAAGGGAAATTCTACCCTTCTGTCCGAACGACAGCTGAAACATCATGTTGTATCGATCAGCCTTGTGTATCTACACTTGTGACATTCAAAGTGGCTTACAATATTAATATATATAAATATAAATATAAACACACTTCTTCAATAAGGAAATGCAGGCATACTCTTATACATATAGAAAAGAAATGCATCGACCAGTTTGCAGCAATTTTGCGGCAGCAAGAGTCCTCACCAGTACCTTAGGAGGACAAACTTTATCTGACCTTTTCTAGCCTCCATTCACTGGTTACCAAAAATATACAAAATTGATTTAAAGATTCTTTTATTTTTTTTTATAGCACTGCAAGGACAGTTTCCTCAGCTCCTTTTCC
Source organism: Sparus aurata (assembly GCF_900880675.1). Lineage (NCBI taxonomy): Eukaryota > Metazoa > Chordata > Actinopteri > Spariformes > Sparidae > Sparus > Sparus aurata. The sequence goes on along the minus strand of NC_044189.1, from coordinate 26,835,610 downwards.
ACCTCTTCCCCCTAAGATCTATTGACCAATCTCTGGACACTCAATTGAATTCAAAAGGCAATCGATCCGTCGACACCTTGTCCACCGTGATTAGATCTGCACCATACATATTATGGTTCAAGACAGTCTGATAACATATAACAGATATATTACAAACGTGATACTTTTCTTATAAAGTTTCATGAATATGACAGAACCATCAAATAATTGTCTACACTGTAATTTTAAGTTGTTTTTTGTTTATCATAAATACTTTTCCTGTATTGACTGTGTATGCACATGTCTTATGTAAAGAAGAAGAGACAAAGAGAATCTGTAACTGTAAATAACTATAAAAGCAACATTTCAGAAAACTTAATTTTTTCAGCCAAAAATACTTTAACAACTTAATCATGATCTCAACATATATCTTTTTCATTAAGAAAGATGAGATTGTTACAGTCAAATTTAATACTAAATTAAATTTCTAAATTTAAATCACATAAGTGAGAACAAACTGTAAATTGAGTTTTGCTTCTGTAGTTTTAAATAGATTAGTATGTTAACTGACAGTTACCTTGTATAATTACAAAAGGTTTTCTCAACCGAAACATTGAATAAATGTTTGTTTTTTTTTCCCAGCTTTGTATAACTTTATGGCAAAGACACCTCTTGACCACACTTTCAGACAGTGCTGAGAGTATAGGATTCAAAGATCACCTTTCCAGTCATGCATTGTGCCGAATTTATTTGTTAAGTTTGATATTTTATGTTACCTTTTGTTACATTTATTATATTTCTTTTTTTTAACCCTAGAAGCTGTGTGCCCACTCCTGCTTTTACTATTCTTATAAAGCCTTCTTCACTGGTAGCTCGCCTGCTGTTGGTGCGAAAACAGCATTTCATGTGAAAAAAGTTTTTGCTGTGTTTTTTAGGTGAATTTCTAAAATATACCACTGATAAAAGAAGGCAACAGAGCTGACACATACAATCAGAGAGAAACCAAGCAAGGCAAGGCAGGGTGAGCCATTGTGCGTCTGAGACCAGAGGGATAGAAAGAGAACTGAAGGCAAAAGCAAGGTGAGCCGATTAAAGGGGAATGCGAGTACAGTAAACAGATTATTAAAGTGAACAATAAAATAAGGTGGAGAAACTACGAGAAATGGGGTAATCCCCAGCCATCCTCGCTATGGTCTTGGTCTGTAGGAAACACTGGTTTTATGTTCTAAATGCAAATGCACTTTTTGTTGATGTTTTAAATGTTTCTATTCGGATCACGGTGGTTTATGTTGGTATTAAAGCCCAATCGATACTGGATTTTTGGTGGCAGAAAGCTATCAATACAAGACCACAAAAATGACTTTGACATATGTAAAAAAGCTTTTTCAAATAAACCTTTAATTGTAAGGTAACGAAAGCAGGATATTTTACAGATATTTTAAAATTGCTGTCCAAATGACATTAGGGTACTGAAACAGTTAACAGTTAAAAAGCATATTTTTCTGCATTAAAACTCTTGTAACTAAAACAAATGTTAAACATATACTCTGATACCGATATATCTGTGATAGACAGATATCGGCCAATGATTCTGGGCAACCGATAAGTCAGACAGGCTTTAGTTAGTCAGTTTATAGTTTTAACCATTATTAAGGTGGCTGTTAACAATTCTCAACCCCAGCTTTATTTTGCTAATGTGCTTTTGGGATTTTGTCCCCTCCCACCTAACCCCCACTATCTAGACTTAAGAGAACTCAAGTTGAATTCGATAGATCTGCCTGATTGTCACAATACCTCATGCTACTTGGGTCGCTCTGAACCAATATCAGTGGTGGATCTGTGCAAGACTAATCTGCAAGCAAACTGTTTTCCAAAAATGAGCCAATGAGATCGCAAACATAGCCACTGCATTCTACCCAGCCTCTAACTATGTGACAAATTTACACAGCACCATCAATACCTTAAGGAAAGACCAAAACAAAATCCTAAGAAATAACAAGAGGTATGTGCAAGGTGAGTAAAAGAGCATTGAAAGGGATTAAGACATTGATTATGACAGTATAATAAAAACAATGAGAGAACAGCCAGCAGGTTTCGATTAAACAGCTGCTGTACAATTAGCATTGATTCATACAGTATGACAATGTCAATTGACTGAGTAAGCCTGTAAGCTGGAGACTACAATGAAATATGTAATTTGTTGCCAAACACTGTCAGCCTGAACTTTATCTCCCATAATTCATACGCTTATCACAGTGATCTAAATTATACCATCCCTAGATCATCACAAGATAATGGACAATTTATTTGCCGGCACACACAGCTAGGTTATTTTTTTGACGTCGGACAGTTCTCACACATACAGACCAAATCCTAGCACACAATGAAGGTATTTCTCTGCAGCAGCATGCAATTAAACCCGACACAGGACTTACCAAAAGTGAAACAAAGACAATGTGATTGTTTTGACTATCAGGAAAATTAAAGAGGGAGTACAAGTCCCAAGGAGGAAAATGGATGAGTTAATCACAGCGCTAACGAGAAGGGGGCGCGGAGCACGGATGCCTTTACATCATCCTGCTCTGACAGCGGCAGGACAACCGCGGTGCCATAACCAGGCGGGGAGACTCTGACTCCGACAGCTCGGTGCCTTTCAACCTCTCTGCACTCACATTCTTGTCAACACAAGATCAAGGTCCCGCAGCTGCAACTATCTGAGCAATTATCCCTGCTCTTCACATTGTCTCTGCCATATGTAAGGGCTTAAAAGGGAATGTACTGAGCATTGTACAGTTTCATCCTCCAACACATCTATTATACTGTATTTTCTGAGGACCAAGACTACAATTACACTTCCGTCTTCTGTCTACGACAGAGTGAAGACTATCTATTATCTTCCTGTCGGACAGGCAGATGTACAATACAGTATGTAGTTTAAATAAATATTCTAATATATATAGAAATGTTCATTCTGCCTCTCGTGGGGCCTCCGTAACAGCTAGACAGCTTTGTTTTTTACTGACTTGAATACAGCCTTGAAAGCAGACCCCTCTTTTTGCTCTGCAGTGGTGTGGCTCCGTGACCTACACAAGGAATTTCAAGTGCTGGAAACTATGATGCACACGCTGTGCAGCTGAAAACAGAAAGTCAGCACCCAGCTGAAGATAAAGAAGCAGTTTTGTAGCGAGGGCGTATCCCTCTTCCCTCCTTAAAAAAGAGGAAGCCGTGCGACAAAAAGCTGTCAGTCATAAATCCCGTGTTGAGTCTGTTGAGACAGGTAAGGGCTGCCGAGGTCAGCACATCTCCATGACAGATCTTTTCTCCACGTAGTCGAGAGGAGTCGACCATCAAACACTATTGATCACAGTAATCAAAAAGAATGTGCTGTATGATGGTGAGGATCATCGCCGCCAACAAATCAGCCCTGACAAACAGAGGGAGCGGAGAGACGCAGACGAGCCAAGTGAAGTCGATTTATTCTCTGTTAACCAGTCCAGCATGCAATCAATTCTGCTGCTAAAGAGCCGCTGTTAGAGCCATTTATATCCTCCCTGGATGTACCCACATGATCATGGATTATAGGAGTCATTGAACTGGATTCCTGCATTTGAAATTTCAAGTTTGAGCCTTTTTCATCAGATTCATCCTTTTTTTTTCCACTAAATTTCCATTATGAAGAGCATTTTTCTTGCTGCGGCAGACAAAACAAAAGCATACACTCAGATAGAGCGTTGTCTAGTGTACAGCCTGCACTTGATTCGACTGTGTGTGTTTTGTTTATGAGAGAGCAGGCTTTGAAAGATGTCAGGCGTGTTTGGTGATCCCCAAGATCATTCACATTTCCATAAACTTTTAAATTTGTTTTTCAAGATGAAGCTGTTTTTCAAAACTGTAAGCAGTCCATGAGACCCGGGAGCTGTCAGTCAAATTTAGTTCGCTCACATCTGATCCAAAATGAGACAAACATGTAAACATAGAGATGAAGTTCCAAAAAAAATAACTTGATTCCAGATGATGACATCTGCTCTGTGATCATGCTTTTAAGAGTAGGTTACAAGAACTTTTTTTTTTTTTTTTTTTCAATTTGAAGGTTTGATTTTTTATTAGCTGAACATCAACTAAATTAGAAACATTAGCTGAACACAAATTACAATGATGATGTTAGATTGTAATATATACATAGATAAAAATCAAATCGATCAAATAGTAGATTGGCAGAAAATTATTTATCATTGAAGAAAAATAGTACAAATTCAGATTTGAGCTTCTGAAATGTGAAATTCTGAAATATCATTTTTTAAAATAATTATATTTGGGTTTTAAACTCTTGAAGATACTTCAAGATGTCACCTTATGGTCCAGAACTCATGATGGGTATATTTTTTTTTCAGTATTTGCTGATTCAAAAAAACAAAAATGATGAACAGTTTTTTGGGGAGAAAGAAATTAGTGACATATTTAACTGCTAAATAATAACTTCTGGAAAATGTACAACTTTTCTTGAAAAAATACACATTTTGGAACAGTGAAGAAAACTGGAACAAGCGCATGGATTATCTGATTCGCATTCTATTGGTCCACCTACATTCAAATATCTCTTTCCTAACTTTAAACGCACTGGAGTTCCAACCAGCCCTTACTTCAGATGATGTGAATGCAGCAGAGATACAATGATGTGAAGGTAAAACAGTATAAAGAGCAGATGGAGCAGGAAAAAAAGTGAAATAACAGAGTGGGTTGTTACCTTTTCTTTGTCTCTCATGGATCCTTTTCCGAGAATTGACATCTTTGTGAGAGTGTCCTCCTGTAGTCTCTTTAACGAGTTCCCGCGTGGCCCGAGGAGTTTGCCGACAAAGTTAAACTGCAACAGAGAGCAAGAGCGCAGATCAATCACAATCTGTGTGTTTGAGATAAAGAGTAAAGACATTTCTGATGTCAATCACATGTGGCTCAACCAGCCACTGAAGCTAATGAAAACTTATCAGCAGTTTTTTCCTGTTGGCGTTCTGATAGGATCAGTGTGGGAACATTTCTGAGACATCTTGCTCAGGTCTAATGTGTCACTTTTAATGGGTTATGGTTTTATATTGCATGAAAATGCTTTGCCATTGACTCTCTGTCAGAAAGCCTTAGCAGAACATTTGCGCTAAATTAACATGAACTGTGTGTACAGCAGCAAAGGTGTAGGTCTGGTTTCAGGAGAGGGGAGGACAACATTAAGTCAAAGTTCTTTAACAAAATAAATTGTTGAAAGTCATTACCTGCATGTATATCAATTTATAAAGCAACCACTTTCACTAAAACTAGACAATTAAAACAAAAAAGCTAACAAAAACATTTGATAATACATAAAATGTGACATTTCTGATGTAGTAACTTCATACTGTAACCACCTAGAGTGACCTTAAAGGAGATATGGCACTTACGTATCAGGCTATTTATCATCTACATGATTAATTATGCTGTTTTACATCTTCCCAACAAAGAGTCGTGTCCTTTAGGTTCTGCTGCAGTATGGACTGCAATGAGATGGTGAAATTATTGGCAAGTCAGGTTCAGGGGAGCTTTAGCAATCAATGAAAACATACAGTTGAGAATGAGATTACAATAAAAAACAGAATTAGAATGAAAATTGACAGTTAAAATGGGATATAAACAGACATCCTGTCATCTGGACTTTACTGCGTTAGTTCCAGTGTCTTTAGAACAATACAGACTGTGAAAAAGAGGTGCAACAGTATTAGATTTTTACTGTACAATAACCACCTCAGAAAATGTGACGTTTTCAAAATATTATGATATATGCTATTAAAACATTGTTTTAAACATTATCAGTTACAATGATGTTAAAGGAATGAAAAGAGAACACTTTTTTTTGGGGGGGGGGGGGGGGGGGGTTGAACCGACCCTTTATTTTAATTTCACGAAATATTAAGCAGTATACAGAACGCAGTTCTACTCAGGTTCACCATTGTTTGCCATCGATATCAATACCCTTTCACAGCAATGCATTATGCGGTAGTTTGCGCATACAAACACCGAAGCAACATGTACACAGAACTTTCTGAGGGGGGGCCTTCTGGTTTAAACTGTTGACTTGGACTTGGATTTTTTACGCAACAGTAACCTGTGATGCCACTTGGGTTATTCACTCAGTTTTCACCAGCTTCTCGCAGGCAGTGTACTACTCCCAATGTCGAGTACATCGTCTTTAAAATGTAAATTTGGAGTGATCGTACATCAATAACGTCAACACTGTACGTGTTCAACTATTTAGCCTAAAAGTGCAGTCCAGAAGCCTTGAATCTTAAACTTTCAGACTGCTAATTGATGATGCAAACAAATCAAGAATGAGTCAACAGAAAGAGGGAAGTATAATTAACTAATGTAATAAAAAACTTAAATAACATAACACATAACATCGCCATTGTATGTATCATTATGATGGCAAACATGATTATAAAGAGTACATTATTTAGGACAAGTTGCACATGTGCTTCTGCCTGTATCCTTTTGTTGAATCAGAACTTTACTGATATCAGCTCAAGACATCCTGTTGAACCACATATTTATGAATGTTTTAACATAAATTTCCAATGTGTAACATTATCATAATGTGCTGTTTTGAGCTAACATTGAACTTGGCCACCTCTGGCATGTCGCCATCTATCAAAGGCTTAGATGACTTCACAAGGTCACCGCTTTTCAGCCATAAAAACCCAAATGTTATGAATTCCTATGAGCTGTGTGCAGACACCCATCTAAGTCGTACAACCTTTACACGGGCTGAACACAACTCCACCGGCAGCTGTAGATGGCCAGGCAGACAAAAGGAGAGCGATGCTTTTCTCGCCCTCTCCATGTTTTCCTTTTACGGTGAGTTATACAGCTGTCTCCCTCAACTATCTAGGTCATCAATTAGCTAGCAGGAGGTAAAAAAACAAGAGCCAGTTTGGTTATACACCTCACCTATAATTCTCCTGCCTTTTTGTTCAAAAGCGAGCGCTTATTAGGAGGTTTCTGCCAATTCCTTGGTGAGGGATTTGAGAGGCAAGCTTTAGTGATTCGCTCTAATGCAGTAACTGACTGTTGGGTTTCTATCCTGGCTGGGCTGAACTGAGCACGTCTCAGCCACTGTAAGTTCCTTCAACTTTTATAATTACTCCAAGACCTGTGACTGGGAGTGATCATACAGGAGTCCATTCAGCCCATGCCTCAACCCAAATACCATTCCCCCACTGTGTTAATTCAAACCCTGTGCTAGCAAATGGGAATAAGTGGCCTTCTGCAAAGATATGACCTTGGACTGATGAATATGTAAGACATGCCCACCTTCACATTAGGCGTGTGCACTCCGCTACATCACCTGAAACATTTCAATACCACTAGTGAAATTTGCACACTAATTAACTCCAAATATACTGAGTAGGACACGAACTGTTGGGTCAGGAAAATTCGATTTAAGGCTATCTAAGCAAACAAGATAGGTCCCTCCTCTAATGTATTCAAGTTTACAAAAGGATCATCAAAGGAGACAGCGGGGGCGAACAGAGGGTGTCAGGAAATGCTTTAAATTTGCTGAGTTTAACCGATGTCCTGCGCATCCATCATTTCCACCTGGATGGAGCCTTGATCACTGAGCTGTGCCGTCTCCTGAACAATGATTTGCAGAGCCAGATCACACAGCCGACTTCTCTCTGTGTTACTACAGCTTTTGTGCGCCCATTCCACCTTTCTGACAGGTTGTGTATCGGACACAGCGTCCGGGATGTTTGTATGGATATCTCAGTACACAGTCTGCGCTTGAACAAAAAGCTTTTTTCTAATCAAGAACAAAAGGTGACTGTTCCTTTTGGTATAGCGGTGTAGGAGCCATATCAACTCTTTAAACACGAGCTTCAGGCAGAGAGTATAATAGAGCAAATTTACAGGAATGTAAAAATTACACAGGCAGTGAAAGAGAAATCGAAACATGACAAACAAATATGAATTTACTCTGCAGCTTGTTTGCGACTCTATGCAACCAGGGACACATTTAGGAACTGAGCTGAGGGAAGAGCAAATGCTCAATTTCATTTAGACGATAAAATGTTGTCTTTAGTTGGAAATTTTAAAAGACCCAGAGACTTAGATGAATGAAAAAATGGTGACAACGTCCCTGGTCTGAATTCAAATTCAAATCCATTGCACTGAACCATTCTTATGTGCTAACCAACTGGTCAAACAGAACACCTGAGGAAACTCCTCCTCTGACATCCTCTTCAAACACACATTTAATTAAAGATGACTTTATTCATTTCGGTATGTTTATGACTGAGTGTCAGATATGTAAACATTGTGTATCACTCCAATTAATGTCCCGTGGACAAGTTTCTAACCTAATCATTCTGTCAGTCAAAACTAAAATTAATTAAAGCAGAAAAATAAATCACATTTATTGGCAAGTATGTCTTTTTTCAGGTTTTTTAACTAATTTATGTTTTTCAATTGTTTCTTTTAATTCTAATTTAGGGTGGGGGTCCACAGCATAAACCCATGTGTACACTAGCAAACATTCTTGCTGCACACATTGAAAAGGTCAAGTTTGACAGTCCCCCACGTAGCTTGGGGGTTACTGCACCCCCAGCGTGAGTCTGGTTGGGGACCTTTATTACATCTCTGTCGCTCTCACTTACTTCTTTCTCTCCACTGTCTGTAATAAATGCCCCAAAAACAAGTTTACAGGAAGAACTGGTCAAGTTTGATCAAAGTCTGGATTACTGACTGAACAAAGCAGCTCCAGCCCTCAGATTCCCAGAGAGCCCCACAGGCCCCAACTGGTTTATGACAATTTGATTTACTGTGATTTTGTCTTAGAGTGTGGTAAAAGGCACCATAACACAATAACATAATAAGGGCCTCAATCTCTGTGTAATTAACTGACTTGTAAACACTGCTAATTTGACTTGCCAATTGCCTTTTAATGGGAAACGTCAATACTACCTGGACCGTATTTTTTCCAGTCAACTTTGTGCTTATATATTTCTGTACACAAGTTATAGGGAGGTGGTTTTGATTGGGGTTCAAAGTGCAGGGTCCAACTATTTTGGTAACACACGCACCCAAAGATCTGTCCATTGCAATTTAATTATATATTTACATTGGGAAAACCTGAGATGTCAATGTTTTAGATAATAGAAATAATTGGATTTGCTTGTTGCATTTGATTTAAATGAAGATTAACATGTGTTTGAACCTTTATTCAGGTTTACAATCATCCACATAATGTGTTAAGAAATGACATTAAATTGTATTATTAGGTGCACCTAAATTTTATGCTAGTACACCTGAATGAAAAGTTAGACTCACCAGTTCAACCAGTGTGAAAAATGAGTCTGGGTTAGCTCCCTGAGGTTTGGGTGTTTTCATGTCTGTCATTTTGTGCATTGGACCAAACCAAAAAGAAAAAAAGCACACATTGCTGCATTGTAGTTCTGGCTCCACACTGACTTTTTACAAACAACCCAAAGGGGGTAAGCATTAGGTTATACAGACTGTCAGGTAACTCTTTGATTGGACAATTTTGGCGATTGTCATTCTGCATTATCATGACCAATGTGGAAAAATAAAACTCCAAAGCAATTAATGCAATTGTAATGTTATTTAAGTTCTTTGTTTTCACAAAGATCTCACAAAGAAATAACTCAAATCAAAAACCTATCATCAAAAATCCTGTGGTTGGTCTGCTTGTTTTCACACCTCAAAAGGAACCGCCCAAGAGCCCGCATGGAAGCGAACCATGACCTAACTTTCCAAGTGGTCTCGGTCCAGTGGTTTGATTGACAGCTTCTCACCAGCCCAAAAGAAATGCACTAGTGTCGGTTTTAACCAAACCAAACAGGTTAGGTGTGAAACTATTCTCCAGCAAACACTATTTTGTTACTTTGCAAATATCATCATTAAAAGTGTTTTTTCATTACTTTATGTTTGTATCTTAAAATGAGTTTGCTGTTGCAAGTTATTAGTCTTTAAATGCCATATCTATGAGAAAGGGTTGGATCTTGATGCCCGGTCTAGTTAAGACCTTCATTAATAAAGTTTTATTTAGATGGTTTTTCGTAATTAAATCATTTCAGCATAAGAATCATGTTCATGAATCAAGTACACAGATATAGAAACAGATATAGAAAAGGATTAAGTAAGGGGTAATGTGTAGAACGGCGGTCATTATCGGGAAAACAAGTCGGGTCGCCCTGTCGGGACTTATTTTCCCGATAATGACCGCCGTTCTATACATTATCCCGCTTATTACACGGTTACTTGCCAACACGAAAGAAAACCTGACACAGTGTGTCTTTTTACAATTTATTCTTTACCGTTCATAATGTTTTTCAGCAGAGAAATATAGTTCGCCAAACCGACGCCGTTTCGCTTCTCCCTCTTCACTGCTTTCCTCTCTTTTTCTTTTCTTGACCGGTGACGACAACTCAGCCTTTTGCCAAGAGTTGAAATCACCGTATTTTCCAAAAATATTAAAGTTAATGTGAAACTCATCCATACTAGTGGCCTAGGAGTACGTTTTTTCCGATATGAAGGAGGCTAGAGATCTGCTGATGTCGCTTACCAACCGAAGACGCTGGGGTAATAAGTGACTGGACTACTTGCGGAGCAAAGACTTTAGAGCGCGGAGTGCTAGGAAATATGTGAATCAGAGGCAAAAAGGCCACTTTGCTTGACGACAGTCAAATATGCTTAGCAGCGGTCAATTATACGAAACTAATTGACGCCGAAGGTTGGGAAGCCCTGTTCAAGTGAATGGAGCATTCTACAGCAGTAAGAAGAGCCGTGTAATAACAGGGTAGAATGTATTAGAACACGAGGCTTGCACTGTCTTGAGCCAATTCACACAGCATCATTGGTAAAGTATTGACATAATGTAATGATATTTGTTTGGCATTATTTTAAGTCCCTGACTATTTAAAAAGAGATCATGCCAATCTGCTTTATATTTGTTTGGGTTATGCCAGCAAATGTCAGAGTCTTAATCTGGACATTTTAACACATCAGCACCCAGTCGATGTTTGCAGAGGCGCACACATCTCCTCGTATGGACAATCCTCCGACTATATGAGTTTTACGGAGCACATAACTGTAATCCCTGCTGTTTATCAGAGATCAAAATCCATCTGACTCCTACTGTGATTGATGCTTTGGGGTTTTGCTAATGCTGTAGTTATCACAGGGGATTATGTGATATACAAAACCTGCCTGGGCTCCTGTACTGCTTTATGTCATTAGGCTGTGTGAGAGGATTGTGCTGCTGCTGCTGTCTGTAATCACCAGAAGAAAAGCTGGTGTGTTTAATCACAGGTTGTCTCCTGCTGCTCTGTTGTGGTGTCAGTTGTGCAAAAAAAATATATATATATGTAAAAAAAAAAAAACACAAATAAAATACGAAGATAAAGAAGCACTGACTGAAAACACACATAAACAAAATTTGGATGGATGCGCTGAAAAGCATAATGTGGATGATTAGAAGGACAGCAGACACACGTAGATAAAGGATGTATGATTAATCACACTTAACTTGAAGGGGGTACGGGGGGAGGGTGGCACATCTGAGATCTTTTTATCATTTGCTGAATGTAATACTGCGAGCTTGGCGAAGGTGTGCTTACAGAGTGATTTTGCTGAGGACAGCAGGACAGCAGCGACAGCAGAAGGATAAATCACTGCTCCCAGCGCAGAGAAAAGCCACAGTCTGAACTGGAAATAAACCAGTGGGACTCCTTACGCCTCGCTAATGGCCTGCGGTGCTTTCTGCCAAAAGATGCTCTCTAAGAGAGGGCCCACAGATCCGGCAAATGTACAGATGAGCGCTGATAGAGCATCCTTGTTCAAAAGGTGGGATATTTTTAGTGCCTGAGTAGGAGTGACATTATGTGTCATACTGCTTAAATCATGATCTAAAATCTTAGACTCTCTCTATTTCTGTAGACAAGGTTTCAATTAAAGCAAAAAGCATTTGTAAGACATTGTTTGCTGCAGAGCTTTCTCTAGAGTATTCAAGCGTCCATCACTCTTGTCAATATCTCAGAACATCCAAAAATATGTCACTATTGGGTATTAAAAATCATCGCCGAGGAAAAGCTCCATTTTATCACAGGGAATCAGCACCGTGGAACTTGCAGTGAAGTGTCCTTGCCCGCCTCATTTTGATAAAAAGCGATGTTTGCGGAGGATGGATTTAACCTCTCTCCACGTGCTACTAAATGGCTATTTGGAAAATGTCTGTGCCACCTCAATGCCAGAAGCCAAAAGGTGATGCTCGCAGCTCAGGAGAAAACCCATTCAAGTCAGACCGATCACTCTTGCCATTGCTAGCTGTCAGATGGAACAAATTGAATTTGTCTTCCTTCGGTGGCTTGTTGGAGCTCTAAACAGCGTATTAGCGTCTCTACTTATCAAAGCTGTCAAAGCAAATCTGTTTAGCTGTGAACCTAGGAGACTCAGATCAGCCTCCAGAAGACAATACATACGCACCTACACAGCCCTCAGTGATCAGTGAAAATGTATTGCAGCTCTTCATCAGATGATGACTCTTTCTCAGAGTTAAAGTTACCCAGCAAGCATTGATTTGGTCATTTGCAGGTTCAAAGACATTTAGACATCTGTGTTGAAACTAGGCTAAGAAATCATTCTGGAGTTGATATATCTGTTGTTACATCAAGTTTTCAAGGTCTACATTTCAGCTGTGAAGCAGGTCTTAACCAAACACTAAAATATAGTCACTTAAATGCAGCTTGAACAATGGATACAAAGGTGATTTTGAACAAAAATAACTTATATGCTGTGATTTAATGTAAGAAATGAGTAGAGAATTAAAAAAAAGGGCATTCAATAATCTAATTACACCCCGTCTTACAAATTGAATATTACAAATCATATTAATGTCTGTTGTAAAGTGACTTCTAGCGACCATACTAATTATTACGGCAGCAGTGGAGGGAGTCAGGTGAAGTAGTATTAAGAGAGAAAAGTCACATCTCTGAGTCATTCTTGGCCCAGCTACAAGAGGATCATATTGATCTAACTGTCAACAATCTTGGTCAAAACTGAAAATTCTTTAACTTCTGAATGATTAATGTCTGTTTTTTAGCCATTCAAGTCTCCTTAATATAAGTTTCGATAACTTTGGTGATCCTTTGGCTTTTGATCTAATGCCATCATCAGAGAATAGTTCTTATTTGTCTCCATTTCAATACTTTGGTTTTGTGACCGAGTATTTAGTGTATTCTCAACTAGCCAATGTTAGCACGCACTTCACTAAAATGGCGAACAGCATGCTGACAAGTATGACATGATCAAGGGAGTAGTTGAATACATTTGCACAAATGTTAGACTTTATAATACTGGTAATTGATTCAGTTCTTTTCACGCTGGGAAAAACTCCCAGCGCTCAGTAGTTTTCATACTTGAGAGACAATTATTTTAAATTAAAGAGTGTTGAGAATGGGGTTTGTCACAGAGGTAACACGGCTCCACGTTGGGTCTACAATTAAGTGTTAAATTAAAATCTGGGTGTGGACTAATATAAAACCTGGTATATAGCTGAATTTTACACTGCATGTTTAACTGTATGTCATTAAATACTAATGATATTGAGAAGAAAATCATGTTTTGGGTTAATTAAATCAAAGTGCATCTCTAAAGCTTTGTTGGCTCACTCATGAGCTGTTTTTCCTCCTCCATCCACATACTGCAGGTTACCGCTGTCCTTCCCCCTGGAGGCCTGGTGTGAAAACTTGAGTGATGTCCCCGTCTAAGTGCGTCCCCTCTCACTTTTACACCAGCCTCCCCATCGTGCTCCCAGCAGGAAATCCCTGTCATGCACAGAGCATGTGGCTCCAATAAATGCTGCTGCCGGTGAAGGTGCTTGAGGCTGGAGTGCTCTCAAAGGTGACAGCAGTGTTATCGCTCAATACGGCTTCACGTGGAGGTCATCGTGAAGCTGACTTGCCCTCGACTCTATGCGTGTGACTTATGTGCAGCTTTGCAACCGTGCTATCCCCCTACAGGCTGTTTTTACTAGAAACAAACAAAAGGCAGAACTTAAAAATAAGTGCATATATGGCAAGTATCCTAAGAAATCCACTGCACACTCAAGAAAATGAAATCCACTGCGAGATAATTCCTTTGAATCATATACTCATAAATATTCATTGACAAATTAATATACCGAGACATCAAAGCGTCATTGACCAAGGTCAGTGTAATAGAGAAGGTGTGTATGTGTGTGTGTGTGTGTGTGTGTGTGTGTGTGTGTGTGTGTGTGTGCGATAGTAGAGTGAGAATTACGGTTGTAACATCTCCAAAGCTTAAACAATTCTTTAGACAGACGGCAACATCCCTGATATAGTCCTACCCCAGTTCTGTCAGCAGAACTCTGCCTGTACTTTCAGATATGTTACATCTAATAACATAAAGCATCAACAAAAAGTGTCAAGTGGCTGTTGTAACAAATTTAAATCAAAACCAGAGCTACTGTAGTCGGCTTCATTATCTATAAATAACACGATCTAAAATTCTCTATCTGAGCACATCACATTCTTGGAGAAGTCTCTGGTGGTGGTAGTATAGCACTTACTTTAGGAAACTGCTTGACTGGTATTAAAACTTTCTGGCCCAGTTTCATGTTCTTGTTGATGACGACGTCAATGAACTTCTCCTCTTCTTTCCCCTCATCTTTCTGAATTTTTTCGATCTCTAGAAAGACGGAAGAAGAAAAGCAATCAGTCAGTGTTGACAGGCAGCAAACATGCAAGATTAAAGGAACCGAAAGAAAGTGAGAAAGTTTTCCTGAAACACTAAACAGAGAGAGAAGGATAAAAGGATCATAGCGAGCCTATGTCTGCAATATGTACAGTCAGGACATGGTTAGCCAAATGATTTCCATGCTGTTTATGAATATAAAGCAGGTCTAGGTGCTATATAAATACAGTGAAGATATCAACACACTCAGCCCACAGACAAAATGCACACAGCTTTTATTCAGGAATTGTGCCTTCTGAGGAGACATCAGTACTTCTGTAATGTTGTGATGTCACAACTATAAAGTCACCACCCTCAACCACAACCCCAGCATGGCCGTGGTTGCAAAATCACTAGAGGAACTGAGGCGGAAATGCAGTAGCTAGTGCCTGCTCGGGTCTGTGAGAGCTGACCAATCAGAGCAGACTTGGTTTTTACAGGAGGGGGCCTTAAAGAGACAGGCATTAAAGCGGAGGTGAATAGAGGTGCTGCAGCAATGGACAGAATAAAAAATATGTGTTTTTTTTGTTTTTTTTTCTCTCATAGAAACCCAAAATAAAATCATGAAACTGATGATAAGCATGATATGGTACCATTTAATCGTCAGGGTGGGTTCAAGAGTTTAAAAATAAAGTGTAACTTTCCTCAAGCTTTTCGTGACAAACACCAGTTTTTTAAACCTATTAGCACTCTCATGTAGTGTCATCAGACACTGCGTTGGTTGCCAGATACAGTAGGTGCCTCAGGGTTTGGCATTAGCTTATGTACAGGTACAACAGTACCAACCATGGTGAA
Source organism: Sparus aurata (assembly GCF_900880675.1). NCBI lineage: Eukaryota > Metazoa > Chordata > Actinopteri > Spariformes > Sparidae > Sparus > Sparus aurata. The sequence goes on along the minus strand of NC_044189.1, from coordinate 26,820,046 downwards.
CTCACTGTGACTACAAGCTGTGCACAGCCAAACTATTAAGATAACAGACACCAAGAAAAAGCTTGTTTTTGTTTGTTGCACAGGTTAAAATACATTACAGTATGCTGTTAATTTATGCCCTTAAGATGCATTAATACAGTATTTTTCAACGTTGGACAAAAAGAGGTTAGCAGCTTCTCCCTGCTTCCAGTCCTTATGCTCACCTAGGCTAACCATGTGCCATCAAAAGCAACCTAACTTAACTAGAGCTGAAACAATTGGTCATTGTTTGATTAGCTGATTCAACTGATAATAGTTTCAGACATTTTTCCTGCAAGAACGCTAAACATTGTTTATGGATTGAACTTCTCATATGTGAGATTGTGTCTCCTGGATATCTTTGTAAATTAAAACTCTTTGGCACTGTTGGTTGGACAACACAAGCATATTAAAGACATCACCATGGGCTCAGTTGAGGTTTGTATATTTTTTATAACACAGAATTGAAACTGAAAAAATCATCTCTTACATTGAAAAAAGAATCGGCAGATTAAGTATCAGTTGCAGCCCTATACTTAGTGCACAAATACGAGATTGCTGATGACCATACTTCTCATCTGAGAGCGATGGAGGAAGAAGAAAGACGAAACTTTCTCTCTTAAGCTGATTGATCTGCTGCTGCTGCTGTCTATCAAATGTCAGGGAAAAAAGAAGGCTAAAACAATTTCCCCCAGATGACGTCTTCAAATCACTTTGTCCAACCAAGAGGCCGAAAGATATACAATTTACAATGATTTACATTAAAAATCATATTCTATAAAGTGGAAATATGGAATGCATTGTTGCCAGAGAAGTAGTGAACCAGTTGTCATGGTTGTTGTTGATTTATTTTCTCTCAATTCATCTTTCTTTCTTGGCAGTAGTTGCAGATTTGTTCAACCCTTTCAGGCCTTTTAAACAAACTCTGTCAATGCAGTTGTTAATGACAAAGAATGCACGCTGCCTTTAGCATCAGTCACCTTGCCTCCTAGCTGAGTCTCCATCACCATAATACTTTGTAATTTCAGCAGAGACACCAATTTACTTGCACTGGAATAAAAATGATGGGGAGGACATTGGAGCTTGCACCTCCAGGCTACCAAAAATACTGGCTGTCACGCTTCCTCTTATGGGAGAGGTAGACTTTGATGTATTTGGAGATGTAACCTTGAACGTTTAATCAGATGGATAACATCTGTGTTTCAGTGCCAGGAAAATGGTTTTGCAGAGAGGGCAGCTGAGAGGAGCGGGGAGGCCACGACAAAGACTCCAGGCTAAAAGCCCGGCAGGGGAAAGGGTGAGGCAGAGGGCGAACTCCATCACAGATTTATTTCTCCTGTTGAAAATGATTTTTCAATGGCCAAAGAATACGATCAGAACGGAGCAGTCTTGATGCTTTAGCTTTACAGTTTAAATCTGGTTCGGAGTCAGATGTCGCATGCATTTCAGAGATTCAAGTAAAATAAGCTGTTTCAATCTGACAACATGATAAACACACACATGGTCAAACACATCACCCCTTTTCAATTACACCAGATCAGAAATGAGCTGAGCATATCAGCCCTGCAAACCAGAAACCAAAAGGGCAATTGTGATTTCTCCAAAAAGCTGAGCAGCATTATATCAGTAGAATGTAATTAAAACCCTTGATATGAGTTTTAACGAGGATAAAAGAAGTATCAGTGAGATGGAGATATCTTTAAGCTTCCGTTTATCCCAAGGGGGACAAAGAGTGCACACATTCTGAGAAAAGACAACATTAATATTAATGCATCGCCTAGCAACATGCCAAGACAGAGTTTGCTCCTTCCACAAGGCGTTTTCCTCAAAACATTCAGGCCCTGATGTGTTGGGAGATGGTGACTGAGATTGTGTTTCAACTGCGTCTAATTTCTTTTTCTTTTTTTTTTTTCTTTTTTAAAGCTTACAGCAGTTGTTTTTCCCCGACATGCCCTCAAAAAAATGTTGCATTTCAAGTCCAGATAAACCCCAACAGGGTACTGCAATCAATCAGCAGGTCTAATAAGCAGAAGAATTGCAGCTTCAAATGAGCTCACCCTCCGAACACAGAGTCAGCTAGTGTGAATTAACTCACTACACTTCTTACAAAAGATCTTGATTGTGAGAGAAAATACAGCGATGGGGACCGAGGACTACGTCCGCCTCCGAGTCAGAAAGAAAGACACTCAAACATGCATTACTGACACAAGCACAAAGTGCCGGTTGTTTTCTTTTTCCCTGTCCAGTGCGATGTGACCCGTCTCCTTTGCCTGCGAATGGATGGTGAAAAGAATGTGAGATGTTCTCATTTGGCCGTTTGAGAGTGACAACACAGACCTTTAGTGAATCAGGGCTTTTTGAATCCTGGAACTCATTGAAAAATATCACTGCAAGTTTCTTTCTCGATTGTTATGCTTGCTGTCCTCCGTGTGAATAGCCATCCTCTGTTCTGCTACAGTGTCGACTTTGTGTGAAGAATGGAAGAAATTCAAAGGCTTGATGGAGCTTTTAAAGCCAATGTGTTCAGAGACCCAAATGGAATGACTGAATGCAGTATCAGATTTGAAAAATTTCCTTCAGGTATCTTATGTTTGACGGCATGTACTCTAGAGGAGCCACTTAGCCTTTGTATTGTTGTATATGTATGTACATCCTCTTTGCCCTGACGAAGGCTGTTATTGTTGTTTTCTCCTCCTGTTTTTGGAGAAGTTGCACACTTGCAAAATATTCTAGATAACTTGTTAACCTTTTCATTTGTGATGCTTTAAAGTTTTGGTTATTGGGTTGGGGGTTATTTCATTGGGTGTCATAATTTCCCAGGGATCAAAGTGAGGTCTAAGTGTTTCTTTTCCTGAAACCACAGTCCAAAATGTTTCACTTGAAGAATCCCTGATGCACTTAATCAATTACCCAAATTGTTGGAAATGTATTGTCATTTGATCAACTTATCGATAAATTGGGTTATAATTACAGCTTTACTATATGTACTACGTGACCTAAACCATTTTATTCTGAGGGAAACAGTTAACATGACTTGAACTGTCAGTGACAATCCTTTATTGCACAGCAAACCTGTGTTCCTGACAACTCAGGAAGCTTCCCTCTTAAGATACATTTCCACTTACAGAAGTTCCATAAAAGAAAATATATACTGTAATGGCGTCTGTTACCCCGGTGTTGTTTCTTCTCCTCTATTTCATTTGTATATACGCAAGAAGGCTGTAATGCTTAGGGAGCAAATGTGCGTACGCTACAAAGCAACACCATTTCGTCACTGTCAGAAAAGTTTACTTTTGGCGCCGTGCACCTGGAACACTTGGAGGTCAGATGTTGGAATTTTCTGGAACGCATCATAAGAGCTGGATACTGGACTCAAAGATGGCTCCTGATCACCTCATTGAAAGTGTTTCGCTTTTCACAAAAGCAAAGAATATTTTCTAGATTGTGGGCCTTCTTACTTTAAAAATGCACATTAGTGTCTCAACCATCATATCAAGGTCTCTTTACTCATCCTGGCCCAAACAATGAAAAGGCCAATGGACAGTTTGGGCAATGCATTTATGGTGACCATTGTTTCTCCTCTGTTAAACATGACAAAACTGCAGGTCTTTAAAAAAGTATTTTGAGGTTTGGGAAGTCAAAACAGGACAAGAAAAACGTCCCTTGTTTCCAACCCTTTTTGAACTTTCTGAAACAGACAGCCAGACATCTAAGCCCACACACGTGTTTTTTAATTTTTTTTTACTTTATTCATTTTATTTTTATTGTGTACAACCAATAACAACACCATGATTACTGTTGAGGAGAGACAGTGGAAAAATGTGTGCCATAATTGTTCACCTGGCCTTGAAATGTGGTCATTGGTGACAACAGGTTTGCACTGTCTCTGTCTCTTTCAAGCATGTACCAACCTTCAGGGCCAGTACAATGAAGAGAAGATCTATGTGATAAACCCGTATTACCCTTTGTTCTTCGTTACTCCAAACCATTATGGAGCCTCAGAAAATCTATACGACAAAATACTATACTGCATTACTACTTGTCTGGCAGTCCCAGATCAGAGCAATAACTTGTTGACTGCACAACCATTACAATCTGTTGTTGTAATAAACCGGACTAATACTTCAAACAGAGACCACTACAGCGTCCCCCTTTTTTCAACCTGGCCTCCTGGGCTTGTCTTGGTTGGGTTTTTTTTACAGGGCTCGTCCTGCATAAAAAATGTCATCTTTACAACCTTTGCACGCATTAAAAATATATTTACAGTCTATAAAACGTGTTCGCCTTGGCAACGGCACGCGACAACGGGACACCATCCCAGCTGTCTGCTTTTCTATTAGAAATGGATTCACTTAAAAGCAGCTCTGTGATTTAGGCATCCCCATTTAAAATTCATAAGCTGGGTAGATTTTGTGGGATTATGCATGACTTCAACTGCGGGCTGGAGAGTCGAGTTGATAACGGAGGCAATTGGGTCATTAAGTCTCACAGTTTCATGTTGAGGGGTGAGATACATCGTAAATACAGTATCTGCACACCTGGTGTATCTCTTGTGACTGAACACGATGGAAGGGGAGGTTCAGAACTACTAGTGTAATCTTGGGTGACTTTCTGGTATGTGTAGTGAATGTATTGTTATGTTTGTAATGCAAACATAATAAACTCTTTCAATTAGTTTTGCAGCGTATTGTGTTGTTGTTTTTCTCCAAATGTATTCAAAATTCACATAATAATTATTTATCTTTTGTGTGTGTTTTATTTTCATATGAAAATACATCTCATCTGCCTAAAACACAAGGTCCCCAGAGTTAGTCATTGTAATTAAATAATTAAACATAAACTGTATGGCAATGTGAGAAATACTTAATTAGTTCTCAATCTGCATGAAGCCTTTATACTATGCTTTGTAATTTAATTGTGTCATATTTTATGACTGTCTTGAATAACTTTATCCTGAAGCTCAGCACCGGTCAGTGACAAAGGATGCCAACAGTGGCAACTCAGTTTGATTCTAAATTACACCAATTACTGATACGTAACTCATGTCTATGTCTATACTGAATCACCAACTAGCTTAGCACAAAAGTGGACACTGATGAATTGCTGTGGTAGTCTGTGTTACCCGTGTTACAGTTAGACCTGCCAACCACACCCACTGTCCTTTTGCTTTTTTTCAATCAATACTTGGAGGTTTGACTGACAAAATGATGACAGGGGATTTATGACCAAGCAAAAGCTAAATCGCCTATTTTGCTTAAACCCAATGCTAATTGAGAACCTGTTAACGAAAATGAGGGAACGGAAGTTGGTTACTTAACTGAGAAGTTGGAGGTGTGCAGGTGCACCTGCAACCCTTCTTAATCTAACAGCTGCTCCTTGTTCCATTACTCCCACTGTATATAACTTCTCACTGACATATTTCAAACTGATCCGTTTGAAAAATGTTGAAAATGACTGTTGTTTTGCTCAGTCTTTTTGATGAATTATAGTAGGAAGTGCTAAGCTCACTGAACATATTTCAGTGCCTGTGAGTAGCCTAAAAGCCAACTCCTCTTTCACCATATTAATGCTTTTAATGTGAAACTTTAACATTTTGGGGTGTATTAGCAGTAAATTAATACAGTGCTCTACAAGTAGCCTTTTTTGTTGTGTTAAAAGTCCAGTGGAAACAAGTTAGAAACATATTAGCCGTTTGGAAAATTTTCCAGCAATCTTACTTTACAGTTGTAAAATATTCTTATAAATACCTCTAAGGAGGAGGACACAATCTATTAAACCTACTGGGAAATTTTGCTTTACATTGCAATCTAAGGGAATGTTTACAATGAATTATCCAGGTTCCATTTCCCATAACTGATTATCATTAAGATCAAAGTGGTTAGGGCCAGTGTTGACTTAACTTAAATGAGAAAAATAGCATAGGGTCAGCAGTTCTCTAAGAAGACAGTGTGGGTGCCCTTAGTGATGCAATTTTGGTAAACAATATGTGTGAAGTAAAGTTCAGCTGACAAATATAATGAGAAGGACATTCTCCCTGGTGTATGCAATGATTCACACACTAATTATCCAAGACCTCATGGTGGCTTTGGATGTTCAAGGGCATTCTGACGCCACTTTATGCCTCAAACTATGGATGAACACGACAGAGAGTTTGAGTTGCAGATCTTCTGACACCATTTTATACCATGAGATGAGACCAAGGTAGCATGGAAATGAATGACGACCTAGCCAGTGTTTTCTTTCACAGAGTGACTTGAGCCATATAACCCAATATCTCAGTTCAATTTAGTGGAACTGACTGGTTCTTTGGAATTAATTGTACATTAAATGTGTTTCATGCCACATTTGTTATGTTGGTGGTTTGACCTACATGTATTTATCTAACTGTGGTATTTACCTAACTCTGGTGTCCGCGGGCAGTGTGTGCTTTGCACACAAACCTTTTAGGGTGATGGAAATAATGACTGTCAGGAGTTATACTGCCGTTATGTTCTATTCATACACAGTCTTTTGGTCTAAAGTAATAGAAGAGCTATTTGACATTTCAATTAAACAGCATGGTGTGGTATCTTTTATTGTGTCTGATGTAAAATGTGATGTGTTGAGTTACTTTTGTTATCTCGAGGCGATGCTGCTTGCATTCCTAATCATGAAACAACAGCATAATTGACATTTTTTCTGTATTCATTTGTATGTTTATGAATGTTATTAGCGTTTGCACCACTCTTCATTTCACCACAGCACAGACAGTATGCACCTGCAAAGAAAAGCTTAGCTCTCAGTGTTCTTCCTTGCGTAAATAACTGAATTGAAAATTGGAAGACAGTGAGTTTCTCTTCTGCTCCAGCAAGCGTCTGAAGCAATAAAAATAAATCTTGTCTAAATAGCACAATGGTAGTTTATCGGCAGCTTTTCCGCCACTTCCTTTACACAACTGATGCTGCATGCTGCTGTCTGCCGCAGACAGACTCATTATTTTGTTGTTTTGCAATTACGGGTCAAATGAATGAAATGCTCAAATAGGAATGGTGCATCAGTATTCTCATTTTCCAGTGTCTATCCACCAGAACATGCTCATATAAATCCAATCAAAGGACACCGAGGTCATTCAGAAAGTTGAAATATTCAAAGTGAAATGTAAGAAAATTTAAGATGGTAGCTTGTTAACAAAGTAAAATGTCCAGTTCACATTTACAGGGTCACAGCTAAGTGGGTAAGATGTTGAGATCTAGTGTTGTAGCATCATTCAAGATATACTGTAGTATAGAAATTGACTGGTATAAATTTGCTCATCTATGACATTGAATGTTATGAAGTATATGTTTTAATAACCTGAAACTCTTTATCTAATACAATAGATATGTTCTAAATCTCATACTATTTCAATGATAACAACATTTGAATCTGTTTTTTGTCTTAAGTTTTCACTTTGCTTATTTAATCATAAATATTTAATACAAGATTAATACACTTTTGTACTAGCTTACTTCGAAAGTTTGCAAATACTGAGTGACATTATCCATGATAAGCAACTGGTCAACTTTAGACTTTAAATCAACTTTACAGTCATTCACTTATAGGTATGTGTTATAAACACAACATCAAGAAGTGTTCCAAACCAAAGGATGAGAAGAAGTGCTTGGATTTGTCTCTTGTTGTTGTATTTTTGTGCTGGCATGAACACGGAGTGTTTTGTTCTGAAAATTAACCGGATGTTATGTTGCTGTTTCGACACTGACTTCCTGTCTGCAGCATTTCTATACCATTGCTCACATTTTTATTTAGAGACATTAATGACCTCTTTACTGTTGTAACATTCAATTCCTCTGTTATTTTAGGTATAGCTAAGGCCAACCAGGTTCATCTATGTGTTAATACTAAAACCCATGATGTCTTGACATGTGAGAACCAAATTGAGATTTTCCAGTCTCAATAAATTAGGACAAACTACGCTGCTTTAGACATTTTTTATGTTGTCGCTTCAACCCATAAAGATTGCAGCAGACTGACTGACTGCCGAGGGTTTCAGGCAGTATGGTCAGTGCCAGAAACAGTTTGCCCCACACACATTTCATGTGTGCTACCAGTGTGACCACACGCATTTAGCGTGAATCATGGTGTCAAGGCTGTGACCCTTGAAAGAGAAACGCTCAAGAAAAAAAAAAAGAAAAAAACGCCTCGACTCGCTCCTGTCCTGAAATCTCAATTTCACTCTGGCTCCTCCATTGCCTTGACAAGGTCAGGCTGGCAGCAGGAATTCGTCTCGCCCCCTAATCTGGAGATTACATTCTCGGCGGCTGGGCAAGGCCCTCCCTCCTTCCCCTTCCCTTTCTGCCTCTCTCCCTGCAACCCTGCCAGCCTGGCTCTCTACTGCGAGGTAACGAGCCAAGACCCGCTTACAGTGTAGAGATAATGTCCACGGATTAAGACAGAGAGCCCCTCGAGTGGTGCCTCTTTCATTTCAGTATCCGGCCTGTGAAGCATCATAAATATATCCAGCCAGTCAGGGACTCCATTCTGTGGATCACTGTGGAAGTCAAGCTCATATGATCTTAATCCGCCAAACTCAGTGGTAATGGCGAGAGCATTAGACAAATACAAAGGACATTTTCACTGCAAAAATCATGGGATCTTTAGGAATGCTCTTGTCACCCTCAGGGTGAGTCATAAATTTAAAACGGTTTAATAAGAACATTAAAGTTCCCTTAAGAACCCCTTTGGGTGGCGGGGTTGTTCAAAGTGCGTGAGATTTTTTTCTTTTCTTTTTTTTTTTACAAGGGTTCAACTCACCTCAGAGATGCCAGATACGCTGCAGGCTTCTACCTTGTGCGACAGCATTCCATACTTCGGGCCTGTGTTGTTTGCTTATCATTAGGATAGTTGCAGGGTGCATTTATCTTGGCACCTGTTCATTTAAAGACGTGCGCGCAAGAAGATTATCAAAGAGTTCTCAACCTTCCGGAGGATTTGGCTTTACAAATCTGCCCTCATCCGTGAAATCACGAGCAGCTGCATTAAATAGCAAAGTGTAAGAGATAGAGGCTTTATGGGATAAGACACTGACAGTGAACGTGTTACAAAGTTTCCAGAGTTGAACTTGCTGTTTGTAACACTTACTTGAAGTCTCATGTGGCTTATAATACAATTGAATTAGCTATTGATTAGCATTGAATTAAAAAGAAAATGAGCAAGTCAACAATCCATTAAATTCATCAAATATTATCTGGTGCTTTTGAAAGGTTCCCTCCGAATGAGTTTGCAGGATTCCCCGGACTGCATGATAAAAGAAAGAGAGCAGGTGCAGTGAGGTTCAGAAGAATCCAGGAGACATAAAAGGAAGTGCGTGTGTTTGTGTGGGCATTTTTCCTTTTAGCGGTAACCAGACTGAGCTGAACACCCACCTCCGGCTCCTCGGGTGATAAAGATGTCCGCTGTACAACGCAAATATTGGACACAAATCGATGATACAGCTAAGTTGCCGTATCATGATTCAAGTCTCACTACTGAGTGTCGTACAGCAACTATACACTTTCGCATACTTTATCATATAGTGTTAATATAGTGTTTTAGCTGAGCTGACACTTAACTGCCCATTAATGCAGATCTACCAAAGAAAACAAAACTACTGATTATATCAAATCAAACGTTGAGCATCCCATCACTTCACCATAGAAGTGCTAAGTGTATTTATGGTTATTATAAAAAAACACATTGTATAACCTGCTGACTGTGCTACGTTCCTAAGCATATCTATACAACATTCAGAGCCGTCATCTAAAACATGCTGAATACGAAATGAGTTTGATCCTCAAACATCCTATATAGGTTAATAATATTCTCCCATACATAATTCAAACTATTTCTTGTTATAAAATATTCAGTTTTAACACAATACATTAGAAAACATCAAGCCACTCGCAAGTTTCCTGAAAGCAGCAGTGAGAGTTTGCGGATCGATCGGAGAGGGGAAAGATAAATGACACATGATTAATTAGATTCAATTAAGGATGGAGTGCAACTGAAAACATACAGCTGCTGCCCCTTATCCAAACTGGACTCATTTTGCTTCCCTGTCAAGTCCACAGAAATTCAGGTTCTTGTTCTTTAGCCAAGGCTATCTGGGAAGTTTTAAATTGAAATACTATATATAATACTGTGGAAAAAAAAAGCTGAAAACTTCTTGAGTCAGAATTTGCTCAACTTAATTGAAATTGTGAGGACTGAAGAACTCAACAGTAGCCCTGCTACTACCGGAAGCAAAGACATTAGCTGTGACAGTAGCTGCTAGCTCGGCCAGCTAGTCTGCAACCTTCGCTTTGGCTCAAAACCTAGCTATATTTGGATAGATCACTTCAGCACAAGCACATGAGTGAGTCTGAGGATACACATGCACACAAAACGCCTTTCACTGAATGGAAAGTAAACAAAGGAAACTTCGCAGCTCAACAAATTTCTCACGAAGTCAAAATTGATCTTGGAGCATTTTTACCACATATGCCTTGTGCTATACCTCAGTTTTATTACAGTTATCAGGCCAATCATTATCTATGGTATTTCCGAGTTTGTAACTTCCTGGACCCCCCCCCCCCGCCAAAAAAAAATAAAAAAAATGTTGATGACTCACCCTGCACTCTGGGACCCATACTAATTTTGTGTTCAATAAATGATCTCTTAATCTTTATGATGCTGCCGTGAATGTATAAGAGGAAGGACAACACAGGAATGGAAGCCTCATAGATTACTGTGCAGAATGTGGGGAAAGTTTCATAGTGCACAAAACATTTCTGGTCTTTCACAACAAACCACAGTCAATCATAAAAAATGTATGTAAAAAATAATTACAAGAAAATATAAAATTGCCTCATAAATCCCCAGCAACCCAAAGATCTAAACTTGATTCGAAAAGACATAATTTGTACCATTTTTAAAGATAAAATCTTCACTTTAGATGCTACGCTGAAGTGTTAGCACGCATCCCTCCCATCTGAAGTGGTGCACAAGCTTGACCTTGGTCTTGGGTGTAATTAAAGTCTTTTCAAATCAATTGGGAATCTCATGGTTGCCGGAGATTTAGATTACGCCAGACGAGCTCCATGGAGCTTTGTTACGGTTATTTTTGGTTGTTTTTTACGTTTTGTACTCCTCTACTTCAGTTGTTTGGGAGAATGATACAGCCTTGTTTCGCTGTGAAGGTCCAGAAATATATAAACATATATAATATATAAATAAATATATTACCCACCCTCATGCCAATTGGCATGAGGGTGGGTAAATAATGACTGGTTTTTCATTTTTGTGAGAACGATGGAACGATGTGGAAACACGATGTTAATATGATTATTTTGTTTGTTCCATGTAATAATTTTAGGAGGTTAGAGTCATCTTGCAGATTTCTCTGCTATTTTTCGTCTCTTCAGTGTAGCTGAAGCTTCAGTGGAATTTAACTCAAGTTAAGTCTGTTTCCAGTCAGTGCCCTTGACCAAGGCATTGGCTAAGATCTGGAGATGGTCCCTGTGTGCTGTCATTGGCTGCTCACTGCGACTCCAGGAAGTCAAATGCAGAGAATGTGTTTTACGTGTTGTATATTGTATGATATGTGATAAAAATAAAGATTCTTCTGCTTTTGTTTTCTTCTTCTTTCATTGCATTTTGTTGTTTTTCTTTGGAAGTTTGTTGTTGTTTTTTTACCTCAGCCACAAAAGAAAATGCACATAAAAACAGGTGAATGGAAACACACTTCCTGCCTTTTTTTTTTTTTCCAAATACATCAAAATAGAAATATATTTTGGTATTTGCCAAGGAGGATTTGACCCTGATCTGCAGCCCATTGGATATTTTCATAATGCTCCAGGTACAAGGAAAAAACACAGGCAGGTATGTGAATGATTCACTCCCAATCAAGGGCGGATATTACACTTCACTGCTGTACAATAAACCCAAAAAAAAAACCCCAAGAGCAATTGACAAAGGGAACACCAGAGGTGCTGCCATGACTACTGTTGTATAAAATAGAGGAAAAACTGATTACCAGGCCTATGATTACACTATACTGTGTAATTTAAGATAAGTAACTTGAGGGTTGTGCGGGCATATAAAAGTACCAATATATTGGCTTGGATTCAACTGTGAGATTAGGGACAGAACAAAATGCAGACATGTCATCATGTTTGATCTGATAGGATAGAAGTAAACAATAATCTCAGACATATCTTTCAGTTCAGTTACCAGGATAACATTTTAGCAGTTAAATTTCCTGCACATCATTTGGTACAAAACATTTGTAAACGTAACACCCCTGAATACTGTAATTAGCAAACATCTTTCATTGCATATTATTATATGTTTTCACTGATGAATGTTCCAAATCTCTATTTTTTATAGCAAGTGGGGCCCGGATCCTCCTGTCCACCCCGTGATCTCCGCCTATGCTACCAACCATAAGTCTAATGCATGGTGGCCCACTGCACCTAGAGAAAATAATGCACTTATGAAAAGTAGTGAGCATTAAGTGATTTAATAAGACATGTAAGAGAAACTTACTGCATGTTCTTTTAACGTATCTGTGGTCGAGAAAGAGCTTCCATTATACCAGGTGGGGACCTGATACTCAACAAAAGGCTTGTATGATCCCAATATGTTGGTCTAACACTAGAAGACACACATTTACTGTTCTGCTCTCAGATTACACTTGAGATGAATCACCGTCTTTGTTTAGCAGTCCACAGCTCGAGTGCACTGCAGCCTAGAATGCTTTCTCTTCATTAGGTTATCTGCAGGCCACTGTGTACAACGAAACACCAAGCCCCAGAGGATGTATGCGCGAATGAATAGCAAAGGAGGGAGCAGCAAAAATAAATCATGTATTCATTAACGATTAATCATCTATCTGGTCACACCACAGCCTCAGCGTTTTGGTTTTTTTGTGGACCTCTACATGAACGGGCCACAGCAAGGCCACTTTATCCAACAATTAACACAGGCTGATGTTTATCAGTTTCGACATCCCTTTGCCTAATGAAGTTTCCCATAAAACTGTCATTAAGGCTCTGAAAGGGGGGGGGGGGGGGTGGATAAAAATGAAAACTGTGCAGCTTAATGTACATCATTATCTGGGACCCATCTCAGGCTGCATAATCAAAATACACTGAATCATCATAACTGATAATGACCAGACCACCTTCATTTTTTATTTCAATTACTCACTGCGTGTCAATTAAAACCGCAGACAAATGTGAAATGTTGAAAGCCTATAAGTGTCTCCTAAAAACATTCGGCGTCGGTTTTTGGATCCACACACACACACACGTACTGTCTCAGATTCTGGTGAATAGACAAATTCATTTCCACACTAAGTCAGCCAGCATTAGTGAAGCATTAAAGGCTACACGAGCGGCTATGATATGATCACATGCATGTTATTTTCTAACATTTTCCAACAAGCAAATACGCTGCCTCTCAGCATCGCTTGTCCTCTGATCGCAACAAGCTCAGTCAACCTCTGTTCCTAACTGAGCCAAATCAATTAGATTTCAGTTTGTCATCTTTTCATGGGAGTGAGCATCAAACAATTCAAGCAGGAAAAACAAGATCAATATTGCAAATGAAATAAGGCACTTGATGTTCTCCAGCAGAGGTACACTCATTTCTACACTGAGACGGCGATGGTGTTTGGCATCAACTGCGAGGGGCTGGCAAACAGTCTGGATCGGCTCTACAAATACATTCTCTGTTGTTTTATTACCAAAGATTATCTGACACTTTTGTATTCGGGATTAATAGGCACAGCGGCTCAGTACACGATCACACAGAGGATGTGTGCGCCTGAATCTGTCCATCAATCCAATTCATTAAAATCTCTTACGAGCGGTTCAACAAATTTCCTTACAAAACATGAATTTGGATCTGTTAGCTCCTCAAAGAGGCGCGTATGATTCATAGCAGATGAACTCACACAAATATTCAGCGTGAAAAAAAAAAAGACGTGGCAACATTTCAGCTCAGTTTCAACGTGCGGCGTCAGAGATCCAGAGTTTTTCAAGTTGAGAGACATAACTGAATTGTAAAGTAAAGGGGCACTCAACTGCTTTAACAAGTGAAGTTTGGCATACTGTCATTAGGGTGCCCTAAAACTTCATCAGAGTGATCTCAGCTTAGCTATGAGACTTTGAGGTTTTTTACATAAAGTCTGGGTAACAAGCCTGGGTGCTTGAAAAACATCGACATTTAGCAGGTAGAGAGAGTCTAATTAGGCACACTATTGAGTTGCATGATGATAAGTGTAGGATCCAGCATTTCTCAAACTTAAAAGTCAGAATATGTATACATATATATATATATATATATATATATATATATATATATATATATATATATATATATATATATCTTATTTTCTATTTTTTTTCCTTGAAAGCCTGTCTTTTGATATGCAGTGGTAAACGGTTAGAATCCCCATTTTAGGCCCCGTGTCCACATAGCACAAGACAGACAAGAAACATTCAGTGTCTAGCCGACCCTCTCTCACAATGGCCTTCTCTATCTCTGTTGATGATGATTCAGTTGAACAGTCTATCCACAGCTTTATTTCTGTCCGACATAAGGCTCCGGATAGACGGACACAGCCAGAACAAGCTTCCCCCTATATTTTCTTGGTAACCGGGGCGACAAGTTCTGCCCAATCTAAACTATAATTGGTTTCCTGTAAAAGAGTAACTTTTCAGAGTCTCTGAAAAGTTGAGACATTTTTAACTGGAAGTGCTTGAAGCAGCCGTGCTAAAAAGTTGCAGCACTGTGAAAAAAAAAGATTGGGTGCAGTGCTTTTTACTAGGAGGCCGCATGCTGCTGCATACACTCTCACATCACTAGGAACAATTGTCAAAAGACAGTGTTTATCAACAGCAAAAGTTATAGCCCTGTTGCTACTTTGGTATACTTTTGGTGTCAACCCAATGACTATGTGAATTGCAACCTTTACATTTAAATTGTATTTAATATTTATCAATAGTTAGCAATATTCGCTTATCAACAAACAGATAAGGTCATTAAGATCCCACAAATAAGCATTATTCCATAAAAAGGTTGGTTCTTTAAGACAAATGATAAAATAAAAGCTACAGAACATCACCTCCTGCTCTGGAGATGTTTCAGTCATGATCTCTCAGCCCCTGCAGCAGCAGAAACGGCATCTGTCAGTGAGCTTTAGATGATGCACACATATTGTATCACATGCTGAATTTCTTCATGGCCTGGCATTATGCCAAAGATGAAAACTCACTAGTTTTTTTAAACCAACAGCATCTACAGCTGACCACACAGGCAGGCTCAGTCGAAGCCAACAGATTTGACAAAGTTGTTTCAATTAATTTCCTGGTTGATATTTCATGTAGCCTGTGGCTAGTCCGCTGTAATGACTTGATACTAAAGTGCAAGGCAGAGAGCGTGGTTAAGGGAGTTGTGTTAGAAGATACCATTGTGCTCATCAAAATAGAGGTTAATGTGGTATACTACACTATTGCACTGAAGATGGAGGCTCAGAGTTACTGACCAAACTAATAGTTTCACCTTTTTTATTTTTTTCTCACTGATTATAATGCAAAAAAAACACTTACGGTAATTCTCCTTTAATATATGTAATGGAACTGGCCCCACCAATAAAGTATTTCTTGGGTTCTTGCTGTGTGTCAATGCTAAAAGGCTGATATTTAGTCATTAAAATGTTTACCATGTTCATAACCATCACTTTAAATGTCTGCCTGGGACAACGCTGACGTAACTGCTACAGATTATCTTAGGTTCTGTTATTTCTGTCAATCTGATGTGTGTTTAAATGTGTTTGTTATCACAAATTGCATCTAAGAGGACATTAAACTTCGTTATGACTGAGTCTCAGTAAAAAGTGCAGCTGAGGCTGATGAGATAAGATAAGAGGTAAGCCTTTGGTCATAAACCTAGTATTGTTTCACTTGAAATTGTTTGTCCTGATGTTGGAAGGCACTACATCAAAAGTCACAGCTACACAACAACACTGATTGCCATGTAATTTTGTACACTTAAAAAAAATGTCTGTGCAGAATTGTATAGCAGTCTCTTGAATAAGTGTGATGATATTGATTGACATTTCATTCCGACCAATTGACCAACAGACACTTCAATCACTGGAGCTACTCCGCTAGCATGGCTAAAAAAAAAAACCTGATTAGAATAGAGTGGTAATTATCCAACAGTGCAGAGAAAATAAGGGGAAAAATAGATTCACTTTTTTTTCATATTATAAAATGATTTCCTGCATAAATCTTTGACTGTGAAGCTGAGAGTTAAAGCCCCTGGAACGAAGCCAAGCCAGATAATACATCTTGTTGCACCATTATAGACAAGATGTAGTGAAATGGCATTGCGTTTAAAAATGTATGCATTTTAATTGTGATATTACTCTCCCGTTTTCAATTTTTTTACGTGAATGAATCTGACACGACTTGACTGGCCTCAATTATTACGTCTTATTCAAACTACAGGAAAATTGTTCAAATGTTAAAAAAGAGAATATCTAATGTGAAACAGCGTGCTCATTTTCATGGTAATGAATGCAGATGAATTCATGAAGCAGAGGCTTTCTAAAGAATGTTAGAAATGTCAAAAATTGCTGTTAAACTAACCCTTAAATAATGGCCACTTACTCCCAGTTGTGACACTAGCTATGACCAACACGGTTAACTTTAATTCGCCTGTTTAGATTCCCAGTGCATCTTGCAACATTAACATAAGAGTCCCATTAAAGATAAGAGCATCTTCTATGTAATGGCTTGTAAAGAATCCATAATTACTCCTGACAAAGAGTCCTTAGCCCTACTTAGGTATCTGACTTTGACCAGCTTAAATACAGAGAATAGCTGCTGAGGAAATATGTAAGCAAAGTGAAACAAGACATACAATGAAAAAGGAAATGTCTTGATTAAGCAGGGGTCATACATCTTTAAGGATATAACCAGATGCCAAAAAAGGATTCCGGTCTTACTGCTCAGGGAGTGGAGCATGACCAGTCTTACAGTTACGAGGGAGGTCTTAACGAGTCTCAGAAGGCTCTGAAGAGAGGAGAGTGACTCTATACTGCCTCGACAGAGTTGCTTAGGCCAGCTGCATGGATGACATGCCTCCTATGAGGGGAGAAATCCCTTCTTCCCCTCCTTAGCTCTTATTTTATTGACTTGCACTTGCATGATTCCTCTACGGTCACATGAATATTTCAAGGCCAATAAGATTCCAAAACCTTTGCGTTCCTTATTTTGGATTGCTCATGATCTGGGGAACTGAAGCTTATTCTAGTGTTGCACTCAGAGCTACGTCACTCAGGATGAAGGGCATCGGCTGAAAATGTAAAATGTCAAAACTGCTTTGTGGAGGATGTCATGATCTGAGCCTCTGGATCCGCAGCGGGACAAATCTCAGGCCTGGTCTTTATAGTTGTTCACTGAGAGAAAAAGTTTTTGACCATGAACTCCACTCTGCAGGGGAGGGAAAACTAACAGCTCTATTTTGTGTTTAGTGAATACACTCCATTACTTTTCCTGTTGCCCTGTGACAGGTTGTACCTTCTGAGACTGCAACGTGAGTCTGAGCACAGGAGCAAGAAAAACAGATAATTTACCCGTTTTTTGCATATGTATCCGTCCATCATCGTCTCCTTTATACTATCAATTAATAGATATGTAATTATTTATATTTACTTAACATAATTATTCATGTCTGACAAATAAAGGACAGCAACCTGAATATTTTTCCTTTCTTCCCCCATCGTGTCATTCTCGCGTATCAGATTTATAGGCAATGTGTAGGCAAAAAAATTCTCTAATGAGTTTTGGAACTAATTAAATAGTTATGTGATATTTTCCACATTTCTTTTGCAGAACCCCCATTACATGACTGTCAAAAGTTTAATTACAAAAGGAGATTAAAATGATTTCACAATGATCAAATATTAATACAGCTTGTGTGATCATTTCTCTTGGCCCTCATATTTCTTGATAATAACTTGACTTGTATGGGATATCTTTTTTTTTTCTTTTCCGTATCATTAGTGTGCGGCAGATTTGACCTCAATGAAAAAGCGGCCATGAATTACTCAAGAGGAAGCTTCTGTCTGAAGTTTGTAGTTAACTGTGTGTGTGTGATCAACTCTCAGCGGATAATCTGATTTTTTCTCTCTACAGGATCATATTTTGTGAAGAACATTACATTCGTCTTAATATGTACTCCTCACAGCTTTGGACACAATTTGGACAGCAGAGAAAAGTACTTCAGCGCCCACTCAGTGTCCCATGACGGCGACTAGAGTTACAGTAAGCGATATCCTTGAATGGACCAGAAACTGATACGCACCGCTCTCTTGTTTCTAGGCACACACACTGAAAGCATTGTTCACTTTTACTTTTTCTGAGCGCCTTTCACTTTGAAACCAAGGCAATACTAAGAATGGCACACAGGTGCTAAATCTAGCAGAAAGAGCAGGGTTGGTAGGCTATCACCGGGACAGGAAACCAAAGAGATTCTAACCGAGGCGGCAGGGGAACATGGGTTTAATCTGCAGCAGCAAATTAGGAAACCAAACATTCACCCATGAATCATTAATTCCAGAGTGGAATTACATTCACGCTAATTACTGTGGTTCAGTAGCTTAATTTATTTGACTTTAGCTTGTTTCGCTCGCTACGGAGAACTAACTTCCAGTTCTACTTTGGCTTTTCATCAAAAGCAAGAGAAGGCTTCAAATATTTGTCTGAATCTGAAGTATTATAACTTTTAGCAAATACTATTTAGCCTGGTTGTTGTGCAGTCAGCTAGCTTTTGTAGCTAACGGCAAAAGAAACAATGCCATTTCTAAAAGATCGAACAAAGAAATGGCCAATATTGAAGACAGTTCAGTACAGATTATTTCCACACAATCTTTACCACATATTCCACAGCTTGCAAAATCAGCTCTCAATTTTTTTTTGTCGGATTGGGTTTAAGGATAGGATGCATGAAGGTGAATAAAAAAGTAACCTCCCAGCAATTCAGTGCATCCCCCCAAATGTCCGCCTGTTTCTCAAGATTAAAGCTAGCAGTAGCTTCAGTCAATCCCACAGACTGCCTCGGTGTCATAAATGTGTATTTGTCCTCCACTGAAAATAGTCACCAACCAAGGCACAAATTATTTGTAGTTTTTAATTGATGCTATACAAGTTGAGCACCCAGCTGTTTAGGGAACTTAACAAGCCTTTGTTTTTTTTAAAATAAGAATACAAATTTATGAGCCATTTTTAAACATCTTTACTTGAAACAAATGGGCTTAGAGCAGGGTGCTACGGATAAAGTAGGGAAGCCACAGTGTTTGAAAAACAAACTAAAGCTTTATTGGTTTCCTTAATTATGTTTAATTATGTTTTTTGACAATCAGAAAAATGTAAGATTTCTATCTAGGCTCACTGACACCATCTTGTTGCTCAATTTGGACAGCCTGTTTGAGGCTTGAACGTTGCGCCGTTTTTCTGCATTGCCGCTTCGTATAAAACATACAAACACAGAAGGGGGGGTCATTGTTTTTCAACCTTTAAGGCGGCAGTGGATTTAGTATGAGGGCTTGAATTGATGTCGCTGTAAAAAAGTTGAGCTGGCAGGGTCGGACACATCTTGTTACAGGACACACCTCACGGCATTAGCCAACATGCCATCTAAAATCATGCACAAGGGCGACATTATGCTGGTGTTGTTTGGTTCGATGTAAAAAAGCAAAGACAACATTATGATGGGTGTTTTTTCTATGGCAATATTATGGGCTCTCTGTTTTAAAAAAGGGACTTATGTAGGTTTGCTGCAAGACAGCTTGTGGTATATAGAATGCATCACTTAGCATTAAATATTTGTATGGTTTCTCTTCCCACTGTTGTTAGTGGTCAGGTCAGCTGCAGATGATCAGGTATGATAAATTATAAAATCCTAGGAAGCTTTCAGTGTACAGTATTGCTCCACGGCAAGTGTAGAGAGGCAGAGAATGACAGAAAGAGAGATGTTGATAGAAAGGGGGAAGAAGGGAAGTCAGAGCGCGAGGTGGAGGGGTGGTTAGCAGGAGGCAGCTGGGGCCGGCTGTGCTGAACGGGCAGCAGCCAGGCTGATGGATTACACCGGCTCTCTCCTGGGTAAACGGACACCGCCACCCCTCCCCTTTTAACAATGTCTCAGCCTGTATCGTCATTGAAATGTCTCCAAAGATGGAGGTGAACATGCAGCTGAGCCACTTAATCTGAGAGGCTACATTTCTACCACAAGCAGTGGATTTGAGAGACCCCTGCAAAAGATCTTTTCTAAACAAATCTGATATCATTTTCGCAGAAATGACTTGTCCACTAATACCAATATCATCCGCGAGCCAAGAGCAATGCTGAAAAACAAGACAATCCAGCCGCTCATCGATTCAGTCAAGACTAATTGCCGGGAAAGAAGCCCATATTGTTTTCATACATATATCCTATCTCATTGTCATTTGCAGTGCAGCTACGAGTGAAGCGACTCCTCGGGCACTACTTGGCATGTGGTTTTACAGGTTATGACACCAGGGATCATCACTGCCTCTCCTCGTATGAATGAAGCGTTTTAGGGCCTGCTGATAGCTACACAAGCCGCTTCAAGCAGGTCTGTGCTAAAAGGTCAGGCTGCTTAAGAGTGTACTCTGACTAAATAAGTAATGAGAAACGGGAATGTGTAAGAGCAAAGCAGAGCAAATTAACCCCCGTGCCAAACACACACATGCACTTTCACATTTCCTCTCATAGTGTCTATGTCGAGGGGCTGTCCTTGTGTTTCACAGCTACAAACTGAGTCCTCAGTAAAGCCCTTGACATTTTCTAAACTACTTCATCAAGCTCTGAAGCAGGAAATCCCACAGCCGTGCCCTTCGTCTGAATGCTTTCCTGCGCTGGATTGCACAGTAACAAATTACAGTAGCAGTAATTCAATCGTAGGAACTGTAATCCTTTTAACAGTTAAACACTTACATTATAGCATGAGATTTGCTCAGGAAATAACTGAAACCAGATATTGTAGTCTAAGGCAAAGTTGAAAACACAGCCCTCTAATTGTTCTAAAATTATGTCTGGAGGCAAAAGAGCTGCAAAATCATCTATGGAACAATTATGGCTCTAAATAATTGTAACATCATTCCCATAACAGCTGGGTAATTGTAATAAACCATTTTCATGAAAAATACCCTAAATGGGTGGCAAGTGTCCATTAACTCTGTATACTGGGACATCACAACAATAGTCAACAGTTTAATTACCAGTGCTAATTGTAAAGCATTTCTCATGCTAGACTCTAAGTAACCATATGTTACACTAATGATTAAACCAACCAATGGTGAAAATGGTTGAACCAAATATATACAGTATGCAGCCGCAACACAGTTTGCCGAGTCTTTCAAAACGGTAAAAAAATAAAATAAAAAAATAACATTGTTCCACACATTATTCATATGATCATGGTCAAAGTTTGGTTAGGTTTAGGCCAAGTGTAAACATTGGTGATATAAACATGGTTTGTGGGCTACCATTTCGTAACCTCAAGTTTGGCCCTGCGGCCGTCTTCATTTTGTTTTTTTTGAGCCACAGGTGACCACAATCCTGATCCGACTGAGAACATGATGACACGTCGCCATTGCCACTTGTCAATCACAAGATAGCCACGCCTAAATCATACAGTACCCTGCCTTCTCATCTATTTTACTCTGAAATGGAGCATAAGCTACAAAATGAATATCACGTCGCATTGACGAAGACTTCAAATTAACGAATGAGTCCCTAAACTCAACGGGAAAGTGTTTACTGAGGCGATATTTCTCTTCTTGTATTCTGACTACTTGCAACCAGCGGAGTCAGCCTATGATGGGTACTAGAAAGAAGGCAGGTTAAAGATGCTTACGAATTGGCTCTTCGGGACAGTACAGTAAATGGTTTGGGAACTAACTTTGACTGTTGGCAAAAAAACTGGAAAATTTAAAAATCTCCTACTTAAAAGTCAGTTTTTCAGACCCATCCATCCACCCAACCTTCCTCCGTATGTAGACTCTGAAGCTCTGAAAATTGTTTTTGATACAAATCAATCATAGTAGATAATAGCCGCTTTAACAATCCATCAAGTTCAAAGTGTTGAGCAATATTCTTTTAGTCGGCTAATATATAAATCAACTTATAATTTCAGTCTGTTGGAAAAGAAAATAACAAGAATCCCTTGCTTAGTGTCATGGTGATTTATTTTGCTTCAGATTAATGTCTCTCTGAATTATATACACCTCCATACATTTCCACCTGCACTGCTCACCTTTGCTAAATTTTTTACATGAGTTTCCAGGCAAAAAGGGTAAGTTACTGTGTTGAGGCGACCCTGCTGATGGCATTATCGATTGATTAATCTGCAGTTCTTTTTGAAAATAACCCTTGCTACTTTGATAGCGCAGTCTCCAGCAGGTCGCCATATCTGATTAACCTTTTGTACGTGGCCAAGATTTAAAAGCAGGGGGAAGACATGAACAGAGCCTCCCTATATTCTGCTCCTATTCTAAGTGATTAAATCAATTGTGAGTGCTTAGCCTCGCTTCAGGCCCTTGCTGTGGGAGCGATAGTGTCGGCCTGCTGAATCCGTGTTCGCTGAGTCACCCGGCGCGCACTGCCAAGCACTTACTAGATCCCCGGTAAGCACATCAAACCTGGGATTTTATGAAAGAGGATACTGCAGGGAACCACGATGGGGAGCCGGCTTGGTGACATGATGAAGGCGAAGAAAATGAGAAAAAAAACGATAAAAGAATACGCGCCTTTGTGAGGCCCATTGTGCTTGGTCAAAGCCCGAAGCGAACTGAGTGCTTGTCCTGAAGCCACTTTTACCTCTATGGTCTGGTAGCCTGAGGTCACAAGTTGCTTGCGGGCTTGAAGGAAGTCTGCAATTAATCATCTTACATGGGGCTTAACAAGGAGATTTGTTCACCATCTTTATTAAAGATATTGAATTACAGAGCGTTTTTCATTTGCGAAGCGGATTTTTCTCCTCCTACTTTATCCTGCCCCATAGGAGGCGATATATGTGATCAAGTAGCAGGCAAACTGATGGAAAATAATGACTCAGTGTTACTGGACTGGCCTGTGGGCAGAGATTAAGGAAATGAAAAAGAGTTCACGGAGTTATTCATCCCGCTCTCCCAGTCTCATTATCGACCACACACCAGAGGGGATGACACTTTGGCTCTCAGCACCTGCGTCCTCACAACCCAGTAACTTTGCCGTGATTCTGAACAATATCACGATGGAGGAAATTAAAGCTGTAACTGAGCGAGGCAGGGGAGTAGTGGCGGGAGGGGAAAGCTATAAAGGCAGTGCTCGGTTGAACTCTACTGACTGACAGCTTGAATGCTGAGAGGAAAACCAACAGTGGCTGTGAGTGGATGTAGGCTGTGTACCACTCACTGTACCTTTTCTCACTGTGTTCACAACTGTACAAAACTAAGAAAGCAATGTTTGTGGTTGGAGATGCATTATGGAAAAGGATAATTAACACATTTTCATGAGAGGTGTCTCGGAGAGGAAAGTAAATTATAAGCTAACGCAGTGGAGTGTTCTGTCACTGTTGGTTCACACGCTGCACAAAAGAGTGAATATATGGCGCTCGAATGTGCACATTCTTTCCTTCTCACAGTCGCACTTAGTCATTTTGGCAAACAGACACATTTCAATGTATCTCTAACTTGAGTGGGTGGTTAGCTTTGTATAGGCCACCACGGTTTAAGATTGAGCTGCTGCACCAACTCCTCCACACCTCTGCAAAGCTTTCTCCCCAAGCATCTGCAGCAAACTGCACATAAATACTCCAGGTATTGCTGCTGTTATGGGGTAGCATTCATTCTGCAGATTGGAGTTTTTGTTCGGCAAACATTTTTCAGAGGAAGATGGTTTGGTTAGCTCCCAACGTGGCAGAGCTGAGAAAAATAACAAAGCTTTCTGAAAGGTATACGAGCGGCGGACTTAAATGGCAGTGGAAAAGCTTTGGTCGGAAAACAAATACAAATTTCATAACTTGTTGTTGAATTTTACACATGAAATGTATTCAGTGCTGCAAGAACAGTGTACTTCCTTCCTGTTCAGTGTGCACTGATTATATTTATTTCTCCTCAAATGCCACTAATGTGTTTAGAGCAACCTGTCATTCATAAAGAAAAACCTCATTAAGTTTTAATAACTCATTCATTTTTGATCCGTTAAGGTGCTTCCTGTCTGCATGTGAGTGAACTGTTTTCATTTATGCCTGTGCAAATATTGTGCGTAGTGTTGAGCTGCACGATAGAAAGCAGCACTGATCAATGTTCATTTATTTAATCATGGATCTAATAATGTCTCACAATTAAGGCTTTTAAACATGTAAAGAGACTAAAAAAGAAACTGAGGAGTGAGAGAGGTTATCGCTGCACAGTAATCACTATTTTCATACTATCAACAGATTCAATCATGTAAAGTGAAAAGTATCCCTCACACTGACCAACCCACAGAGAATTATATCCATCTCTGAGGTGCCCTTCTGCGTTGTTACTATGTGTCTGATGGATGTATAAAATAGGAACGGTTTGCTGGCATTTAACTCTTGCCAGAGACTTCAGGTTATACTATGTCAGTGTTGTTTTCATTTTGTTTTTGCCATCAAGTGTTTAGAAATATGAATTCATTAATGCTGTATTTGATTGCTTTGAATTTTTCTCTGCACAGAAAGTTGGATCCACCATTCAGATTGACTGGCGTGCAGGACCTCACAAAGTGTTGAAGATTCTGAGAACGTAAGGATACCCTTCTGTTCTTATCTGCATAGATCTATGTTTCTTTGTTAAGAGGTACAATTCCAGATTAATCAATACATTCCTCATAACTCAAAAAGCTTTAACTGCATTTCAGTTAAAGCTCTCTGTCTTCATGAGTTGATGGAGTTTGTTCAAACTGACTCAAGACTAGAGCCACAACGATTATTTCATTAAGTGATTAAGGGTTACCTGGTTTATTTGCTCCTTAATGACAGCACACTGAATATCTTCAACGTACATTGAATGTCTTCGTGTGGACAGTTGGGCTGTGGTAAACTAAGATCATCATTTTTCACAATTTTCTGACACTTTGGAAACCAAACAACTAATAAGTAAATTGAGAAAATAATAGACCGACTGAACAACAATCAAAATGATAGTGAGTTACAGTCCAATTCAAGACTGGTGAAAACCATGTGATAAAATTGAAAGATCTGGAAAAAGCCAGAAAATGGACCCTGGGTTAAGATTGTGTTGCCAATCCAACACAGTGAACTCAGAAATGATTAACAATTTATGTAATATCCTCCAAAAACTGAATTACACATTGAGCGTTTCAATACAGCAGCTTATGACCTCAGGAGTTATACAATTCCTGTTAGTCAGTGGACACGCTTAGGAATGTGTGTGTATGTGTAGATTTGTGTAGCAACTTCCTTAGCTACCATTACACCACTGCATATCTGATGTTGCCTAGATACTGTAGCTGCAGGCTGGTATGGTTCATTTGAACTTGGAGGTGAACTAGCTGTCTTGGACAGCTCAGTACAGTCAGACGGTGGATATAAGGTGACCAAAGCTGGCCCTTTCCTCCCTTTAATGAATCTGTTGTTCTGAAAAAGCAACAAAAAAGGTGTTAGTCCTGTATGAGTGATATAGCGGTCTGTGCATCAGCATCTGGGCCAATCCTGCCAGCAGAAATGCGGCAGAATGTGCAGGCTGACACAGACCTACATCTCCCATGGTTGCAGCCGCAGCTAGGCTGTCAGGAAGATGAAAATATGCCTGGCTTCATTTAGTGCTGTGGGGATCCTGTGGAGAAAAGGGGCAGGTAGAGCTAATGGACTACTCTAGGACACAGTGGGGCTGTCGACTCAGCAACGCCGCCGGCTGTCTCTTCAGGACGGGCCATTTTTATGACAATCTCTCCCAGGCCACAGCAGGCGTACAGAAGGGCCCCGGAGCCGTCACCTCTGTGCCCAGATTGTGCGGGATTTACTGTAAACAAAATCCATTTTCAGGGTATTTCAGATTATTTTAGAACCAGCCATGTTGACATAAATCATGAGGAGTGCGCTTTTGTACACTGCAAAAAGTAACATCTAGTCCAGGCATCAAATACACTCAGTGCTAGAATTTAAAGGGTTTTCCGATTCAGGTCTCGGTACCAATGTAGCAGTTTGTTTGAAATGGTAAATAGCACACCCATTGCAGCAAGCTACTATATTAGGTGCGGGCCTGAATATCAGGAGCAAATTTGGTGTTCAATCTTGCTCAAGGACACTGCAAAATGTGCTCTACCTCCAGAGCCCATGGATTAAAGCAAAAAAAAATCTTTTGACTGACTGTTTTCGAGTTAAAATGCAGTTAAAGCTCAAAGAGATTTAACTGCATTTCACTGTCTTCATGGGTTGATGGAGTTTGTTCAAACTGAATCAAGACTAGAGCGATTATTTTAATTAATTGATTAGGGGTCTACTGCTGAATTAACTGGTATTCATTTTGATTATCAGTAAATAGAATTGGGTATTTTTTTCAGAAAACATATTACCTGGTTTATTTGCTCCTTTATGACACCACATTGAATATCTTCAATGTACACTGAATGTCTTTGCTGTGAACCCTGGGTTAAGATTGTTTTGCCACTCCAACACAGTGAATCAGCCATAGATTCAATTCAGAAAAAAATTATGCAATATCCTCCAATATAATATCTCTTTCTGTCATCACTAACATACTGTTAATGATCAAAGAAGCTCTGAGGCTTTACATTTGTTCTATATGTTATAATACAAGATTTCAGCATTGAGGTACAATCAGGCTTTAGATCCCGCCCTGTGTGGGTCACTACACTGTCATTGGTCAGGCGCGCACACGCTGTTAACGATACCATTGGCTGCAGAGTGTGACAATCTGTCAATAAAAATCAGCCAACACTTGTTCTCCTCCGATCTACATTGATCTCATAAGTCGCCTCTGTGAAGTCTGAATGACGGAAATCCGTCGTAGTGATGGAGAACTTTAATCCGTGGGAGCCACAAGAAGGGCTGCAACTGAAGAATATTTTTCAGATTAATCCATCAATTATTTCCTCCCAAAGCAAAAAATGATGTCATCAAATGTCTTGTTTTGTCCATAACTCAAAAATATCCCAATACTGTCATAGAAGAAGCGAATTGTCTTTTTTCTTAAAAAAAAAAAAAACTGATGAAGCTTTTAATTTAAAAGCGGACACCGAATCAATTCAATAATTGATTGTTGCAGCTCTAGCCACATCAGGAGACTTTTTTCAAGCAATATGTTTGTCCATAAAAAGGTGTGTTTCCTGCTCGTTTCACCACTCATCCCTAACCAAAATAACTTAAAATGAAGTTTTTTGCAGTTGCTGTGTGAGCATACACAGCATGAGCAGCTATATGTAGGTCTCACTCGTATATGTATTTGCATGCGCGTCTGTGTAATCACATATTTCCGCCACTAACCGAGAACTAGATCTATCATGAGCTGTCAGTCTGGCAGAGCAATAAGAAAGATACAGCAGCTGTACTGATTGACAGAGAGGAAATTGAAGTGTCACATGAAACATGTTAACCATATTTTGCTGCATGTTGTCACCCACTGGCACGTCGCTTCACTCAAGCAACCGGAGCAGCGAAACAACAACAGGAGGGAAGATTCCAGGGGAGGAAGAGCTGAAAAAACGGGGCTTGTTTCCCAATTATCGAGCATCTTAACAGAGAGGTAAGCCATGCTGTTTAAGGCCAGCACCTTACCTCCGGGTGTACTGTCTGACAGTAATCTTCGACAGAGTTTTCAATGTCAGAGCCGTGACTGGAGACGTATGAGCAAAAAATGCTGTGAAAATTAGAAAAAACTGGACTGTGAAGGGTATGCAAACTCTTCAGGATGACAGCTCACAGACGAAGACGTGTCTTCATGTCATCTGAAAGACAGAATCCATTCTCACACCATGGCAGAAGCATGTGTATTGGCTCAGTGCATCACCACCCACGGCACATCATTAGCAGTCGGAATATATAGGAGACAGCTGACCACTGCTGTCGTGGAGTTCACACATCGGGTCTGAGTTGTTGCTTAGAGCCGGTCGGAATTAAACAGCGACTGACAGGGTTAATGGGTTATCTTCATCTGCAACAAAAACATCTGGACTCAGGGTGCCTCACCTGGTAGAATGTGTACCATGTTTTTCACCTCAGCAATATGGCCTAAAAAATAATATCGTATTACACAATATATATCTTATAGGTAGGCAACAAAATCAAATATATTTTTGACCAATACCTTTATATCAATACAGTAACAATATTATAGGAATGACCCTTTTTATTTCCCTGATATTGATAATTAGTAATGTGGTTATAATATCTGAGGTAAAGGCAAGTATTAGTATTTCCTCAAAAAAACAAATGACTTCACTTTACTGTAATTCAGCCTTTAAAAGCAGGAATAGACAGCCATAGCAACATAAAGGTAACCAAAATCAAACACAATATATAGTTGTATATCACGATAATTATGATTTTAATTTGCAGCCCCTAGTGTTGGCTACCATTCACATTCAAACCAATACCATCACAAGTACCTAATGGTACCCTTTTGTAAGCCGTTACTCTCTTCGTAATAACAAAAAGATGATTGCAGTTGTAAAAGAAAGGAAGTCACCAAATACAACTGGTGTTTTTTCAGAGGAGGAAGCTGCTCAAACAACTGTCAAAAGGAGCACCAATAACCCAGAATAGGGGGCATGAACGAGCGTAGCTCTGGCTGCTGCAGGGAACATATCAAACACGGTTCTCAACTTTTACATATTTCATGTTTGATAGGGTTTCCTCAGGTTAGATGTGTTGCCCTGGTCGGCTTTGTATTTGGCATTACAAATATTTCAGCAAGTGTTGCCCTGACTCACTGTGACTTGTTGCTGGGGTGATGTCTCTCACTTTTTCTCTCTAGAGTGTTACTCTAGAGATGCACTTTAAGGATCTGCAAGTTGGCCCTGATTGATTTAAAGTTAATAACCCAACCCTAACTGCCCAGCCCTACCACATATTAAGGATGAGTCCTTAACCCGAGCCCTTTGCTGCATGACATCCCCTCTTTCTCTCCCCTAGCTTCCACGTCTCTCTCCAGCTTACACTATCTAAATAAAGCAGAAATGGCAAAAAAAGGAACCAAAAAAAAGAAAAAACATCTGGACTCTTGTGCTGTGACAATGGCTGATAATAGAAAGTGTGTTTGCATGAGACTTGGCAGTGAAAACTCTCCATTAAATGATGGCTGTGAAAGTCTGGGTGCAAAACACGCCTTTGAAGCACATACATGCCAACTGTGGGCAAGTGATAATGGGATGGAATCTCAGCACCTAAAGGTCATACACGTGTTAAGTGTTGTTAACCGAGCTTCTGGTGGAGAATGTCTTCCAATCCTGTCCATTTTACATTGTTAGAACTAAAAATGTGCCAATAAAACCTTTAAAAACACCCAAGTGACACCTGGAGACATTTACCAAAATAGTCTAAAGATTAATTCCCAATGTAGCATTTAAATCCTCTGAGTCGTCCCAAAAATAATAACTTGTCTTAACAGCAGATAAGTGTGAAAACTAGTTTAAGGTTACATCTGAGTGGACGAAAAAGTTATTTTGGAGTCTGTGCACCAGTTTCGCTAATTTGTAGATGTTTTGTCAAGTGGTAAAAGTGAAACATGTTGATCAAGAGCCAGAAATCTGCTTCTAAATACAACGCTGTTGTTATGCAGTGCCAAAGCTGAAATTACACATTGTTATTGTAAAAACACATTATATATATTATCGCGCTGAAGAGGCTTTATTGTTGCTGTTTTTTTACGCCCTGCTCCTCCAGAGCTCTCACTGAATAAACTACACGAGCAAAACAACTGTAACGCTGTGATATAGTGCCAGACAGCCCATACTGACAAAAAAATTCTATATTTTCACACCAAGTCTTTGACTTTTGGTGCTCTCCTACTTCAGCTTTTGGTAGCACAGCTGGCTTTAAATTCAGGAAACACAATGCCAAGTCTCACCACGTTCATTTCTGGCTTTCTGGATATCTGCCAAGTATTTGGACAAAATTCAACTTACATTCGGACCCATGGCTGCAAATCATTGAGCGTGTGGTGAGAAAAGTTAAGCCTTTTGCAAAAAAGATTCAGAAGCCAAGCACTGAATGAGTCTCAACTACAGTGTACTTTAAGATGAAACAAGAGACAAGAAAATGTTCTTTGGGCACATGAGAAGTGGTATATAAAAAGCTTGAAATAAAGTGTCGGCTGTCAAACTCTTCTTATCTCTGTCTTCATCAGGGCAGATAATAAATGATAAAACAGACTGATTCAAACTTATACTCTCTGTAGACAATATATTGTAAGTAAACCATCAGAACTTCCATATAGATTTTCCTACGCTCAACATCTTGCACGTGAAAAACTCATTTCGTAGGAGGAAAGAACAGAAATGTGCTGGAATTTCGATCAGGAGCAATGTGTTTTTAAATCTGATGTCTTAACATATCATGGTCCGAATGAAGAAAAAAATTAGGACTGCAACTAAGATTTAATTATCAATTAATCTGACAATTATTTTCATGATTAAGCTTTTATAGCAAAACATTTCTTGCACCGCTGCAAAGGAAGATTCATGGTTTAAACCAGCTGGAACCAGTGAATTTATGGCATTTTAGCTTGAGAGATTACAATGGATATATTTTTGCCATATGTTGCTCTCTTATTTTGTGTCTATTTTATATCAGCTCTAAATGATGATGAACTCTTTGTAAAAAACAAATTTTTTTAACTTGGGAAGGCGTCATACTCCCTGATATGATCATTTTGTTAAATTTAATAATTTAGTGATACTAATTTCTTCATAACAATGCGATAAATGTCTCTTAATTTGTATTTGTCACTTCATTTTTGTGATGGACCCCCAGTGTATTTTTTGTCAATATAAAATACAAGGTGTTTTTATTATTTCCATCCAAATGATAACCCTGAGACGACAACATAAAAATTACAAGTAAATATTTTCTTCTTGCTCTGCCTGGGAGTGCCAGCAGAGTGTTTTCTTATACGTACCTATGCAAACTGAGTGTTTTCTTATATGTACCTATGTAAACTGTGTTGCAGAAATTAAGAGTCAACCAGTTCCGCGTAAATGCAGTCAGCATGTGTTTCCTCATGTTTGAAGACGGAAAAAAAAAACATGAAATTGCTTTTTGCCTTGGTTCTATTGTTGCTGCACCTCTGCAGCTACAGTAAGTCTCCATGCCGCTCCTCTTTGTGCTTCTCTTACCTCCTATACTTAGTCCCAGCAGACGTCTTACAGTGCTCAGCTCAGAGGAGAGAGAACCAGACATGCACATCTCATTAATTATGTCTCAGTTGAAATATCAGTCCAGAGCTCCTAGCCATTTGACTAAGGCAGAGGTAATGAAACCCTGTGCGCTGAAGCTAAACGAGACAGTGTGAAGACAAAGGGTAGGGAGAGGGGTTGCCATGTTGGAAGGAAGCTAAATCTGAAGCAAAAGCTGAAGCTGAGGTTAAATCAATCTGAGTTTGGGGCTGCAGGGCCGAATGTAAGTTTTTTCAGAGAAAAACCTCATGGCTTTGTTATCCAAAATCCTACAAGACACATCTAAAAGAAAGTCATCACCTCAATTCAAACAGAGCATGGCCGATCGGTCATCATGTGCTTGAATTCAGCTGAACAGTCCGACAGAACAAACTAGTTATCTGCTCCCAGCATGCGCACAACCATATCATATCAGCATGTGCAGTATTTAAAGCACCAGAGAGCAACCTTTATCAATAAACCTTCATAAATGTAAAGCACTGAGAAGGTCACAGTCAATTAGATGGATAGAGTAACAGCGATGACATTCACGTTGTCACAAAAGGAGAGGGTTCGACCCTCTGGGACCGACGGGACAGAGAGAGCCGAGACCCGGTGCCGCAGGAAGTCAATGACTGATGCCAAAGGAGACAACAATGTTTTTGCTTTTGTGCAAATTGAAGAAACATAACCATAAATTTACAAGCGGGAGATCAATACAGCCCAGACTTGGCCAAGTCCTGGGAAACGTATCCAAGGGAAACCATTCGATAACGCCGATCAGAGATGGACCAGTAGCCTGCGATTAATCTTCCATTACCAGCCACAGGACAGTGGACATTGTGAACAGGCTCGAGACGTTTAGTGACAGATTTGGCCATTAAAGCTTGCACTGATGTGTATACCCGGCAATCGGACAGATTTCTCCTTGTGTTATTGGTGCAATCATGACCATTCATCAGATGTGGTCCATTACATTGGTCACGTTACAAAGGGCGGCAGTGAAGCCCTTTCCTTTCACCAACATGACTCTATATAGTATATCACTAGCCAGCGGGCAAACATATTCAGTATTTCATCTGGTATTGCTTACATGACAGATCATTGATCGCATAAGTTGGATTTCCAACATTTCCTCTATTGAAAGATCATGGGCTCCATTTTTACATCTGCAGTTCTTGAAAATATATGTAATAATGCTCTTATTGTAATCTAAAACAATGCTTAGTTAGGAACAGAAGTGTTTCTCTTTTCATTTTAATGACAAGGACAGGACTGTGACGATGCTTAATAGTAATGTTCCCATTATGCACAGAAGCATCTCTGGAGACTACCCTTAAATATGGGACCACTCAATCATGACGAGAGGAACCCACGTTGGAATGAAATGGGTCATACGATACTTTAAATAAATATGATAATGAGGCAGACACTACCGATTGCCAGAGGGGTTATTTGTGTTATGTGCTGAGAACAGTAGGTAGACTGGAAGTGAATAATACTGCTCCAGTGGAGAGGGAGTAGGAGTGGGAAGTGGTCTGCAGCAGCACATGGGAATAGCGATGGGATGAGCATGTTCTGTTAGCATGCAAACGCTTCTGTGTGTTCACATGATGCGAGTTGTGAATGCGAAAAATGTTGAATATCATAAATTATCTGCTGTTTTGTTGAGATGTGAATTTTCTGCATACAAAATGTCTGATTAGCAACTCGTTATGACTGATATGACAATGGTTATAATTTACTGCTTTAAAAAGTGATTATATGTCAGCTTAGAGTGTCTTTTACATGTACTTGTTCTCAGAGAAGAAAAATAACAAGACAATGTCAAAGCGAATTTATGTAATTTTTCACTCAAGCAGCCACAAGTATGTGATGAGGATGATGGTAATTGCTAAAACGTAGTGTAACATTAGCATTAGTGGAGACGAGTCACAAATTCTGCAACATTAACTCAGTAATGTCTGTCTATATTTGCAAATATTAGCAACTATAAGCTACTGGTCACACCATACCAGGTAAGGTTATATCATAAACTCATCTCTGTGTACTGAATTGAGCAAGTGAGCATTTTATTGTCTATGAAGTCAAATATCTGTTAGACGAAGAATCTGTTTTCTCGCTCCAAAAACTTTATGTTGTCATTTGTGTATGTTTTTTGGTTGTGTTTGAGCCCATAACCTTAAGAAAATTTCCAATCACCATGTGAAGGCAACAAA
Source organism: Sparus aurata (assembly GCF_900880675.1). Lineage (NCBI taxonomy): Eukaryota > Metazoa > Chordata > Actinopteri > Spariformes > Sparidae > Sparus > Sparus aurata. Next base: position 26,786,358 of record NC_044189.1, on the reverse strand, counting down.
GTCTGTTCAATCTCAAATCCATATACAAGCTTTTAGTATATACAGACATTTAAAAAAAAAAAAAACACCCAACTCTATTTGCACACTGTCCAAGCTGTCCAAGAATTAAAAAAAAAAAACTACAGTTGTCATGTTTATTAGGCATACACTTGGATTAAAGATTGCCTTTTTACTTGCTCCTTATTTTAATTTTGCATTGTGTTTTTGACAATGAAGCGAATGTGCTTTGTTGCACACACAGTATTCTGATGTGGTCAAATTTGGTTAAACAAGGACTACGTTTAAAACATCAACCATGTTTTACCATTTAAAATGCTTGGATTTACTATCAATGGATTTCTAATACCTAATAATGTAATTGAGAACTGGGTTACAATCAATAGACAGTGGTGTCATAATAGAAACTGACTTGAAAACCACATATAGAAGATATATAGAAAAAAAAGTGCGTCAATATATTGATGTTTTGAACAAATCAAAGGACAGTCTTTGGTTCTATTCACTGAGGTGTGGGCCAACATGTTTATGAATAATACTAAACCTTTGAATGTGTTACAGAAAAGAGCAATGTGACTTATAAAAAAGGTAGATTTGAGAGAACATATCTACAGATTGTAACTGATTATCAGTTACATGTTGAGAATTTAAGATTTAGTCGATTTGCAAACATTTTTAGTTATGAACTTAACTAATACCTGAAAATGTACAGAGGCAATACAAATAAAGATCAAATGCTGAGGATTATTGTTTAAAGTCCATATGTATGAATAAGATTTAAGCAGATGCGTAACTCAGTACGGAGTGACACTGTGGAAATCTGGATAATTACTTTCAATGTTGCTCAAATATTATAGCTGAGTAAAAGTGCATTATTTGTCATGTCTTTGTTTAATTGTTTCTGGAAATTATACAGTGGAATGAGCACAATGAACCAAATATGAATGAATGAATGAATGAATGAATGAATGAATGAATGAATGAACAATTTACATTGTTTTGTGAATCCCAGACTTGAATTTCGGCATACTGTGATTTCTAAAAACCTTTGGATGAAACAGAATTAGAATTCTGCAGAGGGCCCTCGCTCCTCTCTGTAAAAACCTCTACAAAAATGGAGAGGATGTAAGAAAAACATCACAGGAGTGAGCCCAGGATTACCACTTTTACTGTGAAGGAAGAGGCTTTAAATGAGTGCCTTGTGATGAACAGAAGATGCCTCCTGTAAGTTTGGCTCTTCCCTCTCAGCGGGGGTCACAATTATCTCTCACTGGGCTACCTGAGGAGCACAGTGGGGGTAATGTACTTCTGACAGAGAGATCTATGACACATATAGTACAATTTATCCTACAGCACTGCAGATTCCTGCTGCCTCGAAGGCTTTGTGTAAGGAAGTAAAGGGAGCATGAAGTCAAGTGTTTGCACCGATGTCACTTTACACAAAGGGTTATTTATGTGTAATAGTGGATCCCGAAATTTGGCTTTTGTTACACATTAAATATTGATCGGCGATGTGATCCTGCTCTGATACATGGAGGCTCCTCCCTGGACACAGCGCAAAAAAATTCTGCTGATACATTCACTTGACTTTTTTTCAGATTATAGATTTTTAATCATAATTCTTCAGTAAATTAAATATTCTGTTAGAAACCTCGTGTGTCTTGAGAGTTTTGCTTTTCCACAATGAAAAGACTCAAACTGAATCCCTAAAATGTGTCATTTTTTGGCATTCAAAGATCAAATAACTACAGAGAAAGATGGAACAATGGCAAAACATTTCAACTGTCAGCACTTACATTATTGAGATCAGCCTTATTGGTTATAGTTTATAATTCATTATAAGTAAAATTGTCACAAAATGACTACAGTCTACATTGAAAATGATTTTGTAATCTCTCGCAGTGCTTCCATTCTTCTGTTAAAATTGTTCAATCAACAAATGCTTAATTAAGTGCAATCATTTGAAAAGCTAATGACAGCAGTTCAAAAATAAATACAAAAGTAGGGAGCTGATATTAATACTCCTTTGTTTAGTCCAAATGTGTGTGAGCAGATGTTCCAGTAAATAAAGCAGCCCTCACACAGTGACCTAACACAATGCGTGCAGCAAGGTCCCCTGTGTTTGTGTTTTGTTTTGTAAATCAATGCACTTTCGCTCATTGATTTTGAATGCGATGCTCCTCGTGCATGCAGCTGCTTCTTTTATGTTACAAGGTTACAGGCTCTCTGCTCATGCATGCCACCTGCTCTGGCATTCTCACCGTCGGCTTTGGACTTTCAGTAATACTGTTAGATTGCAACACTCCCTGTGCCCTCAGACGCTGGATTTGACTCAGGACATCCACGGCTTACTCGACCCCAGAAACACAGCTCTGATTCCCGGCCCTGAAACACAATCCACTCCTCTGGGTGTCTCCCTGGATCTTGTGTTCTTATCAGCTCCTCCAGGATGAGAAGTTGTCAATACAACAACCACAGAGAAAGAAAACCATTCCTTCCCCCTACTTCTCGTATCAACGCAGCCCATCTCCACACAGAACCAGCCTTGGTCAGACAGCAATTAAAACCCCGGCCCTCCAGTGGAAGGGTGGGCGCGCACGAACCACAGATCTATAAACTTGATTTCTATCCATTCACCTCTCGCAGCCTCCCATCGACACGCCAGCTCAGGAGGCGTCGGCTGTGTGGACTACATGCCTGCTGTAATTACAATCATATTTGCAAGAGCTGCATTACAAGTGACAGCAAAGGATTGAGTGGTGATACTTGTGATCCTGTCACTAATGAATGAGCTGCCAAATAAGAAGATGCAGCTGTAGTGTTTGGGGTTTTAGTACAATAAATATATCTGTTTCAGAGCTGCTGTCCACTCGCAAAAATACATGTTGTTTCTCCTATTAAGTCGGAAAATTTCGCAGTCATTTATCTAAGATACTTCAAGCAATGTTCTATTTTTTTTTTTTTTTTTTGACAACAAATCCCATCACATCATCAAAGAATTGATCCACTTAATAGGTATTGTCTGATACAGGGTTGCCGTTATTTTGAAATCACCTCAAAAGCATTTCAAAAGGCTAGAACTGGGTGACAAAATCAAATATCTTGATATTTCAACCAAATACCTCCATAAAGTTATTGTCTGAATACTGTAGGGGTGAATATTTGTACTTTAACAAATGATCACAGTGTGATTTTTGATCAATAATCATCACTCTCAAGTATTAGAACAAGTAGAACAGTCTGGTAAATTCAGAAAATGACATCACTTTAGTGTAGTGCAGCCTTTAAAACCAGGAAAAGACAGCACTAATGCCAGTCTATAGTTTAGTCTCATATCACATAAAAAACATATTTATAATGCCTGTAATCTGATATATAGTCTGTGCCACAGAGCTCCATTGTTGTCCAAGAACTGTTTTAAACACAGCAGTGAGCCCCACTACAGTGTATTTTAAATCAGCTCCATCTACACCACCCTGCTGCTGCGAATACCCTAAAGAGTTCCAAATGTCTTTAATCCACAGCTGAAAATAGTCCCAAAAATGTTTCCTTTTTAGTCACCTTATTTTAAAACGAACACCAGCTTTTTTAGTAAATTACAAAGCTCTTCAGAAAGATAAAGCTATGTATTTGTGAGCGCCACAGCTGAGGAAGTCAAAAGAGATTTATTCTTTTCTCCTTTAATAGGAAAGTTTGGAATAACACCACCTTTATCAATCAATCAATACATCCTCATACCTTAACAACTGAATAGATCTGTTGCCAGCGACTCAAAAAAACAACAAAGCAATGTTTGTTAAGGTTTAGGCACGAAAACGACTTGGTTAGGTTTAGGAAAACATTGTGGTTTGGGTTAAAATGTCAACGGTACTTCTGTAACTTCAGTTACAAACATAAGTATGAAAAACTGTCTAATGGTTCCTGTTTAAGCAAACCGTCCACCCCAACCTCCTCGTTTCACCTACTTTGCCATTCTTCATACTATTTCACCTGACTTCCTCAGTTACTGCCATAATAATTACTATGACCACTTGAGATTGCTGCCAAACAAGAAATGTAAATATGAGTCATAATAAGATGCTTGCACAGTATGACTGTAAAGCACCAGTTTCACTAATACAATATTTGCAAATGCCACGAAGTCTGGCATGATACGATATCAAATTAATTCAATACAGGGGCCTGAGATCAATGAGACAACACTATACTCCCATTTAACACAGCCAGAAGCTGCCTCCTGTTTCTTTTCTGCTTTTGGCCATAAAAGAAAATAACAATCAATAAATCATTTTAAGAATTGTAAGTGGTCTAAGTGTAGTAAACGGAAGCCCACTAACAATCAGAATGTGGCATAACTAAAAGAACATTTAACAAAAGTAAAATTGTCAAAAAAACTGTCATCGAGACAAAACAATTTTAGCTTTTTTGCTAGTCATCAATATTAGCTAAAGCCACTGGCCTTTTTCCACTACACAGGTAAGTCTAGCATCTATCTATGACTTTAGTCATAGTTTAAAAAATGTAATGTATGATTCATACTTTTTCCTACTCACCGTTGGTTTAAGTCGTTGTACCTACCAACAGCACATCATGGTTGAAGTTCAGCCTGCATGCAAGGTTTTTCAGACTAACATTCATTCAATTTAATTTAAATTCCACACTGCAGCTGGATTCCTGAGAGGAGGGTAAATATCATCATTGCCTTGTTCTTTCCTGCTTGCCTTTGTCTGCCTGGCACTAGCATGTTTGAATGTTTGGGAAGTAGGTGTGTTTGGACGCACAAGGTGACACAGATGAGATGGCCGCTGATCATTTAATCAATATATCGATCTGGATCATTCAATCATTACACCCCTATTGCACGGGTTGACCTACGTATATGGTCACTGTTCTGATGAGGACACACTGCATTCAACCTTTCTGCTGCGGTTGTTCAGTGGTTACATCACTTGTATTTGTCCAAAACATAAATCACTTTTAAATGAAGTTGAGTTTACAACAAATACAGTTTAACACTATTCCACCATTCAGGAAGTCATGGTTTTCCAAAATTTCCTAGAATTGAGTACCATTTAATGGATTCAAAAGAAGCAGCTTTCTCATTCAGTCTTATTGAATACTGACCTTGTCTTCTATGCAAAGACCTGCACTCACAGCTCACTTAATAAATTAAGGAATAATTATTTTTCTTCAAGTATTATTGACTTTTCTTCTCTTTTTTTTAAACAATATACAAATAACAGCATATACCTCTATGGCTCTGCCTGGATCAGTTCAGCTTGGAGAACATCTGTCCCTTTTAAATAAAGGTTTGTATAATTAAAACTCCAATCTGTTGCTTTTGTGAGAGCCATGCTTTCCTCACAGTCTGCTGCAAGACCCTTGTTTTGTCGAGGATACACCAAAAAACAGACTCCACTGAGGCTCCAAACCTTTTCTGCAGACTAATGATGGCCGCAGAGAGCAAAGAGAGAGGCAGAGCTTTAACAAGCAGGAAGACAGACAGAGATCCACTTCCAGGTCAAGCTTTAACAAGGCTCTTATTGGGCAAATCCTAGGTCAAACTTTAACAAGAAGAGCCGCCAAATGGCACGGCCAAGGAGCACATACGAGCCATCAGCTGGAGTGTCAAACAGACAGCAGCAACAGGATGATTTTATTAGTGTGGAAAGAGTGGATAACGGGCTTGTTATGAGGGTCGTATATCCTGCTTTGACCCCCTGTTTATGGTTTGCCTATAAGACTTAATGAATGTTTTACTGCCAATTGCAACAGTGGCAGTGACATGTTAACCAGCTGACAAAAAACAATACACATGCTACATCTGCTCGCCGCGCCATATTAACGGAAATGAGGCGATGAGATAATCCACTCTAAACACATACAAATTTGCACACTGCGCTTTGCATCGTACCGTATAGTATATTTCTAGAGGTCCCGTTGGCACGCTTTATATGATGAAAAAAAGGGCACAAGAAACAGAGGGAGATGTCCCGAAAAACTCTGAACACAATTAGGCTTTAATATCAGGCTCTTAAAATAGAGACGGGGGACACAGCGAAGCAAGCAGCCCAGCAGGACACGAAGAAAGGTCTCCTGGCACTGGTGGTAAATGAGCATCCGTCTCTCCTCCTCTCTCAGTACAACACAGGAGAACTTTTACTGCTCCAAAAACCCAGAAAGTACACTTTACTTTCATTTTACTGACATCCCACCACCCTCGCTCATTAAACATTCATGCCTCCTCTTATTTTTCTGTTTGCAAAAAGGTGAGCAGGACATTTAATACTTTGGGTCTGGCTGAAATTGAATTGCATGATTCTTGCCGGCTGCAACTAGTGGCGGAATTTAATTACAATTGTAAGATACTTGTATTTTACTTGAGTATCTCTATCGTAGCTTTCAATTCTATTTCACCACAGCTCAGAGGCATGTTTTGTACTTTTTACTCAGACTTACCGACAACTTTAGTTAGGCCGCTATACACTTTGCATATTGAGATTAACCAAAATATAAATCACACTACACCGCAGTATTGCTACTTTTGCTGAGGTAAAAGATAGCAGTACTTCTTCCACCCATGGCTAAATCATACATATATACTCTGTACATTCCTTGTCTTGGGATCTCCCCTAAGATCAAAAAGCAAACAGGAATTTCTATTATTCATTCTGGTTTCATGGTGCCGCCCGCTAGCATTACTAAGACATAATGCTGTACTGCTATCTGTCTACGTCGATGATAACATATTTTGATACAGCCAATCAAAGAGGTGCCCTTGGAGCTCAGTTGGTAGAACATGTGCCCCATGTTCAGATGCTGTGTCCTTGCCGGATCACCCCAGAATTCAAATCTGTAACAGCAAGACAGCAGCCTGCTACACAACACAAGAACCACAGACTCTGAACAACAACCCACATTAGTTGTTTCCTTCTTAGCTCCAACTGACAAACAGGAACACGCGCCTTGTCCGACACCTTCGCTTGATGTGGTGGCTGTGCTGTTGTCCTTGCTCTTCAACAACACCAAAAATACAACAGTGTCTGCCCATGACATGTGGAATACTTTGTCTCTTTTTTCCTAGGGTAACAGCAGGACTCTGGCAGCCTGTCAGCTGCTGTCAATCAAACACAAAAAGGGACACGCCCATCCAGTCGGCTGAGAGCAAAAGCAGCGTTTCTGACATATTTCATTTAATAATAAGAACTATTAAGGATACATTTAAAACATTGGCATGTTGACATTATTTTTGACAACAAAAGAGATGACTAAATGCAATTTCTGTCGGATGTTAAAGTATCAAAAAAGGATCTCTGCCAGTAATGGTTACTTATGGAAGAATGATTATGTTTAGTAATGTTTCTTTACTGTCATCACAGTGACATTTATCATTCATTTATCATCACTGAAGAATGTATTCTGGTTGTTATTTTTAGGTTTCCTTAAGAACTATTATATATATATATATATATATATATATATACATACACATATATATATATATATATATATATATATATATATATATATATACATATATATAATAATACAAAACAACTTACTTGACAATGGTACAAGTGTAAAATAATAGATCATAACTGGGGTTATAAACCAGAGTTCATACGGAGGCGGTGCGAATAACAGAGGTGCACTGAGGACAGAAAACAGAGCTTCTTTCCTTTTACCCTTGTTGGGCTGTAACATCTGCTGCTCAGCACAGTCTACTACGCTGAATCTAAAAGTATCTGAGACTGGATTGGAGGCAATTTTTTCACACAAATAGAAATTCTGTTGGAATTAAATACATTTAACCTGCAACAAAATTGCTACGATACAATATCTGTGAGCCCTTGAACTGTGCCCACTGACTAGATGCTGCTCGAAAATCATTTTTTGGCTGAATAATATCTAATGCAAAGGATTGGACTCAGAGAGGTAATAAGGAAGACTCCATACATGGTGGGCACATTAATTCTCCCAGTGTCAGGGATGGAGAACCTGCTAAACTGTACAAATTCCCATAACAGCATTAAAAAAACACAAGGTTATCATCTTCAACCTTGGCTATTTTTTTCAAGTCACAGTGATGTTCGAGGGGAGCTCTGAATCATAATATTGTACCTTACACAGTATTTACCGAGAGTGTAGGTGACTTACACCATCTGTTTATAAAGCAACAGGCTCAGGCAGACACTCTGCCAGCAAAAAGGCACAAGGTCCCTGGGCTTATCTTGGTAGAGGTGTGCTGCTGCTCCTCTGCACCAGCGAGGTGGAACGATAAACATAATTAAATTGAGTTGGATTACACAAAATGGATCGGATCAGTTGAAAAGGCGGAGAAGCTAATCCAGTGCAATCCACTCTATTGAGGTGCCAACCGCACAAAATGACATAAAAAGGAGGAGGGGAAGGGATGCGGTGGCTGGCGCGGGGAGATCAAGGCAGGGGCGCACAGGAGGGACCGCTTCAAGTAAAAACAAGCTGCAAAGTCAAATATATTTGAAATGTTTGGTTTAAAATAAAGACAATAAAGAGCTGGTCTTAAAATACCCTCACTGGTAGCTGAATCTGAAACTAAAATTAAACTCTCTCATCATAAAAGGATGTTCCTGTACATGTGCTGAGCGTCGAATGTGTTTGGAAAGCTTCCAAAGTGTCAAAAATGAATAGGCAATGAATTCACACCGCTTCCCTCCTTTGAGGAAGAAGTGGGAAATCACACATGTCTTTCATCACAGCGGCAGTGATTGAGTCATGGATGAGACACACCACTCCTTTGGGTTTTTCACCTGTAAGTACAGTAAGTACACTGAAAATGTGTTTTACTTACAAAAGCAGAGATTGAGGCATATGGAGTGAAAGCAGGGGTCAAGAGTAGCCTGGGAGTTTCTATATTTTCTTTCAAGGCTGAACTTTTTTATTTATCACTAACACATCTATGACAGGACTCCCATAACCTCTTTTTTTTCTCTTCCATTTGGACCCCCATTCCATTTCGCTCCTCCATTTTTTGTCCACCCCCCTCAGATTGCATTTTCCCTTTTGTAACAGACTTTGGTACAATCCCCTTACAAATAACCTTTCCCCGGGGAAAGAGACTCTTACTTTCTCTACAGCCCTGCCAGCCCACTCCTACCCTCTCTTTCTTTTCCATCCCCATCTCCCTTTGTCTCTCCGCCTCAGGCACAGTAAACAGATTGATACAGTCTCGGGGTTTCTCCTGCTTTTCAAACTAATCCAATGTAATCCTGGTCTGTCTGCATCCTGGCCGGCAGCTCTGTGGAGCACATTATCACCCAATAAAATGATTATTGATGAATCTGTAAGTGGCGCAGAGGAGATGACCAGGGCTCCTCTCAATATCCACCCTTGCAGGTAGATGTCTAAACCGCCCGTTGAAATGGAAAGAATTGGTTTTTTTTACCAAATTAAATGTGGCTAAAGCACCAGACATTTTTATGCAAATTCTTTTTCTAACCCTCAGCCTGACCTGTACTGTACATTAACACAAATTACTTTTGACTTTACAAGGACTTTAGCCTTTTGACTCGTAAATACTTCATACCTCTTTTTAAAAAGTGTGCCACAAATCTATTTATTTCCCTTAATTTCCTGAATCAACTAACAATTAGGCTATTTACTCCAGAAATAACACATTGCAGTATATCATATGCTCACTAGTTAGTTTAATCAATGAGGCTGAAAGCTAACTTTTACATCTCTTGTACAGCAGTCCTATTCATTCCATACCGCAAGCTATTTTGGCCATTGTACGACTATGATCTGTTTAAAAATACGTGAATGCTGACTTGAATTTTTAATGTTAATCCTAAACAAGACAAATTAGCTCCCAAACTACATTGCCTTGCACTTCAATCTGCAAAGAACACAGCAGGGGGACCCCAAGGTAGCATAACATTACCTAGAGCCCATCATTTCAGACATCAGTTTGTCCAAAATGACACCAGTGCACTGAAACAGTAAACTTTACTGGAAATATCATTAGAAATTTGCCCAAGAATCTTTATTCTGCAATATGATCTCTAAAACAAAAAAAGTTTTCATTTCAGCACACACTGGATAATATTAGAGCCGTCCAAAACAATATTTTTCAAACGATCTAGTGATTATTTTTTCGATTAGTCGACTAATCTAACGATTAATTTAACGTTACATGACCAAACAAAAGTAACGTAGTAACTGTAACTGTTGTTTGTAACTTATATGAGGAAAAAAGATACCGCAGTTGTAGGCGGAGCAGCGTCTGTCCTCCCAACTCTCAACTCATCACATTTCTGCATGAAAAACAGTGTCTGTCACCGGCAAAAACCTTTAACTCACTCAAGTGGTTGTGTTGATAGAAATCACCATGATGGTCAGCCCTCCCGACCGAGGCTTCAGTGAACTTTCCCCCAGAAAACAGCCTCTGTCCCCGCAAGTGACAAAGTCAGCGACCTGTTTACTGATCGCGATTATGTAATAATGTAATTCAGCGCGAAAAACGTAACTCTTTTACCTTCCAGGATGTTTAGGGGGCCGGGTTCTCAATAACTACACATTATAAACGGTCCGCGGGTTTAGATCGACAGGGGACACACCTGGGAAACACCCCGACGTCATCATCATGACGTGTACCATCACGTCTCTTTAGGAGCGGCAGCGCAGCTTTCTGTGTGAATTACATGGCGGTTCGTCTTTATTCCAGCGGTGCTTCGCTCTGTGTGAATGAACAACGGCGGAGAATTGACGAACCGCTGCTGCGGCATTAATGCAGCATCTCTGTGTGAGAGGGGCTATTCTCAGCCTCCGCAGGTACTACCACTTCCTGTCTGGGACGACGCGTCGATGCAAATTATTCATGTCGACGAATTTCTGTCGTCGATTACGTCGACTACGCTGACGCATCGTCCCAGCCCTAGATAACATATACACTGATATAAATGAAGTAGGCCAATGTTGGCCAATTTTCTAGAGAGCTCCGACATTAATGTCAACACTTTTCATGATTTGTGTAAATGTAATAAACTATTAGTCTTTTGCTAAAATGGTACTACATTTGGTACATTATGACATAAAAAAAAATTGCATAAAAAAAAGTCAAACCTTACCCAGCCATACCAAAGACCCACCAAGCCACACTTCTGAATGAGACATGTAATATCAGCTTCCAGCAGACTCTGGCCTAAACAAGTGCAGTTTACATTATTTAAGCTGCCTTGGCCAGCCGCTTTAATTGAGAGTCTCCGCTCAGATAGTTGTCCAAGCAGACAGCTCAAGGCAAGCCCTCGGCAACGTATGCATGCAGGTGGAGGAGGAAAATGCACATCTTTGTGGCATTTGAAATATGAATGCAGCATTTATACCAGGACAGCATGTTCAACATTAAAATTTGACAGTCTCAACATTAAATCAACAAGCTGAGCCCGAGGCGAGCTTTGTACCAGGTGGAGACTGTACCCCTCGCAATATGGAGGATGGGATTGCATGGACGATGATGGAATCGCTGTTGAGATGCGAGCAAAAGACCAGCAAACCAACAGCTGGAGAGGAGAGAATGCAACTAATGAGATCTGTTTTGTGGCATGACTCGTCAACGGGGGTTTAAATAGAAAACAGGCCCAGAGAAAGTCATACAGGGACAGTCACGTGTTATTGAATATTGTTCGACTCACAGTGCAGTCACTGAAAAGCATTATGATATCTGAGTTATGGCACCAATTTTTAAGCACTTTTTTTTTCAATACCTCTCTTTGCTTTTGTGTGCTAAACCTCTAAGTCTATCTGTGTTTGATAGGGATGTCCCGATCCGATCTGTAGGATCGGGATCGGGGCCGATCTGGGCATTTTTCCGCTGATCGGAATCAACAATTTTGAACGTGGACCCAAGCCCGATTTTTTTTTCTTTTCTTTTTTTTAAGGTCAGAGCACAATTTGTGGCAGAACGCAGACGCGTGCGCATAGCGTTACTCTGGCAAACTTGTTCAAAAGTGAAAGCAGTCCAACGGCGACATGTAACATCTGCAATACGGCCGTTTCGCAGAGCTGCATTTAATACTACTCAGTTGATAAGGCATATACAAAACAAAAACTCAAAGAATACAACGTGTTCACTCGAGCGTACAGGCAAGGACACTGAAGCAGCAAACAGTCGTGGATACTTTCAAAAGTTAAGAGATATATCCACGAACTTGTCCACAGATATTACAGAGAGGGTCATAAAATGAATCGCTCTGGATAACCAGCTCATCTCCGTGGTAGAGGATCAGGGTTTTCTTCGTCACCTGGAGTTTTTGAATCCCCGGTATGCCCTACCATCTCTGCATTACATTTACTCCCCTTTCGAGTTACAACGTGCCGGTATATGCGCACTAGTTTCATGGGCTCATACAGCAGAGCATGTAAAACAGGCAATCGAGAAGATACTGAACGCGCTTGAAATAGATAAGCAACGTGTCCACGTCATTTTATGTGACAAAGTAAAGAATATGAAAAGCAAAGGATGATATGGAGGTACCAAGCGTGAGCTGCGTCTCACACACACTTCAGCTGGCTTTACATGAGGGTCTGCTGTCACAGTGCAGCGTCACAGACTCACCTGCTAACACAAGGAAGGTGGAGGCCAATGTTGTAATAGCATAATGCAGAATAAGAAAGAGCCATATGAAAGTATATACTTTGTTTCAACAAAATAAAAAAACCTATTAAGGAACAGCTTGGATGCAGGTACTTTTTTGCTTAATGCAGCTGTATTATCTAGGAAAATAGAGTATCGGATCGGGACTCGGTATCGGCAGATACTAAATATTAAAGGACTCGGATCGGGATTGGGGTAAAAAAAACCTGATCGGGACATCCCTAGTGTTTGATGTTGCAGCCTTACAACAATATACCTGTACAAACTGTGTAAAATTAGCAGTGTCCTTATTTTGTTGTAAGTTCAGGAGAAAATGATCACAAGTCAGAAATGAAGAGTTGTTTCCTGCTGTTTGATTCCAACTTTTCCTGGCAGTTTTCAACACTTGATGCTACTCACACATTTTAAATTCGAAAAGTTTCGAGGTTTTCCTAATTAAGCTATTTAAAACTTTTTGGGTTCCTTGAGGGCCGAACTCAACAACAAGACAAATATCATACACATTTGACAGATTATGGCTTAATAAAGCTGACTAAGCTTCAGCCCCTTTTTTTTCTTTCTGGCTACGTTCCAGTTGTTAGACAGGGTCAATTATGCTCATCCAGGTGGAGCTAGAAATAACTGCACATGGCTGTGTTCCAGCACTGATATATTTGATGACTTCTCATTGATAACTACAGTGTCTGTTTGTTTACATGCAGAGGAACACAGAGCACTCATATTAATATTTCAGGTTTGACATTTAACTGCATTAAAGCCTATCAAGTGCTGTATCTGAGTCAGGAAAGTACTAAATCACAGCATTACTGGCTCATTATAGCTCCCATAACGAGTGAGAACATGCATCCAGCATACGCAGTGAAATCAATGCAACTACGTGACTCGTTGTGTCGTGTAAATGAGATGCTGTTAGGTTATATAGCTGGGGTCTGCCTGTCTTTGTCCTGGCCTACATCGATTCCAGCGAGAGCTGTAACAAAGCCGAGACAGAGCTCTGCAAACACCTCCACTGTCAGCAGCCTTCCACGGCTCGTCTGAATGCAAAGCGGGTAGCTGGAGCTCCCCCGTCTGCCCTCTTCCAGTTCACTTGCAAGTTCACTACATCCCCGGGTCAAATCACCAGTCAGCTCTCGGCCTCGGGCAGGTCCGGGGCTGCAGCTGAGCCTCCACCTCACTGTGTGGCTCAGCTTGTCGGCCAGCCGCAGATCTACAGATCATTATCGCTATCAAGCGCTGTTTCCCCAACAAAACGATATCGCTGCCTTTGATCCTTTGCCAAAGCTTATTTTTGTTCACTTCTGGGCATTCTAACCCAGGAACTGCTCTCACTCGGGGCACAACTCAAGCACGACTAAAAATATCCCTCTGTTCTGTTGATGAGGTGGAAATGTATGAATTAACGGCGGGGCATCATAGGATAAGGATACTTTCCCACACCTGCTCAGTCTGTGCTGACGATGTAGGTCTTTGGGGTTGGTGTTTTTTCTTGTTATTGTTTTTCTTTGTGGGGAAGCTCTCCGAGGCTGTTAATGTAATGCAAACATTGTGCCGGGCTCCTGCTGTGGAATATCCAATTAAAAAGCAATAGATATGGAGTTTATGTGCAGCGCTGAGGTTAGGACGTCCAAACTGGGCCAGAGGTCCTGAAACATTCAGAGTGGCCTGCACGCTGCTCCACATCCACACACTGAACAAACAGAATACATCTGCTGCAGCCACTAACTTGTTATTGTTTACACAGCCTTTCTACGAAAATCACACAAAGATAATATTTATATACTGCTGAGCCGTGTGAATTACGCTGTAATGATAAGTCTTAACAGCTTTGATAATCACAATATTCATAATGATAATAATTATGTTCTTTATGTCATTTACAATACTTGAATGTTTTCTTTTGTTTAACTATTAAATAATATATCATTTTATATATTGGACGTATAATTGTCTGTGTGACAGCGCTCTTTAGAATTGCCATATTTTTCATACAGTTTTAAATGTGCTCCTGTTAAACATGTTAATTACTTTTGAGACTGAGGCGGATTATTTATAACCCTGGGCCAAATGGAAGGTTAAGCATTAGATCTGATAACGAGCCAACCTGGGATCAAACTATTGTCCATTTAAATACATTTGTGTGCAGGCATTACTCTAAGAAAAAATAATATTGTTAATGATTCTGACAATCACCTCATCAATTAAATATCTTATTAAGTATACTCCTCTTAATTTTATATACATTTGAATTGAATATTACAGAATTTGGGTCTCTTTAGCGGATAAAACAAGGTTTTACAACAAATAGAGACAGGCCATCTTCTGATATTTCAACCAAATCCCCAGAATATGTGTTATGAGTACACATTTCTGCAAACCACAGGTAATTTCAAAGAATCCTGACATTTCTCTGCGATGCATCTTGACTAGCTTTTCGATTTGGTACTCAATTTAAAGTTGTGACAACAGTGTTCTTACAATCTGGCCAAGTTTAGGCACAAAAAACATGTTTTGGCTTAAAAATACCACCTGAAGTCACCACGAACACAGCTGGAAATGTCACAGTGTCTTAAAACCATCCAGTGGTTTCACACTTAAAAAAGTTTAAACGCAGCCTCGAGAAAATAAACAACTATTGGGAACAAAACTATTTGGTAAGTAGCTGATGACATGTACAAAAGTGAACCCATCAGTGGCTTCAGAAACATTAACTGCCAACATTTGTTTTCCTGATGAGAGGAAACTAGATTTTCACATGAGTGAGTTTCCTGAAGATTTAAACTACAGCTCATAACCATCAATCATGACCAGATAAGCTAGTAAGTAGACTAGGGCTGTCACTTTTAATCCAAAAAATTAAAAAGAAGTTTAAATGAATGTAATTAATGAAATCAACTTGAACAGTACTAATTAGTTAATTAGTTCACTAGTGGTGACTGCTGCACTGAGTGACAAGCTAACATTATGGTAATGCAGTTGTGATTTACAAAGCCTTACATTTATCTACACCTTTCAGATGCTTTTGTGCCTTGACTTGTTAGGAAGGCTTGCAAGTTTTCTTTATTTTGCATTAGCGAAGACAACAGCAAATCATAGTTTACTGAGGGCAAGGGGTCAGATTGAATATTTAATTTTCTCCCATGTTAGACCAGTAATTAGAATTTCAAATAATTAAGTGACTAAAGTTAATTTGTTTTTCTGTCAAACTGTTTCCAAGGTCAAGGATGCACCTTCACATACCAAATGATAACTGATAAACAAACACTGGAAGTAAGTGCTGCTTGCACCCCTTGTGCCTCCATATATTGTAGAGCAGCACAGATTTAATGTAAATTACAGATGAACTTCATGTCACCTGAGGTGTTTTCTACATCTACAAGCCTGTCATTAGTTTGCTGCTGAGGATTTTTCACTCCATGTAGGCTGCTGGTCCTGCTTGCCTCTTGTTTTGGCTTAAGATATTTTTCCAGCTCCAAGTGTCTGCAGCTGACTGTATGAGGCTTGTCACAGGGGCAGAGATATGGTCCTTTTGGGAAAGGAGCACTGTGAATGCCCACACTTATCAAAGCAGCCCGCCCCATCCCCGAGCTCCCAACACAATGCTCCCCTAATTTCTCCTGAATGGAAGTCTCCCCAGACCTGGAGTAATCTCATATTCGCCACTTGCACGCAGTAACTCTAGTTACTCTAGCTCTGTTCCCTGCTTCCTCCCCTGCCAATTGCATAATCAAGTCCAGAACTCATCAGCAAGATGGCAGAAGAAGTGCTCTATTAAGCTGCATCGTGTTCCATCTGTTGTGTAAGAGAGAGATAACAGTATTTACAGTTCTGGAGTTTGTGGCAGACTGTTTCGGCCAAATTTTGTGCAGCGCAGAGTTCTGCTTACTTCATAAAATGTCACGGATTAATTCTGCCACTTGCGATGGTGTCCAACTGCAGTCTTTGCCCTCAACAGAAATATCACAAACTAACTTTATTGGAAGAACACTTTATATGAAGAACTCGTCTTAGGTAAAACCATTTGAATGTTTGAAAAAACACAGGGGAAACATTCAATCTGTAATTCTTTTATGGCTTAATCTGCCTCGTCTTTAAAGCATTCTATCATTTTTATTTGATTTTGGGAATGGGCCAATACTGCTACAGCTCTAGACCTGCAGTACAGATGTAAGCCTTTAAGAGAGACTCTGTCAAGGAAGTGGTTGCTAAGTGTCTTTCAACTGGCATCAACTATTCAGCGCTCCAGTCTTGGTGAGGAGGATGTGTTCTTTAAAAACGAATAACCCAGATTTGAGTAAGGGGAGCAGCTGATAAAAAAAAGTGCTGAGTACAACGCAGCCTTATCTTCCTCACAGACTGGAAGGAATTTACCTTTACATGAATCAGCTTCCTGAAAGATGCATTAAGTCTTTTCTTTCAAACAAGACTCAAGTCGCCGTCGATACTGTCGAGCCGCTGAGTCCATTACTCCGACATACACTGAATGAAAGGAAGGCAGCGGTTCCACAGGTATAGAGGTATTTCATTTTACACATCCCCGTATTAAGAGGCAATAATAAATGTGTGGGGCTAAAATTGGAATCGCTGGGTCTTCCATTTCTGTACACTAAGGTGAAGCGTGCACCACATTTTCTTAAACCGGCACATTACAATTAATGTATTATTAGCGAGCTATCTCAGGACAAAGCAGGAGCGGCAAACTCTTTCATGTCAGGAACAATTCCGAAACGTAATTCATTTCACCACAAGACCTAAATTAAAATGAATAAATCTGATTTTATCAGAGAGGAAGAATTTTTTTTTTTTTTCATTTTTGATCATTTGAGAAAGAAACTTAGGGGGAAAACGATTCAGTTAATTTGAGGCAGTCGTGAGTCAACTATTAAAAATTAATCAAGCAACTATTTTCTATTAACTGATTAATCCAATAATTTCTCCTTCTTGCGTTATTGTGAACTAAATATCTTTGGATTGTTGGTCGGACTAAACAAGATATTTGAAGACATCGCATTTGGCATGAGGAAGGAGTGAAAGAATCCAGAAAGATTTCCCAGTTGATTAATTGAGAAAATAAACAGCATTTTAATTGCATTATTTGCAGCCTTGTAGTCATACTGTAGTTTTAGAAAAGTGACAGTATACCTAGGAAAGTAAATTCTGTTATTTTGTCACTTTGGTAAACTCCAGCAAGTAAACAACATTAAAATTAAATCATGCTTCACTTTGCCCAGGCCCCTCTGGAACCCTTTTGATGACCCATTGAGGTCCCAAGTTTGGGAAGCAGGAACTAGATGGGACTTGTCTGTCTGGATAAAAAACAGCTTGGTGCAGGAGCTGCATCTGGGGCTTCAATAGAATTAATCACAGTGCAGCAGGATGACTGTTTACACACTAGTGCTTCTCGTCTGTCACCTTTTAAAGGCAACAACATTGCACTAGACCCGAGACAAAGCCCACGAGTGGTACTTGAAGTATGCCACTTGGATGCTGTAACAGTGCACTTCCCACATGAGGAGCTCCACGAGGCTGCGTCTGAGGAAGTGTTTGCACAAAAATTCAAGCTTCCAGCTTCAAAGCAGAGGGCTGTGCAACGGATTAATTAAAGCGTCTGCGAGCGGTGCCGCCACTGCTGCTGATGCCGCTCCAGCCGTTCAAAATTCCATTTCAGTCACGTCCACTTCTTCAAAGGGGGGAAACACATGTACATTTGAATAAGAGTGTGATTATTCCACTACTTGCAACACGGCTTACACATGTCTGCATGGGATTGAGATGACTGCAGACTGCAAATTGGGATATCAAGTGGTCTCAGTGCTTCACTGCTGCTTCCCTCCAACGGGCTGCTGGCTGTGATGTTATGTTACCCCAACTGATAGAGGTGCATTTTCGGTGCGTACATTCACTTTGACATCAGTTCCCTTGTTTGTTTTTTAAACGTTTCCCCAGCTTGACAGGAAAACCAGCATCAGTGGCTCATTTAGGGTGTGAATGTCATCACGTGTGGTCTTGTGGATCAGTGTTCGCTGAATTCGAATAAGTTTGTTGACCTGGGTGCTGAATTGACTCGAACCTGCCCCTGCTTTCTGTGCTCCTCACCACAGAAGGCTGGCTGTGGCACCTTTTTGCTGCATTACAACTTGGCAAAAAAAAACAAAAAAAACGCCTCGACGCTTAAAACGAACCTCCGCTTATTTTAGTGTGACCGAAAACAGGAAATTGTAAGTAGTCTCGCAAAAAACCCTCTTATTTATAACCTGAAGTAGGCGGGCTGGTGGAGTCATGTAGCCCGCAGCCCAGCAGCGATATGTTAGACCTGAGCGCTGTGCTGCACACTCACACACGCAGCTTCAAGTGTTTACTTCGGGATTCAAGTACGGACTCTTACCTTGATCCAGTAGCCGGAGGGAGTGCTGAAAAGACGGGTCCAGCGTGTCCTTCTCTGCCATAAGCTCCGGCAAGTACTTTTCGTTCTCCATCTCTCTCTCTCTCTCTGTGTCTCTCTCTTCCTGGCCTCTGGGCTCCGAGTGAGCGACTCAAATGTAATTCAAGTTAATACAAAAAAAAACAAAACACAAAACTTGCTCAACGTCCGAGCTCCAAGTTAGCTCCAAATGTGAGGCAAGACGGGGGGGGGGGAAGAAAACGCGGGCGATAATGTTCGCTACAGGAGCATTTCTCTGAAGTCCTCACACACAAACACACACACAAACACAAACATACACGCGCGCGATAAGCTGTAAAATATGGCCGGGAGGTTTTTTTTGTTTTGTTTTTTTTTATCCCATCCGAGTGTCGTTGAGCCAGCAGAGCCCCGATACGCATCACAGCCGGACTGCAGCTTCCCTCTCCTCTTTCTGGGCGGACAGGCTCTCTGAGGCGCACTCTGTTGTATCCAGTGCTCAACTGAGGCGGCGGCAGCGATTGGTCACCGCGAAGGAGGAGGGGGCGGAGCAACGCGCTGGAGCTGTCCGCGGTGCTGAGTCCCGCCACTACCATGTCATTATCATAAAGTCAGCGCGAGCGCAGGAGCGCGAGGCACAGGGGCTGCAACTGACACCTGCCATTTTTGTTAATATCCAATCACAGATCAAATCAATTAGTTTCAAAATGCGAAAATGCAACTTGTAACTTAAGTAATCAAATAGAGTAAATAAGGAAAAAGTACACTAATTGCCTCCAAAATGTAGCCTAGTCTAGTTGTATAAAGTGTATAGTCACAAGAAAGGAAATACTCAAGAGAAGAAAAAAAACCTCCAAATTACACTGAAGTTCAGTACTTGAGTAGATGTACTTTCATCTTAGTGTTTCACTTGATTGCTTATTCTGTGACATATCTGAATTTTTGTTTTGTGTTTTAGGAATATTTTTGCTTGACTTCCATTGCATATCCATGCAAATGCGTCCAGTGTATGCACCCATGTCCCACTCCCCTATTCCCTGTCCTGAACTATTTAAGTATCTGATACTGAATGTATTTACGTTTCAAAAGTAATTTTGAAAACGGTAAACGATATCAGATTTAAAAAGGGCAACTAAAAAACAGTGTATACCTGCGTTTTTTGAGGCCCCTGGATGCCTGGGGCCCCTGGGGCAATTTCCCCTCCGCCAGGCTTGTAATCCAGCCTTTTCAAAGTTCTAGGTGATCATTATTTTTTTTTTTATCTTCATTCATCTTCAGGCATCATTCATTTTGATGTTACATTTAAGCTTCCATAATTTATAAAAAAACCAAAAAAAAAAACAGTCTGGCATGGAAAAACAAAGACACATACGTTTAGAATAAAGTGAATTAAAAGATACTGTTGCACCTTTTGACACCCTCAACTAACAGCAAATCATTCCAGCATATCAACTCAGATTTATTTCAAAGTCATGTATGTTTTTGTAGGTGTTTCTGGGCAACACAGTTATTCAATATATTCCTTGAAAAAACACATAAAGACATATAACAGGATAACATGTGTGTGTGTGCTTCACAGGGTTTTCACACTTATAATTACATTAGACATAGAGAGTGAAGGCTCAACTATGATCCTACAGTTCTATAGATGAAACAATGACTGAGACGTGCAAGATGTTTTGGGGTTAATTATGTGAGAGTTGACCGCATATGAGTTATTGCTTTATATATGGCACTTTAAGAGGCGTACACTGTATGTTGAGAGAGGTGCAGCTGAAATATCGGCATGTTTCAAATCAGTTAGCACCGCCGCTGGAACATCTCACAAGGCAACATAATTGTCCTCCTCACTCATTTAAGTAATTGATTGGGACTGTGTGACTCCTTAGGTTGCTTTTACTTGTTGGGACAACCTGTCAATAGTTCTCAGGAAATCCGATCACCTTCTCATAGGTCAAGCATGCTTTCTCGCCAGGCGTGCTTATGAATTCATTAAATAACCCTGTTGTTTAGAAAACACAGCCCTGGTCACTATTAAAGCCAAACATGGTGAGTCTCCAGATTTATTACAGCGAACACACAGTGACACCAGTGTCATTAACAGGCAGATATAGAGTGTATCCAGACAGCAGATATCTAAAGATACAGCCCCGCAAATCCACTTTATCAGACAATGTGAGCCCTACACTTCCTGGAAAAAACATACAATGAATGCAAAAGTGTCCTTGTGAGGAATTTAGGGGTGTTAGTGGCCAGGAAAAAGAGGATTTGTGTGCATGCTTGGTATTTGTTAGAAAATGTGGGAAAAAAAGATAAGAATTCTGTCAATATTTGTGGAGGATGCTGAGGTAGCCTCAGGTGGGCGGATATCTGTAGGCTGATCAGCACTGGTTATATAATTGAGATTTTTTTTCTTTTCTTTTTTTTTTCTCCTTTTCTTCTCCATTCTATTTTCAATAACTTGGAGAAAATATGACCCAGAGGCTAAAACCAAGATGGGTTTTATGTATATTTATCAACACTATATCCTTCATGAACTTTGGATGGTGCTGTTGGTTATTTTGCTTTTGTGGCTTGATTTGTGCTCTGGAATAATCGCTGCAGGCATTAATGATGATGATGTGTGTGTGTGTGCATGTGTCCGTGTGTGTGTGTGTGCGTGTATAAATAGCAGGCTTGGAAAAACTAAATGAGTGGAGATATGCACATATTGCTTGGCAAGCTCTGCAGGGTTAGGAGGTCCGCAGTGATCTCGGAGCGAGAGGGAAATGGAGACGGCGTTGTTGTTTGTGAAGCTGCCGAATGCTGATGCACCTGGTACCGCTGCAAGAGTCATGAAGTTGCAGACGTGTTCGAACTCTGCCTCATTCCACACAACTTCCTGTCTCGGGCGTGTTTTCCCCACAAATTCTTTCAGGACTCTTGCTTGTGAGTGATTCACCGCAAAGAGAAACGCATTATGAATCAGCTTACTCTTTAATCTCTCCCGGAGACCATTAAAAAACCGGCTCAAATGCACTAATCTCCTATTCAGAAGAGCGACTTATTTATAGATATGCTTGCCATCTGTTGCTCCGTCGCCTTCATAAACAAAGCCCAACATTGTCATTGATGTTCGAATCAAAATCGCAGAGGCCTATACATCTTTCCTTCAGAGTCGCCTGTGTTCAGAGGGGATTCGTTAAGTGATTGCAATACATCAATCGCAATGAAAATAATCATGCTTTATGGGGCAACATTTTTATACATGTCACCGCAGACCACAAGGGCAGCAGCGTTGGTGTAAACAGAGCTGTGAGAAATGTTCTGTCAGGCAGGTGTAAAGAATGAAGAACAGTGGGCTATTACATTGACAAAGTGTTATTTTGATCATTAGAGAATGGCTCCCCCCACCCCACACACACTTCCTCGGCCCCCAGCCTGTCCAAGCCCACTAAATATGATGCTGACCACACCTAGAACCAGACAGCCTGCTCTGTGCAGCGCCCCGGGGTGCCATATACGGCTTACACACCCATACTATTATGTCTGCGCACTTCTGCATTCCAGTGTTCCTCCCTCCCACAACAACGGGTGGGGATCTCGTCAGCTCCGTGTGTGGTCCTCTTCCCGCCGACTTGATGTAAATCCTAACTGATTTAAATAAAAACACTTGTCTTGTCAGCTTTCAATCTTCATAAAATCCCATTTCGGCAGGAGGATGTCATCGGGGTCTTGTCACCTGAGGAGCAATTAGGCCTTGATGTGTCCTCAAACTGATTGCTGTGTCACTTTATGTCATGAACTTGGATTCCAAAGGGAGGGGGAGGATTTTTTTCTACTTTGTTATGGCAGGATTACAGTGGCAAATCAGCAGCACTTTTAACACCTTAAATAAGTGGATTCCTTAGCATCACCACATTTGGGCGGCGGCAGGAGGATGGCTCGGAGAGTGGCAACACTGCCTCCTTGTGACCATGTCAAATTATTTAAAAAGAGGGGGTTCATATGAGAGGATAAGGCTTTTTATTTGTTTTTTTTTATTTTAATAAGCAGAACGCTGTTGGAAAAGAGGTGGGGTGGAAAAAAAACTTTGCTGGAGCAACAAATCTGGCTGATTCTCATAAAGCTTTTCAGTAAGTGGCGCAGCCCTGATGTATACCCATCAGCTCTGTGGGTAAAAGCATCATTACAAGTCTGATGGTGTTGTGTTTATGGTCTTAATGGGTCAAAACAAAAGGGTCTACAAATACAAAGGAAATTGTTTTTAAGTCTTGTTGTTGCTTCCCCCCCTTATTTATCCTGTTTTCTCATGTTTTAAAGGTTCTGCAAACTGCACTCGCGTTATCTGAGAGAATAATGCTGAAAAGCCTTAATGATGCTGAATTATATTTTCTCTTATGCTTTCAATTGAGTAGAACAGAAGACCAATTCCCATTCAGTCTGTCTTGTCTCCCAAAGTGATCTTAACACAGCCCTCGTCTCAAGATATTGTTTTCCTCCTCATACAGCGCCACAATGCTGCTCCAGTCACAAAAAGGCACCTTATTGTGGCTACTAAATGGAGCGCTCACATCCATTAAACAGCCATTCAACAGAATTATATTGCCAGCGCCAATCTATCAGGTACATTGATCACGCATCGTCAGCTGTGAAGTGCAGACTCTGGTCTCCTCTCCTGGAAGTGTTGTGCAAAAGGAACCTAATGAGAAACTGTCAGCAGCGCACAGGTAAACAAATCAATGGCACCCAGCAGTGCTCCCAAGGTCGAGCAGTACACACACACACACACACACACACACACACACACACACACACACACACACACACACACACATCCAGCATCAACCCCCCTCCCAGCCAAAGCTTCAACAGTGTAAAGGGCGCTGTCAAGATTAGACTTTTAGCAGAAAAATAGGATCTAAATGGGATTACTCACACTGGTTTGGATCATTTTCAATTTTCTTCTTACTTTTAATGGAATAGATTGACATTTTGGGAAGTGCTTATTTGGTTTCTTGCCAAGATGCAAAAATTGATACCACTCTCATGCTTGCATGTTGTATGTGAAGCAATAGTCACCAGCTTAACTTTGAGATTAAAACTGAGGGGAAACAGCTTGCCTGGTCTGACATATGAAAATAATAAATGCTGGTAATGTATGTGTCTGCAAACACTGTTGCACTGAAACTTTACTTTTATGTTACATTGTCATGTTGTGTTGTGCTTATGGTCAAGTTAGGTTTAGACTCACAAACCCACTTGGCTATGGTTAGGAAAAGATTATGTTTGTGTTTACTTGATTGGTTCGCCTCAAACACACTCTCATTGTCCCGACAATTCACCAGAAATATATATTTTTTTAAAAATTCTCGAGATCTTGTTAAGAATATAGAAGTGGTTACATGCTCACAAATTAGACTGTGGCTTGGGCTACATCTTTCTGTCGGAACCCGGGGGCAACCAACAGACCTTCTGCTTGTTTAGGTATTGTTTAATGCCCATATGTATAAAATATAAAATGTATTTATTTATACACTATATTTTCACTGAAAGAGCTTGAAAGCACTGTATCAACTGAGGTGTCCGAACCTGGCCCAAACCCGGACACCATTCTTTTAAATTGTTGTTTGACCAGGCCCATCGGGTCCAATTTGTTCTATTACAAATGTTGAAAGGCCCTTTTTTGACTGTGGTCACAGCCGTCCTGCCTTGCTGTAACTCAACCGCCATGCCCTCCACCTCTCAAAAGTCAAGTGAGCAAATTACAGCCTAGTCATCAGGACATAATGTTAGTGGTTAACGTTTCAGCAAACCACAGATACATCCCAGGTTGACATTTTTTCCAGACGTGGCATATCGTGTTCACATTATATGTTTTTTAGCGGACATTCACATCAGGAGGTGGCGAGGAACAAGCTCCAGTTCTTATCTGAGGGAACACTTCCAACTGGTTCACTGGGGACCAAAAACCAGGTGTTTTCTCACAGGGTGTTGGACCATGTCCAGGCAGTTTTTGTGGTGAGTGATAACTAGAGTTTTTAAATTGGGAGTTCTCATCTCTAATCGTTTTATTGTGACCGAAATCGACCACATTTCCAAGGAAGTCAGACCATCCAAAGTCATTTCCGCAGTGCCCAAAACAGACCTTATGAGCCTAACCATGATGTTTTCATAGTCCTAAACAATTGGTTTTAGTCCCCAAACTTAAACAGAGCATAAGTGCTGCATTGTGACAAGAGAGAAAATTCAACCTCAACAAATGTAAAAGTGCAATAAAAATTGTCAAAATTGTGTTCCAGCTGAACACAGGCATGTGCGGGAAAATGTTTTGCCTGGACGCAGTGATATTTTTGTATTATTCTATAGATAAGTGGGTCGAAATCTCTAGAAAAACTGGTGAATGGTAGGTGGGCTTTCATATTGCACATTAATTCGAGCACTCAAAGTGCTCTACAGCACTTGCCACCTTTTCACAAGCACATTGACACACTGATGGCAGAGGCTGCCATGCAAGGTGCAGACCTGCTCATCAAGAGTGATACAGCAGCACAACGATCGAACAACCATCGGAAACACTTCGGTGTTCAAAATCCTGCCCAAGGACACTTCGACATGCAGCCTTAGGCGGAATTGAACCATTGGCCCTCAGATTAGTGGACCTGCTGTTACTTCCAAACAAGAGGACCTTGACAGAAACTCCAAAAAAATGAAGTGAGCGTATGAACGTTTGTGTCCAAAAGAGGCACAAAGTGAAGACAGAAATGCAGTTAAAAACTAGTTTAACACTGCTTTGTAACAATGTAAAAATGATGACAAGTAAAAAGGTTCAATCAATAACTGAGTCAATGCAGGGGCATTCAGAAATATCAAAACAGTGACATGGTCCATTAGGCTTTGTGCTGTGGCAGGCTGTCACACTGCCCGCACATATGCTGCGTTTTTTTGTGTGTTTTTTTTCACTCCTCTACACTATGTGAACACAGAACAGATGTCAATACAACAAACAGGGCTTGGTGTCACCAGGGCTTTATCAGACAGATCTTTTCACTTCCAACTGTGGCTACAAACACAAACATGAACTCAGTGACTCAGTTGCATATTTTTGTTTGTCTGTAATGAGTAAGAGCTTAATAGGGCAGCCTGAAGTGGCCTGTGATCTGTTGTGACTAAGTGTGTGGTGAGAGTTATTGCCGTGCACTTACATACGAGAGAGAGACACAAGGTCAACAGCAGTAATTATTCTGTGGGAAGAGTGTTGGTCTTCGGTGGGTTATTTCATCTCCTATCATTAGCCACAGCGATTAAGGAGGGGAACAATGATACCATGATAGCATCAGCGAGCAGCACACGGCCCAAGGCTCTTCTCTATATTCTCAGATATTGTCTAGATGTCGCTTTGCATGGGTTAACCCTCCTGTTGTGCTCAGGTAGAAAAAAAATCTTTAAGCCTTAATGAGCAAATGGTCATAATGGCTAGATGAAATCTCATCATTAGCCTCCTTCCCGCCCCGGATGCTTTTTTGAATATAAGAGACGATGTTAATGTCATTTTAATGCAGCTGTGAAACTCAAAGATGAAAATGTGCAGTGTCGAAAAATGAGGAGCTCTTTTGCCATTTGGAATCTAAAAAAAAAAAAAAGAAAAAAAAAAAGACATTTACCTTAACAGTATCACCTCACAATCACTGACACATAATTGACTTTTGATCACCTTTTAAAGTTGATATTGCAAATGTGTTCACAGACAGTTACCCATTAACAGATTGACTTGAAAAGGTTGGCACACACACACACACACACACACACACACACACACACACACACACACACACACACACACACACACACACACACACACACACACACACACACACACACACACACACACACAATTTGACTGTTTGAGCAGTAGGCATCAATGCTGTTAACACAGAGTCAACCTCACCTCGTCCTGCTCTCTGTCTGCTCGGAAACATGGTCCACCTGTAAAGTGCAATAGCTTAATCGGAGATGGGCATCTGTAAGGACGTGGGCACAGCAGTCTCTGATTTCTTGTTGCTTTCGGTCCCCATTTGTCCATTTTATCTTTGCGCAACCACACATCATTGGATGTGTCAGATTTGTACATTGGGGAGACAAAACAAGCTCTCCATAAACGAATGGCCCAACACAGGAGGGCCAACCCCTCAGGTCAAGACTCAATCATTCATTCCTCTGAGGACAACAATGTGAACATCTTGACATCTTGAGAAGACAGATGGTCTGAACAAGGAGTAAAGGAATCCATCTCTGTCATAACTGGAACGGCCATCTTTGAACAGAGGAGGTGGCCTATGACATTACCTATCACCCACCTAGAATGCATACCTGCAACCAGGAATAGTCGATTGAGGTTTCATTGACCTGACTCTGCAGGAACAGAGCAAGGTGAGCAAAATTACAGAAACGTCTCTCAACAAGGTCTCTGATGGATCCGCGGATATGGCAGGCAGAACATTTGCTGGCTGCACAGAGCACTTAGTCCAAACACGCTTGTAGTCCGGAATAACAAGGGTTAGGAGGTTACAATGTCAGGAAGAGGCAGAAGGACAACGAACTCGTGAAGGCAGAGAGTTTACGCTCAGCAGCCACAGGCAAAACAGTATCTGAAGAAGAAGCGGAAAACCCTAAAAGCCAGGGACAGAAGACAGGTGAGTTTACCGGGGATCAGACAAGACGAATTGGTCGGAGGCAGGCAGGGCCGGCAGCAGGAAATCAGTCCAGAGGGAAGTGCTGGAGAGTCTTGCATGAAATGACAAAGAACAATCTGGCAGCGAGTGTCTGTGAGGCTATATACCGGGTTGATTGGTGATGAGGAGCAGCTGAGAGAACAGGTGAGAGGAGTTGGCTGATGAGGTGAGAATGGCTGGTGACAGGGCGGGCAGAAATGAGCAGGTGGTCAGATATGCCAAACTGTGAAAATTAGCCAGGAGGAGCCATAAATCCAAGTTGGATTGGTATGACTCCTCTCCGCCACTCTCGTCCCTCCTTGGGCGGTCCAGCTGATCAGGTTGGATGGTTAAAAGATGCCGTGGGCAGCGGTCGCCTCGAAGTCCAGTGCTCTTCTTTCAGAGCCTGCACTTTCTTTGCCAATGCTGAATGCAAGTTGCTGTAAACCAAAACACTGAGCTGAAAGACGCTTAAATAAGCCATAAAGCCGAGGGGAGCTGCAGCGGTGGATGACAATTCTCTGCGGGCGTTTGTGGGTTAAATCAGCACTAAGGGCACAGTTTGTAACTTTCTGCCACTCAGTCAAAACCAAAACACACGAGGTAAGTGGTGCTGTATCATGGGAGTTGGTGTCTTCAGTGCTAGAAGATACACAATTTGTAATGAAAATATATCTGCATGACTCAGTCTGGAATGTTCACAGGCATAATAACGTTCCAATGTTCGATTCGCTGTTCATTACGTATGGTCTCATTCCTCGTTCCTTCCTCTCTGTTTGATTTAAGATCTGGTGTATTCCTGGAAGTCAACGGGACAGGTGATAAAATGTAATGTACCATCACCTCGGGTAAAATTACATATTTGAACTTTGTTGGAGGCATTTGGGATAATGTAAGTACACAACTCAACAATTTATAGTATATATATATATATATGTATAAATATATATATATATATATATATATATATATATATATATATATATGATATTTATAGGCAACATTTTAGTGCAATTTGTCCAGCAGCATTAAACAGCTCTTTGTTACATAGAGCCCCTCTAAATACAGATACAGTCTGGATTTAGTCCAATTTTAAAAGGTTTCCCACAGTTTACTACGTCGTGATCTTGGTTGATCCCTTGAATTCAACACAGTGAGGATACTGTTATTGATAAAGATGAGCTTATTTTTCACATTTGTGCGGCACATTCAACAGTGAACAGCGCTTGCCGGGGAAAGGACGATGATAAAATAGCCGCCAAAAGCGGATGAAGGTTCATTACTGACCCTCGGAACAGCAGACGGACACACAATTCGATAAATAGAGCATTTCTCTTTTAAAGAAATCCTTTACACTTTTATTAACTATATTTACTGACTCGGTAGAAACCTTTGCAATGTCATGATAGTTCAAAAGAAACTGTGCCTCTAAAAACACCTCCAGCCCACAGAAAAGGATGTGCTTTATATGTTGAGTTTGACTGAAATAAACTAAAGAACTATAAGGCACCGGTTGCCATGGCTAAACAGAACAAAACTGAATAAATCTATCCAAATAGACCTCCCGATACTGGTGACCAGACTGACAGATGATCTGTGGGGTCGTTAAAACACTTTGCACCAAAGATGGAGACATAATAAAGAAAGAGGATCTCACACATTAACTTTAATTGAGATTTATTTGTCAGAGCAGCACCCATATGCCTTAAAATCTAACGGTGCTCTTACAATCATCCCTTCTAAATGATCAAGTCGGCTCTTAATGGAGCATTACATGCCCGTGGCATCCTAGATTAAGGGATGAGCTGCCATAGAGGAGGGCCCGAGGAGCACATTAAATGACTGAACTCCACTTTCACACGCAAAATGGAGAGAAAATGCACATGTTGGCTCAGTTGACTGTACGGTCACGTGTGAAATTCCTTTCTCGCTGTTAAAGAGACAGTGGTGGCAAGGGGCGACACGAGAATAGAAAAAAAGTGTGAACATTCAGAACTTGCAGAATGAAACCAACACTGTCAGAGAGGCACTGCTAGTATGACTTCCAGTGCATTTGTATGTGTGTGTGTGTGGAGTGGAAGAAAGTAATGTTCGAAGAAATGCAACGACAAGGAAGATGTAAAAAAGCAGAAGTTGAACTTGTTATGTTCTTGGTTGTATGAGCCATTAGGCGCTGTGACGGCAGATAAAAGATGGTGCTGAAAGCCGCGAGAGGACTAGGCTAAGGAGAGGATTTACCTACCCAGTCTAGACAACTGATCTGTGCGGATGAAAAGGACTGTCAGCCAAATCCTCTGTCTCCCTTCGTACCGTACCTGCGCAGCCTCATCAACCTTGGCGAAGCAGCAAAAGGGCACACTTTTCATTCCAGTGGTGAGGCGTACAAACAATACAAGTTTCAGCCCATTTATCTCCGTGCAAAGTTTGATTTCTGACAAGAAAATTGAAAAACAAAGTCTGTTTACCAAAGATTTTGCTACGTGTCCTCGACTCTGGGATAAATCCCCCAGAGAAATGTGTGAATTATGGAAAAAACCCATTGTAAGGGCAGAAAAAATCATGACAGGGGGACAAATATGGATCGCAGCATCCACCGCTTAGGTTTCCTTAAGTGGCAGGGCGGCCCCGTGGTTGAAGAGTTCACCCAGTAACAGAGAGGTGACAGGAAGGTCACAGGTTCGATCTCCGCGAATGTCAATAGCCATCAGAAGCTGGGTTGTTCACTCACAGTGAGCATGTCGCTTACTGTAAAATGTCCCCTGAAGGTAAAGATGACAACGCTTTATATGTAATGCTATATATTCATTTCAGGGGAAGGAAAATCATTACCCATAATTCATTATTCAGCAGCACTTAAGCAAGACAAATTCATGTGTTAAAGTGTCTCACGTTACAGAGCATCCAATAAAAAAATAGATTGTTTAAATGTGTTGTTTTCAATCATTTTGTATCACTGGGTTTTTTCTTTCATAAAACGCAACTAATCCTCAAACATGAACAACGGAATAGGTCATTTGATAGTGTCTCCCACAGCTACATATTTCACCATTCCGACATACAAAAATACTTGGTGAGGTTTAGAAAAACATCACGGTTTTGGATCGACTTCACCATGTTTGCAAGCTAAAACAACTTACTGTCCTTGTTCAGTCCGTCCACCATCCCCGATCACCTCCCCGTACCAAGTTGTTGCTCTTAACACCACTTCTCCTTACTTCCTGTTATAAGTCCTAACCGCTGCAAGAGGTTTCCTGCTCTGGCAGGACAGCGAAGGTAGCTCAGGCCCTGCGGCTGGTTTCAGAGGGAGCAATGTTAAGCAACACAGGCTCTACTTTCCCTTGTGTTTGTTTTCATTTTACACTTCCACTGTAGTAACTCTGTTTTAGTTTTGGCTGCTGTGATGATCGGCGCATTACCTCTGAGGATTAAACACCAGAAATTCAGCATCATGTAGCAAGTGAGTGATTGCAGTGGATCGTCTAGTGATGGAATAGTAATCTGTTGCAAGAGGGGGGAGAGAAAGGAGGCGCACTGAAATATATATATATGAATATATAAAAAGAGCACCTTGTAAGTTAGAAATATCACATAATCAACAAACATCATCAACAAACACGTATGTAGCTGTACATGTGTATGTGTATGTATATGTATGTGTATGTATATGTACATGTGATGAACAAATATGTTCGTCATAACAACAGCTCAACAGTAGGCAGCAGTTAGTCGTTGGTTTGCTTGAATGTCAAGTAAAACTAGCTAAATCAACGTTTCCTGGTTGTCAAACTGGTACTATAACTTTGAATAACATTTTAATGACAAGTCCAAATTGTACCACTATTTCGATATTTAAAGCTAAATAGTCACTTTTACTTTTTAAATTATAAGTTATGTGCAGGTTTTAACCCCGGTAAACCCACAAAAGGGTGATTGACTTCTTATCGTCAGCACAAATGTGCCAGAAAAAAACAGGGAACTGCAGAAAACAGCAGATCATATATAGAATACATTACAAAGACATTAATCCACCTTAAAAGTCTTTATCGATAACATTCGGTATTAGACACATGATCCAAAGCGGATCATGGAAGTTGCTGCAGAGTAAGACAAACTTGGCAGGAGTATTAGAAGCTATGCTTTGCATTTTTATCGTTTTGAAATGCATGATTTAAAGCTGTACAAGCAATTTAGGATTAATATTTTGTTTTTTTATTTGCTTTGCCAGCACTAGTGTCTTCAAATCTTAAGGCTTGCCTTTTTTTAACAAGGAGTTATTCTCAGCCACAATTTTACCATCATCTTAACAACTGATACTAAGACTGTTACTGTCATTGTGTCCGTGAATAAGGAGTTTTGTAAATCAACCTATCATGGGTGATTGTAAGAGCCTTTCTGAATGCAAACAACTTGAATGAACATTATTTATTTGGCAATAACAAACATTTTTACATCTACAAATGGACGCGTGTGCAGAGGCTTCTCTTTGTCTGCATGCGGAGCAGACTAAACCAGTGGAGTTTCATCCATCTGGCCTTGGGAACTGTAACATTAAACACGAGGGGTTGTTCTGAGCATGAGATCAAACAGTTTTACAGTCGTAGACAGTGAAAAGAAAGGAGAACAGTTTATAGAATAAGCATTGAAAATGAAACACCCTCGAGCGCTGTTAATAGAAGGGAATATCACAGAGTGCACAGAAAGAGTTCCATGTCTTTTCTCAAGGAATGAATGTGTTTCATGTCCAGAGGCAAACACAGATGGCAAGCGAGAGCTTCCTTATGGAAGACCTGCCCAAAGTAAGTACAATACATGAAGTCAAAGAAAGGACACTGGAATAGGCTGCAATTCTTATGAGAAATTAATTTCCAAAATACCAAATGAAATTGATGAACATATCGAGCACAGATGGAGTGTAATATTTTTGCATTGATAATCCATCAACTAAGTAAATGATTTTACCCAAGCCAGTTGAGGAATTTGAGCAGAAAAGACAGCACTCGTGAAAAGAGGGCTCTTCTGTCTCTGCCACAGCAAACCTCCATTAGTTCTTGTTAACAACGAGGGGAAAGAAAACATGGAAGTGCTGGGGGGGAAAGAGGGTAATTGGCTACGACTCTCCCAACCAGCAAGCCGCCCAAGTGTGATTGTGCAGCGGTCTGCTTGTACCAGGGAAACATCCTTGTCAGCACAGGGATGAGAGCAGCGTATTACACAGGGAGCAGCGCTGAGTGGCAGGTACAAAGGTGGAGATTCTGAGGAGTGATAATTATCTTTGAAAGTGGGA
Source organism: Sparus aurata (assembly GCF_900880675.1). Lineage (NCBI taxonomy): Eukaryota > Metazoa > Chordata > Actinopteri > Spariformes > Sparidae > Sparus > Sparus aurata. The sequence continues at coordinate 26,753,356 of NC_044189.1, read as the reverse complement.
ATACCTGAAACAAGCGCGAGAGCCCTGGGGTAATGGGAGGTTGCTTGACAGTTTGGATACAGCTTTCTGTCACTGAACCGAGCGAGGAAACGCAGCGTCAAATTCCTTTTACACCTGTAAGAGGATCTGAACCCTGAAAATGACACTAACAGAGTGGTTTAGTATCCAAGTGTATCCTCATGTGTAAAGTCATGCCGACTTAAATGTAAAAAGTGTGCATATTCAGTGGCACGCATGCGCTGGTGTTTCTGACAAGCGGTGGTCCAGGAGGATTAAAGTTGAACTGGAATTAGAATTCAGCTTTCCTGACAAATTAACTAAATATTTTTGTCACAACTTATCTATGAGGTGATAAGAATGACATTTCAGTTGATCCTAAAATGTTTAATTAATCAGTGTGAACTGAGTAATAGCAGATTTTTAGCAGCTGAAATAAATTGTCACATCTGAATTATTAGCAAAATGATTAAAATGAGGGTGTCAAAAAACATATTTATAAAGGATTTCAAATTGGGGGAATATAATGAATATAATGAAACAAATAAATAAACATTTAAATATTGGAATTGAAAATTCAGTCTTGACTTTGAAAAACAGCACTTGGCGACAGCAACACAAGATCCACTCAGTGGTTGTCTCAAAGGCCAAAAAAGTCAACTTTTTGGGCAACGTGGACAAGAAGTCCTCTGTGATTTAAAGCTGAACATCATCATTGTGATCAAAGCCTTTTTTAGCAACATATAAGAAGCTATGGAGGGTTAAAAACGGACAGGGTAGCAAGTTGAATTTAATAACGAGCAAAGACGCGTGTCTTATCAATTAGTGTAAGGGATGACAATTAATTAAGTTCAGCCTATAGGTCTTTCTGACAGCAGTCCCAGTTGCTTACTGTACACTGATTCCAATGTAAGTTAGTTAGTTGGTAAGTAGGTTTTATAATTACTAAAAGAAAAGAAAAAATGAATTACATACACTTAAAAATATCATCCCGCATGCTGAAATACACTTGACTTTTGAACGAACTTTTAATGAAAAGTACCACACTTCAATCCACACAAGCTCAAAATAGCTGTTTGATTGGTTAGTATGTTTTATAAGTAGCGTACTCAATTTGAATATATTAAAACCACCCCTCAAATTACCACAGTAATTACAACAATATTGACTGGAAATTACCCCAATGTCATTTCATGATAATATACTACTATTTTCCAACAGGCATTTGAGAAGTAACTGGTAATTTCTTTAATATATTTCAAGTAAACTTCCAATTGGTTTCTGCTTAACTTTCCCTCAAAAGGCCACTACATTGAAGACAAGTTAATTTCCAACTAGTTTCTGTCCAACTTCTGTAGGTCAGTAAACTGAAGTCAAAACTTTTGACCACTTACAAAGTGCAGGCACTTGAATGATATATAATTTTTCTGTGTCACTTGAGTTGCGTGAAGACATGAATACCCTTTTCCACCATGTTCTCCGTACTGTTTTGCATCATTTGAGGTTTAGGTCATCTTCTCACTTCTTCTTCAGAGATGGTATGATGACTGGAGAATCAGTGCCATCAACTGTTTATCTTGATTCGCTCAGCTTCTAAAAGTTGCACAACAGCAGTGGACAGGAAGGCACATTCATTTGTTTTGTCTTTTGCCGATTTTCTGTAAATGTAATCAAGTTTGAGCTACATATGGATAGAAACCTGTCAAGTGACTATTCTCTCTCTTTCTACTTCATCTGTATCAGATGACTATCAACCGTGGGCTTTTATTCATTGAGTTAATCCAACCAGATTTTGCCTTTATGTAGTTGCTGTCTGTTTTCCCCTCTGCTGTTGGAAGCCATAGATTCAGTGTAAAGTGCGTCCAGGTTCAGTGCTCTGGTTGAGTTCATCAGAGTCCATTCTTCATCTCATCCACATCTTCAGCCCATAACCACCACCAAGTGTCTCGCCTCCATCAGGGGGTTTCCTAATCAAGGCTTCACCGCCCCACTTAAAATATAATGACATCACACTGTGGCCTAATCGCAGAAAGAAGACTAATATTTATCATTCTGATTGTGCACCCTGTCACCTTACTAGCTTTAAACAGTGTTCTGATTACCTTATTTTTTGCTGAGAACAGCTTGTTTATTTAGTTATGGAAAAGAAAAATATTTCTGAGTTTGTATTAATATTACCAACAAAAATTATGGATTTCTTCTCCAAAACCTACATAGTGCCCCTTTAAAGTTAGTCCACCTGTGTTTAAGCTAACTAGGTTCTAGTTTATGTGAGGCCATGAAGATTAAACAAAATGATAGTCAAAGGTTTGTTATAGCAGAGAGGATGAAGAGAGGAAATATAGGAAATAGGGTTAAGAGGACAAAAGGGAAGGAGTGGTAGCACTGTGCATTAATAATCTACTTATGCAAACCTGTGCAATAACTTAATCCGCCACTTAAATGCAATAATCTAATTTAATTTAACTGCTAATTTCTGCTTATGTCATTTATCTACTGTATAACAACACAATGCCATATATAGTCCTATATATCTTTATTTATATATATATTCATCCTCTATACAGCTCTCTACATTTATCTTATTAGTTTTTTATTCATGTATTTATTTATTTATTTATTTTATTTTCCGTGAATTTTATTTTATCTTTTATTCTTATCTCTACTTAATATATTATATACATATAGTTAAGAGTTTATTGTTTACTGTTTATTTATTGTCTACTTCCATATTTAGCTAAGAGTTTATTGTTTTACTGTCTATTGTTTATTTTCTATATTTAGCTTTATACCTCTTTTCTACCTGTAAGCTGCTGGAAATCCAATTTCCTTGCGGGAGTCATCCCAAAAGGATTAATAAAGAGAAGTCGAAGTCGAAGTCGAAGAGAGGGTTTTTTCTGCTCACATTTATGCCTGACTTCAGCCACTGCGTTTTCTCATCATCCCCTTCCGAGTGCCAAACAACATGAAATCTCATTCATCTGAGGTGTTAGCATGATGAATACGAAATTATGGTCACCTCTGGTTTGCTCCGCTACAACCTCTACTGTGACTGCAGTGAAGCAGAAGTAAAGGAAATAAAAGCAAGAGCACAAAGACTAGATGTTCAGATATTTGAAAAGTGCTGGAAGTAAAGTCAATTTTCTACGTTAAGTTTCAGTCAAAAATGACATTGAAGCGTGAGACCACCAGCTGTGTGTTTATAGACCACCAGGATATCTAAAGCTCGTGGTGCCAGATGAGATTTAAAAGCTCCGTGTTTACTGTTTCCATGATGCTGTCGCCGTCTTGCAGTCTCTCACCCGGCGCAACCAACTTAACAAACAACATCTTTGTAAATTAAATCAGAGGACGGATTGTTCTCGGCGCTTTGAGAGATTCTGAGCTCCTTGAGCGGCTGTCAAGAGGCCTGTCTGGCTATTAGGGGCTGGACGAGCGGTTTCTGCTCTCCATTAGAACTGTCAGCCCGACTGAATGACTCTCTTTAATCACTTCAAATATCATTTCACACAAGGAATTTCAATCCCCTCCAGAGCCGCGGAGAAGACAAAGGCACATCAAGTGAGGCCCCTGCGAGAGCAATTCGCAGGCTGGCAGCCGGGAACGTCGCACGCGAGGAATCGAGGCTTTTCAGGGAGAGGACGCGCGAGATTGTTTTGGTGTGAAACAGCTAAATGGGGAGAGATGAAAGAATCAGGATTTATTACCGTAAAATCACATTGAATTTGACTGCTCCTATCGGCACAGCGCCGAGTATCCCTCCTTTGATTCATGATGTGCTCTCGTATCTGTAACACATCCTTTGAGCCATGATTTTGATATGACCAAGTGATTCCTCGTGATGGATCAGATCAAAGACTCAATTTTCTGCTTGTCTGATATTTCAATGTCAAAACTATTTGCAGAAACAGGTTTATTTCGGCGTTCTTGCAGGCTGACCACCCACCGGAATAACCATGAAACTGCACTGATGCTTGCTGTAAATCTCTTCTTCCTTGGATTTATATCATACTCCATCCTGTATTTACACACTTCAACCAAAGTGAATTCAACTACCACAAACCACAGTGTTACATGTTCTGCTTGCGATTGCTCTATTATTGACCCATAACCCTCACTCAGGGCAACGGTCGAGATGTTGAGGAACTCGCTGATGCAGTAGCTTTTCTCCAGGGGCTATCAGTTCCAACATACACTCTTATTTATACAGCAGCAGGCTGAAGAACTATCTCTGGCCTTTTTTGAATCAGAGGGGTCAAATGAGACAGAAAAGCGAGGAAGTTTGGCTGGAGTGTAGGTTGGAATTATGCATTTTTGTTTTTTCAAATAGACAGTGCTTTAACGCGCTAAACGCTTTGACTTGCAAAGGGGGCATTGAGTTAAGTTTTATTTCATATTTTAAGTGCTGTATTGTAGGCAACTGGACTTGTTTCAGTTTCTTGAAGACGTTTCACCTCTCATCCAAGACGCTTCTTCAGTTCTAACTAACTGGAGGGGAGTTGCAGGCTCTTAAACTCTGTGTGGGAGTGTCCTTACAGATTCCCTAAGGACACATGTGAGCTCTGAGTTTCAGAGTTGTTGGGTCCACTCTGCGCTCTTGGATGAGAGGTGAAACGTCTTCAAGAAACTGAACCAAGTTCATTTGCCTACGATATAGCACTGAGAAATACCATGACCTGGATGACTGAGAACCTTCATCAACATATTTTATTTCATGTTAAGACTCTATCAATGGAAGATTGTTTTTCCTTTTACATATTTAACAGTGAGCCAAGAACTAGCTCTTGCCAGCTTGAGGGCATTAAACTCAGCAGTAAGAAAAGCCTGTGTAAAAAAAAATCAAAATTACAGAATTATGGTGAACATTAAAATGTAACATTACAATTGCACAAGCAGTCATAAACAGTGTTGGGCAACTACACAATAAAATAACTAAATTAACCTGCAGAAATATTGATTTTATTGACTCTATCCATCACTTTAGTTTCTCAGCACATCTCTTTCTATGGTTTCTTACAACAACTCAAAATCCTCCACATCCAAACACCTCATAAAGAATAAATGAAAATGGCAGGTTCAACCAAAAGTTGCTGGTTTTCATTTTAACCTGTGTAGAAAAAGAGAACAAAATATTGTAGTTTAACAAGCAGCTAGCTAAACATTTCAAGGTTTTCACTTACAATCAGCAGCGAGCTTAATGCTAGCTCCAGTGACTTTATGCAGTGCACCCATCCTCACAAAGCAGCTGTTGAGTTAACTGTCCAATTGTGAAAAAATACCTGGTGATTCCTGAATGTAGGATAACTAGTAACCATGCTGGTTATCCTACATTCAGGACCAACCATTTAACATAACCAACCATTATGTTAAAGCTGCTGTAAGTATTGTTGTCTGCATGGTCCCCGAGCAGACAGGATCGCCTCTTTAAGGCCTTTCTGTCCTGACTGGATAAAGAGGGAAGGGGTAGCATAGCATCTTGTCTCTTTTACTGCATGAGTGGGGAGGAAAGACATGGGTTACTGACCATACACTATAACAGTGATTACTGTTGGAATACAGAGCTGTCTAACACTTATTTTAATAATAATATATGACTTACAGCATCTTGATACAACTACCTGGGGTTACGTTGCACCAATCTAACACATCGCAGACCATGTCTCTTGACTGATTCAACAGCATTCTGCTGGGAAGAGTCAACGTAATCTGTAACTGTAATGTGTTAGCATAGCTGAATATAAAATTGCAATCCCTGTCATTGCTGGTAAATGTAAAATTTCAACATGACCTAATATCAAAACCACTGAATGGGTCGATTGACAGCAACTCCCAAAACAAAATACCATGCCAGACCTTTGTCGATTGGTGTAGGCAGGAGGACTACTTTGTTAGGCGAGTTAGAACTAAAGAAGAACTGAAGAAGCCTCTTGCATGAGAGGTGAAACGTCTTCAAGAAAATGAAACAAGTCCAGTTGCCTACCATTTAGCACTTACTTGCTGCTTTGTTAGGTTAAGGCAGTAAAAGTACTTTGTTAGGTTAAGGAGAACATTATGGTTAAGGTTAAAATCACTATGTTACCTCCATAACTTTTGTTCCAAGCACACATTACGTACATTTGTGTTGTAACTTGACAGTAAGTTAGAAGAACTCACCACAGACTTCTAGTTTCACACTGGACATGAACAGTGGTCTTCTGAACAAAAGTGCTTCTTTAACCAGACTGTCCACCCCCCCAAACAGACCGTTTCCTCTTTACACTACTTAAAAACATAAATAAGCTGCTTCCAAAGTCAACCTATATATCTGTTTTGGTGATGATGGCACGCTGTAAAAGTTAAATCACATTACTGCAATGCACCCTGGTCATAATAACAGTGAACTGATGGAATGATGCCAGTAAAACAGCAATAATTACCTTAAGTTTGTTAATGTGAGCTAACAACTGCTACAATCCATTGGTCATACCAGACCAAGTTAATATATGGCAACAAAACCTATAAGTGTTTAAGTTATCTTCATTTTTTCAAATGTTACTTTGTCGTGCTTTCATTGAGAGCTACTGAACACATCACCAAGTGATGAATGTTATTATGTCTAACTGACAGTTAACTGTCATTGGCAGTCTGGGTTTTTCCTGTCATGAACCGGAGGTCGCAATATCTATTACCTCTGTCCTTTTCAACCTTTGAGAAATGATGGCCCATGTTTCTGTGTGAAAGGACATGGCTCCAGCATCAGGCGGCACATCCCTCTCTGTCTCTGCTGGGCCTGCCGGGACCTCTTAGGTGACAGCGTCACTCGAGCTGAGGTTGAGGGCTTCCTCCAGCCGGCTGCTTGGCTGCCTGCCTGCCCCTCTTCCTCCAAGCTCAATGGACATTGATCCCCGGCAGCGACACTGTGTCCCAGGGAGGGGTAAGCAGATACACCTCGTTGCCTCCAACAATCATTCTGCCCCTGTAGGGACAGGTCGTGGTAAATTAATAGTGTGCTTGCAGCGACTAGATATTGTTAATGTATTTGCTATTGATGGAGTGAGATAACATGAGTAGCTTCAGCCTTACTTAACACAAAACATAAATCCTCCAAGGCCATTGAGGAAGCGCAGTATGGGCAGTGAGTTATTCCACGCTTTTAGCGAAGCACACCACTGACCCATGAATTTATTTCTTGAATATAATACCACATGCAGTTTCAGAACAAGTTTAGCTCATTGAACTCTACATGATTTCATCATACAACTAACGTCAAGTGTTGAGTAAATACAGTCCTTCTTTGGAAGACATGATCTGCTCTCTTGACAATTGAACAGCAAAGTGGCAAACACTATTGAAGAGGAGTGTGGAGTGCAGGAAGTACAGGGAGCTGAGAAAATCACCCACTAGACCTCGCAATTCTCTACGTGAATTCATGACAATCTTCTTTTAACTGAATGGATAAAGTTTCCTTGAAGATAAAACCTTCACTGTATGACTCAGTACTTTATGCATTGTCCTCACAAGGAAAGGTGAATATCCTTCTACACCTGACATATTTTCATATTGCTGGTAAAAATATCATCAAGTCATCCTGATGCTGAAAGGTGCACTTTACCTAAAAAGTGGGGCATAATCCACTTGATCCTTCATAAGAGCTGTCACAGTGCTACATATATATTCTCTAAGCCTACTTTGAACTTTTGGATTTGACCGGCTTTGGTGTGCTGTTACATGACGTTTAAGACGGATCTACTTTAAACTTTCTTTCAGACGAAGGAAAATGAGACCTCCTGGTCGGTCCATTACAAATTTGCTCCACAGCTGCCTGCATTCCCATGATGCGGCTTACGTCTAGTGCTTTTTACCCTCTCCTCGATATTTCCTCACACAGGTCATAGTTCAACATGTAACGGAGCAGTCCACGGCAGCAAGTATGTATTGCAGGAGCTGGTATAACACACATTTGAGCCAAGTCCATAGACCATAGAACACATGGACATGAAGCTCAGTGTTCTGGCTCAAGATGTCGCCTGACTTGAACTCATAGCTGATCCAAAAAATGTGCAAAAAAGTGGTACATGGATGAACCTGAGGGGCATAAGGCCAGGTTACTCAAAAATTCCCATATAGCCTGAAGCTACCAAAGTAGCTAGGAATAACAAGCTAAGCTAATTCTGTGGTCAGAGGAAAAGTGAACATCTGAGGTTCCTGTCTGATGGTGGGTTTGTTCGACCCAAACAGCCAGAATACCTAATTGTACATTAGCTAGTGTAGTAGTGTAGTAAACAAGTGACAAACGCACCAAGGGTCTGTGTGTCTGTCAGTGTATGTTCAATATACGCTCTGACTTAAGTCAGCACTCACCAGGCACTCCACTTCTTCCTCTCAACCTCCAGTGTCTTTTTTTTTTTTTACCCTTCCTTCTCTTCACATTCATGAAGTAAAGCACATTTCTCCTCCAGCCAGCAGTCAAGTCAAAGAGAATTACAGAGCGAATGGATTTTGGCACGTCCCTGGCTCACTTCTGTGGAAGTTGAAAAGCGAGAGTGAAGATATATCCACTTTTCAATCCCAGAAGTTTGGAATTAAACTCTGTGCTCTCCTCTGACCAGTAATTGGTTCCAACACAGTACTGAATCCAATGACTATGGGCGGATCTTGGATTTTTCTGAGTAAGGGGCCATCAAGGGGCCACAATATTCATAGAGAGGCCAAGTATTTCTCCAACATTCTTGCACACAATCCCCGTTTTGGTAAGGTGTATACATTTCACCAGTCACACTATGTTCAAACACTTGAATGTAATTTATACGATATACGAACCAACAAAAATGAAAGCCATTACATTAAAGTTATGGTAAATCTTATCACTATAAGGTGAGGGTTATGACGGCTCTTATTTCATTGTGTATGTGTGTGCATGTGCACATGTGTGTGTGTGTATGTATGCGTGCATGTTTTATTATTTTAGTTGTTTATTCTTGTAAAATAAAATAAAAATTTGATCACAAAAAAGAAAATGTTCTCCGTGGATCTTTCAAATCTTCTTCTTCTTCTGTAAGCTTTATTGACGCCGGACATTCCTATTTGGCTCATTAGCGCCACTAGTGTTTGGAGATGGAATTGCATCTGATCATTGCTCTCGGACAAAGGACAGATAAGTGACAGGACAGGGGCACTTCAGGGGGCCAACCAGATTTCAGCTGGGGCCAATGCCCCTGTGGCCCCGCCCCTAGAACAGCCCCTGACTATGGGTGTTTATTCCTCCAGAAGTCGCAGGCTCTGCTGATGGCTCACCAGCTTACCGGTCGCCTTAACATAATTTAAGAACGTGTGTGATTTTACTCGCTTTGGTAGTCAGCCTCCAGTTTCAGGGAACTGCAGCTTTTGACACCTGAGCATTGACTCCCTCTTCCTGCACCAAAGAGAGCCGCTTGGTCAAGTCAAACATTCAGGACTGAATGATCTTAGCAGTGAGTGCATCAGGGTTTGTAGCTAGAATTATCATCCTCCTACAACTATCACCTCTCAGCTCTGCAAAACATTTTAGATTTTTCTGACGTTTCTGTTTCTTCTCTCTGACTTACTGTTTTGGTTTTATGGCCCCAGACTATTTTCTCACTCTCATCTGCTTTGTTTCCAGAGATAGCAGGCAGCTGTTCTCAGGGAAAGAGCTTTGATACACTCACAGTACAAAACCACCCATCAACACACAGCAGACAGACAAAATTAGCAACTACCTCCTGAAGACAGTGGAGCATTTAGCAGCCTTAGATATTTCCCTCAGGAGTTGTTGGAGAGAAACTGGGGGGGGGGGGGGGGTTCAAATGCTTCCATCTCCATCGCTGGCATTTATCTTACACAAAACTTAATTCCCTCAGACTCCGAGTGCATGCCTGTGCTATTTCCAGGAAGCCGTGCACAGCAAACTTGAAAAAGACACAGCAGAGAGAGATTCACTTTTTCACAGCACCGCCAGCCAACCTCTGCGCTTCAATGAACACCTACATGAGGCCTCTGTGCGCTATTACGTCTGCTGGGTCACAAGGTCTGTGAGCGATTTTCTCTGGTTATATTAGGAGTGAATACATACTGTAGCTCCGCATTCTCTGAATAACGCCCCACCCCATCCATCCCTCCCCACCCAGCCCCCGAGTAACCCACTTTCTTTGAAGGAGAGTGAAGGGGACCCGAAGCTAAGGGAATGAACATCAAGGCTGGTATGTATGTTAACCAATCAAATTTAATGGCTGGAACTAGCCATTGTATAAAAAGCTCCCATACTCCTTTGAGTGTGATTATAGAACCCCATAGAGTCCTTAAAAAATGTTGCGTTGACGTCGTGCTCACACCATGGCCTGAAAAATGCCGCAATGGTCAGCACTGCAGGATCGCAACAGACCATTGTGCTGTACTACAAAATGTTAATGTTGTGTTGTTGCCACCATTGGCTTTAATGTAAACATAGAGGCATTTCCAATATATGTAAAGTGGTTTTACAGCTACATGAAACACCACTGTGTCATTGGTGATTTTCATCCAGCACAGCGCCGCAGCCATTGCCCCCTCACAGCAAGAAAGTTTTGGCTCTTCATGTGTCTCCAGTTTCCCCAGGAACTCTAAAAACATGCACATCAGCGGAATTGGACACTTTGAATTGACCAGCCATTTGTCCAAGTGTGTGACAGACTGTAGGCTTCTCCGTGATGTCGTCTACATTTTGCCCAGTTCATGCTGGATTAAGCTCCGGCCCCCAACACAATGAGCCGCACGGTGAGGTGGTTGAATAGTCTAAATGTACGAACATGGAAAATATTGGATTAAAAAAAAAGAAAGACACTCTTGAACATTCATTTTTTTTTACTGCCTTTTCAGAGAACAAGACAAGAGAACAGAACAGAGCAGAAGCATGTTACAATCAAAACATAGTGTTGCCAAGCTCCAAGATATTTTCAGCATCATCTGGCTTCCTACTGTAGGGCAGCAAAGCAAAATGTATCCGTAGTGCTGTATTATACCCGATCATGTAAACCTACAGGTATCTGACTGGACATCAACTGGAAGCCAAGAAGAGCAAATGTGCAATCTTACTGAGGAAACAAACATTACAGCCCGGGACTCATGAAAGCCAGGAATCGTGAGCTGGATTTAATTATTCTTGGGCCTGAATTATTACAACAGATTCCGCCCAAACCTCTCAGCGGTCTCTGGCCATGTCACAATATGCCCGATGGAAATGCAGAACCATTCATTTCGTGAATCAGGATCTGAAAATGCTGCGATCGGTTTCCAAACAGAAAACACTGTGCAGAAACCTCCTCTCTGGTTACTAGCAGAAGGGCCTTTTAACACTGCTTTTTGCATGTGGTGACACTTAGAGAAAGAAATGTGAATTTTTAATTTCAGAACCAGAAGTTCCAAAAACAGTTCTTTAAGGGGTAATGCCACCATTTTTATACATATATGTGTGTGTACAGGTCCTGGGGAGAACTAATGCATATGTGAAAAAAGTAGAGCGAATTATGTTTTTGGCTCCAGAGTGCCATCTGATCTGATTAATTACCCCCAGAGATTTCACTCAGTGGCTAAGTTGCACTGTGGGCAATGTAGTGCTAAGTTTTGAAAAGCACTACCCTAGTCTAGTGTTAGACTCCCGTAACACTAATGGACTGGTTATGAAACGTTTAAAAACAAATTGTCATAATTGACACAATGCCTTTTTTTAAATTCTTCTTCCTTTTTCAAAACCTAGTGCACACATTACCCACAATGCAAACGCATCAGCACTGAGTGACCTGAGCAGAGGCGATTAATAAGATACCATGCAGCTTTCTCTGGAGACACGAAAGGCTTTATGCTACTTTTTCACATATGTAGAGATACTCCCCAAGACCTGTAAACGTACTTTGAATATTGTGGAGTTACCATTTAATGATTAAACTACCTAACCTTAGTACATGTATACATGTCACGACAGAACACTTTTTTGAAGACACCTCGCTATAAGGAACCTTCTCAAAGCCAGCCAGGTCTCAGTTGGTGCCCCAATCTCTAAACTGAGCCAAGCCAAGCCTCACAGTGTAAAATGGCTCTAATGAGCAGCTGCACATGTGCTAACTGCCTAAAGGCCTGAAAAGCAGAGTTAGAAGTTCCTGGCACAATTCAGCCAACTTCCAAAGTACACAGAGAAGGGAAAAAGTCTGAAGAGGTCAGAACATCGGGGCTGACCCGGATAAAGGCAAAAAGCTGTAACGCATTTGATGGTAAAGGTCAGAGTCACAGCAGTTATGGTCGAAAAAATGTTTTCCTGTAAACTGAAATCCTTTTTCTTCCTTCCTTACACTCTGACTGCCGTTTACAAAATTACAAGAGTTGTTCAGTACGAAACAAGTGTTGCTAGAGTTTTGACCTCTGCTCACACCAGGAAAAGTTTTAATCCATGCAGCTTTGGAGAAATATGTCCGGAGGCTTGGTGATGTAATGACTAGACTTTCAGAACTAGTAAGTGAAGTGTCTCTGAGTTAAACACCAACTCGCTGGCTGGCTGGGCTCGCGCTCATCAGCCACCGTAGCTCTATTTTCTCTCTGATTTTGTTCAACATTTCATCCGTACCATCAACCCCTGTCTAATGTATACAATAGAAGAGTTGCTGGCATTTGGACTAAGCAAACAATTTCTCTTTTGCAGAACAATCTTTTCTCCAACAGAAGAGGGTAAAATAAACCCTCTGACACATCGAATGGATTTCAATACACTAAAAAAAATGTTAAATGCTGCTTACACCATTTAAAATGCTGGTGTGACCTGGCCTCATTGTTTTGGCCTGCGCTGTTCTGGCGCCTATCACGCACGTTGTTAAGAACGAACAATGCCTGCATAGTGTGTTGCATCATGCATACGTGTGCTTTCTAAGGTGTTAGAAAATCATATTTCTCTATTGTATATGTGCATCCACTTCAGTCAGGTGTCAGGTCAACTCAGTGTTACCGGAATAAAGCACATATATAAAAAAGAAAATGATAACCTGTTTATAAGGTTGAACAGCACAGATAGCACATGCAGCTAATAAACTAACCTCTCTGCCTTTGGCCCAAAAATAAACTAACTTTTAAATGACCCTATTCATTTATTAGTATATGAATACCCAGAACATAAAACATCTATGTTTCAGCAGTTAGGTGGAGCGTGGTGAACTCCAGTTAAAAAGAGCAAGTGGCACCACCACCTCTAAGTGTTCAAGCGTGAGTGGGCTGTCAATCAGGCCCACTTGATTCCAAACATACATTTTTTAAGCCCTGACAGCCTTCACAGCAAAACCATCAAGACACACATTTCACAGAAACTTTACATAGTCAGAGCCAGTATTAATTTCTGTGTACGTAGATTCACAGGGGACGACGTTTACAATCATAGAGGAACATTTTATGATGAAATCGTCCCACATACTGAGTCACCTCCACTGAGCAGGTTGTGTCTTTAACTCCCATCCGTCTGCTGGACGGTTGGTTGGGTTGTAAGCACGATTACAGGAAATTTACTGAGCTGATTTCCAGTATCAGCCCAGAATAGACCCCAACAACTTTCTTTAACAAACATTTTTGTTAATATATTATACATTTTATAGAAAAAAGTCAGGCATTTATTGGTTGGTGGGCCAAGGTGGACTTACATGCTCCGCTGAATACCATTCCACACTGTAGATTTTAACAGTTGACTATCTATCTATCAATCAATCAATCAATCAATCAATCTATCAATCAATCAATCAATCAATCAATCAATCAATCAATCAATCAATCTAGCTAGCTAGCTAGCTAGCTAGCTATCTTATAGCTATTGATATGTTGCTATGACTACCATTAGATTACCACACTACCACTAAAACATTTTAAATAAGAAAAATGTAAAAAATGTAAAAAATGTAATCTGAATCTGAGATATGCGTAGATATACAACACGATAAAAGACTGAGATTAGAACAATACAGTAAGATACAAATGATATATAAGTTGCGCCTCTTACCAGAGACGATGACACCCGGTTAAAGTGGCGTTTAGCATGTTGAGGACTATCTGTCTGAGAGCACATGACAACACACCTCTTTAACGGCGCTGTTGCTTATGAATCTGTTCACATATCACAAAAAGCTGTACAAGGAGAAAATGTTCCACTCCACTGCACAGAGAAAATCAGTCTCTCTCATAATAGCTCTGGGCAATTTCAGACCACACAGAATGACAAGGGAATCAATTTTCCTGGTTAGGTTATAGATGGATTTTCTTCACCCGCTCTTTTCATAAGAAATAACTGAGATATGTTATATAAATTATCAAGAAATCCTCAGCGGTGTTACATATAGAGGGGCTACACACCACTCCCCTTAAACCTAATGAATATTTTCATTAGTGTACTCTACATTTAAAGAGCATTCCACACATTTGAATTTGCTGATCATAGTTTACATTTTGGACAAAAAAAATGGGTACTTAAAGCAATCTAACAACACATTCATGTGCACCGAATATTGAATTGTGGATAATTGTCCGGCGATCCTTCACAGAGGCCCGCGGTTAACTCGGCTCCACTGAATAATGAAGTGATGGAGCGTTAGATGGATCCAGCCTGACCTCATGTGGAGGAAACTGTACAAGGCAGTATACAAAAACTACAACATGGTCTAAATAAGGGCTGAGGCTTTGCATTTTCTAAATCTTTTTTTGCTCCCTATTCTGACGTGATATGCAGCCAACGGTCAAACGACACATGCAAAGATAAAGAGGAGAGTCATACTGTCCAAACGGATCGCTCTGAGTGGTTAAAGTTATCAGTTAGGCTAATGAATGCACCGCTTATCAAGACATGTTAACACAGTTGTCATCAGGTAACACAGGAGTGGATAAATGCATGAAGAAGACAGCCGTGAGCAGAGGCACATCAGCAGGTCGGTGCTCAAGGCCACAAGGTATTTTCTCACCCAGGTGAGGCGTCAGTGATGTTAATCGTTGGTGAGTTCCAGCTGGTGAGTGACAGACCAGATAACTGATTTACACTGGGCTTTTCCCTCAAGGACTGATTAGTAAACTGGTTAGTCCACTCAGAAGCCAGCAGTCTGGAGAAACACTGTGGAATTACAAGTTAATGTATAAGTGCGTGATCTGTTTATTATGTTTTGAATTATTCATTTGGAATATTGACAAAAGCTACTCCCTCAGCAAACAAAGTGGTGCCTTCAAGGCTCCATTTACACCTGGCGGTAAATTAATCTGTATCTGGAAAGATTACGTAGATAAGGGAAAATGCATGTTAATGCAAGCTGCAAATGTATCACGATCATATCTGCCTCTCCACATCTGGAGGCAGAGGGGCTTGTTGGGACCGTAGGTTAAACACAATCCTTGTGCTTTTACACTGATTTGTTTCAAGGTAAAAGAAAACGAAGGATGGTGTTCATATTTAGGGAGAAAGAGAGAAGGCTAATGGCACGAACCTTTAACTGATGATATTATTTCTGTTTTGTGTTATGACCGTGCCGAAAGATGTGTTATCCAACAGAACTTCGTGAAAAATAAAAGCAACACAAGTGGGATATGACTGATATCTTGTAGAAATGTATAATGTTAACAATATGGACGGAGCAGCTTACACGCTACTGCTACTGCTACTGCTACTCACCTGGACAACCTGATAAAATCATTTTGTATGCAAAGAAATTAATAACTTCAATAATTAAAGGTGCAATGTGTAAGACAGTTGTTTGTAAAATATTGAGTTAACGTTGATTTGTCTTTGTGAGCTTACAGTGCAAGACAGATTTAAATCATTCTATAAAAGAAATTAACATAAATATTGGGGATAAGCAAATAGCAAAATATGCCTTAAAGTGCTAAAGGTTCACAATTAGAATATTAAAATAAGAAAAAGGGACAAATTATTTAAAATGATAAAATGATAAAAGAAAAACAATGTCGATTAAGAACACATGTTTAGGCACATCTGTGCAGTCACTGACTGTGGAATATTGAAAGGAAAGAACAGCTATCAATGGCAGTCTTTTGCTATTACATAAATCTTTTTGCTTGTTGACACTTAAAATGGCTCTAAATACACTTAAATCGATGACTTAATCATTTAAACGAAGGACTGCTCACCATTAACTTGATTTTTGATGATGTCACGTTAAATAAATCTTTTGTATGTCTGTCCAAATTGCTGAGACTAATCTAAATGTAATTGTGTTAAACAGATTGTAGGGCCAATACTTTCTTTAAACAGATAGATTGCTCAAATATGACTGACAGTTACCCTACATTTTCATTGAGAATGATTTTTGATGATGAAATACAAATTAAAGCAGGCTACCAAACAGAAAAAGGTGTTAAGTATAATCTGAAAACAGATAGTAACCTTTTAATATCATGTAATAAAATAAAAAGCCCCACGGCATCTTATTATTAGACATTCAGGTTCATTTGGGCAGTCATCGACTATGGGATATTGAAAATTAAGAACAGCTATTAATGAGTTACATAAATCTTTCTCATGTCTCTCAAAATGACTGAGACTAATCTAAATGTAATGCAAGAAACAGATTGTAGATAGGTTGCACTTATGCAGCATTTTCATGGAGAATGATTTTTGATGAGGAAATACAAAGAAAAGCTGGTTACCAAGCAAACAAAAAAACAAAACAAAAACCAGTTAGTAAGGTATTATTTGACAAACAGCAAGGTGTTTGTGCATAGACTGAATATGATGTATTCACACTGATAAAGTTCACATAAAGTTTAAAAATCAGCTCCAACCCAACTGGACGGATTAACATGCAGAATGTTAATCCATCAGTGATATAATAATCCAGTAGGTTAACTATAGGCTTCTCACTACTTTTCTCAAAATACGTTTAACTTAAACTTTAAACAGAGTTTGACACAGAACTTGTTTCTCAAATCGAGTATTTTTTTTTTATTTCTTTTTAACTCTTGTGTTTCCTGCGCTGAGTCAGATGCAGCTGGACGTCAGGTGTAAAATGTAAATGCAATTATTCCGCTCGCGGTAGGCGGGGCTCTGTTGCCATGACAATGACGTCAATGTTGGTGTCGAGTAACCAAAGGTCAAAATAAAGACAAGTGAATGAAAACGGAAGGAAACTTAACAGGCTGCCAGGAATAGGACAGAACATGACCGAATCGACTCAAACTTCACGCTGACACATCGCGGCGGGCGTCGACCCTCATGCTGCGCGGGGATCATCGTTTTTATTCGCCGGTAAGTAAAACGTCAGACAGCAGAAGGTTAGGGTCACAGACGAGCTAACAGAAGCTAGCCGTGTCAGCGAGCTAGCTAGCCAGCCTAGGTCGTTGGCTAACAGGAGCTAGTGCTAACACCTACCACATTAACATTGTTTGCTCTGGCAGGCTGCCCGACGAGGCAAAGTTACTTTAACGGCTTCGCAAGCGGCAGAAATGCACTCACGGCAACTGGAGCTTGTTACTGAAGGCTATCTCGCTATTCAAGTTAGCTTTTTTCAGTGTTGCAGTCAAGTCCGGATAGGACACAGTAGCTGGCCTTGCATTAGTGAAGGTTCCCCAGCTGTTTAACTTCTCTGACATTACAGAGCCGTTACACTACAACACTGTCTGATTACTGTGTATCTAACCTCGGTGTTACAGCTAATGTCATTGCTGCAGGTTAGTTTGACATTAAGCTAGCTTGTTAATCTTTGCAGAGCAGTGCACTGAGTTCACATAAACAAAGTTTGTTTAATTGACTCATAATTCATAGTGACACATAGCAGTTGCTCGTACATCATTAGTGTTAATAGATGCTTGGCAGCGAGCTTGAGGTTGAATAACCCTGTGCGTTGTCATTGAAAGTCGTCCTCAGCATCAGTCAGTCTTGAGCAGGGTGATGGTAATGAGGTCAGGCTGACTTCTCTCCTTCTGTATGTTTTAGGACAATACAAGACCACAGACCACAATGTCTTTGACATTGGAGTCTGGATTCTCTACAGACATCATCTACAGTGACGCTGCGTTAAACTGGCCAGATGGCCATTTTCCATAGTTTCCTGCCCTTACCAGGTTACACCTGCAGGAAGGAGCCCGCACAGCTTTCAGCATGCACGATAGAAATATCAACATTTAGAAAAGACAATGTCTTCAACTTTGGAGTCCTGCGTCTAATGTTTATATCATCCATTACTTGTCCAACATTGTGTTGCCTGAGACTGAGGTTACAAATGCACACGGTAGTTTGGGGCTGTAAACATCCCCGACTGGAAGCTGTCTATCCACAGAGCTTTCAGTCTGATGTTTACCGCCACCGACTGCCTCCGGCTCCACAGCAAAGGAAGAGTGAGGTAAATGTGCTGTGTGCGAAGGTTGTACTAATATTCAGGCTATTAACCAGGCCTTGTAGGTCGTGTTAGTTCCTAACTTAGTGATTTGGTGGCTTACATCTTCAACATCAGTTGTTCAGATTCAGTACATGTAAACATCCTACACTCAGCTGTAATCGGTTGCAGCAGAGGCTGAGAGAAGGTTGTTTACTTGAACTGGCTGAAAGTGACACTTTGGCATGAAGCGAGCCGACCAAAGGGCATCCACATCAAGGTCATGCGTCACAGGTTTATCAAGTCAGTTACTCCATAAAAAAAAAAAAATACAAGAATTTTGAGACTGATTCAGTAAAACTACCAACATTTGTAGTGGCTGGATACTTGTAAATTTGTGAGCGTTGTTATTTTTATTTCATACTACTGTGAATAGAAACATTTTTAACATTTGGACTGTTATTCAGACAGCTATAGAAGATGTCATCTTGAGCTTTGAGATCTTTTTTGACATTTCATATACTATTGATTATAATAATGTTATTAATAAAAAAAAATCATTAGTTGCAGCCATAGCATACTAATTGGATCGTACGACAAGTGAAGTTTATGCTCATTACCTTCCTTCCTTGGTGACTGTGTGTGGTGTTTTCATGTTTTTTTTTTTTTTTCCTGCCCAGAATAAACAAAAGAAATATGATACTGTGAGCTCTCTTAAAGTAAGTAGTTGCCTGCTGAGTAATGATGTTGACTGCTGGCATTAAAAGTATGCAAGGCAGCTTAAATATGTGATGTTATCATGATGATAATCAATCATCTCTTCTTTCCTTAACATAAGGTGTCTTGTGTGAACCTTTCTCACGCGCTCCTGTCGGTGTAATGCAAGTGGTTGGACATAAAAACGCTCAAATACAATTAAAAGGGAATTTTTGTAAGATATAAAAACATGGGTTTTGTAAAACATTAAAAGCCAAAACACAGGAGAACAAGATTAAAGAACATCTGAGGTTTGTGTCAGTGGATGAGCTGCACTTGAGCTCCAACAGATTTCCTGTTCCTGCTTCATGTTGACCTCTTAAATAGAGTCTATAAATAGAGACTCTGCCAGGGCCTTACTGAGCAGTCTAATTTCTGGATACATCCATTAATCAGCATGAGTAGGTAGGTTGATGAGTAAATGAGGAGTTTATTTTTACCATAATTTGTGTCTGTGTTATTCCAGTGCACAACTTGATTGTTGACGTAGTGTTAGATAGCTGTGGTGGATTAGCAATACTTAAAGACTTGTTAACGACAATATATTTCGTATCAGTAGGTTGTTGATTGATTTTTTTACTCTAGAGTTGTTTACAGTTTTATGACATTTTGTGAGAGCACAATAAAGATTTTGTTAGTAACCTGAATGTTGAAATCAATAAAAATGACATGGAAAATCACAATGTATCTTGTTTTCTTCCCTTTGTTACAAGATCTCTCAGACTATTATAGTACAACCAAACAACTCGCGATAAGAAATAAATTAATGACATGTTTTCTGTAAAATATTGTATATTATATACGTATATTGCATCAAACCAGTAATCTTCAGATAATCATAAAAGAGTGGAAAATATAATGAAAATGTGTTTGATTCAAATAGATCAATGTATGAACTCATCTAACACATGTATGTATTTAAAGATTCAGTTATTCCCTTTATGCATGATAAAATAAAAAAAAAACTTAGATAAAATAAAATGTGTGCAACAAACTGAAGACTAGATTCTTACCATGCTCAGTCAAAGTGCTGCACAGACCATATATTCACCACTAGATGTCAGACTTGTCCTACTATTCGATCAGGATTGCCCTTCGTCACACAGCTCACTGTCAGTGGTGAGTTACTGTTCTAGGAAGGTTAAACATGAGGCGCAAGGAAACAGATAAATTGCCTGCATGACACGATTGTGTAGACAGTCTGGCTGGATTCCGCGCTGACAGTATGTCTAAACTGTATCCTTTTGTTAAAGCATCACGGTTGTCAGTCTCAACACCGATGGATCTTTGTTTTGTCCGTCTGGTTCAAAATGCTCTTCATTTACTACTGCTGCTACTATTCATACTGCTACAGGTGGCAAAGCTGTCTTAAAATCTCCTCTTTCTCAACGGGCTTAGAGCTAACAATTCTGCAGTGTAAGATGGTCACACATATTGAAGCCTATGTCATTACTGGATTGAAGTTCACGCTTATATACTAGTCGCTATCCCAATTGCACATCCATTTTCAGGATGTGAATTTGTCTTACCTAAGTTGCCGGAAATCAGCTCAGCGCTGTCTCATGTTTCCCGGTAATCACTTCCACCTCTTGATGTTTTGGTTTAAACAGGTATCACGAGACAAAAGGAAATCCAAAAAACAAACGGGTGGGTTAGCATTTCGCAGCACAGATTATATGGTCATTACAAGGAGACTACCTCAAGTGTTTCCAGGTAGGTCACAGCTTCAAACATATATGTAAAGCATTACCTTGAAACAAAAGGGAATGTTTTATGTGTTATAATACTGCCATTGTAGCAGTTTATCACTGTCATGTATAATTGTTTTTATTCTGATCCAGGTATTGTACTGATCTAACCATTTTGTTGTTGGCAGGTTACAGTATTTTTTTTACCAGAAGATTCATACATTTTGCCTTGTTGCTATCTTTAAATGTGTTCCCTCATATAACCCAGATTCTTATACCCATTAATAACCTGTTACACAGAAATACAGCCCAATATTGCAGTGCGACCCTTTTTTGTTTCTCTAGCAGAGGTTTTTCGTCTGCTCTGTCCTTACCTGAGATTGGGCCTTAACACTGTAACCTACCGCCAGCAGTGTTCTCTGGCAGCTGGAATCACAACTGCCTCTGATGCATGGGGACAAATCAGGTTAACTCACCATGATGTGTTGCCCGGCATGTCAGCACGGGGGGGGGGGATTCTGGGTGCACGTTGTTTATCTCATTTTGGGGTTTTTTCAGCTTTATTAATAACAGTGTAGCTGCTTTAACCTGAATAAGCTACGTTTAGTTATTTTCCTGTTGTTTACCGTCCTGATAGACAAAGACAGGAAGCCTCTGCACTGGTATTCTGCTCACAACAGACAGATCCCTCGTTGTATTGCTTAACCAGTCTCACGTGAAGATTCATTGTTTTCCATTCATCGCCACTTGAATCAGCTTGCTGCTTTTTGAACACGGTTTATGTATTTCCCCTTTATTTTCCCCCTTTTCTCTTTTCTCCCCTTTTTTCCAACCCAAGGCGTTTGCCTCCTCCTAAAATATTTTACAAAAAAAAAAAATTCTTCTGGCAAAATGTTTTTTTTGTTTGTTTTTTTCATTTATTTAGATCCCCTCTCTCGCTGTGATGATTCCACTTGACACATAATTTTTTGATGATTTATTCATTTGTTTCAAAGACAAAACAGAACAATGATCCACATAATCCTAAAGCGTACGTCCATTTTCCTGTTGTTTTAGAAGCGCAAGGAGAACATCTCCGGAATGAGAATCAAGAAAAAATGATCATCTTTTTTTTTTACTTTCTGCTGCGATTGGACCTTATACTTCCAGCTTGTAACCCAGGTAGCTTGAATGAATGAACAAATGTATTTCAAAATTTCCTGACATACAACAAACAGAAATCAATCAAGAGTCCCAAGTGTTTGTGATAACGTTTTTTAAACGGTTAAAAGGCAGCTAAAAACCCATTCTGTCTAAATCTGTTCATCGAAATCCAGTTGACACGATTTGCCCGGATCGAGCAGCACCTCTTGCTCATGCATGCGCAGAAAAAACATGTTGGAAATAATCAAACATTTCCACCATAACCTCTTGGATTGTCAACTGAGGGCAGCTTGCTATCATTTTCTAATAAATCATCGAGTTAATGAAAAGAGTTATCAGGGATTTGTTAAAGAATGGCCGGATAAATTAAGGGCCCCGACAGCACGAATGATTCACCTTGCATCAGGTGCCAGCTACTCTGCAAAGGTCTCTCTGTCATTTTATGTCAGAATAAAGCTGTAAACAGTGTCTGAGGCCATGCTGCGTCCAAATGACAAATAGCATCAATTTAACAGCTTGGTGAAGCAGGCGGTGTTACACTTTTCCGGCATTACTTTAATTACAAACTGTACTCACCACGGACTTGTTATTGCACGAAAGGCACTAAAGCATCAATAGCACCAATAACTGCATTCCTCTGAGAGTTAGGCTGCCAGTGTACACAATACCAAAGTCATATTCACACACCCAAATGCAACTTGTTCATCAACTTTATTATCAGTCTCATCCGTGTGGCAAAATGGTAAAAAAAATGTCCAGGTCATGGCTGGCTCATTTTCACCAAGCATGGTAAATGTTTTTTTTAAGAATATCAGCATGAACTAAACATCTAAGTAAAGGTTTTTGTTTTGGGTTTTTTTTGCCAGAGGAACGCGGCTTGGATTTTTTCTCTTTTTCCTGAACGTCTGTGTTCCCCTCCACAGGGCACCTTCATCACATTTTGCTTTGAAGGAGGCAGGTCGCCACTTCCATGCACAATCAGGAGCTAGCAATTCAAGATGCTGACAGCTGTGGTAGTGTTGTGGGACAGGTCGCGTCAAATCTAATCAAGTCACATCCACAAGGGTTTTTGTGTTCAGCCCAGCAACTCAGAATGTTAATGTCGAACGCCAGAGACAAATGCTTACGTTTTTAAAAACAAGTTTTCATCTCGTTGTAAGGATTTTGCGGAAAAGTATTGTCTTTTGGTATTATCATTTAGCAGTGGAGACTAAAGGACTCTTTTTCTGAAACAAGATCTGTAACCCACTCGCGTTAATGTACTGGGGGCTACATGTTGTCCACCAGAGAGAGCTGTTCAGTCAATGTCAGAGTGTGTTTAGTCAAGCGGCTCCTCTCATTTCTCTGTTTTGTGCCTCCTCGTCTCCTCGCTCCTCCGTCCTCCTGTGACCTGGAAGTCGATGTCAGCACACCGTAATGAAGGATGTCTCAATTCCTGAAATGCTCTCTGAGGGGAGAGGAGGGAGGACAGAGGAGGCCTTTAGGAGGAACTAGTGTATCCTTAGCGGAAGTCTTTTTCTGCACCCCTTTTATTTAAAATGTATCGAGGTGTGTATGACCCAAAACTCACAATGCCGAAGCACAGCTGAACGAAATAAGTATCAAAAGTTGTCTGAGGTCCTCTGGCTTGTTGCTCATGTTAGCCTGATGACAGGTGCAGAAAAACATCCTTCAAACAGAACAGTGAACAGAACACTGAATGTGACATCGCAGCCAAATTATTCAACTAAATGGGATTTGTTCATATGGTCAAAAATGATGGATTGGGGCTTTAATAATAACACTAATAATAATGATAATAATACATTTATTTTTATATTTTGCTTTTCAGGGTATACAATATACAAACTTAACAGGTTAAAAAGCAGAGGTAAGAAAAATAATATGCTAAAAATACAAAGAAAGAGACAAGTTACATACATATACATACATTATATAACTTCATACACTTTAAAGGATAAGCTCGCCCAAAAACGAAAATTGCTGATGCAGCCCGTGCTGATGGAAAGTGGGGTGACGTTTGACAGTCCATGAAACATTTCTGGCAAACTTCACAGCAAAACAACGTTGCATCATTCTCCTAAAAAATTGAAGTACATAAATGGGGACTGAAAAACAGTAAAATGGCTCCATATAGCTGGACTGGCGTTATCCTTCAAATTGAGTTGGAAAAAACGCTTTTATACCTTGGGTGCGCTCGTGCACCATAACAAAAGTTTTTTTTTTTCGTCTAAACTGAGGCTTTCTAAATAAAACAGGCTTTCGAGTCTCAATTTGCTCTATAAATGATCTCCTATCAGGGTTTTGCATGATTTATATACAGAGAGAAACATCAGCACCCTTTATAAAACTTGAGTTTTTGTTGCTCCGCTAGCTTCTGGATAATACTGTACTCATGAGTTCCAGGGTGTATGCCAGTTTTAAACTTTTTGTCTTCGAGTTTTTCCCAGTAATGGCTCCAGTTTCCATCGTCGTCTGCTCCGTAACCGAACACATGGACCTGGGAGGACAAATACAAACATGTGCCATTATGTTCAGATTGAACCATGAGGCCAGTCATACCATTCAATCAACTCAGTGGCAGTATCAAGGTTGGGGCAGGGTAAGAGAATGGTGTCACCTGTCAAAGGGCTCAGCACGTTTCTCCTACTTTGGGGTATATGTTTATTGATAATAAAGAGCATCATCTGAATATCAATTGAAGAAAGCTCTGACGAATCATTCCAGCTCTGCTAAACTTGACCTGTGACCTAAGAGATGCCATTTTTGTCCAGAGGGGCACTTTTAATGCAGTTTTAATGCTTCCGTTATAAAGGTGACTTAATGCTGTCCTGCGTCGATCATATGGAAGGCTCTGACAAACATATTTTTTCAGACATTGCAGGACTTATTTTAGAAATTTAAAACCTAGTGAAAGCCTGCTGAACGTCTCCCTAAATCATTTACTTTTGCTTGCAATTTCGCTAAGCAAAATGATATTTGCATCTACCTAGCAACAGTGTTGGCTTTCACAAGGAAAACCTCCAATTCTAAAATTAACTCACCTCATCACAAACACGGAGGGCCAGAATCAAAGCCATGAAGCCGGTGGAGGGATACTGGCCCTTCTTTGAGAGCCAGCTGTCATGAACACACCTCATAAAAGCTGGATTCACCACCATCACCTGTTATAAATCAGGACTGGCCTTTAAACTTATTTTCGCCAGGTGTCACATTTTTGGCCAATACAGGTAACTGTCGAATGCATTCAAAATAACTCACCAACTCCTCGTTAGCTGCGATATGGGATTTTACTGGCACATATGACCTATTGAAAAGACAATAAAATGACAGTGCTTTTGTCAGTAAAATGATATAACAGGCACCCCTGTTAGAAAACTGTTATTCTTGATTTGAATTCTCTTCCCAGGAAGTACATATTTCGATTTAGATAATAAAGCAACTTGGTAAGATTTAGCTTAGATTTAGCTAACACAACTACATATTTTTGGTTTAGCTTAAAAAGCAACTTGGTTAGAAAAAAAATACATATTTTACCGAACTGAACTACCTGATAAGGTTTAGCCAACAAAGCTACATATTAATGTTTAGCTAACAAAGCAACTTGGGTAGACTTAGCTTAAAAAAATACAAATCTCTGGTTCAGATGACACAACTACTTAGTTAGATTTAACTAACAAAATTGGTAATTTTTAGCTAACAATACTACATAATTAGGTTTAACTAACAAAACAATGTCGGTTAAACTGGCAAAAAATATTTGGTTAAGTTTATAAAAGTACATATTTCAGTTTAGCTCACAAAACTGCATATTTTGGTCTGGCTAATAAAGCAACTTGGCCGGATTTAGCTAAAAAAAAAACATATTTCAGTTTAGCAAACAAAACTACTTGGTAGGTTTAACAAACAAAACTACATATTTAGGTTAATAAATATTACAAAATATTCTCTCTGTTTCGGTCTCTCTGTATCCAACACTCTGGACACATGGGGTGGACAAATGATCACATTTACTGTATGTAGTACATAAAAATATGTCTCACTTTCCATAAAATCCTGTGGTGAAGGCCTTCATGAGCCACTCAAGATCCTGTATCTTAAAAGGCACCAGCACGAGGTGAGTGGAGTTATCCAAGTCCACGGCACTTTCCGGATACATGATGTGATGAGTTGTTCTGGTGCCGACATCTGCTTCATAGCCTTTGGTGCGGCCATGGTTAATTCTAAACAGTACAGAGGGATATACTGTTGGTCATGTGTGTCAGTTCATGGCAGGAACATTTTTAAACGATTGCTTGAATTTGAATTTTGTGACATTCAGGGAAATGTTTTGCATGTTTGTCCCGCTGTTTGTAATAATTCATTAAAGGATTAAAGGACGTTTGCCCAAAAAAAAAATTTCCAGTCAGCTTCTCCTCAGCCCCATGCTGATGGGTAGAGGGAGCCATTTTACGTTTTTACTTCCTGTAAGTCATGTGAGTTCCCATCTAGCTCAGTTCTCAAGGAGAATGCCACACCGCTGTTACGCTCCAGAAGTGTTTGTGGACTGTAAATGTCACTCGACATTTCCATCAACATCAGGGCGAAGAGATGATGACTGGATTTCATTTTCAGTTTTTGGGTGAACTGTTCCTTTATCCTCCTGACTACCAGGAAAACAGTCTACAGTGGACATCGGAATGCCATACATGTGAAACTGAACCTTGATGGCAACCAAGGTGCTTCTGAGAATGACTCCCTGTCTTTTCATTTGAAAAAACAGAACAAAGTGGAGGAAATAACTACAAATGTCCACTACAGAGGACATTTTTAAAGATTTAAATACTATGCTAAAATACAGTTAAAAAATTCAGACAATGTTTTAATGTGTTGTTAAGAGACTTATATAAAATATGCAAACAACATTTCAAGCCAAGATTTGCTCAGTAAAAAGTATTATGCGCTTACTTTTCCTCTTCCCATAAAATGTGCTTGCCATTCTCCTAAATGAGGAAGAGAAAGGTACCAAAGCCCCACCCCTTCACATTTGGTATCATTGAAAAGCCCTAAATGTCCTCTGTAGATAGCAAAAGGAGTTAATTTAGTAGTATGCAGTGGGTGGGAGATATTCAGGTTTAGAAATGTCCTCCACAGAGGACAAATTTGAACTACTGGTAGTCAGGAGGATATAACAGCTTTCCTTAGCCAGCTTATTTACCTTATGACAATGTCGTGAGAATCTATTTCCGGTCCATAATGCGATCCTTTCAAGTTCACAGAATTCCCCACCAGAGCACAAGTCCTGCAGCGGTTAGGGCGGGGCTCGGACAGACCTGGACAGGGTGGGATCATCTCAAACAGCCTGCCCACTGTCTCAGTGTAGGCACTGAAGTTGCGCCGCTCAAGCTGTAAACGCTGACACACAAACAAAACGTACTTTGCTGTTACACCGGTTATGAATTGTGTGATAACATCCTATTGTGACACTAACAAAAAGCCCTGTTGGCCCTGTGAAAGGCTGAGACTGTTTCCTTGTAAGGTGACGTCTTACCTTCCACCAGTTGAAAGCATCCTCTGGGAGCTCGTAATCTGCAGACAGAAAAAGTTCCACAGATTCGCAGCAGTGCATCCGCCGCCGCTCGCTTTCTGATAAAAGTTTAGTGCAGGGGCTGGCGTCCTGAGGCAGCGTGTATTCTGTGAACCTTCTTAGAACATATCCTCTCAGAATCACATCAGTGCCAATCATACAAAGCAGTACAATGAGCGCCTTATTCCGTAAATTCATCTCGGCCCTGTGATGCTCCACAATCTCCCCTCCAATCTGCGAAGAGCGTATGTCGAAAATAAAAATGCTAGTCTACATCCATGAATCAGAATCAACCCTGTTGGCTGTAGCAGTCCCATAAGTGCCTTTTTTATTAATCTGGATTTTCAGAATAGCTCTGGATTTTTTTAGGTTTCAGATCACCTGTTGTGCGAGATGTTGAGAGATTCTGAAGCAGCATTGTCTAATTATACCTGAAGAGACTTTTTTACATTACCCTTGAAAGGGCAATGTCTAATTGGTCCTGAATATGCATTGTTTCGTTAACTCTGAAGATGCATTTTTTTATTATCACTGAAGTATTTATGAGATTTGGGATGGTCTGGGACTAGCTGTCAGGCATTTTCCTGCCAGTTTTGCTAAAAGGTAGTTTGGTACTCGAGAGTTCACTATACAAGCTCGTCTTTATATCAGGCAAAAACAGCTGCTAGTCTCTGTGAAATGAACATCACAGCAGGCAGTATAACTTCCATGAGGAAAAACACATTTTTCCTCTATTATTATTATTATCATTATTACTGTCAATATATTGTTATTATTTATATTGTCATTATTGTTTTTTAGAAGCTGTTAAGATAGCGTTCATAAGAACTTCAGACAGTAATCATAAGAAGTTGATGAAATAGTGTTCATAAGATAGTATTAACAATAATTCCATTCACTTATGAGCCAAATATACTTTAGCAAAAACACAAAAATCACATTGTCACCTAGATTGATCAAAAGCATCATCGGTTAAAATGTATTATAATGTTTTAATTCTGATTATATTTCGTCTCACCTGGTCAGCGTCTATCCTCAACTGGTTGCATGCCCAGTGTGAAGTTTTACGTCCTTTTAAGAGTGGGATTGGCCCGTCTGTGGAACTGGTTTGGAGGGGATGTGGTGTGTGTGCAGAGGTGTCCAGTGTCCATGCATATTTATGATGGATGGTCTCTTTGGGAGTGTCGGAAGGGTTGGCCACCATCCCCGTCACTATTTGACGAGTTTGGGAACCAGAAGTAGACTTGTAGTCAAGACCGCCTAAACCGAGACCAAGACACTACCAAGACCAGAGAGTATCAAGACCAAGACAAGACCAAGACCAAGACCAAGACAAGACCAAGACCAAGACAGACCAAGTCAAGACCAAGACTAGTTCAGCTCAAGACCGAGACCAAAAAAAAATTATTTTTTTTTTTGCCATTTTGCACGAGTTGTAGAACATAAGCACCATACTGGGTTCAGCTGCTTAGTATAAACTAGTGCAGTGCCCGTAAGAAAAATGTATTCCTATAGAAAAGTGGGAGGTTAAGCAGCTTTTTCATGGATGGCCAAATGAGGCTGTGCTTGAAGGTGGGACGTCAGGGATATTTAGGTTTGTTGTGAAATCCGATATTCCAGGGTATAATTGGCCGTTTTTGACTATTAAAAACTTTTTACTTGGTGTCATTATTTTTTTAGCACAACCTCACATGTGACTGTAGAGTTATTTTTTTATTTTGACATACTGTATTAACACAATGGACCTAAAATCACATAAAAACCTAAAATTCGAGTAGAAAAAGTTAGATTTTTTTACTGTGAAAACCACAGATATGTTTACAAACCATTTTTTATTACCTATAATATAAACAACAATTTATATTTGCATTATATGTGCATACATTTTAAAAATGTACAAAGTTACATGTAACTATTTACATTCAAATGCAGGCAATGCTCATTCAGCAGTCTCCTAATTGTTTTGACTCATTAAACAAAAAAACGACTCCACTACACACTAAACACTACATAAAACACTAACTATTCACTCCAAACATGCTAAATGTCACAAATCTCTCAACTCTCAGTATCGCTGTCTACACACCGACCGTCGTTGCCTGTCATTCATCTGCTTACTTCCCTCCCACAACTTCCTGTTCCTCAACAACCAAACTTGCTGCTTTGACACTTTCGTGACAAAAGCCCGTTTTTACCGTTTCTTCCTGCACCAGACACAAAGCAAACGTGACGGCAATGTTCGCGAAAAAGCGTGGCGGACATTATTTACCCTAAGTCCGGTTTTAGACGTGCCGGTGAGTCCGGTCCATCGCCTTGATCAGGAGGTGGGCTGTGTAGCTAGCGGATAGCAGCTAGCGGCTAGCAGCTAGCTACACACGAACATCCACAGATCTGATTCCACTTTGTTGTCCGCGCATCTCCGGATCTCCTCAGACCCGAACAGACTCGGTCTGGACTCTTTTAGTCTCATTAATCCACAACAGTCAGCTTAGATGGACAGAACAGAACGGGACCGAACCGCCGGCAAAATCCCGGTCCAGCTCGCGCCGCTGCAGGTATAAGTCTGTTGTTTCTTGCAATCCAAACAAATGCGAAATAGCACACCCTTGAACCACGCAGCAGCCATGTTGAAACTCTCAGGTCAGTCTGATCGTGATCCGCAGAGATATTTGAGGAATACACACACACACACACACACACACACACACACACACACACACAGACAGACAGAGGTTACTCGCTTTTATAGAGAGATATGAGATTGTATTATTTCAACTACACGCACAGTAATACAGAGACAGTGCATGTCTTGTGTGTGTATGCAAGTGATATGAATATCAAGTGTACAGTCTAAACATCAGGTCTTTGCATTTTGAACATAAATCCAATCCAGTATGACACATAAACAGATCATCTCTGTATTTGACTTTATCTTTTGCATAACTGCAACACTATGCCTCCTGTCACACTTCTACTCTACAAGGTCTGATGTTGTTCTCTACAGAATCTGTAGCCCAAACCATTCTGCAGCTGTAGTGGCACGATAGCCTCATAGGGCCACACAGAAGAGGACTCAACCGTGTTAACCACATCACACATTATACATACATGTACCACATCATATACCACATCAAACATTTAATAAAAGGACGAGCGCCAACGCCGTCTGTGTCACAAAATGCATGTGATTGGTACCACTTGAAGGGGGCGTATAATGATATAAAAAACAAAAACACAAAAAAACAAAACAAACTGTGCCTGCCTGGATATTATAGGTTACAAATCCCTTGGAGACCGCTCGGCCAGTCCGGGACATTGAGAGACCGAGAGACCCGAGACCGAGACAAGCCCGAGACCAAAGACTGTCGAGGCCGTGACAAGACCAAGACCACAAAAAAGTGGTCTCGAGACCAAGACCGGTCTCGAGAACTACAAGTCTAACCAGAAGTGACAGTATATGACGAGTTGGGAATGAGACACAGCAATGAACTTTTCCTACAAATAAGACCTTTAAATATGTCTCCAGTAGTTCATTAAACTCAATCTGCATCTGATCAAGATCCTGGCAAAACGTCTCTCAGTAGCATTGCTGTTGGTGGAGTGCTCTGCTGACCCGGGGACAGACACAGAATGTTTACATTATATTTGCCTTGCAGGCACATGCAAACACATTGAACACTGGCCCTGAAGGTCTCAGAATGGACAAGATATGATTTACGACTAATGTAATTAGAAAAGATTCACATGTATCACCAAAAAAAATGGATCCCAATGAAAAATCTTAAAAAATATATTTGAATTTGAGTACTGGGTTAGGTTAAGGTCTTACCACAGCTGCCTGTGTGACAGTGTGCTCTATCTCATTGCATATGTGTTATACTGATAATTAAATCAGATCACATGCCACCAGCTCTTTTAGAAGTACGCAGACGTCTTTGGTTATGAGTTCAGTGTGTACCCGAAAGATGTACTTGAGTGAAACATAAAGATACTGTGTCAAACTGTTTGGTTAAAGTGAAATTCATCCATACAAATAGTGCTTGAGCAGTAGTCTTAAGGTAGCTGATATTAGATGTACTTAAGTTTCAAAAGTTATTTCCTGACCATAAATATCACAAGGTACATCATACACATATTTACATGTGTGTTCTATATGTACGCTAAGCTGTGCATCAGCCGATCAATTCTGTGTGTTAGAGCAGAAGCACGGCTGTAATTTCTCTGTTTAGTTCTGATAGTTGCAGAGAGGAAACACCTGTGTTTTTATTTTTCTTTGAATGAGACTCTCCGCATTCATCGACATTACGTTGGAAACAGGGCTTACTTTGCCACAAAGTGTGTTGTAGCCTCATTGGTATGGTTCAAATTAATTAAGCACCGGAGGTACCATAATCCGACTTTTGCCATCTCCAGAAATGTGAATACAGATCAGAGAGGAATGCATGCATGGCCGCACATTTGTGTAATATAAAAATACACAGATGAAAAAATATGGCTAATTCTGTGTTGTTGCTGGTATTTTGCGCCAGGTCCAGGCTTTTTTTTTTTTTTTTTGTATTTTAGAGATCCAATGTTAAACTTGACACTTATTCATTTTCATGGTCTACTGATCTAATGCACAGATAAGAAAGGCTTGAGAAAAGGAATGAAACGGAATGTTGATATCCTGGCTTCAAAATAAAAAGGAATTTGTGATACAGAAAACTTGGCCAGTAGAAAATGTTCCATTGTTTGCAACAATGATGTGATGTGATGATGCTGGTAAAGCACATACATTGAATACAAAGCCATGCAAGACCCACAAGTCTTTATCTCCAGTCCGACTCAGTAGCTACCTCCATATCTGGAGTAGTCGAAGAGAAAGAAAGAAAGAAAGAAATAAAGAAAGAAAGAAAGAAAGAAAAAAAGACGTCCAGTCTGTACATAATATTTGTTTTGATGCTATCATATTACATAATTCTATAGTTTCGGTCCGTGGGTCATCCATTCAATTATTTAATTTGATCTGGCAAATGAAAAATGAATGCAGTGAGCAGTGATGGTTCAGGCGTGTGCAAGCTGACCAATCAGAGCAGACGGAGTATTAGAATGGGAGTTCTTAAAGAGACTGGAGCTTAAACAGAGCATCTCAGACAGGGGGAAAACAGAGCTGCAGGACTGGACGGTATGAGAGGCCAGATGTGTTTTTTGACATTAAAGCACGTAAAGCTACTGTAATAGTAACTCAAATAAAATAATGAATCTGAGAATAATATGTCTCCTTTAGAGCTGCACTTGCAGGCTCAATTATTAGGGCAGCCTCATGGAGCTGCTAGCATGACTTTAGTAAAAAAGTGACATCTTCACTTACTTCTCCTGGTGGCACTATTTAGATCATTCTGTTACAGCAGATACATATGAATTAGGAATCTTTAGGCACTTATAAAAAAAAAAGCATTTGGGATTTTAGCTGAGTTAATTAATACTGAGTGGATGAAACTACAGAGCTCTCTCTTTTTTTCTTTTTTGGCCTGACTGCTGCAGGTAAACATTCATCCCAGGCATGTAAGGCTGAGATTTCTTCACTGGAATGATTGGGTGAACTCATTACCGTTCTTGCCCCCCAGCAGAACATTTTGAAAAATATATGTATATATATATATTAATACGCGTTCATATTTTTCATCGAGTTGAGAGTGTGATCCAACAGCTGTTAGTCATCAGTTTGATAGGAGCAGAGGGGCCAGGCTCTTCCTCTGAGACACATCCATCAGTCATGGAGGGGGAATCGCCCAAGTCCAGCAGGAGAAGGAGCCGCGCTCAATTAGTTCTGGCTCCAGCTCTGTCCACCTGATCTATGGGACGCAATTAGAACAGAGCCCAGCGAAGGCCTGGTCATTTTTTCTGGCTCGCCGAGTGCGCCGTCATGACTGCCTTATTATTTTCATAGTTTTTGTTTCATGTAAGGAAGGTCGGGAAATCCCTCACTAAGGCACTTTATTGTGACAGTCGGTGTGGTTAATCTTTCCATATAGGAATATGATATCACACACAATGAGAGAAGAGAAGAGATGTAGAGAGACTGGATAGGATGAGCTGGTGGCATCATGTGTCGAAGTCTTTCAGCATACAGGGCTTACAGGGCCTTTACGGTATGTAGTACGATGCAAATGAGAGATGACAGATTCTGTTTATTGAATGTAGTGTAAGTGTTTCAGGCCACCTCTGTCTCCGCTTGGTCCTTCGGACTGAAAGATCTCGACAAACCACAGGGGTGGTGTCGTGACATTTTGCACAGACATTCACAGTCCCCAGAGGATGAAGCTGGCCGACTTTGTTGATCCTCTGACCTTTTTATCCAGTGCCACCAGCCTCTCTTTTCACCTAACAAGTGAAAATGTCCCCCATAGGCTGGATTCTAATAACTTTTGATATTTTGATCAGCATGTACGTTGTTTGGTGCTAATCAAGTGAAGTGTAGCACGCCATCAAATGAAGTCGAGAGCATGATATAATACTGATGTTAGCATTAAGGAACTGCTAGACTTGTAGTTCTCGAGACCGGTCTTGGTCTCGAGACCACTTTTTTGTGGTCTTGGTCTTGTCACGGCCTCGACAGTCTTTGGTCTCGGTCTTGTCTCGGTCTCGCAATGTCTCGGACTGGCCGAGCAGTCTTCAAGGGATTTGTAACCTATAATATCCAGGCAGGCACAGTTTGTTTTGGTTTTTTTTGGTTTGGTTTTTTATATCATTATACGCCCCCTTCAAGTGGTACCAATCACATGCATTTTGTGACACAGACAGCGTTGGGGCTTGTCCTCTCACCCCCCCTAACCCCCCCCCCCCCCAAAGCACGGTCACGGATCCATGGAGGAGGACGCAAAATGTCGGTGAATTCTTCAGTTGTCAGGTTTGGTATTACAGACCATAAAGAGTTTGTTTGCCACACAACGAACGCTACGGTATGGTACGGTGTCGCTGCACACAGTCTGTCAATCCGTGAGAGCACACACACACACACACACACACACACACACACACACACACACACACATAAGCTTGCTCCCTCTCGAGCCTACATGATCAACATGCAATGTAACCTTATTTTATTATCATATATTTTATTTTATTAAATATTTGATGTGGTATATGATGTGGTACATGTATGTATAATGTGTGATGTGGTTAACACGGTTGAGTCCTCTTCTGTGTGGCCCTATGAGGCTATCGTGCCACTACAGCTGCAGAATGGTTTGGGCTACAGATTCTGTAGAGAACAACATCAGACCTTGTAGAGTAGAAGTGTGACAGGAGGAGCAGGCATAGTGTTGCAGTTATGCAAAAGATGAAGTCAAATACAAAGATGATCTGTTAATGTGTCATGCTGGATTGGATTTATGTTCAAAATGCAAAGACCTGATGTTTAGACTGTACACTTGATTTTCATATCACTTGCATACACACACAAGACATGCACCGTCTCTGTATTACTGAAATAATACAATCTCATATTTATACTAAGCAGCTGAACCCAGTATGGTGCTTATGTTCTACAACTCGTGCAAAATGGCAAAAAAAATAGTTTTTTTTTTTGGTCTCCGTCTCGCTCTCGGTCTTGAGCTGAACTAGTCTTGGTCTTGACTTGGTCTATCTTGGTCTTGGTCTTGTCTTGGTCTTGATACTCTCTGGTCTTGGTAGTGTCTTGGTCTCGGTTTAGGCGGTCTTGACTACAAGTCTAGGAACTGCTACGCCTATAAGGGCAGCCTTACAGAGCTGCTAGCGTAGCTGTCCACTCAGAGCCCCAATCCAACCCCTTGCTCCTACAACATACCTCTACCCCGTAGGTAGGGTGAAGTGTTAGGGTTACCACCTTCGATGGGATATGACGCCCCAAATGATAGATAGATAGATAGATAGATAGATAGATAGATAGATAGATAGATAGATAGATAGATAGCTTTATTAATCCCAGAGGGAAAATTAGGTCATCATAGCAGCAGGTACATTCAAGTACAAATACAATAACATGTAAGGGCAGCAAATATGGAAACAATAAAGTACTATGTACAATATGCAAAAAACAAGTATTATGTACAATAATATGCTTAAGCAGTTAAAAAATAAAATAAAATATTAAGGTAAATAAAATAAAATGCTGAGTTAAGTGGTACTTAAGTTGCAAGAGAAATAAGGTGCAGTTTTACTTACATTAATAATAATTCAAAGTGCAATAAATGATGTGTGTGTTTTTGCATGAGCGTTTTAAATCGTTTTTCAAACCTGTTGAAAAACTGGTTGAACTCTGCTCTCTTTGCTTGCTGTTCATTTCCCTCAGCAGTTCCTCCATGTTTCTTCTGGAAGTGGGTAATCTCCCTCAACCCAATCCAAATGTCCCTGGTGTCATTTTTCTCCAGTTCGTCTTCCAGGTTTCTCATATAGTTGACCTTACCCTCCCAGATGCTGTGTTTAAGTTCTCTCATTGAGTAGGGCCTATAGGTCGCTGGTTACCCAAGGTTTGTTATTTGGGTAGCAGCGGACCTTTTTGGTGGGGATGGAGTTGTCCATGCAGAACCCAATGTAGTCAGAGATGCAATCAGTTAGGCCATCAATGTCCTCGCCGTGTTGTTTGTACATCCCAGTCAGTGGCTTCTCGGGGTTCCTGCAGTGATTCCATGGCCTTACTGTCACTGGTTGCTGCTGAACCACCTTGTTGTGCATTTGACAAACTCGCAAAACACTGGAAGTGTGGATGAGAGATGAGAAATGTAACTAAAGTCCAGCAGCAAAGTCACTTCACTAGGCACCAGTCCTTTAATTTCAGTGCAGACTGGCAGGGGAGGCTCACACGTTGCTAATGTTAGCCTGTAAAGCTAACACTAGTGGCCAGGAAATGAAACTGTCCTCTTTTTTCATCTGATGACTTCATTGATAGCTTGAAGTTGAGAATGAATCGCTAGCGTCCATGCTTTTCTTTCTTCACCAGATGAATTGATAATGGCATTGTGATGATACCAGGATTGCCACAGCGTCACGAAATCACAGCTGAAGACGGTATATTGAAAATGGCCGGTCACATCTGTTTGGGACTACTGATGACATGTGAGTGTCTTGAGGGAGATTTCAACCCATGGTAACTGTTCTGAGGGACAAGGGAGCACTCAAACAGCGCCCTAGTCTTTTTTTTTCCTGTTCTGATAAAAGTGTCCTTTATTCAAAAGTCGCAACAGCATTCATGGGAAAGGTTTTCTCTTACGGCTCAGTCATCTCTGTGGATTCAAACATGTAGCCATTTCTACCTAACTCTCAGCCCAGCAGGATGCAGTCTTGATTATTATTCCATAAATAAGTGCAAAATGAGCTCCAATTAAGAGGTAATTGCACTGCTGTTGAGCAGTAACAAGATGCTAATGAAAATCCCAGTCTTATGATGGGACCGGGAGATTGCTTTTAAAATTAGGCTGCTCCGCCAGTTTTGCTCTCTGAGGATGGAGGAATTAGACAGCATGGGTCTGGTTAAGGGGAGTCCTTGCTAATTACTCTCAAATCCCAGTGAAGTCCATTTGTGGCAATAATTGCTCTGTGATTGCCTTTGTACCCTCTCATCTCACAAAGCTGCTCACGATTTCTATTAGAATTTCTCGCAGACTGTGTTGCACGGCGCTGCTGCATGTTTTCTGGCGTGACGCTCTTAAAATGAGGTGTAAATAAAATACTACTACATACATCTACTGCTTAACTTTTACTCGACTCGTGATGGTTTAATGCATGAAGTTAACTCAGGATGTAGCATGAATTTCTGTTGTCATACCATTAAAGTCATAAAACTGTATTTTAGATTTGCTCAGCCTCTCTGAAAGCAGATGAACAGAAACACATGCACGGTTAAATAAAGATAAATACACCTTAATGTAACTGTAATTCATCTGACTTGTCCACATACCAGTTACTGTATTAAGTGATGGTCCGTTACAGCAAGTGTGAGCTATTGTTCACCTTTCATCACATTTGGACGTATCCTTCAGAATTCAGCTCCAAACAACACAGTCTCCATCATCCCCGCTGAATGGTGTGTTTGCCTGCTGAGTCTGTCTTTATTATTCTGTGTAGCACTGCCTCTGGTTCTCGGATAAACTAATAAAGTGATGGCCTCAGGTTCTCCTGGTCTCCTGTCATAAACTGATACATTGTGGCAAGAGTTCCTGAGCAATTTCCAACACTTTCTGTGTTTGAGGGGACGTTATCTGATGTCATACCAGCACAATGCAAAACAAATAGAAATGCAAAAAAGCTGTTACACTTTGGTAAGTTAATGCAGTATTGTAGCTAGCTAAGCTAAACACAGTTTCACGGTGTGTTAGACCATGGATTAAATTTACACCGGAATATCCCTTTAATGCCTTAAGGCTCTCGTAGATGTTTTTTAGATATTTGGTTTCCTGTTTCCTCTGTTTTGCCCAGCTCGTTCAACAGCACAACCAAGGAGGGAGAGCCACACAGCGACCAGTTAAATTGACCATACATTTATTTAAAGAACAGAATTGAAGTGTAGGGCAGTAATCAGTGGTGTGGTGAAAGGTGTTGGATGTACAAGGTGTGTGTGTGTAATTATAAGAAAACAAAAGAGCCAACAGAAGCCAACCAAACCATATAAAACAACGCTGGGGGCACCAGCAATCCAGCAGGGGGGGAGAGAGCCATCTTGGAAAGGCCATGCCTTTATAGATGAGGCCACCGGTGGGGTGAATCTCCCCAACGAGGTGTGAGGGAGACAGGCAGGGAAAACCTGGGAAGGGAGGAGCACAGAGAGGCCAGCAGAACACAAAAAGGCCAAGGTCCATCACACCACTGAAACACCTCCTCTCTGGCCTCAGATTGCAGGTGGGTCTGAATTAGTGGCAGTAATATAAGTAACTTGTTTGCGCTAATGTGTGAATGACTCATGTACGGAAAGGATTAGGGCCACATCTTCTGAGATTAAAGTCAGAATTCTGAGATTAAAGTTAGAATTCTGAGAATAAAGCCAGAATTCTGCCTCTCTGTAAAGGTTATTCACCTCATGTGTAGCCCAGAAGCTTGAAAAGAACAAAACCTTGAAAATGAGGTAGCAAGTTGCTTGGAAATCTAAACACACGCAAAGAAGCCATAGTTCTACATAAAAAAAATCTGTTTATATCATTCTTTATGACACTAAACCAAAAACAGTGCAAAAGCAATTCAAACAATGCACGTAATGAATGTGTACATTAAGGACCTACACAAACGAAGCCTTTCCTAATTTAAAAAAAAAAGGGGAAAAAAGTCTACAATCTACAGGTTGTGGTAGTCCTGCTTACTATTTATCTCATGTAGAATGGATGAGGGGGTGGGATGCTCATTTTGGGAGGATGGAGATTGTGTCTGGTGCTGATGTGGAGGGATCATAGGCGGCAGGACAGTAGGCTGTGTTGGCTGATACAGCTGTGGCATGGACCAGGCACTAGGTGTTGGTGTCGATGTTGGTGGGGGTGTTTTGGTCCAGGGTGGTATTGTTGAGGAATGAGGTTGACTGGGATGCAAAGCACTTGCAAGAGTGCCCATTATTTGCAGAAACATCTGGTTGGTGGCCTGTTGCTGTGCCTGCATAGACCGGAATCTTCTCTCCTCCGCCTCCTGTTGTGCCTGAAGTATCTTCTCAAAAGCAGCAGCTTCTTGAGCCAACTGCCTCTGTTCAGCTCTGTGTATATCCTCCAGCATCCGTCTACTGTCAGCCATGTGTGTACGTGCATCACGCACTTTAGTGTACTCCTGCAGAGTTCTTTTGCTTTGATGTGGCACTGTAAATCAGACCTCCGAAACCCCCTTTCCCCGAGCCGTTTGCTAAAAAGTGAGTAGATTTCGGTGTTTTTGTGTGTTGTCAAAAGTTGTGAGTTTATATAGTCATCCGACCAAATCTCTATGAGGCACTGCACCTCCTCACGAGTCCACTTCTGTTCACGATTACTCGGATTCATCTTGATCATGCTGCATGTTGTAGAGGCTATTCTACCCATAATGCAAAGCGCAGCTGGCTACGGTAGGTGGTTTAGTCCAAAACAGGCTCAATGCGTCCTGCAGTTGGGTCGGATCGAGGTTGGATCATGTTCCCACCACAAACAAACCTTACCAGAGTTTGTTTGGAACCGGACCGAGACCACCTCTTCAACAAGGTCTCTGTCCGGTTGTTTTGGTCCGCATCCGAGTGCGATTGATGTGTTCACACCTTCCCAAATAAACTGCACCAGGAGGATAAAAGCTCCAGGATTCGATTCAGGCGAACTAAACAAGGCAGGTGTTAAAACGCCCTTAATCTCAGAATTCTGAAAAAAACAGGCAGAATTCTGACTTTGATCTCAGAATTCTTACTTTAACCTAAGAATTCTGACATTAATCTCAGAATTCTGGCCTTAATTTCAGAATTCTGAATTTTTTCTCAGAATTCTGACTTTAATCTCAGAATTCTGAGAATAAAGTCACATGCGGCCTTAATCCTCTTCCGTACTCCTGTGAATGATCAGGGGCCTGTTTTTTTCCCACAGACAGACTGTAATACACCATGTCTCTATTAAAAGGCTTTATACTAGAAAATCTGCACTGCTAGATGCAACATGCCTGATACAACACGAGAGGGGGACCTTTTGTTTGCCTGAATTTGAACGTTACCAGCTGGTCTATCGCTGCGAAACCTGTGGGACAAAAAAACGTTTTATTCAAATACAAGATTAGTTTTGTCAGTAAACTATGAGTTTAAGTTTTGTTTTTATTTATGCATTCTGGGATTTCTTTTTTTTCAGACTTGCTCATTGATAAAGAATTAGAACACGGATGGATTTCTTAGTTAATACAGATACAGACAAATCTGTAATACACACTACACAAAAATGTACCCTTTTGTTTTTACTTGTTTTTCTCGAGTCGAAATAAACATTTTAACTTTTTTTTTTTAATGCAAGTAGAAGCTCATTTTTCTCAAGCTAGTGAGCACCTCTCCTTGGCCAAGATAATCCATCCACCTGACAGGTGTGGCATATCAAGAAGCTGACTAAACGGCACCATAAGTCCACAGGTGTGCTTTGGACTGCTCACTCAAAGATGTGCAGCTTTATCTCACAACACAATGCCACAGATGTCGCATGTTAAGAGGGAGTGTGCAGCTGTCA
This sequence comes from Sparus aurata, assembly GCF_900880675.1. Lineage (NCBI taxonomy): Eukaryota > Metazoa > Chordata > Actinopteri > Spariformes > Sparidae > Sparus > Sparus aurata. The sequence goes on along the minus strand of NC_044189.1, from coordinate 26,712,744 downwards.
TGCTGACGGCGGGAATGTCTACCAGAGCTGCTCCCCATTTATTTGATGTTCATTTCACAACCATAAACTGCCACTCGTGTCAGTACATCCAATTAGTCTCACACGGAGTGCATGTAACCACATCAGCAGCCCATGACCTCTGCCCTCGGCTTCTTCACCTGCATGGATATGTGCCTAGGCAGCTAATGCAACAGCTGGTTTGTAAAACCAGAGGGTCTCTGCACAGAAACTGTCAGAGAGCGTGTGGTATGGGCAGGCATGATGTACAACAAGCACAGGTGCTCCTTATTATTCATGTGGCAATCTGAATGCACGCAGATAGATGAGACGAGATCCTGAGGCCTATTGTCGAAACCGGTCGTCCACCAGCATCACCTCGTCTTGCAGCATGACAATACAAGAATCTGAAAACATCACGGTGCCTGCATACTCACCAGGCAAGTCAGCCACCGAGCATGTTGGGATGCTCTGGATCGATGTGCGCAACAGCATGTTCTACTTTCTGCCAATATCCAGAAATATCAGCCACTGAGGAGGAGTGGATGCACACCCTGCAAGCCAAATGCTGTTTTTTCTTAATCTTGCCCCTCTTTCCCTTTTTCTGTGACCACAAAATGCATAGTCTGTAAGTCATGTGATGTCCACTGTTCAGTGTCCTTTTAAGGTGGTTTCGAGATAGAGCTGCTCACTTTAGGGTGGAGTTTCAGAGGCACACCTGCACACTGACTGTGCTGTTTGATCCGCGTGTTTGTATGTCACAGCTGTCAGGTGGATGGATTGTCTCGGAAATGAAGAAGCTCACTAACACAGATTTGAACAAATTTGTGCCCAAATGATGAGAGTGCATTATTTATGAAATGATTGCATTTATGGTTGGGGGTTGACATCCATCAAAATGCATTCTCTTTGTCACCCCCCTCCTCTCCGTCATTAGTATCAGTGAGAGCGCATTGGGCACAGGGGTTGCCTAGTTGAATATGTTGGTGTGGTCTGCCTGCCAGACCTATTGATCTTTACCCAGCTCAGGTCTGCACAAGCTAGAATCATGGCTCAGAAATATAAGTAGCGCAACTCCTCTGAAGGAAGCAGATGGACTGTGATCGGCCCTTTTTCTCTCAGTCCCACGCTTCTGTCAGTTTCATCTCAAATCCGTAAGATTCTCTGAACTATCATCATATAAATACTACGTTCTAAACTATAATGTAGCATACACACGTCCTCTACAGATTCTGTAGTGTAATCTTCATGACCAGAAGTGACCAGAAGTGACAAGAAGCAACCAGACAAAACCACTTCTCTAACTGTTCCCACCACAGGGTTGTATTAAGTTGACACACTTCGTGTTTAGACATGAGCTTTGGACTAAGACAGGTCGGGGCTCGCTAGTTAGCATACTTACTTACACCAATCATAGCCATCATAATGGCAACCATGTTATTTATTGTTCTACTGATACATTTAGCTGTTTTTCTGAATGTTTCCAACTACAGTTTTAACAAATTGCCCCTATAATGCTGCAACTACCACAAAACTTAAGGCTCAGTGGACATATATCGGGGATTTATATTCTTTATATTTAACCTTTTTATATTCAAATCTTCAAAAGAACAATTCAGGAAAATGCGGCGACTGTAATTTCCACCAGTACGTATGTTTCATGTTACAACTGTGGCTTTCTCCTTCTCCCCTCTCCTTGAGTGAACGGGTTTGCAAATACGTGTCAGTCAGCACGAGGAGACGATTGCGGCGGCGGATGGCAGGCTCATCCCCGATGACAGCTGATGACACCCAGTGTTTCGACTTCAAGTTGTCTTTTCCACATATGCACAACAACTGTGAGTGAGTGATTTTTTTTTTTTTGCCTCTCTGTTGGCTTTGTCTGTTGGAATTTGTAAGTCTGGGGTGCCACTTTTGTTCATCCCAGACCCATTAATTTTCTTCTTCTTTCCATACTGTGAATTGACATGAAACATAACAAGCTAATGTAGTGTTATAATGGCTGATATTTTGATTAGCCTGTAATTTGTTTGGTACGAATCAGTGTGTGTAGCACGCCATCAAACAAAGCAAAATGCTGGTTGTGCTGAAAATGACCCGCTAATCAATCGAGAGCATGGCACAATACTGATGGTAGCATTAACTCTAAGAACTGCTACGCCTGTAAGTGCAGCCTTACAGAGCCGCCAGTGTAGCTGTCCACTCTGAGCCCCAATCCAAACACACCCCTTGCTCCTACTGCGTACTCCTACATATCTGTTTGTGTGTTCACAACTAGCGGTAGTAACTACTGTCCCAGTTCATGTTGGGATAGAGGGGCAGGGTGAAGTGTTGAGGTTACCGCCTTAAATGGGATATAACGCCCCAAAGGATGGATGGATAGATAGATAGATAGATAGATAGATAGATAGATAGATAGATAGATAGAAGGCAGCCATTGCTTTCAGTGCCCTCTAGTGATGTTTGCTGCACACAACAGCATGTGCCTGTTTTAATGAAGTCCCTCCCGCATCAACACACATCATTAAAGCTTTGTTACAGGCTCACGGCACGCTCTGTCATGGGTAAATAGGCCCAGTTTAGGCAGCACCTAGAGTTTTATGACTGCACTGCAGCCTCCAATCACTCCCACCTCTACTGCAGGGGTTTTTTTTTTTTTTTTTTTTTTTTTAAAAGGCAGTTAATCATTCAATGATTCCATGGCTGGCATTTTCATTTTTCGTGAATACCTGAATCTTTAATCATCTGTGGCTTTGCACCGATGAGCATGGGTGCACATGTAAGATTTATGGCATTTTACGGGGTATTTAAATGTCTAATGTCAGCCAATCATGCAGTTTACTCTGAGGAGTGGATGCTTGAACTTGAGCATCACTTGCCAGAGGAGACTTCTAGAGATTCTCTCAGTCTGGCTCTTGCCATGGTTACATGAGCATCGACCACAGAAGGGTAAAAACCTGATTAATACTGTTTATTAGCCTCTGGCAGCTATAACAGATATTGATATAAAAATAGTTAAAACATAAACTGCTAATCCCATCCTCATGCTCTAAAAACATAGGTAAAGCGGGGTTTCTCACCTTTGCAGTGGTATCATACACGTGTTGTTTAGACATCCAGGGGCTCTGGATGCACCATCACATTCTGCATCATTGATTCATCAAGTTTCTTCTTCTGGGCCAACAGTCAATGGTCACAGCCAAGCTACTTTTGTAGTCCATGTTCAATGGATGATATATCTCTCTGAAAAAAGTCACTTTTGCGATAACATGTTCTGTTATGATTTATTATCTTAGTATGTACTCTCTATTGGTAGGACATGTCTATAGTATAATATGGAAACAATAAGATGGAAGAAATAAGATGACTAGTAAACTTGATGAAAAAAATACTGTAAGTTCATTGTAAGTCTTGAGATAAAAAGTTGAAATTATACAATTTTAAAAAATAACCTCAATGTTGATTTTTATGTTTTTGACTTTTTATCTCAAAATTTCAAATTTCTATCCCATGATTATTAGTTGTTCATTATTTTTCAATGTTTATCTCTTCAGGTGGTTTTACCATGGGAATATAAAACAAAATAATAATAATACTTCTGATGATTTATCGGATAGAGCGTGTTTTTGAAAATCGCAGAGGATAATATTATAAAATATGCTGGTAACTTTTTAGGAAAGATCAGATGTTGTCAAAAATTAAAATCGAAAAGCATCCTCTTAAGTACAAACACTAATCTTCTTGACGTTCGGTCTGAGTTCAGTAAAAAAAGAAACAACCAGAAAAACAACTAAAATTCTGGTAATTCATCCATTCTCAGACGAGCAAATTGAGACTCCAAAGGAGCCAGACTGAAAATTACGTTTCTCCTGAATCAAATGATGTATGTTACTTGATGCTGTTAGAACAGGGTAAAATGAATAAATAAATATAAGCCAAGGGGAGTTTCCGAGGGGAATGTACATAGATAAGGAGGATTTGACTTGTTCTGTGAACATTCATCAGCGTGACATTCATAATTCATACATTCAGCTTCCTCTCGTCACCTCTCTCGCCCTCATTGTTTCATAAAAAAAAAGGCTTTCAACACGAACATCTGTCAATACATAATAAACTTCACTGGTGAAGTATGTGACAACATTGTCTTCTGCTACTCTGTTGTCAGCTATTCTAAGCAGGGGGGCGTTCATCAGTCAAAGGAAGCTCAATGCCTGTATACAGGTGGCCTGTCTGTGGCATGCAAGGAGTTAAATTTCTAATTAAAGCAGTGTGAGGCAGAGCTGATAGTCTTGTCTGAGAATTACAAAGCACTGGAACTTTTACTATTGCCATTTAAAATGCAAGTCTGCAGATAAACTGTGGTTGTGTTTAATTAAATAGCAGTCAGGAAGTCATCACACTAATGTTTAATTTTTTTTTTCCCTCTTGTCGTCAAGGTGATGACAAGCGGAGAGGGACATGAAAAAAAGACATGAAGATTATTAGACGGGCCACTCATTCCTCCTCCTTCCTGTTTTATTAAGAAACAATCAAGCGAACAATCAAGGGAACCTGCAATGTGCGGAGGTGTCTATTTAAATCAAGGTTCACAGCAGTGAGCGTTCGCGGGGCTGATTTCATCGTTCTGACTGAACACTTTCCCAACTTAATCTCTTTTAACTGAGAGTTGCATGTAAGGCTAATCATCTTCATTAAACAGTGAGACATATCTTATGTCAACCCCACACGAGAGCACTTTCATGATGGACATCTGCACCCTGTGTGGTGTTTACTGTCCTTATTCTTTATTATTATTATGTAACTATCATCCACGCTCTCAGACCTAATGATGCACCAGCTGAGATCGTATCTGTCACTGACAGGGCAGCATGAGACGTGCCCAAACACATATTTGTCAGTGTGTTTTCAGTTGAATCTCAACTTTAAATCTGCAGGTAAAAATCCGCAGAGATGTGTCCACCTGCCCGTGAGGATAAATTCCGTCTCTGCAGCTATTTATTGCTGACCACGCTGGATTATCAATCAGGCAGAGAAAGTAACTGCTCCGGATGGCCCTGGCCCTCAGGGGCTCCAAAGTCCCCAGGTTGCCCTGATGGCAATTAGTATGTGGTAATATGATTAATTGCAGACTTGGCATGATGTCAGCTGAAATGATAAGAGTCTTCAGGGAGCTCCTGCTTTTTTTAGACACACTTGTGCTTCCTGGGGATGGAAGAGTGGTGGTGGATCACTGACTTTAGTCCATGAAGAAGAACTCATGGACGGATTGAACATTGTTTTGCAGATATCCAGGATTCCCAGATGACGTATCCTCAGACTTGAAATTCTGAATTTGTTTGACATTCATCTTCAAAACTGGTTGATTTGCTTTAAATTTGGTGATCGAGCATCCTGGATCTTTGTTCTTTTTAGCTGGTGCCACCATCAGGCCAAAATGTTAATTTCTAATGCACTATGTTTATTTAAAAAAATACCTGCAAAACTAATGACATTGCCTCAGCTGTGCGTATAAGAAAACGATACAATGAAGATATGAAACAATATAGTACAATTCAATAAGAAACTAAACAATACAAGACGATAAGATACAATGCGAAACAACACGATTCAATACGATATGATACCAGATGAGACGAGACAAGATGATACAAAATATATGAGACAACTTTGTCGTTATTTCTTGGATCTATCCTTTTATCCAGTTCCGCAAAAGTTAATGGAGTAAATTTCAGGAATCTTTCGTAATCCTGCTGAAAAACCAACAAACCTACTAAATAGACACAGGTGAAAACACAACATCCTTGGTTGAGGTAACAACGCTGCTCGATATCAGAATAGTTCTATTACCACTGACAGTTAACAATATGGACAGAGCTCCTGGTCTTAGATGTTAAGTCAATGGGAAAGTGTCTTGGCCAGAAGGGGGGCAACTTCACTGGTTCCGAAATTAAATCTGATTGTACATAAGCTTATGAGACAAGACCTTACTTCTCACATGATTTATTACGTCAATAAACAGTTTCTTAATGAGTTTACAGTCTCAATCGCTACATGCAAGTCTTCTTCATTACAGCATGACATCATCATCATTTTTTTAACATTATGGTACCATTTAGAATAAAAAAAAAGACAATCAAGCAGGGTACGTCATAGGACGTGGCTGCCTTATGATTGACAAGTCTGTACATGGCGTGCCCTGTGGGTTCTCAGTGAGATCTAATCAGGGTATTCTCTCCAGCTTCACCTTCTCGTCCATGAGGTCCTGGTGGGTTCCCACTTTGTTGTTACTCACTCTATAGGCCCTGTCTTGTGGAAGTGCCTTGTGTCAAAATCGTTTTTTTCATGCCAACCCTTTATCTATTTCATTTTGCCCATTACATTTTGTAATAATTTCCGCCTCGATTCAGAAGGAGCATTATTCTCAGTGAAAAAAAGGACTTAAATGTGGCTGATATTCATTCCAGTGCTTAACAGGTCAATCTCCTGAGGTGAATCATATGTGGAACAGAACAAAAAAGGCATTAAACTCATTATTTTCCCGCACATATAAGAAAATGAAAAGAGTCAGTTTACCGCATACTGTGTCATCTGTACCTTAACGTCCACAGAGTATGAAGGTTATCAAGGCAGAAAGGCAAAAAGAGAGCCAAGATTTTAATAAGTGTGCAGCAGTGGTGGCCACTGCAGAGACACTTGATGCAAGGTCAGAGCCAGGAGTGCTGTGACAGATACATCAGTGGCTTTACAGGAACTGAATACATTCAGAATTTCAGCATGTCAAGGGCTACTTTTAACTCCCTCTTTGTAGCATTGCAGGTCCTATGATTCAGATGGAGGTCACATTGACCCAAATGAAACGTGTCATTTTTTATTTTATTTTTTTCACTGTTACCTGAAATGAAATGCACCACAGAATGTTTAAATAACAAATCAAAAGTTAATGATAAGTCAAATTGAAAAACCATTGCTGAACAACACAGAACACAGTGTTAGTTAAATTCACTGCCAGGACAAATGAAGGGGGACTGAAGGGAAATCTAAATGTTTCTCTTTTCGAAATGAAGGGCACACACGCACGCACGCACACACCCAGCTGAAAGAGAAATGACTCTTTAATCAGTCCACGGCCGCAGAGGAGGACGGGCAGAGCAGCAGGTGATAAAGAACGAGAGAATCTTTAATCTGAAAAACAAACTTAAATCCGAGCTGTGTTTTTCTGCTGGAAATGTTAAGTGAAAGGAAGACCTTTTTTCTTTTCATTTAGCCAAACAGTTTTGACACGTTGTTCCGTGGTCCGTCGCAAATGATCATTTCAATTGTGACGAGGCTGGCACGAGTCATAAATCAGTATTTATGAATGTGCCATGTAGCTGCGAGGAGCCTGCAGCCAGGCCCTGTGAATGTGTTAATCATCGGGTTATTAAGAGAGCAAGTTTAATTCCAGGCTCAGGGGACACTTAGAGCGCTCCTGCCTCACTGTCGCCCGTTATTTATAACTCTTCGATTTAACAGTCACAGATCATCCACATTATATATCAGATAGTGTTTTAAGGGTGACTTTGCTCTTGAATACTGGATCTTCAATTTTCATTGAGCTTATCCTGACATGACATGAACTCATTCGCTAGCGAGAGAGGATGTCTTCTCTAATTCCACAGCAGTCAACAATTGCCAAGTAAAATGTTACCACTGTACATTTTCTGCCAACCATTGATGTGTTGAATCGTTACATTTCTTCATGTTGAATCGTTACATTTCTTCATGTTGAATCGTAGCATTTCTTCATGTTGAAACATTGTGTTTCTTGATGTGTAGACTTTACATTTCTGTTATTTCAAAACTTTACATTCCTTTATGTTGGTACTTTACATTTCTTGAATGTTGAAACTTCACATTTCTTTCTGTTTATCCTTCTCCTGATGTGGTTTCTATGTTTAGTTTATATGTTTCTAAGTTTATATGAAACTTTTTGTTGAATGGTCAATACAATATGTAACCAAGGTTCACATGTGAGTGGTTTGCAGAAACATTAACTACCAACATTTTCGGCGGAAGCACTGAAACATGAAAAAAGACCCCAAAAAAGACAAAAACAAATATATATATATATATATATAAATATATAAAGTTGGTGTTTATTAAAATTCATTTAATTTTCAAAATGTAATGTTCTCAAACTGACGTCCGTTCTGGTCCAGACACTGCTGACAATGCGAAGCAATGGAATCGCACACATCACGAAACAGTTCCCTTGGTATTTGCGTGCATTCACGTTCAATGGCTGCTCTCAATTCAGCGATTGTTGCATGTCTGTGGTCTCCCGGAACACTTCTCGTCGACGTTCTGAACAGTTCCATCAGCTTCAAACTCATCTCTAATTCGAGTGATTGTAACTCGCGTTGGTGGTTCTTTTTGAAACTCCCTCCTAAATTGTCTTTGCACTTCAACTGCGTTTTCATACTTCCAGTAGCATTTTAGAATGAATTTCCTTTCTTCAAAGTTTAGTCTGGCTGCCATCATTCATTCCAATGGGTTTAATCTGCAAAGAAAAAACAAACAATTGAATTATCAGCTGCTAAAGTGGGTATACGTTTTTTTGGGACACCTTGTATATATATGTATATATTTTTTTTTGGGGGGGGGGGGGGGGGGGGGGCGGTCCTTTTTGGGGTGTTTTTTCATGTTTCAGTGCTTTCATGTATATGTTGAAGGTCCAGATCTGTACATATATTAGACCAAATTGAAAAAAGTCTTAATGTGCAGGCTTATTTTTTTGTAACAGAGCTCAATAATAGCTGAGGGAAATATACAGTCATCTCTGTTGCGTATTACAGCAAATTCTCAAACAGTAAATTGTGAAATCCTCCAGACTGTGAAGTGCTTAATTGAACATTTGCTCCTCCAGAGGTAAGTACCAAATCTTTTCTTCTATGTTTTTTAAAGAAGGCATTTGTCACGTTCATGTCACAGCCTTCTGGCAACCAACAGCTGCAGGATACTTCACATGAATTCACATGAATAAACACCCCCAGGCACGTACACTATGTACTTTAAATGCTGTATACTCTGATGAAATGAAAATGGTTTGATTCACCCTTTAGCCATTCATGACCACATCGGCTTTGGCTGGGTTTTTATAACCTTACACGTCAGCCAAGTCCCTTCTGATAGATGATTAATGATCCGCTGACTTGCTCTGCCAGAATGAGGCCATCTACATAGTGACTCTATCACTTAAGACAGTGAAGGGCAAAGCTCGATAACGGAGGTTTTAGTTTCAACGCAACAGGATTCACACCAGAAGTCAGCATGGTATTATCAGATACTGAATTGTTGTTTATTCTATCAGTGGGAATGTGTGGAAAAAGCCAGCAGTTAGCTACGTACGAGTGTAACGAGACATTAAACCTGCACTGATCAATATATTTTCTGTTAGCAATGGATTAAATGTCTGCAGCTCTGTGCAGTTTGAAAGCAGTTTCTTGTCGTGACAAATCAACGGGGAATAATCACTGCAGTTCCTCTCGGCTTTATGCTTTTTAGACACTTTTAGCTCATTGTTTGGTTTTCTGGCCTGCCACGTCAGCTGTCGTTAATCCCATTTCCTGCGGCAGTAGGCAGTTTTTTTTCTTATTTTTACTCACAAAGCTCTGATAAACCGTCAGATACCTGGCAGACACAAAAACAGAGCAGACAAAGCTGGTGACTGGCAGATGAAGAAATTAGATCATTCTGCAAATAAATATGCAGATTTTTTTTTCTAGTAGTTGCTGGAGGCTAAACACAGCCGAAAGAGTGAAAATATTCTACCAAAACTCATGAGGTGACAAAATACACAACTTTACTTTCACTACATTCCCCTAACCCTACAACATCTGTATTCCTCTACTCAAGCGGATTGCAGTGCCAAAGGAGAAGGCTGTTTGACGGCAACATAAGGAGGCAAGAATGTTAAAAATGTCATTCTTTAACCTCGTTTCAAGTAATAAGCAGCTGTTTTCTGTAAAATAGAGCTCTGATAAATCCACTGTATTCTAACCTATCAAGTGACCAACAGGAGACAAAGTTAGCGACTTGGTGGTGAACGTGTTTTGGTCAATTAGCAGGTAAAGAGACAAAGGAAAACTAAACAGAGCCAAAGAGCTATTGGACTTACCAGTGGCAGTTCTAGACCAGTTTTAATAGGGGAGCCAGGTTGGGGCCGGCTTTTCTGTTAAGGGGCACATACAACCCGGAAAAAAAGATAAATCCCTCATTCAGACAAAGCAGTGTTTACAATTTCAACAATTTTGATTGGGTAGTAAACTGCTGAGACACTTTATTTCTGCCTTTCCCTTCAGAACAAAATCATTGCAAGAAATCTGTCATTGTATTATTGATGCAGACTCCCTGTCAGGGGGGCCACAGGGGGGTCCAGACTCAGAGTTACGGGGGCACTGGCCCCTGTTGGCCCCCCCCTAGAACCGCCCCTGATTGGACTTACATTTACCAATTCACATGCAACATGACTCCAGATTAATTCCAATGTGCCTTTTGGATGTGTAAATAGGTAACTGTTTGCTAACATGTTAGCCATAACAGTTTTATAAATGAAGTTTTATAACTAGGTTCGGGAACAAAGACCACGCCTTGAACTCATCTCATTTCCGCCCGAAATATATTTAAGCACACCTCATCCGTTCACTCCCTCTTTGACTGATTCTCTACATCCCTCCCTCCCAATCCCCTTCTTTCCTTGTGTTTTCTCTCTCATCCACATACAGGAACCAGGGGGCTAACGAAGAGATCAGAGACGGCTCCCCCACTCAGCGTCTCCACACCCACTCCGTTCCTCCAGTTCCTCTCGCCAAACTTCCCCCTCCATCCTCTCATCCCACCAGCTTATCTCCCTTCCTGTCAACCCTCACCTGTCCTTCCTAAACCCCCTCATCCCTCGACCCCCGACCCCTTCCCCCATCCCTCGACCCCTACCCCATCATCCCTTCATCCTTCCATCCCTCGACCCTTTCCTTCCCAGCATCTAACATATGTCATTACGTGTAATAAATTCCTGTTTTCATTCCATACAGCTTTTGGCATGGTCTTTGTTAGTGAATGTAATAATGTCAGATATTGTTGATGAAGGTTCTCAGTCATTCAGGTCATGGTCATGCTAAGTGCTGTATTGTAGGCAACCTGACTTGTTTCAGTTCCTTGAAGACGTTTCACCTCTCATCCAAGAGACTTCTTCAGTTCTAACTAACTGGAGAGGAGTCGGCTAGCTTTTAAACTCTGTGTGGGAGTGTCCCTACAGAGTCGTTAAGGACGCGTGTGAACTCTGAGTTTCAGAGTTTTCAACCGGCCTTCATGTGGGTTGCTAGGGCTAGGTGAGCCCAGGTGTGAATGGTTGTTATGTTACACTGTGTGGTGCAGAGCAGGACCCAAAAGCGGGCAACCAGGCAGGAGCAGAGTGCAGGGAGATTAATAAATACTTTATAATGAAATATGCAAGGGCAAGGTATGTAGTGAAACTCTGGTAGAGAGTCTGTCCGCAGTGCTGGGGAGACTTGAACTACATGTAGTTGAACTTCATAGCTTATCTACAATTTGCTGGAACTTGCTGGTAGTTCAACTACATTCTTATTTTGAGCTGCATCAAGTATTTCAACTCCTTTTTGGGTCATTTTTTGTAGTTGAACTACTCAATTTACAAACTACAATTTTGGCCAATAACATGAAATATTAATATATTTCATGATATTGTAAATATATTTCTCCAGGGGTAGAAATGTAGTTTGTTCAAATTACTGCCAGGCTGAACTACATGTAGTTTTACAAGCTACGCTTGCAAATTAGCTTCCCCAGCACTGTCCGTCAGACAGGAGAGAGGTGTTCAGGCGAGATCGGGGCGAGGGTGCTGGCTGCAGAGGTGCTGAGAATGGGTGAAGAGCCACTTGTAGTTGGGATTGCAGGTGAACACTGGAGGTAGAACAAAAACAATTCGATTTCCAAGAGAGGACAAAAAATACTCTGATAAGACTTTTTATGAAGCGACAAGCAGGAGCCATATACCACGTCGATATGACAGTCATCTGGCAGCAGGTAGCCTGAAGACCAGGATTTTTAAGCAGGCGCTGACTGCCAACCTGCTGCAGGTGTACGTGTGTGTCCGCAACTCCCATGAGGTGAAACTCTGCCCAGCCTCTCAGTGCACCTCTGCAACCACAACAAAACATGGTGTTCTGTCCTTAGGGTGGACACGTTTCTGCCTGAGTGTGTTGGTAGGTTTTAAGTGAACTGGCATACTGAAGATGTTTTCAGATGTTCCTGTGACATAGAGAATGACAATGTTGTTACGGTTTCTCATCTCCTCCTGTCCGTCTGCTCGGGGTCTTTTAGAGGTTTTGACAAAGGCCAAGGTTGGGTAGTTACAGGTTTTAAGTGCTCCCCTGATGTGCTTCTGTTCCTTCTCCTTCCCCTCTTTCTTAGTGGGCACGGTCTCAGCCTGATTGTCTAGGGTTCTGATGAACCCCAGCATGTGCTCCAGTGGGTGGTGAGAGTCGAACAGCGAGTATTAATCTGTGTGTTTTGTGTACACCTCAGTGTTGAGGCTTCTGTTTTCTCCGATGTGTACTGCACAGTCCAAGAAGGTCAGAATGTCTCCACTGACATTTTCCTGTGTGACCTTGTTGTTATTGTGCACAGCGTTAACGTGTTCTGTGACGGCTTCCACTTTCGTCTTCTTGTTCTGATTTTGACCCACATGTCATTCGCATACATGAACCAGAGGTTAGGAGACAGATGTTGCAATGACAGCTTGCTTTGTTGGCCCAAAGTAGCAAACAGATCCTGTTTTATGTTGACAGCCTCTCCTTGTATGTCTTGTTTTGCTTTCCACCTCCTGTCTTTGTCTTTTCCCCTCTTTCCTGCTTGCTGTAATTAAGTCTGGGTTTTTCCTTCACCTTTTGTTGGTTTCATCTTCGTACCTGTGTCTGGTCCCCAGTGTTGCATGTCCTTTGTGTTTCTGGTTTGTCCTTCATTTTGTATTCTTTATTTTTTCTTTCGTCTCTTTCTTTGGATCCTCCTTTGCCTGCCTCTTTGTTGCCAGCCTTTTGTCACCAGCTTTTTGTCGCCTGCATTTTTCTTTGGGTTTTCCAGCTTTATAATAATGCTTGTGTTTTTGATGTTTCACTCGCTTGTCTCTGTGTCTTGACACGAAAATGATCAGTAAATATAATGCATATACAGAACCACTTAAAGTCATAAAGTACGCTGAAATATAATAGCATGAGGAACACAAAATGCATTCAAATGTGAACATAAGATCAAAACTATACATCTAAATCGTTCTCAAAGCACAAGGGTAGGGGTGTTCCTTTTTACCAACCACAGGGAGCAGACATATTAAACAATTTTAAAATAAACTGACAGAAGAAACAATCCACTGTGGCAGGAGAGACAGTTATAGAAAATGCTCCCGTCGAAACGCATCATGCTCATAAGAAGGCTTTAATAGAGAATTCTACATTTGTTCCCGGGGGATCCGAGTTTGAAGGTGATGAATGAAAATAAATACATAATTTATGGTATCGTTTACACAGCCGAGACGCGTAAAACGTTACAGGGGATCCGACTCAAATGCATCGTAATCCAAACCAGAATGACAGCGCAGCCGTCAGTTGTAAACCGACTGCCAAGCGCACGCACGCTCCACTCGTAGCCAGAAGAGACAAAAAACTCATGAGTGGAGGTCCTGCCACCATGTTCTGCATCCATTGATGCGCGAGAATCCATTAAAACATAAGCTCATGATATGCTGGTGTGTGCTGTCTGCTCCCTCTGCCTCTGTCTCCCCTCTCCACTCAGCTGTTTTGTGAGCGCCTTCGCAGAGGATGGTTCTATACTATATTATAAGGTATATTTCCAAGAGAATCGGCATGAAATGATATGAAATGACCCGTGTCCATTGTCTGACTCGGAAATTGCTCAGGTAATTGGTTTTGTCTTCAAAAGGCACCCGCCGTGCTTCATCTTTATGTATTACTTGCAGCTGGCGGCCGACGCTTCCTGCCACTCAGTCGTATTCTCAGGTGACTGAATGAGTTAGTAAGGCTGGTAAACATGTCCCACCTCCACACAGATAGGAGGGGAGGGGGTTTAAAAATGATGGCTAACAAGGGAGATTAAAAATAAACAAACCTTGACGGGGAAGAATATAAAATCTGAGAGGTGGGGGACTGAATACCGAAGGATGTTTGTTTCATTTATGGAAATCTTTCAAGGCCTATTTGGCGCCACTGAAATGAAAAATCCTCTCTATTCATTTCCTGCTGAACAAGCGCTGATGATGCAATATCCTTGAATATCAGTGAATTCCAGGCGGTGATTCTAGACAAGGATTACAGCTTCTGTGTCAGTCACAGGATCTGCTGTTACAGGTAGGATCGCTCGTCGTCTAACAGTGCAGCGGGGAAAACAGCGTGGCATTGACTGCTTTGATCACGATGGCTGGGAAATAAATTATGCACATGCTACACATCAGTTATTCCTCGTGTCCCTCCAACCTGTTGTGCTGTAGGATTTTCAAGCACCCAGGGGTAAAAAAAAAAAAAACAAACAAGAAAACGAAAAGGAGAAATCTCACAGCAAACAATCTTGAGAAGCAGGATTTTCACCAGCCGGGGACCTTGTGAATGTCAGCCATAACACAGTGGCAAGGACAGAAAGCCATCTGCCAGAACCATCACAGCCCAACGCGGCAAACTTCTTTCACTTGTCAGTTGAAACTGTTTTTCACTCCTGACATCTGTGTTGGCTTTCCATCTTGTCCACAAATTGAATCTCAGATCCGCCTCCCTCCCGGTTTTCTCTCTGTAAAAATGAAAGACACACTTTGAATCCACAAACAAGGCTGGGGCTACAGCACCCAAGGAAGAAATTCTTGTCCTGTGGTGCAGCAAATTGTATTCGCACCCCCCCCCCAGCTGGAGGATATATTGCCTATAATTAATAAACATGAAGCAGAGCGATTTCAGTTAGACATCTGGAGACATTTTTGGGAAAGCGTTTACTTTCTTTGTTACGATTCCTAACCGTAGACGACCTCTCCAAGAATAAATGATGGCAATGTGCAAACAACAGAAATGTGGACACAATACACTTCTTTATGTAGTGACTGTACATTCCTTAAGGAGAAACAATTGGTCATCGTTAAATCTAAACTATGTAAACTCAAAGATCAGAATGTGTTGCCATCCAGAACGTGTTTAAACTCTGGATAGGTTTAGCCACAAATAACACTTGGTTAAGGTTAAGAAAAAAAAAAGTTTGGGCTTAAAAATACCTGTTTCGATCGGCACAAGCGCGGCTCGAGAAGTTCCGAGGTCTTGCTTAAAACACCTGGTTTTGTCACCCGAATTAGGCTGGAAATTATCCAGTGGTATCATCTCGTCACAGAAAAAGGAATCTGTCTGTCTGTCCGTTTGTGACAAACATATTTCAAGAACCATTCTTCACGATACTTCAACATCTTTTTGGTTTGTTGCTGTGGACCCACGAAGGTGTGGGGAAGATTTTGGCGCAGATTTGGAATCACAACACATTAAATATTACTACATTCTGAATAAACATCAAACACTGCTCTGTTCAGCAGCAGGGGCACGGCTTCAGTGCACTGGCTTCATGGCTCTGGAGGCTGAAGCCGGGCTCACACGTGATCCGTCTCTCGTGGGGAAGCAGACATAAAGAAAACTTGCTGGAAGTAACGTGTCGCAGTGACAAAAATACAAAAGCGGAAGGTTAAACGAGTCTGGATGAGTCTGCACTCAAAAAAATGATTCTTGCCCCCAATAAACATAAAGCAATACGTTTAATTAAAATGTAACTGAAATATGAAAATGTAAAGTTTATTTATTCAAACAAATAAACATAAAGTAAAAATGGTTAGTTTAAACTGAATGTTAACAAATTGAGTAAACCTTATTTGACTTGATCACGGATGTATGCACTCAAAAAAATGATTATTGCCCCCAATAAACATAAAGCAATACGTTTAATTAAAATGTAACTGAAATATGAAAATGTAAAGTTTATTTATTCAAACAAATAAACATAAAGTAAAAATGGTTAGTTTAAACTGAATGGAAACAAATTGAGTAAACCTTATTTGACTTGATCACGGATGTATGGACTCGATCCCAAAAGGCAGCTATGCGCATGTGCGAGAGTAAAAGGAAACGTCATTTTGTCACAGTAGTCAACCGATGTGAAGGCTACTCTGAGTCTGAACCCTGACCCCGGACTTGGCATACTGAGCAGGACCAGAACACAGTCAGCGGGTCTGAGCGGGACAAATGTGGAGTGAAAGCTAGGAGGTAAGTAATGTTATTTATGAAGTATGCTAAGTTTAAATGTGATGAAGACGAAGCTAGCAGCACTGCTTCGACACTGGTGAACATAACGTTAGTCATGCTAGTTGTGAAATGCGCCAATAGCTACATTAGCATTAGATAGCAACACAGCAAAAAAACATTGGTTGTGGTACTCTGCGGTACTGTTAACGTCAGGCTAATGGCTGCTGCCGCTCAGGCTGCATCATATGCCAACATAGGCCGATGCACCTTATACATCTTAGTCGTTTGTTGTGTGTGTATATTATACTTTACTTTAAGACACTGCTGGGTAGCTTGTGAATTTACTCCTGGGGACCAATAAAGTCTTATTGATATAATATATCACAATATATTTATTAACCTATTTTGTATTGTTAATCTGAATCTGCAAAGTAACTTGAAATAAAGCAATACTTCCTACTAAGATATAGTCGAGTAGAAGTATAAAGTAGCAGACAATAAGTATATAAATATGTACAAGTACCTCAAATTTGTATTTAAGTACAATACTAGAGTAAATGTACTTCACTCGCTGGCTTGCTCTACAGCAGGCAAGCCAAACTACGTCCAGACTATGACAACGTTAGAATTTATTTAATATAGTAAATGTAAGAACTTAATGTTAACTTAAGATCATATTAAGACAGTTACACAATCACACACACATCCCTGTTTCTCATCCTGGTTGGAAACTAACCTTGTAATATATTTCCATTACTTCCAGGTACAACATCATAAGGCCAAATCAACAAAGTAGCTCACGTCTTGTATGGGGCAATCTTTAGTGAAGTGTCAATAAAGTAACTACAGGGGTGAAAATAAGAGGGCTATGAACAATGTCCTGGAAAATGTTTTGAAAAGTGGAGACTTGTTATATTATGCCTTCTTTTGCAGAGTGAGGACATTGACTGCATTCTAGAGGTCTGTGTGTCTACCTCAATGAAGACAGCGACACTGTCATTAAAGAGTACTTGGTTAGTAATGGCATTTTACTGTGAGCTTTCAGTAATTAACTTGTAATGTTTTCAATTTCAAACTGGTAAATATGTTTTTCACCATTAGAATGCCAATCATGAGGAAGCTGAGAGAGGGATTGCACAGACCACCATGGGGCTTTATGTGATTAGCAAAGATGGTGCTGATGCAGTGGACAAGCCAGAGGATGTTGGAATAGTCATCGAGGGTGTGGAACTGCTACGCAATCTGCAAAGTGTCTCTTTTGGATGTGCCATGCTTTTCAGCCTGATTTACACAATCAACCTAAGCTATCTGCAAAAACTCAAATTCACATTACCTTTTTATTTATTTTTTGATCCAACAGGTTTTTTTGGGATGTGTGCACCCTGTTGGAATTGTTAATGGAACAATTGCATTTAAAGTGTTCATAATTTGGGACTTACTAATAATGGATTGGATTTGTATGGCACTTTTCAAGACACCCAAAGCGCCTGACAGGGTTCCAGGTTCCATTCATTTACCCACAGTCATACTAGTGGTGGTAAACTACGATAGTAGCCACAGCTAGTACTTGGGCCCTGGGGCAGACTGACGGAAGCATGGCTGCCATTCAGTGCCTCCGACCACCACCTCAGACATACAGCAGTCATACACATTCACACGAGGCAAGGGGGGTGAAGTGTCTTGCCCAAGGACACAACACACTGCTTGAAAAGTGGGATTTTCATCACTGTGCGGCACTGTAGATTGTCGTGGAAGTTCAGGTTTACGACTGTACGCGGCAATTTTCAGGCAACACCGAAAACTGCTGTGAATTGTTGGAAATTGACGTGGGCCTTGCTTGGCAGTTGTCCCCCAATGACCCCCCTCCCCCTGATTCTAGTGGAAGGCTTTAACATGTAAATGAAAATGCTGTGAGCTATACAAATGCAAATCAGGGTAGCAGGGGGAGTTTTACCCCAGGTGACCTTTCTTCCAAAAGGTAAGAAAATCTCTGGTATAAATAGATTAGGCTCAGTATAGCCTAATTATATACTACATTTTTGCTTGAATTGATTTATTTAATGAAAGTATACTAGATTAATTACTGTGTATGTCATTAGCAATGGCCAATGTTGTGTAAAAAGGACACACACATTTAGTTTTTTCTTTCTCTCCTGGGAACAAGATAAAGATAACACGCCAGTTGTTAATAAGTTCAAATTTGCATGAAATATTTTGAGATAAATAAGATATTAAAATGTATAAATAATTTCTGTTTCTGTTTCTTATTACGTGTGAGAGTTCATGACCTGTAAGAGTTTTTAGACTTCCGGGTTGACCGGAGCGTGAGTGACGAGGAAGAAGGAGCGGAGAGTTAATGGCGTCGAGCAGCGAGTGGACTGTGTGTGCCGTCAGTGTCGTGTTTTATCACTAACGGACTGTGAGCTGTTGTCGGACGACGTGCTGTGAGAGTGTGAGTTGGACTCTCCATCGCAGTCAAAGTGTTTTATTGTACACGAAGCAAGTTCGGCTAAGCTAGTTAGCAGGAGCTAGGCTAGGCTAGTAGGAGCTAAGCTAGCGGCCCGGCCATTGTCGAGAGGAGGCCTGCGCTGATGGGAGGAGCTTTGCCGGGTCGCCACAGAGAGTGTCGCCGACGGAGGCGCTTCGCTGCCGCCGAGGGACACGGAGGTTTAGCGCTGCGAGCATTTTGTTCTCACAGACTAACCTCGCATCACAACGAGGCCGTGACCTCCTATTAGCTCGGAGCTATGTCTTCAAGTCCAGATTTACATGATGCCGATAATGACGCCATCGTGTGTAAGTAACGTTTACTGTTTTCTCCCTCGTTTAATTTTACTGTGACTCGTGTATTTTTTTTTTTTTATATATATAACGTTATACCTTTCTTTTTTAATTGTTTCCCAGCTGCCTGTAAGACATTAAGAGACGGTAACGTTACGCAGGAGCTTCAGGTACAAACAACCAGATCTTGCATCGCAGGCGGAAGCTGTGAGGAGTTCAGCTCGGAGTCAAAGAGGGTAAGATTTATTAGATTAGATCCGTTTTTGGTCAATGTGACTATTTTTCAGGTGCATTAAAAGATGTGATGTGTCCATATGCAGTGCATCGCGCAGTACTGATTGTCTTTATTGATTGTTTTTACAGCTGCTGGAAGCCAGACCGTGTGCTAGATGAGGGTGAGGTGGACCATTGCAAGTGCGCCACAATGGACCTGATGTCTGAGGAGGAAGACGGCGGGGTGTCTGGATGGAGCCAGGAGCTCATCGAGCTTTGTGCCGCGCTGCAGTCGAGATTAGAGGCGATTCCGAAGTACAGAGCGACGCACCACAGACGTCTGCAAAACGGACCGAATTCATACAGGAGGCCGGCAGTTACCCACAGCTCCGATGCTTTGTACATAGTTGTGTGTTTGTGCTAATAAAGCTCTGTCTTTGAATGAATAGCACCTTCCTGGCAAATTTTCCTTTCCTCAATAAATTCATTCATGTGTTTGATGAGATATATATGCTTGTTTAAAAGTAGTGGTTTCATCCAATACAATCCAATTTTTATATTTATTTATATACTTTTAAACAAGCATATATATATGTGTGTGTGTATATATATATATATATATATATATATATATATATATATATATATATATATATATATATATATATATATACATACACACACATATATATATATATATGTGTATATGTGTGTGTATGTATATATATATATATATATATATATATATATATATATATATACATACGTATATGTGTATTAATATATATATATATATATATACACATATATATACGCATATGCTTGTTTAAAAGTAGTGGTTTCATCCAATACTGAGTAACCAGGCGTGGTTTCGCCGCTGTTCATATGCTAATTAGAGCCGTTCGGGAGAATCCTGGGCGTTCACGGACGAAAATCCCACTTTTCATGCAGTTACGACCATGACGCAGTTGGCCGGGCGGGGATCGAACCGCAGACCCTCTGAACATGGGCCAACCCGCTCTATTACCTGAGCCACGGTCGCATTTAATTGTTTGTGATGCAGTTTTCACAACTATGCGTGTATGTGTAGAATAACCAATTTGGAATACATCACTTTTATGTATAAGTTCCCCTTAACGGTAACTGAATAAACACATAAGGTTTATGTGTAAGTTTGCATTAATTTAATTTAATCAAATCTCACCAAGTTATTAAATTTATTCACATTAACTCAATGTGATATAAAAACACTGCATTTAATGCAACACTTTACACTGAACTTATGTAATAAAATTAGATGGAAAATTTACATGTAATTAAAATACATAAAGTCAATGTTTTAGGCTTGATTATTTTTTTGAGTGTGGTTTTCTGTTCTACAGCGGACTAGAGGTGATATTTTAAGTTTCTGTCAACAGTTTGTATGCTAGCTACCATGCGCGTCAAGGCTTGCAGCACCGTCAGCTGCTCCAGAGTGCCTCTCTCATTGATTGTTTTAGTCCGGCTCTGAAAGTGACAGTGTAATCGTCCAGATTTTACATTCTAAACATCAAACATGTTTGAGGAGTCTTAAAGGGATAGTTTGTGTTTTTTGAAGTGGGGTCATATAAAGTTCAAAAAACACGAACTATCCCTTTAAAACTGGATCTGTGAACCCCTCACATTACAAGAAAATCAATCAGCATGTTTTGAACAGGCGGTGCAGTAGTGCTCACAAATGTCAAGAGAGGCCTCAAACTTGGCCTGGCAGCCTTCTTGCCTGTAACTGCACCACCAACCCCTCCACCTCCAAATTCAAAAGACAAGTCAGACACATGTAAGCTAAACATGATATGACATATTTTGTAGCAATATAAATATGCTAAGTAGCCTTGGATGTGTCCAAATGTAAACATATATATTGTAAGTATGTCCTCTATAATGTAGATGTATACATATATATCCACACAGAGAGAAAAAAGTGGATCTCATTCATATTAGACGGAGAATCAAATCAAAGCTGCCCGTCTTAAATACCTCTCCTGAATTGTATATTTCATTCACACCTACAAACACTATACACCACATCCAATATGCTGGCAGCTCTCGACGTCTAGCTCACCTGAGCCTCCGGTGATACATTTATTCCAGCGCTGTCAGTGAATCACGCCGGAGTTGCAACCACAAAGACGGTCTGTGATTGCACCTCAGTGTCCTGTTCCAGGAGCAAATAGAAAAAAGAGCTCCACATCGGTTTGGGCTTGAATTTGTTTCACGTTATTTATCGAGTGTTTTGAAAGCTAATGAGATGTCATCGGGCCGGGGAGGGGAGAGGGGATGGGTTGGGAGATGGACCGCGATAGCCAAATGTCAACCCTGGGTGTTGAGTTAGCACTTTGACAAAGCGGGAGCGGGGACGGGGACAGCTGGGGCGTCTGAGGATCGAGGTAGCGCTGAGGCAGCTCACTGCTGCGGGAGGGGAGAGAGGGAGAGAGGGAGAGAGAGAGAGAAAAAAATGGGTGTCCCTCTTTTTCGCTGCTGTATAAACCAGGGCGATGCAAATGACTTTATTACTCCTGGGAATGTAATTCATACAATCAGTTGACTGGTGAACCGATGAAGATGCTATTTATAATAAGTGAGACTGACAACACAGTGTTGGATTGAGTTCTTCTGTTGCGAGCTGAGGTGCAGCACGTGGCCCAGGGCTGCAGTTTATAATACATTATTGCAAGAAAAAAATCACTCGATTTGTAAATAGCAAACAGCAACAACACAATAACTGATTCCTGCTCATCCTTGAATGAACAATGTGTTTCCTGTGCTTTTCGTTGTGACTCACGCGGCTTTACCTCGCTATATAAAAAGGAGCCGGGAGAGCGTGTACCACCCACTTTCACATCTCTATGAGACTGCCATCCTAAACCAAAGACTATTTTCTTGCTGCCAGTCACGCAGGGATAGCACTTCAAGGTCTGACAAGGTTGAAAGCAAAAGATGTAGCCGATGTAAGAAAACCTCTCCCGCTCTTCCTTTCTTTGCTCTCGATGGCGTGTATAACCTTGCGATCTCCTTTAATTTCAGTATTACAAATGGGCAGATCGGCGCTGCATGTGGAACTCACGCGGCATTGAATCTGTCACACGTTGCACACTTGGAGAAAAGGTCACCGGGGCGGTCTGTGATGTGCACAGATCTGGATCTTTATTACAAGTGACAATGACATCAAGCTTTGTAATGAAAAGGACGGAGGAGGCAGAGTGACTACTGCTTAAGTCACCGTTGTGTGAAAGAAGAAAGGAGCGTTGTGTGGAAGTTGTGTGAGGATTTTGCAACGTGCCCTGGTGCAGTTTTTCCC
Source organism: Sparus aurata (assembly GCF_900880675.1). Lineage (NCBI taxonomy): Eukaryota > Metazoa > Chordata > Actinopteri > Spariformes > Sparidae > Sparus > Sparus aurata. The sequence continues at coordinate 26,690,085 of NC_044189.1, read as the reverse complement.
TCCCAGGGATGCTGCCGCCGTTGCAGCCACCGCCGCCGCCGTCACCGCCTCTCCAGCCTCTCCAGCCTCTCCGCACATCACAGCGAAGATCGATTTTAATGTAAGAACACACTTCGGTGCATAATTGTCCTCGCAAGCTTCGAATAGAAAGAAACAATCACGGAAAATGTAGGTCGCACATGACAATCTTGCAAATGCGGATCATTAATTCATTATTGTGGCGTAGAGGCTTGCTTTTGCAGTTGTGTCTAAATGCATAATTAATCGGCAGCACTGAAGCACCGGAGGAAATTTCCGACTAACGAGACAAAGACTGTGTAAGCAGAACGGAAATCAAACAGTGAGCAAGCGGTTAAAAGGAGAGAGGTGAACATCACGCCCGCCGAGTGTGTAAATGTATTTTCCAGGGCCGCGTTCTATTTGCGAGCCAAGGTCTTGCTTCATAGTCTTCTTCCACTACTAAAAAGGGAAGTCAAGCAGCGTGACGACATTACACGGTTCGAGGGGATTGCTTTTTCACACCCGAGGGCCTGAAGCTGAAATATGCAGGTATGCGAAATTAAACACACGCTCGAGGAGAAGACGATAACACACTGTTTATGGCATCCCGAATGTCACTCAAACAAATATAAACAGAAGGAAAGAAAAAAAAAAAAAAATGTATTGATTTTGGCTGCGATATGCTACAGCTAACACTATTTTTGGCCTGTCGGATCAATGCAATACAGAGAAGAAAAAAAAATCGATGGCTGTGGATTGCGTTCCCTCGCAGTGTACACTTTATTGATCTGCTGCCACACGTACGAGACACGAAAAAATTACAATCTCTGGTTAGATCAGAGGGAAAACCATGTCTGCTAGCATTTGTGCCGTGTCACAGGGATCAAATAGTCACATTAAAAGCATGGCATTGTCCCCGCTGTGTGATGTATAATCGAGGACAGATAAGCCCTTGTCTTTCCTCCTCTCGGCTCTGGTATCACATGTTCTTTGCCGGTTCCCAGGAGACTGACGGGCAGGGATGAGATTCCCGCTGAGAGAACACTCCTACAAACCCCTCGGTGAGATCCCATGTTTCTCCTTCATCCATGCCCACCCCTCCCGAACTACAGATGTGGGGAATTAAGAGATAAACAGAGTAGAATAATCCAATTACCTCTAATGGGCATGCCCACAATGGAAGTATCTGAGGAGGAAGGGCCTTGAATCCTCCCGTAGCCTGCTCTAATTACTGTAACAGGGTGGCAGTGTTTACAAAAAAAAAAAAAGAAGACACTTCCAAGGTGAGTTGAAAAGTAAAGCATGCAACACTTTGTGAAGAAAGAAAGCAGTTCTTCAGTCGCAGCGCAGAAAATTGAAGTACTGAAATGGATTTTTTTCATTATCCTCTGTATCTTAGCAGTGTATTTGCAAAATTGAGTTGACTGTTGGCATTTGTGCACACATAACTTTTCAATTAATCAGTCAGGGTCGGGGGGGTCACTAGTTAAAAGTAATTAAATTGCAAAATAAATGTAACTGTTATCTGTTACGGGACGACACTGGAGAGACAAATTTGGGTCCAACATCATCAACGGCTGCCTCTACATCCAGACAGACTATTTGTGGGCGGTTTGTGCTCGAGTTTAGAGCTTTGTTTTTGATTGGTGCTTGGTGTTTGAGTTCGAGTTGAGTCTTCATTGCCAAACAAATCAATGCGCACCACTCACACTGATTTGACCGGTCAATTCCACTGACATTTTTTTGTGTTGAAGACATAGTTTAGCTCTATATTTTGTCCGTGTCTGTCTACTAGGCTTCACGTTAATGATTTATTAAAGCTGCACTGTATGCAACTGCCTAACTGGCCCATACACAGACAGAGACAGAGCTATTGATACAAGAGATAGCACTTTGGACTGTAACCAACAAACAATTTACTCAGGTACTATACTTAAATACAATTTGGAGGTACTTTGCTTGAGTATTTCCATTTTCTGCTACTTTATACCATCACTCCACTTTATTAGTTTGATAACTTTGACAAGCAAATTCAGATCAATCAGGGCTGATCAGTGATTACTTGTGACATCAGGTAGTGTGGTGACCAGTAACAGAGAGAGGATGCTGCATCAGGACCAAGTACTGCATTATTCTTGGCAATCTGCAACCAAATAACACCAATAATGATAATCATAAACATCATGAATATTGGCCCAATAATTGGCCATACTGATTTTCCGACTACCCCCAATTTGCATTTGAAAACATTAGACCAATGTATATTGGAGCACATACTGCACATCGGATGATGTACCAACATTTTTACTTCAAAAAACTAGCACCGTAAAGATTTATTGTCCTGTTTAAAACATTTAATAGACAAGTAATTAAATAATAGTAATCACATGTAATAAGGTACATTAATTTGTTGAGGTAATTCGAGTAGTAACACTACTTACATTATGTTAATTAAACTTAATCTGAGCCCTTGTACATTTTAAAAGTAACCCTCCCAAAACTGCTTCATAACTTCTTGTGAATCATCCTTCTCCCCTATCTTTCTTCTGCTAATAACACACTGGAAACTAAAAAATAGTTATTTTATGCAATGACAGATTGAGTTAAGCTCCCCTAAAGTGGCCCAGATCAACTCAATAATTTGTAAGCGAAAATAAATTGCCATGTAATACAGGAAAACTGACATTTTGAGTCTAATTAGCCAGCAAGTAATTGTGTGAGGTAATACTTTGGAACAGTGCTTTGAGCTTAGTGTTAACATCAGCATGTTACCATGCGAACAGTAACAGACCATTGTGTGGGATTTAGAAGCATTGATCGGTGAGTTTGCAGATTGCAACCAAAGGGAAATGAAAACAGTCCTCTCTGGAGTCAGTGTTTGGCTTTTCTGTTCAGGCAGCCGTAGAAGCATGGCGGTGAAAGATGGCCGACCCAAAAAAAAGAGGACCCATTCCAAGGTAACTAAAAAACACAATGACTCTTAGTTTCCCTCTAAATCCCACATAGTGGACCTTTAACAGTGCTACAGTACTGATGATTATTCCTTATAATGTTTACAATGTGTACACCCTTAGTTTAATACAGCTTAAGCTTGTGGGAATGTCATTATCTTTGGTGCATAAATGGTTAAATAAGTTTTGACCTGACAATAATGTTGGATCAAAAGTTAAAGAATTAATACGTTTATTACAATGAATTGTGAGGCAGACATTGTTTGGACCACATTGCATGGAAATCCATTAAATTGTTGTGGAGACATTTCTACATTAAAAATCACAGACGTCAACCTCAGGGTGGCTCTACAGGAAGAGGATCACCAACGTCAGCAGGATCCATCCCCTGAGTACCATGAATTTCTGAAAAAATATGGCAAACCACTGAGACATTTCCAACTGGACCAAAGTGGTGGATCAACCAATATTTCCACGCCTTTAGCCACCCCACTAGTGTGGCTAAAGATGTTATAAAGTATTACTTTAAGGGGTTTGGATCTGTAGCATTGCTGTACTGAATATGAATGATTCACCATGAAACTGTACCGTTTGATTTCTTTGCAATAAAACTCCACATTTAAAGGATAAAACTGACGGTATTCATTATTTATCTTGTTGTCAACAACGTTCATCAAAAGACCAAAAGCAAAAAATGAGTTATTCTCTCAGTGCGTTTCGATATTCCCTGCCCTGTGGAAAACCTTCAAAAGCAACTTTGAAAATTAATGACCCCCTTTTTTGAAAAATGGTACTATATATTTTCAAACAGAGTGGGTGTTGGATGATGGATGTGATTTTTAATGCCAGCCTTATCATTTAAATAATATTATGCAAACCCCACACTGTTTAATGAAAATGTTTCCACAGAAGCGAATGGTTTGTGAGTGAACTCCTCCCATAGCGAGTGAATCTGCCCATCTCCCCCTGCTGGTTTTGATCAGATCGAGTTATGTGGGAGGTGGTCACGTTGACACACTGGTCCAAAGCCATTATGATCAGCAGCCATCAGGTAGGCCAATCCTCCCTGTAATGCCATTAGGACGGCATGACTCTCACGGTGATACACGCATCATTAGCCTCCACACAAATCCCATCCTGCAGGAAGGTAAGCAGAGACCAGGCAGGGACTCCTCGCTGACTTCGCTGCTTGTTTCACATTTGACTGCATTTCTCGACAAGGACATCCCAGTCTCTGTGGCTCCCTTAAACCCTTTAAGAAAACGCAATAGATCTCAAACTGAATCTTTAAACGCTTCAACAGCAAGTTTCAGCAACACGGGCGTGAATGGATGAATAAAATACATACCAAAACTGCCTTATTTCAGCAGTTTTCACACGCTTGACTGGAGGAATTTAATCCTGCAGACGCGCAATCATGTTTGACTTCATTCCCAAACAAAATGATGGCAATCATCTGCTGATACCTGCAGTAATCCCACCATTAGATTCTTTGCTCAGAGACTTATTTTTGTTGTGTTTGTGCATTATGGGGGAATGGAAAGAGGATCAAGCGGACTAGTCTGTTGACCATTCTTCCTGCAGTGTTTGTCCTCCAGAGTCAGGTGTTCAACATCAGAAGTAATCGCCAGCGGGTGAGGCAGAAAAGAGCTCAGACGGGAGTGTTCTGCTGCCTGTCTGTGCTGAAAATACCCCCTTCTCTCTACATTTTCACCTGACATTCATGAAATACTGACACTCATCCTTCAAGAATCTATAAAATGGTGGAACATGCTTTACATGGACCACTTATCTCTGGTAGAATAACGGTGCGTGTTCAATGTAAAGGTCATACTGAATTATGTCAGGGTATGAAAGCAATTATGAAAACCTTTCGACACAGGTTCTTCAAAACCATGATAAATATCCATGTTTTATATCATTCAGTGCAAAGATATTTCATTTTTTGATTGCTACTACCTTTCTGCATGGCAACAAGAGCTCATCAAAGGTGTTTCCGTCAGTGTTTTTATTCAAGCAACGGGTCACATGGTTATGTGTAAGATGAAAGGGTGTCCCTTGAGGCGATGACCCACGACATTGAAGGTTACTTTAAAATCAGTGGCGCATTCTAGCATCTTTTAGCTCATTGTTTTGGTTTCTGGTCAGCCCACAACCTTTCTGTTATGGCTCAGTCTGAACCACTCCAATCAACCCTGCACATTTCAGCAAAAATAATAAACCCACTATAGACCACCACCCAGAAAGTAAACAGACAAAGTCAGCAAAGAAAGTCTAGTAAACATAGAGAAGCATTTAGTAGATATATTCAGCATTTACCCATGGCACCAAAACAGTGCCAGAAAGGGAGGTAAGACCGGACTTACAGTGTAATCACCAGGTGGCTGGCGGAGGTGTTCAGTACATGCACAAAACGAGTCTCCACCACTGAATCTCCGAGATGGACTGACCACAGCGAAGCGCATGGTCACTCACTGTTCCCGCAGCTCTCAGCAGCAGAGCTCCTCGCTGTGACCGAGAGCCGTGCTGTCAGCTCAGCCATGACAGTTTGTTACTGCTTCTATAAAACCTCCCAAAAAAAGGGGCTGCAAAAACGACAGAGACAACCCTGATGTGACGAGTGTCTCGTGTAAGTGAAACTGTAACAGCTGGGCTATTTGTGTAAGCTGATACGACTCACATTAGTTTCTTCCCTCTGTGCCAGCTCGTCTTGTTTCCCCCCGTGACGACGTTCCAGCCTCTTCCCTCTTTGAGTCTTGGTGTGTAGCGAGCTAAGTTATCTGACCACCGCTTGCCTTTAGACATTGCCTCTGCCTGCCAATTCTGATACCTCTGCCCGATCTGATTGACATCCTGTGTACCGACCTTGCAGCAATAAACGGACTGTGGTTTTACTACAGCTGTGTGTTTGAGTCTGGGCTCAAGCCTGTGGTTCAGTACTGACACAGGCTACTTTTGAACTACAAGCAAAATGAACCTACTTCTGACCTACAGGAGCTTCGCATGAACAGTGACGTGCTCCCTACCCGTTCATCTGACTGCTAAATTGAGCCCACCCTAATATGAATCTAAACAAGTCAGCAGCTCCCACCTTTTCATTTTCCCTCCGATTTAGCCATTTCAACGCCAAAGGCTCGCCTCCTCACATGCAAAACAAGTTTCCCCCTGACAGTATTTTTGCAAGGGTAATGTTGCTTCATCCTGTGTTGGGCACCACCAAAGACAACTGTGATTGATTTAAATAAACACAAACAAGCTAGAGCATTTTTTTTCAGACCAGAAGCCTTTTCAAACGAGAGCTGGAATGACTTGAAGCGAGCGCAGCTGCCTTCGTTTGGCACTTTGATACCATGACCCGGACACAAACATTGGTCGGGTGCACGACATAGACCATCTACGAACTCAACCTACACACCCTTTTAAAAAAACTGGCTACACACAAGCAAATTACAAACCTTTAAACATTTCTTTGATTCTTTTTCATTTTTCTGATGGTAGTTATCGGGACAATCCTTTGATTTGACAAGAGATAATATTGTAACCCCTTTCCGACCACAATTTTTACTGTATGTAGAACAAATGGTAAATTCACCCATATGGACTCCTCTTCAGCCCTGCAAACATGGTCGACCTCTGTTTCTCTCTCTCAATCATTTTTCAGCGTCTCCGGTATGCATGCGATGTGAAACCAAATCTAAATAAGAGGGGCGATCTCCTGATTCATTTTTACTAGTGTAATATTTCCGTGTTCCGTTAATTCATTACTCATTCATGCTGCCCATCGCTTTGAATCCATTTCCCCGCACTTTTCAGATTTTAAAAACCCTCTTGAGCATTTTTGTAAATTGAGTGTTGTGACTAGTCGGTGTGGGGGCTGCGGAGATAAAAAGACAAGCCAGTAAGAAAAAAAGCAAAAAAACCTGGCACGTCATGATGAAATGAAAAGATCTCGAGTGTACTGAGCGGATTTGAAAGCCATTTTCTGCGCAGACTTGTCATGTTCTGTGGAAAGGAGTGCTAAATTAAATACTGAAGAGGCATTCCCCCATTTAAACAGTCGCTGTCAGGAAAAATTAAAGCCGGCTCTCCCAGAAGAAGAGGCACTTCAAATTAAAACAGATCGACACAAACATGGCAGCCAGGACAAAAAAAGGTGCCCCTCATTTGTCAAATGCTGCATGAAATGCCAGAAAGAGTTTCTTAATTGATATGTAGGCAGTACAACCTTTGTCTTCCCGGCTCCTCGACAGTCAGACACTGCATTATGATCCACGGTGTATCACGGGAGCCGCTGTGACAGAGATGACACATCTTTAATTCAAAGCAGCCATGTAAGAGTCAGCATAGAGCGAGCTCCTTTGAATGTTAATAGTGCAGATACACAAGGTGCTTTTAAGACCCATCCTCAGGTCTCTGTGTGAGACACACTCGCTCCCACTGCGGGCCTCCCAAGTGTACATGTCAAACACACTTTGAAGTTCTGAGCAATCTGGCAAAAGAGCCTGTTAGTACCTCGGCAGCACCGCTACACTCGGGCTAAGAAGTTGAGAGTGTGAAAGGAAAACAGGCTGCGGGGAAGAAAGAAAGAATAGACTAGAAAAAAAAAATATCCCAGAAAAGTGGGAGAAAGAGGAGAGTCGGGCGGAGGTGGTGGGGGCGGAGGAGGCATCTGGTCCCAGAATCCCCACAAAGTTGTTTTGGTTGTTTGATCCTCAGGTATGCAGGGGGTAGATGAGTTCTGTGCGTGAGCGTGTGTCCCAGCGGTTTTGTTTTGTTCTATCGGTGTGAGCTTCCTGCATACGACATTCTGTCTGTAAAACGCACAAATCCGTATTCCCTTTGCTGTGGACATTCAAGGACATTTTCTCCTCAATCATCCTCACGTTTGCCGAATTAAAGTTTCACGCGTTTCATTTGAGGCACAACTTTAACGTTAACCGACAACATTCTTATTCCGTTGTACAGACGCATTAAAGAAAAAGATACTCAACTACTCGTCGGCCCCGAGTGCTCCCCTGAAGTGATTTTTGCTCTGTACTCAGCAGGGCCTGGAGACGGATACAGTGATGTCAGTCCGTCACACACTTTGCACTGTGGGACAAATATGGGCCAGACTGTCTTGAAAAGTGCTGCTTATAAAAGGGACCCAGAGAGTGAATCGTATTTTTTTGTGTTGACCTGCTGACCTATAGTCTTGTGCCACCATCATGTTAAACATTCCACTGGCACACAGGGCTACAGCCAACATTTTAGATTGACTGAGTTCAAGAGGTGGATATCACTGTTGTTCATCCACCAAAAAAAAGTTGATTTTTTTTTTTTGTCTCATTCCCAACTCGTTAAAACCTGACACTTTGGGATATGTAGGACGGGTTGGCCACCAATATCCCCAAAGTGTCATTTTTCAACAACTGCAGAGGTCTCGTAAACTCAAGTGACATCACTTGAGTCACTTCATGGGCCTTCATGCAGCTCCTTCTGAAGCTCCTCAATAATGGAGTCCCCCATCAAACCCCCCGAATGATCAGAGGTATAATCACAGACATGACCTCTATGGAATTAGATTTGTGCCAAAAGAAACAAACATAACTTCTTAAATGTCAAACAAAAACAGGAATTTGAGAGAACATATAACTCATTTCAAAAATAAAACTTAGAACTTGCAATCAAATAATTTGTCAAATAGTGTAAAATACTGGTCTTTTACTCTTCTAATAATATATGACTATAATATGACTTTTTGTTTGCAGTTTTGGCACAAACCTCTCGGGTAGGCGGGCCTTTTCAGCAGAGCGTCCCCATTGGCTAGTTAGATTTTGACTGACACAGCACAGTACCTATGTGTAGATAGCTAGCGCGCTAAATGACCCCGGCTTTAAAACGGAGAGAAGAAGAGATGACAAGGATCTGCTGAAGAGGCCCGCCCACCCGAGAGGTTTGTGCCAAAACTGTAAACAAAAAGTCAGGGAGCGCAAACGAGAAAGAGCTGCAGAGAGAGCGCAAAGCTGAGAGTCAGCGCAAAAGTCTGAGCGGAGAGAGACCAGCAGAGGGAACCGTAAACAACATAATGCATTATTAGAAGAGTAAAAGACCAATATTTTACACTATTTGACAAATTATTTGATTGCAAGTTCTAAGTTTTATTTTTGAAATGAGTTTTATGTTCTCTCAAATTCCTGTTTTTGTTTGACATTTAAGAAGTTTTGTTTGTTTCTTTTGGCACAAATCTAATTCCATAACCTCCATGTTCACAGCGGTAGCTACTGCCCGGCTTGTGCACAAGTTTATTGAAATCTAATTTAAAGACTGCAGATGGGAAGACCTATCGCTTCAACCACGCACAAAGTTTTTAACAGTTAAACTTTTTTTTTTATTATTCTGTATATCTAATTGTTATTATGCAAATGACAGTAATGTAATGTTTTTAAAAGTCCAAGTGGAGAGATGGTTTAGTGATCAGGATTCAACCACAAGCAACTTGAACAACACAACCCGCATCTGACATCACATCACATCATCTTCAAGGTTGAGATTGACAGGCCATATCTTAGGAGCAGCCATTAATCAACCTTGTGGTGAGACTGTTTATCAACTGCTGTCTCCAAGGTTCAGAATGTCATTCAGTCTCAAAAACATTCTTGTCTCCAAAAAAGTAACTTCGTCCTGTAATCAAAAGTCACACTGTGGATTCTAGCTATCCTGAGTTCTTTAAATAAAGCGTTATCTCTAACAATGCGCGTTAGTTATTATATAGCAAGACTATTCTGAGTTATCGTCAATGACTCACCTTTAAATAACAGCTTTTAACTTAAATGTTTACCCTCTAGTCCAGAGCTAAAGCTATGCTTTAAGGCTTAAATGCAAATAATAATCAATTTAACTATTTACGTCAAACAGTATATTCACATCTGTACATAGTAATTGATAAACAAAGAAGGTTTCAGTTCAACTGTAGTTACTCAAAAGTCTTTGGTCATGTTAACATCAAACCAAAACGTTCAATCAGTTTCAGAGAACATAACAAAAAAACCTTCATTCCTAACACCTATAGCCGGCCGTTTTTTTAACTGAAATAATACTATGGGTGCCCGATGAGTTACCAGATCAAACGTTGCAGGCCTGAAATGATGCTCAGGATCGTAGAAACCAGGAACACAATATCGACTGCGTTTCCAATGCGCTGAGAGGAATAACACTTGCTTGAAACAATAGCCGAGAGCACGCCGAGCCAGCAAAAAGCAGAGAGGTCTGGTGGTTCAGTCCACTGATCTTTCCAGTGAAATTTCTCAACATCTGCTAAATGAACATTTGGCAGAAACATTCATGTTACCTGTGGGTTGAATTATGACAACTGGTCTCACGCCATCAAGTCAAAAAGTTACTTTGTCCAACAACTTGGATGATGTCTGTAATTCCCATTGGCCTCAGCTGTACTCTGTGTTCAGTCCTAATTAGCAATATGAGCATGCTAACATGTTTAATTAAGATGAACACAGTAAACATCGTTCCTGCTTAACACTAGTATTTTAGCATCGCCACTGTGAGCCTGTTTGCAGGCTAACGTTAAAAGCTCTTAGCGCCTAATTACAGCCTCACACAGGACGGCTGGAGACTCTTGTTTTTGTTTTGTCTCTACTTTCAACCATTTCTCATCACGTGCTCCCCTGAGGGTCGACCCGTTCTATTTTGGAAAGTCTACCATCAATCAAAAATGTCTCCCTCTCATGCAATTGTGCAATAGTCTAATGGGCAGATTACCATGAAGTTTTATGAGCGCATTCATACTCCCAAGGAGATAAATCCTTCTGATTTTAATGAAGCCGTGTTGCCCATAGTCCCATTATGAGTAAGGCACTGCAGTCTCAGCAGAGCCTTAAGGTTTTAAGACTTTTAATCTGCCTTCATTTCAAGATTCCTTTCAAACCTTTAAGGTCTTTTTGCTTTTCACTATGATAAACAAGACTGCATGATCAATCTGGACTCACAGTGGTAAGGTCATGGCAGGTGTCACACCATGCCAGTTACCCATTCAATGCCCACGCTGTGATCCAAATGCTGAGACGCTTTCAGAAAGCAACAACAGGGGACTAAAGGAACAAAAACTAGCGCTCCAAGATCGAAAAACGAGGGCATCGCGGAATCAGTTTTCACAAGACACAGCAGATGTTTTTAGATGGACTCTACAGGCTGCATTTTCATCTTCACCCCCAGTGCTCTTAATGCTTTTGATTATGATTTCCCATCAACAAGGCACATTCTGACACCCTCCACAGAGACCCCCGGCATCTCATCTCTCCCTTAGAAGCAATGTAGCTCTCAAACTATTCCTTCTGACTGCAAACATTTACTACTTTTGATTATGTCCCCAGTACTCAGCGTCCTCCTCTCGAGCCTGCCCAATCAACCTGCATATCTTGCATGGCCGTACACTCGCGCAAACGCACATGCACAAGCACACGCCGGCCCCTCCAAGCATAATATAATTGGACAAAGATTTGAAATAACGGCATCTCCCAGTGGAGAGATAGTTTTTCTCCTGGCAGCAGTGAATTGATAATCCGCTCTGTAAAATACTCCTGGGGTCTTCACTCTCATGTGGAGCCGTTGCTGTATTGGTGGAGGCAGCATTCGAGGCCGAAAACACTCAGTTCTCCATATCTTACACCGGTTAATTGTTACTGCCCGTGGCACAAAGTAGCAACATGCCAATAATGCAATTAATTATATGACTCAAGCTTCCATTTGTTTGTTACAGTATCCACAAACATTGAGCAGTTTGCCACCGCGAGGCTCACTCCGAAAGTTCTGATTGATAATCTGCGGCTCTTTTCACCCGGGATCACTGACGCAATGTTGCACTGTCATGACAACAAAGCTTTACTTGCCTCAACAATAATCTGTGGAAAAAGGGTTGCCATGTGGATTTCTCTCCTTAGAGACCATTTTTATCATCCCGGCACAGAGGAGCGATCATTTTATTTGACTGTGCTGTAAGAGAAACTTGAGCGTAAGCCGCTAAGAGCAAGCAATAAATATGAATTCAATACCCCGCAGTTCAGTGTACACTGTTGGATTAAAAAAAAAGAAAAAAAAAGTGAAGGAGAAAAAGGATGAGTGGGAGGAGGTTAAAGGACCCGTCGCTGGAGTAGAGCCAAAAAGCATTCTGCTACTGTTTTCCACAGGTGTAATTAGGGTTGCATGTGGACAGCAGCGAGAATGACGGCAGCACTTTACGCGCCGAGTAACGAAGGGCACGCAACCTCGGAGTCGACAGCCCTTCATGATGGAGGGTCTGTTGAGGAAGAGCGATAGTGAAGATGCGTCCCCATCGGAGAGCAGCCCAACAAACTGGTAATCCTTCTGCATTGTGAGATGAGATACTGTAGTTAGCCAAGTGACCTTGGCTCTGTGTGAGAAGGATATTGCCAGAGGGCTTGAACGCCTCATGCTGGGAGATATTGCTATTTGGCGTGCAGATACTGCAGCTGAAGCCCAGCATGCACCACACTGGGAAAAAAAAGAAAGAAAGGAGAAGAAGAAGAAAACACATTTTTGTGAGATTCTTTTATTCTGACGTGCCACAATGTACACAGAATAACATGTTTTTTATATTAAACTGTATTTGAGTGGAAATGATCATTTTCCATCTGTTATCATTCTCTCATAGTGAAAACAAACCCTTTTTTTCTGCTGTGCGGATGTTGAAATGAGCCAGAATCACAGCTCAGACACTGAAATTAATTAACTTGCCTCATTTTAACCTTTCAGTATCTCTACCAACATCAAACACGGAATAATGGCAGCCAATATAAAATTAATTGAATACCTTGAACCCTTTTCTCTGCAAGTCTTCTAAATATATATATCCAACTTTCCCAAGGATTAGTCCGACGAGGTTTCAGTACACTGAACTCAATATCAATGCATTGCAAATTTGATGTGTCCCGCTGCCTTGGGACACTTCTGTCCGCGTAAATGACTTGAGACAAGAGTAAAAATATTGTCTCGGCTTTTAATCTATGATGTCTAATGGCAAAATAAAATGATGAAAGTGCTGACTGCGAGCTGTACCGCCTCTCCGCTAATTCACAACTGATGGCCGTAATAAAAAAATAAAACTCATTCGAAGTTACAAATCCTGACAAAGTTTGAGACCACAAAATCTATCTTCCATTCATTGTTAATTGAACATCTCCAGGCTAGCATTTGGAGAGAATTGTTAATGTTCACAGTATTGATTGGCCTGTACCGGGTCCTCAGAGTAACATTGGCAGCGCTGCAGAGAGTGCACAAATCCAATCTTGCCCCGTTTTTTTGTAATTACGCGCTGACATTATCCCCTACATTAAAATTTCAAGACCTGGGGACAAAGGCACGCCACTGAAAAATAAATCAGGCTGTCAATCGAAGAATGAACCAATTAATCTAAATTCCAAAAACTTTTGGAGAAGCAACACTCACAGCAGCTGTGCTTTACAAGCCAAGCCTTCCTTGACAGTTTGCTAAACCTCTTCCTTTAGCAGAAGTCCAAATCTTAGCTTAGCAACTGTGACTATGGCAGGCTGTCAAGCTTTGGATTTCTCCACACGCTGAAGCGGTGTGCATGGGGCTGCACTAAGAGGAATACTCACCGCTGGAGTTTTGGGAAGTGGTGCCTTTTATTCACTTCTTCCAAAACCAAAAACACAAAAGCAAATGAGCCGCAGCAAACGTTAGCATATCCAGCTGACTAACTTGTAACCCTAATTAGGTAACCCAGTGCTACGTCAAGTCCCAGGAGCACATCATCAACCAATCAGTTTGTTGGGTTTGAGTTATGTGAAAAGAACAATGGTCTTCACACTGAAACATCCACTGTGCAGTAGGCCTATAGACCTCCTCCACAGGCTGGTGATAGCAGGTACCTGATAAGGCAAAATGGCTGCATTTGCTTGTGGTGAGCCTTCATGGTCCTGATGTTGTGCAAAGCTTGCTGGAAAACTTAATGGCACAGAGCCATTGTTAACAACATTTGTTACACTCAGCCTTTCCTGCCATGACAAAACAAAATGTCTGCCATGAAACATTTCCACGCTGTGTGAAAGCTGGTCCTGCATGCTACCACAGTTTGGGCTAATGTTGGCAGCTAACGTTAGCAGCTATCTCCTATCCTTTTGAACTTGGTGAACTTTACTTTCTTGATTACCAAAAATTGATACCTGTGATATGGCTACATGTGACACACAAGTTAAAAACTAAAACCAGCCCACTTAAGAAGGTTTATAATCTTACATTCCTACTTCATTGTATGATCAAACCACAATACAAGGGCAGCGCTCTGCTGTGATGCAAAATGATGTCCTAACACATCCAGCTTTAGCCTCAGTCTTTTGGCCTCATGTATGTAGCAATGAGTTAGCATAGCCTATTAACTATCATTTACTTGAAATTCACATTTTTTTAAATCAGTTGACAAAGGATTTGTAACCACTTCATTTAGCTATTGTTATCTTAATTACCTAGCTTACTACAGTTGATCAAATCTGTTAGCTACAGCTCTTATTTTGGCTTGGGAAATTTGTCAGTGATAAGAATTGAGAGGCTCGTTTTTCTTTTAGGATTTTTAAATCTAGGACACATGATTTATTAACCAGTATGACTATTAACCCATAAATCTGCCTTAGTTATCGCTCTCAGCTGCAACTGTGCCAAGAGAGGTGTAGCAAAGGGAACGAGCTCTGTAAAGGGTAATCTGCAAATAGATTTCACACAGGAGTGATTTAAATTATGAAGGTGTGTGATGTTCTAAAAACTCCAGATAGCAGGATTTCACATTTCATATTATTTACCTTTAATTTTATAACTGGAGGTAGAGAAAATACACAAAGCCATATTAAGTGCATCTGATATACAGACAATATTTTAGACCATGTCTGCATTTGGTGAAAAACACCATGGCAACAAATGGCATCACAGACACCACCTTTTCTACCACAGATGTGCCGAAAGGAGGAAAAAACAAGATGTTACATATCTCCAAATCCTGCTCTATTTCCATTGCCCTACTGCCAGTTAAACCACGATGTCTGCACCTCACACACACGCAAGCACACAAACACTTACTGCCAGCAGCCATCATTCCACCGTGTATGTTCAGCTGTTCTGTCAAGTCCCCATCCAGCCAAGTGCCCACCCATCTGTTGAACCCTGAGACAGCATGCAAATCCCGTCCAGAGAGGAAACATTCTATCAAATGAAAAACTTATCTGCATGCGAACGGTTGCTTTGGGGGGCCTCTGGGGTCCGAGGCCTCGGGGCCTGCCACGATAGTGTATGTGCGTACTTCTGGCTGCAATGCAAAGTAACACTGATGCAAGATATAGTCTTGCCCTTGGTTAAGCAACACATGCACTTTGTTTCAACTTTGTATGGCTCAGTCCCTTTCCAACTTCTACCCCTACCCTAAGTTTTGCCCCGTTGCCCCTCAGAACAGATTTACAAGGGGAAGTGGTTGAAATCTATCTCCATGGAACAACAGGTAAAGACCCTCATCATCAGTAGTCATGTCATTTTATGTGAGCGGGTGTGATGGAGCATTTCCAGTATGCTGTCTTCAGCTGTGGTGATATCTCATGCATTTATGAGGCAACCCTGGCGTTATCACAATGCCATTTTTCTGACAGAGACAGAAAAGCACTGACTCTCGCAATTTGTCCAAAACTTCGCGCTATCGATCAAGTCATCCAATAAAAAAGAACACTGCTTCATTATCTGTAGCAGTAGCAACCCGTGCTCCTACCCTGCCAGTCTGCACTGATATAGATGTATTCTCAGCAGCCATCTTGACTTGTCGAAGCAGGAACAGCCAAGGTGGGACCAGTAACGTTAATGACAGCTGGATTCTAATAGGTTACCCAATAAACCATGTCAGTGCGTGAGCTTTCATTAATGTTATAAATTCCACCCATGCTTTTCCATCTTGCTTTGACAAGTCAAAATTTCTGCTGTGAAAAGGGTCCGTTAGAAGAGTGATACCAAGTGCATCATCTTCACTGCTGGACTTTAGTTGAATTGTGGGCACCACGTAGCATCAAAGGTGGAAAGGCAACATTAAGATATGTCAAAATGCGGAACCATCATGAACGTTGGCTAGCTAGCCACTAGGCTAATGAGATGACAATCTAGAAGCGATTGGCTATGTAGGTTTGAGCAGAAAATATCTGTTTGCCACAATGATAGATGGAGATGGTCCGACTTCCTCTGAAAATCGCCGGTTTTTGTCGCTGGAGATGTCCACTTGTCCTTAAACATAAACCTGCAATTTGTGTGACAAGGACTGATGGAAATATTTGGCCATTTGGCAGCCTACCTGTAATAACGCCAACCCCCATCACCTCAGCTAACAACCTTGGATGCACCTGTGGTTTGCAGAAATGTTAACTGTTACCATCACATCCAGGGGACTGGACTGCTTATAAAGAAAAAGGACTGTTATACATTGAATCAACAGAGCTCTCATAACCCTTTGTTACGAAGTGTGCCTCTGAAAAACCTCACCCCTTCATGGACACCCTACCATGGTAGGGTAAGACACGGTACGGGCTAGGGGTGTAATGTGTTTGGGCCTAAAGAAAGCTAAAGTCATGCCCCGTCCGGCGGACCCCATGGGACACCATGTTAGTGAAACACAAACAATATTCAGATCCCCCTCGAAATGTGCCGTGAACTATAAGATGTTTGTCAATTTAAAAGACGATTTTCGAAGTAAAGAGAGTTTGTGGTAAATAAAGTGGAATGCCATCTACTTCTGTTTTAAACCGCTCAGTGAACTATATCGTCTCACTCAACACACGTCACCAATGCCAGCATGGCACAGAAAAGGAAAAAAAAAAGATGAAAATCATCATAAATCTGCTCATGTTGAAACCTGCAGTTAAGTCAGAGGAACCTTTTTTGTTCAATAGAAAAACATCATGTGTGCAGTTCATGGCACAATTCAAACAGGAGCGAAACATGACTGGTCTCTCCAGTGACTGCTGTACAACATTTTTCCCATGGTCCCATGGTGGTCCACCGGGAAGAGCGTGACTTGGGCCCTCTGTAGTTCTTTTTTTTTTTTTTGATATGCTTTTATGGTTTACTGATTTAAATCACTATCGGGAGTTGATCTATTTAATTCCTCTGTGTGTTCAGAAAATATCTTTACCTGCAGGTTTGTTGGTGTTTTGAAGGAACTGTATTTCATGTTTCTTAAAAAAAAAAAAAAAAAGAAATAGAAAAAGGAAAGCCCAGCCAACTTCAATCACACGGACTCAGGCTTTGCAAGGATAATTCACATTCTCTCTCTCTCTCTGTCTGTGTTGGCAACAAAGCACTTTCAAAGCCTTTCAGGTATCCACAGGCCTTAAAATACCATTTAGTGTACTTTGTGGACTGATAAGCGCCGTCAGAAATAATTAGTTACACAGCCATGTTGAATCAGGGGGAGGATTTAGTGTCAGTGTTGCAGCTTTTCATAGAGCCGCCGCGTTCCTCGTGAGTTCTAAATGCTTTTTTTAGTCGCCTCAGGGGAAGGGGAGAAAGGTGAGCAGTCACCTGGCCGGGGGGCATAAATCTGACCAACAGGTCTCTGCAGGCCTGAGGCTATTATGGCTGAGTGAACTTTAGCTTGGGTGAGTTCACCCGGCTCCAGCTAAGCCACCACTCACCTCTATTATCCTATTAGTCTGCTGCACTTATGGAAACGAGCCACAGTGATCCTGTCAGCAAATTTAGAAGTCCACAAATATTTTATGGATCAAAGACTGTGCAATTTACTTTAAAGGTGCACCCTTGGGGGGCATTAGAGAGATAATGGGGGGGGGGCATGCAGCTAGATTATTGGATTTATCAATCAAAGCTTGTACTAGTCAGTTATTACCTGTGTTTAATAATATAATGAGACCGGTGCAGTTCCAGTAAGAGAAGGCGGATGTGGGATATTAAAAGCAGATGAATTCTTTATCAGTCTATAGGAGCTTATTGTTCATTCCTGCAAGCAATGAGCTGCAGGCTATAACAGCAGGACCTGGTCACGCATGCCAAAAAATCCCGCCGTGAGAGTGTGCGCGTGTGCGCGTGTGCTTGTGAGAGAGAGGATGCTGAGGGGCGTAGCAGTGTTGTGTGCCCCTCATGGTCAGAGCTCAGGAATTAAAATGCATGCGTCTCACTGCCTGCGAGCGAGGAACGGTGTACGCGAGAAACTCTTCCCATCCTCCTCCACCTCCTCCTCCTCCTGCTTCTCCTGCACGGATCCGCTTGTTCCAGGAGGGCTGTGAGAAATAACAAAAAAAAAAGAAAGAAGAAGAAGAAGAACAAACACCTCCTCCCGGTGTTTTTGTTCTTTATTTCTCGTTCTTTTTTTCTTTTCTTTTTTTTCTTTTTTTTTTTACAGTCAAAAAGGCAGCTGTGTGGGGTTGCCAGTTTAGAGCTTGTCCCCCACCTTCCCTATCCCCATCCTCCACCCCTCCTCTCTTAAATCGGACCCTTCACGCTGAGACCGGGGCGCTGAGATCCGCTCGCCTCGCTCTCTCCGCGGAGCCGCTGCCACACAGCGCGGAAATAACGGGACTCCGGTGGCGGAGCCGGGCTGGACTTTGAGTGAGTATCGAAACAACGAGGCATGCTTTTAACCCTGCAGGCTAGTGTCACCTTACAGCCTAATTATAGCCCTTAATCTGAGTGCCTCGGAGAGAGGAGCGCGCACGGAGGCTTAAAGTCTTAAAGTGGTGCTGACCAGGTGTTGCTCTGCAACTTTCTCCTGCCAAAATTCCTTTTTAATACCTCATTCTCGAATTTAAAATAAATAAATAAAAGGAGCTTCTGACGCTTAAATCACAGCTGCAGATTTATAAGAAGACTTTTCGGTTAATTCTATAAGCCACACTCTTGCTGCTTTCCAGCGTGCCTGCGCGCATTTCTCTCCATTTTCCAGTGTTTCCATGCAAGGCACCGCTCCGCTCTCCGCTGTCACGTTGAGAGAAAAGCAACTTCTTCTGTTTGAGGGCTGCTTTTTGATTTCTTGCCTCTTAGACTCTGTGGTGTGGGCTGCTGGCTAACTCGCTGCCCAGCTCGCTCACTTCAAAAAGGAAAAAAAAAAAAAGAGAAAGAAAGAAAAGAAGAAGAAAAAAGAGAAAAAAGAAAGACTATATGCCATCCAGTGTGCTGGAGCAACTGTTGAATACACAGCAGATGTGCAGAGGAGAGGTATCAGAGCTGCACACAGCACTGTGGGTGAGACTGTCTGCTGTCCGTGGAGCAGCCTCATTTAGTAAAACAGCAATTTCCCTCTGACAGGAAGCCTTTTGAGTTTGTTGTAAACATTAATCACTCCGTTTTCACTGTCTGTGTGAGTAAACTCTGCGTTCATGGGTTCTGAGCTCTGAAATGATCCCCTCTGCTGTGTATTTTGCCTGAGATGTCACCTCATTTACTAATGAAGGTGTCTGCAGCGCGCCGCTTAATTTTCCTGCTGAAACCTCTCCTCACCATTATAAATAATAAGCAAGTGGAATACATTAGCTCAGCCGGGTCCTCATCACGGCTCCACTCAGATTGGATGGCGTGACCTTGGGGGTGGGGGACCGCGCTGCAGTATTCAGAGGGGAGGGCGGCAGAGATGGAGATGGGGTGCTTTGGTGGCAACCATTATCAAGGAACCCAATTACATCTGGAAAGTGTAGTTGCCATAAGCAATTGCCATTTGTAACACTATACAAGACAAGAGGAGCTATTTTGAGAGAGTGTGTATCATTCCGGTCGTCAGTCCCATCTGCATATACATTTAAAGAATCCGTGTGGCTCCTCTGAATGGAAGTCCTTTGTGGGCTCTTTTCAACAATAGAGCATGGAAGAGGCTATGAGTCACTGTGAATCATGGCAACTCTCGCCAGCTGCCAGCCAGATGAAGACACGCCGCAAGGAGAAGTCTGATCAAGCTTGCAGTCGCACTTTGCGCCGCCGTTTCCACTTCAAAGAGCGCCACGGCGAAACGGAAACGTTCAGCGCTCCACGAGGGGCGCCTAACATCTCGGCCAAAGTTTGTGCGAGTTTTTCTCTAACAATCCCAACTTCCACTTCTGACATCTCTCCTGCAACGTATATCCTCCAGTCTTTAGCTGCCGTGGCGTAAAGGCTGAGTTAAGTCTGTAATCAGTTATTCAGCGCCGGCGTTCAGACTCCATGCTCCAGACAGAGGAATCCCCGTGGCTCACCACAGACCCAATCAGGCCCTTTAAGTTCACGGCTTTCCAACAGGGTCTGGGACCGAGACTGCAGCTGCAACGGCAGAAAATGTTTCCTGTCCCTCGGGTGGTGGTCTGCATGTGTCTGCGGCATGTACAAGTATATTTCAGTAATGGTTAGTGTCTTTTCTGTCCGGGCCTCTCGGCTCGGTCACAGACAGTCTTTTTCCCTCCACAGTATTCCCCTTGGACTTCTCCCTGGCTTTTTGATTTGCCCTCTGTTTCCACTTAACAGTCCTGGCTACTTTCCAAGAAACTCCTCAGCACCGTTCAGGGTTTTTTCTCTCTTTTTTTTTTTTTTTTGTGTTGTTTTGTTTCAGGCATGAGCAGACTTCATATACCCTGGGCACATGTGGATAATGTGAGCATTTACAACATCTCCATTTCACCCGCTCGCGAGGATGTCGCAGATGACAATTTAAACTCCCCCAAACAAAGAAAGCCATCCCGTGATTGCTGTCTTAATCCCCCCCCCCCAAGCGCAATCAGCGACGCCGAGACTGCACATCACTCCCGCAATTAGGCTTGTCAAAACCGCCGAGTGGCTTTTATCTGCGACTTGCCTGTTTGATAACACTTATTGGCAGGTGTCTTCGGAGGAGCAGGGGGGAAGGCGATCCACACAGCTGGCGCGTTTCAAGAGGGACGGATGCATTATGTAAAAAGCGTACTGTACTGTGCAGCAGATGTTCCTTCCTGCCGACGGCTAGCTCGGCAGCACGGCCACACATCTCCGTAGCCCAACATCCTCGGGAGTTCTCCTTCCTCCGTCATTTCTCTCCTTCTGATTGACGCGGGAACCCTTCTGTGACTCTCGCCGCTTTGTTGTCAAACCAAAGCCGCTCGCCGCAAATTGTCCCCTTCGCTGTCCTAAACGTTTTCCGGCGCAATCAGTTAGGCCGAGGGTGTCATCTTCCATGGAAAGCATCCTCTGTACCTTTTATCCTCCTTACAGTCATGTTGACAGGCCCGCAGCGTTCCACGACCTTGTCGGGACAAATGCGGGCTTGCTGCAACTTCCTGTGTGTCTTTGCCCGTCCTCAGTTTGGCAGCTGAAAAAGGGGAGAAGAGAGATTTTGTGTGTGGGCTTGACATACATCCTTTCTGTGGGTTTATTTGAAGGAAAGGCTAATTGTTATGCCTCCGAGGTCCATTGTTAATTAGGAGTTATCTCGGGCAGCTCTCACACGGTCACCGCTCTAATTGGCAGTCAAAGCTGTGTACCACCTGGCCTAGCCTTTAACTCACCAGGTGCTCCCAGAGAAAAAAAAGACTGTCGGCCTCGGCATTACGTGGGCACAGGCCTGTTAAAAGAAGACAGACAGTGAAAGGGAGAGAGCGAGAGAGAGAAAAGAGGAGAGGAAAAAAGACCTGCGCCGGCCAACTTTTTTTTTTGTTGCTAAAATGGCGGCGCTGCAGCAAAAGGTTATTTGGCGCCACGTCGCTAAACAAGCCTGTTCCATGCCGGCGCGAGGAGAGAAAAGGTGCGGAGAAATTAGCCGAAGCTTTTGATGCGCGCGTCGCCGTACATCACACCTCTTTGTTTCAGATTTTTCATACCACAGGGGATGTGATGGGGCAGCACACCAACACTCCACGCAGCCTGTGTGTGTGTGTGTGTGTGTGTGTGTGTGTGTGTGTGTGTGTTTTGGTGTGAAAAATAAGTTTAACCCATGAGAAGGACCAAAAGCAGGTATCAGAGAGGCTTTTAGTGTTTGTTTCATGCAAGGTGAATCGAGGCTGACTGGACGATCATGCGTCCACGTCGTTTTTCCCGTGCAGAACGATGAACGCTAGAATCGATTCAAGCCGAAGGATTTTCGCTCCAGAACAGAATCCACGTTAAGTCTTTTGTTCAGCGCTGAGCGGGGAAAGTGTGAGAAAAGACAGTGATTTAATCTAGAGATAGCGCAGCTGCTTTTCACAATGAAGTGGGAAAATCACACCGGGACCTAGCCTGAGTAGTGTGAGATCCCTCTGCACGCACATGAACCAGAAGCTGTGTTCTTTGCTGTGGGGAGGAAAAAATTCACCCGTGACCCTTGTGAATCTTGACTAACTGGTGCAGGAGCGTGTCAATCACGATGTTTTGTCCTTTTTCAAAAGGTCAGACAGGTGTGCCCTGCGTAGGACACAAACCATCTGATAAAATGTGCCTCGCGTCGCCGTGCTCCGGAGGACAAAAGGCATTTGTCTCTGAACAACACAAAGTCAATAGGGCTGCATTGTGTTGCTGCTCCAGCATTTAAAGTTCACTCTAATTCCCAAATGTTTGGTCCCTTTGTTCTCCGACCACAATAGACATTTAGAATGTAAAGCGGGTTCCGACAATGTACTTTATCTTGATGGGTAGAGCAGAGAGAGATGCGTTAGGAAGCTTTGTGGCTGTGTTGTGTTGGCAGCCTAAGGCAGAATGTGTTAACGCGGTACAGCGGAGCAAAGGATGATCTGAATCTGTGTGATTTGTTGTTGTTGTAGTTGATTTTTTTTTTCCAGGAACTGTTGTGTTCAGGCCTCGAGCTCTTGCAGCATGGCTTGTCTGATTTCTTCCTACACTATATACATACGGCGTTCAATGCATTACCCAAGACAGCCCGGGTCATTTTACGCATTAACAGCTCAAACTTTAATCGCAATCCAGCAGCAGCAGCAACGAGCGAGGAGTAAGCTGCAGACGACAGGTAGGAAAAAATAAAGAATAATAGACGGATCACAAATAGTAAGAAAAATAAAAGATCACTGCCATAGAACAGACTAATCATAATAAACAGGCCTAATGCTGCTATAATTACTGACAGTGGAATCATTACTTCCACTAATGCTCCACTGCTACCACCGTTAATAACAGTTCATTAATTAAACATACTATGGAAAACAGAAGCTCCGTTCAGCGAGCAGGACTTCTCCTTGACTGGACCCACAGAGCCCCAGAGTGTAGCTTAATTTTGCTCTGGAGGTCATTCCAGGAATAATGAGTGGTATGAAATGTAAATACTCCTCTTTGCTCAACTGCCGCGGCACTTTAGAATACCGGAGACAAGCCAAATTTGCGATTTAGCCACATAATGAGATGCCAATTTTAGTACAGCCAGGTGGGGAGTGAAAAAGAGACTATTATGCTTTTTCCAAAAAAAGAAAAGAAATGATTTTTTTTTTGTACAAGTGAGGGTTTGGAAATGAAGTTTTCAAACAGGAAAAAAAAGTGTAGATGTCTAAATTCCATCAGTCAAAGGGAGCTGGAGGTCCGGGTATGATGCTGAGCTGAGAGGACAAGTCCCCTTGGCTTGGTTACAACAGAAAATCCTACTTTAGATCATCTGAAGCCACCTTAAATTACTGAATTCCAATCCAAGAAAACGCCAAGACTCTGACCTTAAAAGGAAATAAACACAGTTGAAGACGAGAGTGAGGATATCTTAGAAGCTAACGCTGGCTCAGACGAAAGCAACGCGGGTTCTTGCAGCCATCGGTGGCATTGGAAGCAAGTTAATGAGCTGTCGAACATGCAACGTATATTTTTTTTTTTATAGAAGCATGAAACGTGGTGTAGTTGTGCATTTTTCAGAGATGGATCCATTGCGATTACAATGATGCAGTGATGATACGTCCTGACTCCAGCTTCACGCAAAGATTGGAGGCTAGAGGAAACAGTTAGCTTGATCAATTCCAAAGTGAAAAGATACACAACTCACATTTCCTCTCTGTGTTTTTTGTGGTTTTAACATGAAGGATGTCCCCCAACTTAATTAATAATGCCAATGTCCCTGCCAGGTATTACAATCATAATGCAGTAGCCATAATGTCAAAGCTCTTAGTGTTTAACATACACCTTCTTGCACTTGTGTTACCAGCAGAGCCTTCCCTTTGAGGACGGCGGTCTTGTGGATAACCTGTGTTTAAGACAGAGTCTAGCAGCTTTCTTGGGGGAAGTGAGTCTCTCACAGTGTGTTAGAGAGGTGCCAGCACATTGTCACAGGAAAGCTCATGCTATTTTTACTTCAGTCAGCCATAAAGTGTGTAAATGGGCTCAGTTTGCCGCGAGGCTGTGTGTGATGTTCACGGCCACAAAATAAAAATCCCCGATTGGCATCTTCCTGAATTCTCTACAACAGAGTTGGTCTGGAATGTGAAAAGCTAGTAACCTTTGTAGTAAGTAGTCAGGGTGAGGTTAATAAATAAAAAACACAGGTCTTCTAACTGTGCATCAGAGCCATGGCTCTGGAAAGCATACACTTGTGTTAATGAGTGGATCAGTGTCTGACAGCAGAATCACTGGAGCCCTTCCTCGCACCCACTGGCTGTTATTATAAAAAAACAGTCTGAACTTAGTTAGAGCACGGTAACACCACAACATGACGTCATCAAACATACCTACCTTTCTGTTCCCACAGTTTTTAACCCAAATCGGCGCAGACGTTGGCAAGATTTCCTGTTTTGTTTTCAAGTTTCCTTTCCTTTAAAACTTTTGTTAATTTTTATTTTTAAAGGAAAGGTGTGTACAGACTCTCTAAACGGCAGAGGCATAACATTTTTTTTTTTTTTTTTATTAAAGTGATAAATATTGCTTGAAGCCACAGATTTACCCAAGTTTACACAAGAGGTAGCATTATTCTGAGTTGTTTACCAAGAATTAACAGTAAAATTAAAACTATGGTACATAAACTGTTGCATTTTACTTGTTATTTTGTTATGTTCTTTCTTTAAATGTCACCAGAACGCAGAACAAAAAGTTTAGTGTCAACAGTTGTTCTAGGCCACTGGGGGCAGCGGAAACATACTGTAAACACAACATGGGATGCATTACCATCTAATGGAGATGATTTGGCGAATGTGTTAGCAACCAGCAGCTGTGGAGCGGCATTAGCATTCATTTGGTGTCATGTTGTAAATCCAAATTTAATTTTAGCTCTGCTGGACTCCATCAGCTCCTGGGGGAAATATCTGGCTCTTCCACTGCTAAATGCTCCACTATGTTTACCAGCTAGTTGCTAACTCTCTTCTATTGATGCTGGGAAGGTCACACACGGCAGGTTTTTTAGAGCTTTTTTCACTTGGAAAAAAACAGCCACCTGCTGGGGATGAGAATGGCACAGATGAGAGTGAACCAAAATAGTTTCCAAAGTTGCAGGTGGTGAAACCAAATGATGAGCTGAAATATGGCAACGACAACGACAGATGTTGCATGAAAATAACAGAAATGGGCACTAAAGCAGCATTCACTCTCGGAAAATATGGACGGATCAGCTTGCTTCCCATAATGTTGAGCTGTTCCATAAATCCATACCTTTATATACATCTTATACACACATTCACACTGAGGTAGTTTTACAGCACTGGGATTGAATTGTTCCTCATAACATTGAGAATTAATCATCGCTCTCAACTACTTAAATCTGTCAAATGACTGTATACATTCTAATTCGCCGAGCAGTGTTTCTGTGCACAGTCTCGTTGGGTAGTCTGCCAAAACTTCCTCGGAAGAAATGGGCACAAGTCTTCATCAGAGCACCACACACATGCTAGTTGGCTTCTGTAGCGGTTATGAATAATTACACTGTCTTCAGTAATTCTGTAATCAGTGTTGGAAGTGCATCTGGCTGACTTCTGGGGCGGATATACCGTGAATATCAGAAGTCTACAGGCTCCGTCTAATTTTCTAGTTTTATTGCCTTGAAGGCTGAAATGAAAACCTATTAAATCAAATGTGATTTTCTCCATATTTCGTTTGGACATGCTGAAGTAACGAGCAAAAGGTAAAAATGAAAGGGAGCTAATTTCTGCTTATGTAATGGTGAAGACCCTGCACTTATTGCTTCGATAACAACCGTGACGTTTTTCGGATGAGTTTTCCACCGTGTGAATCTGTGATTTGTCCCTAATTCCCCCCCTTCAGACCGAAACAGGTCTTCTGTATGCAACACTCCTCCTCTGATCAATCCACAGAGTTTGTTTAAAGGAAGAAGTCCAACATAAAGATCTTCTTTTTGTCTCAGCTGGTTTGGCCGTGCACTTTGGTTTGCTGTCAACTTGAAGGATGGAGTTCTTCTTTGACTTCAGCACCATGTTTTTGTACCAGAGGGCAGCAGATTTTCCCCCCAAACTATCTTGCTTTTAGGAGCCATTTATCTTCCCCTCTATCCTGACCAGAGCCCCTGTCCAGCCTTGGAGCATGATGCAGCATGCGCACACTTTAAGCATACCAGTGCCATTTACACTTTCTGATTGATGACTGCTGACTGGACTTGGCTTACCCTCGCTTATTTTCCAAGGCATGCTCTTTTTAGATTTTAAATGTGCGATCATTTATTTATTCACCTTCCGTGACCGTGTCTTGGTTTAGTGTGTCATCTGCAGACATTGAAATGTCTACAGATGACGAGCTGAAGCAGGGTCATTCACTCGGCTCCACTCTGCAACACTGCTGAACTGTGCAGGGGGATCGGTGTCTGTGACATTGTGTGTCTTTTTAACATTTATTCATTTTTCAGTGTGTTAAAACAAACAGCACCTTCATGGAAGAGGCCCCGGGGGCTGTGACCAAATCAGGATTTGTGCAGTGCAGTTTTCAAATTGCAAAAGCCTCAGTTTTAATTGGAAATGAACTAACAAATTAAATGTGTCTCAGCAACCTGTAGCAGGTGAAAGTTTTAAACAGCGGCTGTTAATTGAACTGACCAATGGCATCTGTAACCTGTACATGTATTCAACCGTGGCTAATTAACGTTTATGATGTGAGTTGGCAAAACGACCAATGAGCATCTCTTGTCTGCTGTCTGTTAATGACAAGAAAGTCTGACACATAGCCTACCGTTGGACCACAGCAGATGCTTTGTCCACTTTGGTGTAAATTACAAGCCAAAGTTTCAGTATTTAGCTTTGGACAGAAGCTGGCCAGCTGTGTCCTCCTGTTCTCGGTCTTTTTGCTAAGCTATGCTAGCCGACTATTTTCTGTCCTTTCATATTTACCATACAGCCCGTACATAACCCGTGCTGTTAATTCTCTTATCCAACTGCCCCGGAAGACAGCAAATAAGTATTTCCCAGATTTCAGACATACATTTTTAAGCATCATGTTAAGCTTCGTTAAAGTGGAATTGGACCCCCCGGGATTCAGAGCTGTGAGGTAGCCTATGCTGACTTTTCACTCTGTAAAGCTAATGCTATCGTTAGCTGTCCATCAGACGACAAAACCGTTTCAGATGTGGCTCATCAGCAGTCATTGTTAGCATGACAGGCCAAAAAAGCACCACTTTTGTTACTACTATATTTGAATATCAATGAGTACCATACCATTGCTCATGGGCATCGCCAGCTATTAAAGTACCGACCACGTTTTAAAATGAATAGTTTAGTCCCCCTCACTCTTTTTTCAGGGTGCTGTGTCAGTGCTTCATTATCAAATCCAGTCCATTTCTCATTGAGAGAAGGCCCAAATCAATGTCATTTCACTGCTACCTTCACCCAGGCAGATTGGCAGATAACACAAGCACACATAGACACAATTGCAACATGTGTCATCAGACATCTTAGTTAAGATGGGTCTCACACACACTAAAATCCTTGAGCAAAGAGCGTTTTCGGTAGGAAGGAGAGAAACATGACAGGAAAGAGGTAAGCAGGATGGCCAATCAGGTGGCTAGAAGAGAGGAGGGGAGGGAAATGAAGAGGTAAAGATGAAACAAGGGACATAATAGCTGTCAGCTTGTGTTATTATGTCATAATCTTTGAATTGTTACCGCAATCCCACCACTTTAGTCTATACAACTGGGCACTTATTTAATTTAATACACAGAAAAATGGCAGAAGCCACTGGTTAATAAATTATGATATTTCATGGAATGTTTTGGGTCTATGTGTTAGACCCAAATGTGTGTTATTTGCTAATTGAAATGTCAGCATATATATTAGGCCCGTAACGATACACCAGACTCAGGATTCGGTGTATATCACCATTTTTGACCCACGGTTCGATAGAAACTTCGATTTTTATTTTTATTTTTTAAATTAAACATTTATGTAACATTTCAATAACTTCTGTATACTCCACTGATAGTATCAGAGGCGCAGTATTGGCAAACTGAACCAGTGTGAATGGATGAGCCGGCTGCGTGTATGGAGGGATTGTCTATCGGATGGTCTGTTAACTGCACAACTTTGTCACTTTCCAGTATGTTTAGTGGGTCAGGATCTCAATCACGACACATTAAAACAGCATCCATATGATTTTAACTTATCTGCGGGTGTAGAATGACAGGGGGGACACCAGGGAAACACCTTGAAAACACACGCACGTCATCATCACGTCATCATCTGTACTCCAGCGGTGCTTCGCAATGTGTGAATGACCAACGGCGAAGAATTGGCAAACCACCGCTGCTCTGTGTGAAAGGGGCTTCGTCTTATTACTCATAGGGCTGGATCTGTAGTAACAGTGTAACGGTGTGTAATCACAGCTGGGCGGGACAACTGCCAAGCCAGAGACCACTGTTCGAGACAATGTTTCAACATTTGCATGTGGGAAACCACTAGCAAGAGATGACTGTTCAAGATGGCGTCCAACATCTGTGGACGTGGGTGCATTTTGTCAGCCTTGTTGGTCGCAACAAAACCAGGCATTATAAGCTCAAACATGATCTTTTCCTAACTCTAGCCAGACCTTGAGCATGTTACCACAACATAAAACTGAATGAAATTAACACGAAGAAACTTTACTGTTCAAACATATCCGTCGTTTGCAGAAATGTACATCGTCTGCATTTATTCAGGTGATTTTGTTGAGACAAACTGGTTGTATACCCCTTCTAGGACTACCCCTTATGCTCTTTATTTAGAAGAATGAGTCATCATGCTTGGTACAAGTGTATCTTATTTAGTCATTCAGTCTCTAATACAGGCCAAGAGTTTGAGAATAGCAGTTCAATGACATAAAAAATGATCACAGTATAATGTAATATTAGCTCCTTATCATATATTTCAAAATTAAGACCCAAAAATTTCTAACACCAGCTTCGTGCGGCCCTTGGTTGCCCCTGACATCATTCTGAGCGCATCTCCTTGCATAATTAAGAAGAACTGGATGTTATTTTTAGGAGAAAGTGTGCGTCTGCCTTGCCACCTGACCACACAGCCCAGAAACCTTGCAAACATGCAAATGAGCTCATCTATCCACGGAGAGGGAAGACTCGAGCACACAAGCACAGTGCGTACGGCTGTGGCTAATAATGCTGCCGGCCTCTCCGCTTCCCCGATGAGCTTCTTACCGCGCAGTCATTCATCTCGGAGGAGCCTCCTGATCCTGGCGAGATCCTGCCGCTGTATCACCTCCAGTCTGTGATTACAGTTTTCATTGTGTTTCAGGCTGAGTTCACTTGGAAATCTTCTTACGTCCTCCCTTTTAGACTCAGCCTTTTAAATAATTGCATAGTTAAGATGTGTGAAGACCTTGTTTTAATTAAAGTGCAGGACCGATGGTTTATGTTAGGATTTTAGAAAAAATGAAAAAGAGGAAAAAAGAGATGAAGAAAGTTTCACATTATGAGGTACAATAATACTGCTATTTGTCTTTTTTTTCCCCTTAACTTACCAAACTCCAGATATGCAGGTGTTGACCAACATTAGACTTCTCCCAGTTTATTTTATTGTATTTTACTTGAAGGTCTCCCTGTTTTCTGACCTGCTGCTGTTTTGATTTGCTCTTGACTCTGTTTGTCATGAATGCAGCACTAATTCCGTCAGTTAAAATTTGGCTGTCCGGTATCTCCTGACTCCCACCTGAAGCCGTGCAATGTGTAATATCAGTTCCCATAAATTACTCCATTATTGCAGCAAAGCACTGGTTGCATGTCCGGTATTATCTTGAGTTTGGTGGAATTAATTAATTTAGGAGAGTGCACCCTGAAAGCACACTGTAAATTAGAATAATACATCTTTTTTTAATTTGGATTTTGACTCAGGATTATTCAGGACAGCATCTTCAAAATGTTGGGCAAAGTAAAGGCACATTCTGGCAAATCTGCAGTTGATGATGAGCCCTGGAAGAAGCTGCTAAATTGATAATCGAGCATTGGAAGACTATGAAGACTCTGTTGCTGTATATTTTTCTAAAGATATCCTGTGAGCTGTTACATTATTTGTAATTGCTTCCCTGTGTATAATTTCATTTCAATCAGGAGAGACTTATTGCCAGAGTATTTATTGACGTGTCGGCAATAAAGATGAGAAATTGAAATCATCTTTGGCTATTAGACTCCATCACGACATGATTGCATAAAGATAATGGATCTATGGATGGTATTTTGATTCAATCCTTTGTTTATAAAATGGCCTCCCATTAATAATTGGGATCTCTTTTTCTCTTTTGAAAAACAAAACATGTACAACTAACGGCAAAAAGTTCTCTGACCTGAGATGCTAAGTGCTATACTTGAATTCAACTCAAGAGGTAACTCAGTAGTTTTTGTAGCTGAGCCTTATAAATGAACAACGTGCATACATGGAGAGGCAAAGTCACGCATGTGCTGACGACAAGAGACATGTACATTGTAGATCCTGTTCAAAATTGTGCCATGATTTACGCATTACGACAATTTCAACGATAATATATCAAGTCAAGAAAGTCACAGTTTGTTGTATTGAAGGTAAAATATCATGTAGTTTGTAGTGTGGACAGGCTCAATGAACGACATCGCCTGGCTCAACAGCAACGTGGCCCACCACAGGAAATGTATATAAAAAGCTGGAAATCACTTCAAGTCCGGCCTTCTTGACAGGTGCAGTTATGTTAAAGGAGAGTTTGTCAGTTCTGTAAGCTAGCTAATATACAGGACCAACTTTGTTAAATTCAGTGTTGGGCAAGTTACCGAGAATTAGTAATTAGTTACAGTTACTAGTTACTTCTTTTAAAAGTAATTAAATTACTTCACCAATTACTGAATATCAAAAGTAATTAGTTACTAGGGAAAGTAACTTTTAAGTTACTTTTATGTCTGCTTTTCAAATGTAAATATGAACTGAACAGTCAAACACAATAAACATAATTTTTAGACCTATTTATTGTAATCAACAGGGCAACAGGCCTTCAGATCAAGCAGTAGCAAAAAAGTCCCTTTTAATACTTTAAGGCAGTGGTCCCCAACCACCAGGCCGCAGAGAAAGAATCAATACATTATTTTATTTCCGTTATATTGACGATCATACTCGGAAAGTTGTTTTATTTTGAAAAACGGATTCTCTTTTAACAACATCCGTCTGTTCCCCTTGGCGCGCTTTGACACATACCTGTTCCAGTCACGGACCCCCCCCCCCCGTCAAATTATGTCGTACATGAAACCGGTCCATAGTGCAAAAAAGGTTGGGGACCACTGCTTTAATGGACTAGCTTTGTCGAAGCGTGTCGCTTCGACAGGTGCTTCATAAGTTTTGAATTGCTACTCTTTGATGTAGATATATTTTATACTTTATACCTGCACATAATTGACAACTCACCACTACATTTTTGTCTTTAATTTCGCCGAGTGAAAAGTAATGTCCATACTTCCAGGAGAGAAAGCTCATTCTAGCCGCGCTGTCGGCCATGCTGTGGTTTGATGCTGACTGATTGATTCGATTGGTGTATCATTGTGCCTCCATAAGGTCCTGCGACGTTTGATAAGAAGCAGCTAAAGTAGGCCTATCTGTTGTTGTAAGAGAGGCGTAGCCCCTTTCAGGAATAGGGTGGTGCGTGAGGTGTGTGCATGCGAGCGAGAGTGAGGGAGCGTGCGTATGTGCGGACAGTGAATGAATGGGGGAGGAAGGAAAACGAAGGAGGTAACAGTATAGGCTACAGTTTCACTGTGGAATAAAGGCAACGGCTCCTCAAGATACAGCAAAGCTCCCTGGTATTATTTACCGACCAACACAACATGTGAAGGGGGTTCACCATGGAGGTAAACACAAACTTCGGCCCTGGAGGAAATCATCTCCCCTGTGCTTCCCGACCACGGCCTGGGAGCCGAACAGGATGGTGTAACACTGTCTTCTTGTCTGCTTGTTACCGCTAAAAGTAGTGGAATTACAGTAGCGCGTTACTTTGTAGAGCATTACTCCCAACACTGGTTAAATGAGACGTCACTTGCTTTCACAGTCTTAAGTTTTATAACAATCTACAACGTTCTCAAGTTTAAAATCAACAAACATCATATGTGTGGTTCATGGCACAATTCAAAGAGGATCAAAAAATGATTTGTCTGTCACAATTTACTCCCATACTCATTTTTCCTGAAATAAGGCCCCATGATGCTCCACTGGAAGAGATAAATAGTCTTTCAAGGACGCCCCTCTGTTGTAGACACTGGTACTGGTGGAGATGATCGGACGAAGAGAATGGATGAGACCTGGAGGGATGGGAGGAGGAAGGGGTCTTTTGTCGAGCTCATATCTGGGGCGGTCGAGGTGAACCGGTTGCGGGAGGGTTGCGAGGATTCGCACCAAAACGACAACTGGCGGCGGCAGCGACACCCACGGTCAGCCGATCATGACAGAAACGGGAGAAGAGAGAGACAGAGGGAGTGGGAGAAAAATGAATGATGACCAGCATAAAAACACTCTTCTGGATTGAACTTATGCTAAGCTTCATTGTTTTCGTTCTGGCTCCGAACAAATACATTTCATTCCCGGGAGTCAGCTGAGAATTTAGGGTTGTCAATAGGACATGTACCTTGATAAAAACCTGGTGTAGGGCACTATACATCTGGATCGTAATATTATAATATATGAGTATTTACAGGACAGTTCCTATCAATGACCATTTTCTTAACCTCTTGTCTTTCTACCTTGTATTTACACACCTGTACTGGTACCGGTAAGAATCTAAACAGTAGCTATAACAAAATGGTTCTGTCGTTTACAAGCTGTGATCTAAAACACTACATAACCTCAAGTAAAAGGGCCATAAATAGTTGGAAAAAATATCCCTGTGCAAATATACAGTATGTGGTATATAGCTGAGATGTAGGATTTGGTTTTGCGGCTGGCTGTGTTACTCCACCTTTGATTCACTGTTGTGCTAGATTCCCCCGCTGAGCTTCACAGCGTGGCAGACTCCATCTCATTTCTTACAAATGGAGGCACAAACCAGCGCCTGTGTGGCTTTCAAACTGTGCGGCTTTCATTTTCATTGATCAAACAGCTAAATTTGTCTGTGTCACCGATGCTGCTATCAAAGCCGCGCTGCAGAAAAAGAACACAGAGGGAAGGAA
Organism: Sparus aurata; assembly: GCF_900880675.1. Classification (NCBI taxonomy): domain Eukaryota; kingdom Metazoa; phylum Chordata; class Actinopteri; order Spariformes; family Sparidae; genus Sparus; species Sparus aurata. The sequence goes on along the minus strand of NC_044189.1, from coordinate 26,656,638 downwards.
ATGAAACAGACGAATCCTCACCTCCAGTTAATCAAATGACCCGAGTCCTCAGAAATGAAAAAAAAAAAAAAAAAGAAAGTTTCTTCACTGTTGGTTCCGGCAAAGATGTTAATCACACCTCTAACTTTCTCATCATCCAAGTAAACACACACAATCTCTTTGTCAGATTAGGCCTAGACATCTCATAGGGGCTGGTAATCAGCTTACAGGATAATACCGCCATTATTGAGTTTTTCCTTATCTCTGGTGGCTAGTGATCTCCTGTAGCTACCCTGGCGATTTCACTTCGCTCCTCGCAAATTGGAATTAACTTATTCTATTGCTCCCATTGCCTCCAGAGTGCATCAAAAGCAAAGACTTAATATTTTTGCCGCTATCCAGCGGAGCGATTGCGAGGGAAGTGAGCAAAATGAAAATCACCAGTCAGTCAAGCTTTACCTGCCTCCCCTCCCGTGAAACAAGCTCTCCGGTTCAAACGTGACCTGAGGGTGAGCTGCTGTCTCATGATATACGATAATAACTGTGACAATGAATATATCGACACTGATGGGATCAGTCCCGCATCGACATCTGGAGGATTTATGGGGCTGACTGAACGAAAAAGAATGCCATTCTTTCATTTTATTGCGATATAAATAGAGTAGATCTCTGAGGAGTGCTACATGTTCTCTCGCATAGTGATCGCGGATAAATAAAAAGCCTCCAAGACACATCTGTTATGTATCAGCACCTTCTGCTCCCAGCAGGTTTCCCCTGCTTTAAATCTTGAAAACCTCACATTGATTAATTGCTTTTCTGTGGTTGCGGATTACGATCAAAACCCTGCTCTTACCGAACCTGTTTGTGTTTACAAAACAGAACTGTCTTCACCAGTAAAAACTGAGCATTGGTCATGAGATCCAGCTATTGTCTTCAGTCATTTTATGATTTCTGTGTTTCATTGAATGCAGTTGCCTATAGCTTTTTGGGTGCAGTTTTAGTCACAAAGGGAAAAAATATGTCAGGTGATGCAGTATAAACAGCCTATGACCAAATCCATGTTAGGAGAAGGCTGGGATGGATGAACAGGTCAAACACATAAGTTTCGCCTAAAAGACATGGGTCTGTGCCCTTCATGGAACCAAAAGTTACCATTAACTTTTTCTTTTAACTTAACTCATTAACTTACATAATGTATTTAATCCACAGTAAGTCATGTACATAACATACACTGTAAAATCTGACAGTGACTTTGCTTATAAGAAATCGCGGAAACCGATTACCTCCGAATTACAGAGTAAAGTGTACTAACAGTTTTAAGCCGTTAAAAGTCTTTAGCTCATTCAACTTAATAGTTTACATCACTTGGTAATTCAGAGGGTTCTAAAGTCCTCTTTTTTAAATTTGTAGTGTAATTAACCGTATTTCAGCGCAAACTATCATTTGCCACTAAACCTATCCAAGCCTTTTTAGTGCACTCTGTGTTTATTATCATTTCCATGATAATAAATGTCCCCTGACTTCATCCTCTCCTGCAACGCCCCATCACTTCACAATGTATGGACGTGCCCTTGAAAGCATCATGCTATTTATATGCCATGCCATGAGATCATGTTGTTTGTTCCCAAAATGACCAACTATATAAGCGTCAAAGTTCTTTCTTGACTTTAAAAACTGTACCTTGACACATTGACTCCAACTCAGGTTTCGGGCTTTCTTGACTTTCTTCAGGGTCAGGGTGGATGGTGTCGGTACACTACTGGCTTTTTTTGTGTTAAATCAACATGTTCTTTCCATAAACTTAACCAGATATTGTATAGAAGACTTAATGATTTTAGACCCAAAAAAAAAGTGTATATGATGAGCCCCAAAACAGAAATTATTTACAAAAGAACACTTTACTGATACGTTCAGCAGTGTTTCCCGAAGAATGGCAGTGTACTAGTGGCACTAGTCCCGAGTGACATCGCATCAACCTGGTGCAATTACAAATAGTAGCCCTACATTTAATAGAGGTCACATCACAATCAATGTATTAACAGGAGGGTTGAAATAATAGAGAGCACTTCTCTTTCTCTGCATGTGTGATTGACAGTAGACGCGAGGGGAGGAGCGAGGGCTGATTGTCACCTAGTTAATCGATTGCCAATGGTGTCAGATGGATTGAAAAGATAAAAGAATAAAATGCTAAAATGGGTGGCCCAAGTAAAATATATGTGTGGGAAACACTGCTTTCAGACGAGTGTTTGGTGGTAAACTGAGGCGGTTGTTGATCATTTGTGTCTCCTTCAGGCTAGTTAAGAGAAGTAAGGACTCAGCAGACAATGGTGGTATAAAAATTAACACTAAATTAAATTGGGAATTACCGCAACACCAAAAGGTCCTTGAACCAACAGGCATAAATACGCATAAACATTATTAGGCTGATGGGCTCAGTGGTATTCAAGATTAGCATACACAGGATGCCCTCTAGGCTTACCTCTAGTGGAGATAATTAACAACATTTCCTCATTATGCTGATGGAAAAGGTAATCCGTGTGGCGTTTGCTGTTGCAAGGTAATTTCTAGGAGACAACTTTATCCAGCCACCGGGCTGGCTAAACTAGTGAGCTTGTTTGAATATAATTGGACTTAATATGCAGCATCTTACACGCTGTGGCCGACTGTAGTCCTGACTGATACAAATACCTGAGCTTCGCTACAGAACAGACCACATTGTCTGCATCTGAACAGCATCCATCAGGTCCTTAGTCTTGTTGCTTTTTGCTTTCCATTCAAAGTAGAATTGCACAAAGTAGGATTGAATTGTTGGTTATCAAGCTATGCACATTTGCTCATCTACGGATTTTGATTCTAACATAGAAGTGCTATTGAAAAAATAATATTTCAAGTTTCATTCAAGTGTAATGTGAGTTAAAGGATAAGAATGTCAATAGTTTAAAGAGAAGGCTAAATAACCTACTGAAACAGGCTGATAGAGAATAGGCGACACTGTGAGAGATAAATGAAAATGTTCAGAGTCTGCCTAGCTCGAGATGCTGCGCCTCATAAGCGGCCTTGTCCATTTTTTAAAGGCATAATAGCTCAATTAAAAAGCATACATATCAAGTGCCGCTAATCAGTCTAATCCACATAGAGAGGTCGGGTGTTGAGGCGAGAGCGAGTAACCCTCATCAAGATTCAACCTCATCTTTGATTTCAGGGGAAGCTCAACAAACCAAAATCACACCGATGCTAATTGGTTAATTTACATGGCCAGAAAAAAAAAAAAGAAAAACGAATCGCTTCTCCATGTTCTCATTAATACAGACTGTATAACTAATGAACAGTGTTTACATCTGTCAGAATCTCTCAAATGTGCCTGTCGCCGCTGGCAACAAGGCAAGTGTTGGAGGTAAAGAGAGACGCAGGGCTGTTTTGATCCTGAATTTTCTCACGCACACGAGGCATGATCATAAAAACTGTAGCATGATCAAAGGCTGTCAAAGGCTCCTCGTTGCCCATGACAACTTATTGATCAGCGCTATTGTGTGAGCATGGCTGCACATTAGAGTGATTTGAAGTGTTGTGCATACTGGTGGCGGGGGTGTGCTGCAGACTTAAATTAACCCAGGCTCTATCTGCAGGATCCAATCTGCTCACCTTTTTCAGGCTGATTCATAATATGAAACCACAGCATACATCACTGCGGTTAATATTTTATGAGGACAGGAGTTCTGACAAGGGCCTAAAACACAGAGGAGGTACAACTTTTTTTTTTGTTGCTGTGAGGCTGCTATACATCATCAGCATGCATTGCTGTGAAGCCGGGGCTGCTTGGGACTGGAAACACATGCAAACAAACACAGCGCTATAGATTTAAAACGTATTTCCGTCGCCTGTTGAAGGCGTATTAAAAGTTCATGTGAGTGGAAAGGCAAGCGGAGAGGCAAAGCATTCTTCAAAAAACTGGAGAGCCGCCTCAGAGGGTCCCTGTTGCAACCTTCACCGCACCTCCCTACCTTTGAAGCGCTCGAAAAGCAGCCTACTTATTTAGAGTACACTGAGGGATAGGTTTACTCAGGATATATGAGCTACAGGCAGGTACGGCGTGCCAGATGGAGATTGCTGACAGAAAATGGAAAAGAGAAATGCATTTCCTGCTAAATATTAAAAGCTGTCTTCTCCGGAGGATAAGACCTTCACTCTGAGTTGATATTTTGTTGCTGTAAGAAATCCCCAGAAATTCCCCTTTCCAGCTCAGAGGTAGATTATGTAAGAATTATGTAAAATAGCACCCCCTGCAGGCACGGCACACGGTGACGAATCCAAATCAGAACAAAGACGGCCACCCACCCTGTGCTCTACATTTCACCAGAGGACAGGATGCCAGATAAATATACCCCCAACCCTGAGTCTTTAGCTGAGAATCTCTTAACAAAGACGTCAGCTGAAGTTAGCATCCCAAAGTGTACTAGGCCAGTGTATCCATCAATATTAGCTTATTGCAAAGCGTGTTAGTGTGTGTGGCAGTCGAAAAGTAACAAGAAATACCAGCATAGTAATATCACAATCTCATACGTTGTTTACAGGAGAGAATTTCTCTTTAGACACGTTAGCAGTGTGGCTCTTTGGATGGCGATATCAGCCAGTTTGTTGGTCAGTCCACCATGTTGACCCACACTGAATTATCTCAACAACTTTGAGCTGGATTTTCATGAAATGTGGTACAGGTATTCATGCTCCCAAGAGGATGACACTGACTTAAAAGCTGTAATGTGCAAGAATCAGCCCCCTGTCATAGGTCACTCCAAACTAATAGGGCTCAGCACGTCACTAGAGTAACCACTACGTGTGGCTAACTGTTAGCTAGTGTTAGCTCAGTTATCTATGCAGCTACAGTACAGAGAGGGGGCCTCCTAGTTGTATTACGAGACAGGACGGGTTGGGGACTGTTTTAAGCCTAAATCCTTGTACAATGTACCTCCTAGTGAATCCCCTGACTTTCCCTCTAGTTCGAGTTTTCACATTTCTGGTGAAACATCTCTGAATCTACTAAATGGAGTGGCACAAAATAAGTGGTCCCTTGAGGATTAAGGTTAATGGCTTTGGTGACCCCCGACTTTCCCTCTAGCAGTGCCATCAGCAGGTTCACTGTTGAGGTTTGAAGTGAAGTGTCTTGACAGCTATTGGATGACTTTTGTTACCCCTTAACTTTTCATGTAGCGCCATTAAAACTTTTTCCAATGCTTTGGTGGTGAAGACATTCATCAGCCTCAGCTGTGCTTTGTGCTTAGTGCTAACCAGCTGATGTTGTTAGCATGCTTACATTCTGATCTGAGATGTAAACATCAGAATTTTTAGCCCCATCATTTTGAGCATGTTAGCATGATGATGTTAGCATTTAGGCAGAGTTAGCAACTTTAAAATGTACCACTCAGGACGTATTTCCGTCATAATTCTTTAAAACTAATATATGGGAGTCCTTATCGAACATAACATAAAATAAACATAAAATAAAGGCATAGTCGTTTTCAGACAATTTAATTCTGGATTCATATATGTTATATGTTTAACTTGTGGGTAGTCGAAATTACAACTGACCTACAGCAAACAAAGAGCCAGGTGCTATTCACAGGAGTACTGTTTGATTTGAAAGTGTAATAAAGCTGTCATGTGTAGTGTGCACAGCACACATGAAGGCATCATGTTAGATACACAAAGAGAGAAGGAGGAGGTGGGGGGTGTGAATCTGACAGACATTGTTCTGTGTTCGATTTGAGATTATACATTTTCTTCTTGCGTTGCCATCACAGCTATAAGCCCCTGAGTACAGCGATAGAGCTGTGACCACATGCTGGATGTTCCCCACACCATTTGTATGCTGCTGTTACAGCTAAATTGCCGCTGATCCGAGGTGTGTGATGAGTACAACATGTCCACAGAATGTGCCGCACAAGAAGGTACTTACCCAGAGGGATTAGAGCAGAGCTAATATTCTGGAAATGTGCTAATTTGTCATTTGGATAAGACTTAGACATTGAAAAGGCAGCATTACAGTTACTCTAAATAATAGACACAGGTGATGAATTTATTTTTTTGCTTGTTTGTTGGCCTTTGATCTGATATCGACGAATGGATTTTGATCGACTTTTAAAGCCAGTCACATTCTCTGGAGCCGTTTAGAGAGTTCATCATTATTAATCCTAACAATGAAGTTCACATTTGTTATTAACACAGTTTGAATATTCATGAAATTCATTATATTTCAATAATTATTAACATAAGCGTTGCGAGCTTTAACCGGCAGACAACACTTATGCAGAGCCCTTTTAAAGAGCACGGAGTAATTTTAAAGGACAAGAGAGGAGAGAATCCAGGACATTTATAAAAAAAAAAAAAAAAAGGTTTAAAAAGGAGACATTTGAATATTACTTAGTCAAAGCAGAGTAACAGGAACCAACTCTGAGGCAGTTCATCATGAATAATTTTGTTTTTCAAGGTAATGGGACATTTGCTTCGTAAGAGAGAGGAGTGTGTAATACGGGCATGCGTAAAAAGCACACTGGCCTTGAACACATGCAACATTTAGATGTCTGGCCTTTTTAGTCATCAGCCCGGTTCCCGATCCCACGTTTTGGAAGAGGTGCGTCTGCCAAAGGAGAGAGCTTGTGCCACAGCATAAAACACATTGATTTGACTTGTGGTTTGACATTAATGCAAAGAGCTCCATCTGAACGGAGAAAACAGTAGGCAGCGATATTGTGCAAGTGGCTCTTTGCAGCGCTTGCCGTTCAGCTGTAGTTAAGATGTTTCCAGTGTGTGTGTGTCACAGCAGCTCCCTTTAGATTTGAGAACTTTGAATGTAGGCTGTGTTTTCATCATAATCACGCGGTGTGAAATACCTCTGACACAAGAATTTCCATTCCGAGGGCTGTCATGGCATTGTATTAGATATGTTGAGTACCGAGTCTGCTCATTCATCATTGATTGTAAGTTCACTTGAATTTCTTCTCAAGGCTCAGCTTCTGTTAACGTGAACATTGACGATTGGGGTCACCCTGGCACCCTAATGGTTAGAGGTTCCCCATGGACTTTGTAGTTGAAGCAAAGTGGAGCAGTCTTTGTATGAGTGTCTCCCTGTTTTAGGAGAGGGATTGATGTAATTTTTCATATTGTAGCTAGCGTGTTGAAAATTTGGTCGAACGGTTCCCCCAGATGTTTTAGATCCATTTCATGCAAAAGGAACAATGTAGACCAAACGTATTAATTTTTTTGTATTCTTTAGTGGGAGAGTGAGGTTGAAGGTTCCGTGTGTAGGATTTAGTGGCCCTTTTGTGTGTGGCTCCATACAAACCAAGTGAATACCCCTCGTCTGCACTAAACATGTGAAAGCCTCTCCCAGGAATCAGTGTTTGGTTGGGCATTCTGTGGGCTACTGTAGAAACAGGAGCTCTGTCACTACCCGATGTGAGGGGCTGCACGCCCTGGGTAGCACATGCGCAAGTACATCTGCCATCTTGGGCAAAACATACACAGAACTGCAATAAACGTCACACTTGCTAAAAAAAAAAAGGACCCAAACACAAGACACACACAGAGGCAGGCATGTAAGAAGAATAAAAAGTAAGCTTTAATACTACTGTCCAAAATTCAAAAATCCGACATTGCGAAGAGTAGAATGGATGGGTGGCAAAAAGTGGCAGCCAAAGAAAAATACCAAAGTACAAAAACTGAGGACAAGCCAGAAAACCACGAGGAACAAAACCAGGAACACAAAAGGATTATGCAACAGGAACATACACACTTATAAAGAGAGAGGGAACAACACAGGCCTAAATACACACTTAGCTAACGAGGCTGATGTACGCGCTGCAAAAAATATCATGGTGTGATATCATAATAAGTTATTATGAGACTAGAATTCAAGTTTATCAACACGGAAGCTATAAGAACAATATTGCCAAAGCATAAAGATACAATTTATCCAAATCAGCAAATCCTAATCACGGATGAACGACAAACATTTAAGTTCACTGCAGTTCTGTGTGTGGTTTGTCCAAGTGGTGCTGCTGTATTTAGCTGTCAAAGATGACAATCCGCTCCCTCTGTAGATACAAAAGGCTCATTCCAAGGTAACAAAAACACTTCAGTGACAATTCAGTTTAACGTTCCCCCTAAAAATCAAAATCTAAAAGTGGATGTGGAACAGACTAGAACCTTTGAATGCTGTTGAATACACGTCAGATGGGCCTACACACAGTTTTCAGTGATGACATCAGTGCAGGAAGCGGCCCTGATACTGTCAGTGATTTTCTTTCACGCTTGCATAAACATGAGATGGAGTTTTACACGATGACAGACCACTCCAGGCAACTGCTGGGGTCGGCACAAGATGGTGGCGCCCGGGATGTCAAAGGTGCTGAGTGTTGAATCCCCATTTCTACCAGGCACGTGCGTAGCTGCTGTCCTTGGGAGGTCGCAAACACACGAAAAACCTGAGACTTGACTACATTTACATTCACCTGTTGAGCGGTGCCATAATTCAGTTACAGCGCATCGAAACAAAATCAGAAGCTAATAAAAAGGCGCCTGCAGTGGGAAAGAGCCGTGATTGATTTCCCAAGCTGTACTGAAAGAAAAACAAAGGAAGCCCATATCAGTGTGTTGGAACAAAAGACAATGTGGAGGAATCTTAACAGCTTTCAATCTGGCATTGTAAACAGAGGTATCAAACATCTCCGGTGAGCCGGCTCGCTGTATGAGTCCTTCAGTAGATTTAGACGAACAAAGGGGGAATCAGTATAATCAGTGTAATTTTAAAATCTATTGATTTGTCTTTCTAATGGGACTTTCTCTTCTTTCTTTTTTATTTTAGCGACGGCACCAGACGGAGGACATTTCTTTGAAGCATTTGTGTCTGCTTACCGTATTGAATGCTTCCTCTGTTTAAACTACTCAGATGAAGAAATCTAAGTGATAATATTGCAGTCAGCGTCTCTGCTTTATCGGGTTAACATTGATTCTTTGAGTGATGTAAATGGAGCAGCGGTGCATTTCTCCTGGACCATCTCAAACCCTCCTGAGACCCTCTCTGGACCCCCCTTCCATGCTAGTTCTCCTAGATGATGATGCCATCACCCAGCTGCTCCCCAGATATCCCTCCCCGTTTAGATGTCTGTGATAGCACTGTAAGGATCTTTTTCCTTTTTCTCCCTGTGCCTTTAATAGCATACTGCTGCTGTGCAGGGGGATAAGCCGGGGGCAGTGCAGGTGCATGCCCCCTCGGTGTCCTGGATTACAGACTATCTTGCCCACAGGCCGAGTTTGGTACCATTCCAGGGGCCACCCCAAGGCGCCGTCCTGTTATCTCTCATTCGTCCTCTTATCTCCCATTTGAGCTAGACGTCTTCCCACCTTTAAGACTCACTCGGATGAGACCTCAGTTACAGGGTTTAACGTTGATGAGAACAGGGATGACTTTAGGAAAGGTCTGTGTACATTCATATTAGCCATCCAGGGTAGCAGGTCGTCAAACACAGTTTGAAATAATCCTATGGACTGGTAATTAAACGGCTGAATGCTTTGTAGAGTCTGCTGTCAGGTGGGATTCCTCTGCATTTGTCTCTGCGGAGGCACCACGCCTTCTGATGAATGAGGACATGTTTGAGGAAGGAGTCACTCTACAGAGATCAAGTGACCCCTTCCTCCAACAAATGAGTTGTCGGTTTTCGATCATCTCCTCAACAGTGATGTTACAGCTGCATTGTTGGCAGCAGACAGTTTTTGTCACAGCACGGTTTCACGTCAGTTCCAGAAAGGTATCACTGAAAACTGAATTTAAGCTCTTTTCTATTTTTACGCCATCTTTTTCAGAGGCACATAATAGGAGCGGTATGGTCGAAAATATGTCGAAATAGCCGCTGCACTTTGTGTGCCACCAGAGGCTGAACACTTTGGCAGCAGAAACTGCGTCTGATATTGTTCAGCTGGGAAAAGCAGATGTAAACACTTTTGTGCTTTTATCGGATAAACTTAACTACTATTTAACGCCCTAAAACTGGCAACAGACAACTTTTTCCTTTTGACTCATCATTCTGGAGAAAACGCAGATGGCACAGGGTAGTTTGTTGGTTCCCAAAATTGGTATTTCACAGTTGTCTTACGCTTTGGACAGTAGCCTGGACATAAGCGGTAGCCATGTTGCTAAAGCTGTGTTTGTTAACAGTAATAAAATAGGGAAACACTCAGAGGGGCAGTGGTGGATTTAGGATGTTTGAAGGGCAGGGGCGAAAAAAGAAATAAAAAAGGGCACCAGCTGTAGGCGCTTGGGCAACTGGGAAAGATCTGTGTACATTCATATTCGCCATCCAGGTAGCAGGATGTCAAACACAGTTTGAAATAATTCGATGGACTGGTGATAAAAAGGCTGAATGGTTTTTAAAGCCTGCTGTCAGGTGGGATTCCTCTGCATTTTTCGCGGAGGCACCACGCCTTCTGATGAATGAGGGCATGTTTGAGGAAGGAGTCACTCTACAGAGATCAAGTGACCCCTTCCTCCCACAAATGAGTTGTCGGTTTTAGATAATCAGTGACATTACAGCTGCATTGTTAGCAGCACACAGCTGATGTCACTGCTCCAACTCAGTGTACATATATAGGGTTTTCTTTATTTAATCAAGATTTGCCGTACCGAACTGTCAATTTGTATTGTCCTCAGTGGAGTAAAAAAGTATTTTTTTGCTTCAGATAGTAGCCTGGACATTAGCGGTAGCCATGTGGCTAATGCTGTGTTTCTGACAGCAGTCTAACAGTTACACTGGATGTTTGAGGGGAAGGGTTGGAAAAAAAGGGCAATACCTGCATGTGCCCGGGCACCAGCGCATAGAAAGGGCACCCTAGAGGGCAATTACTAAACAAACATTGTCCTCCAGTAATTCATATAGCAGCAAAGGGAAACAAAGTTGTTCTCCATAAAAAGAGAGCAAAAACTGAAATGAAACTGTACGTGGTCATCGACCAGATCTCAGCCGGGCGCATAAGGATCTTCGCTTTTTAGGCAAATAACATACAATATCATATGTATTGACATTTTATCATTGCGATGGTACACAGTTTTGGTTTGAACTATGTATCACCAACCCAGGGCTCTTTATACTGATTGAACACAGATTCTCTACGCTGAGGAATGCTGACCATTGCATTATTAAGCAATTATTAAGTTGCATTTCTTAATTATAATGTGGTAAGTTTGTATAATAATGCACAACATTATCCATACCTATTGTCCTTTTAACTCCACAAGATGAATTGACACTTACTGCCGATGCTAGGGACTTTTTATATTCAAAAGATGTGATACGATACAATAATGTTTTATAAAATTATAATATAATGCTTTGAAAGGAGGCCTCCTGCGCAATGACTACTTTTACTTTTTATATTTTGAGTACATTTTTGCTGATAAAACTTATGTACATTGACTTGGGGAACATTTTGAATGCTTTTAATTGTCTAAGAGTATTTTAGGCTATGGTAATTAACTTTCAATTGGGTATAAGATCTGATTAGTTCTTCGAACACTGTGAAATAGTGAGTGGGAGAGACACAGAGGGATAAGCTGTGAGAATGTCTCGTTTGTTCAACAATGAAAATGCTTTAATTAAAGCAATAAAGAAGAATCGAATCAGGCAAATTAAAAAATTAGACGGATGCATTTTAGCTTTACCGTCAGCACAATACGAGACACAATAGCAGCGCTGTGACAATTACTTTCTCTTGTCTCATTGTTTGGGTATATCTGTCATAATTCTGCGTCTTTTTGTGATCGTTTCTGGTCTTTTGATGAGCTCTATGATTTTGCCGCAAGAGATGTTTCGTACTCCATGTCTCCAGTCGCCATTCCAAGTTCATCAGCAGCTTCTTTTGTGTGACGTTACTCTCCAGCAATAAGAAAAAAACAACGCGCACCGGGCCGTTTTGGCTGCACTTATGTAAATCAGATGAACCTCTGCTGGGATCATTTACATCTTTAATCTATATCCTCTGAGTGGTCTGAGTGGCCTCTATATCCTATGTGGTCTGAGTGTAAGAGCTTGGAGACAAAGGATGCAGTTCAACCTATAAAAACCCACAGTGGACCCAATGTTTGGCCCCGTGTTATCCTTCCTTTGATACATCATGCACTATATTCTACTGTTTCTTTTCATTATCCCATAGAATCCCTCCCCCACACACACACGCAATGTTTGATATGTATCTCTATATATGTCTTCCATTGATGATAATACCCGACCTGGAGTCCAGACAGGTGGACAGGTGAGTTTTAATGAAGCCTATAGTTTTTTTTTTAGAAGAAGAATAGTAATAGTTATACCATGAAAATCAGCATTTGTGTGAATTATATTTTTAAAGAATATATCCAGTGGTTGAAGGTTTGGTCCCAAAATGGAAAGGAACAGCCCTCAGTTATCCTGCTCATTATCGACCGTGACCTTTTGCTTGTGCAGCTGCAATAATTACATGGATTTCAGTAGGTGCTGCTCCAACAGCCAGTGTGAGAAACGTATTTGATGGGGTTCAGAGAGGATACTCCAGGCAGAATCACTCTTTATTGTGTCCTTTTGAGGACATTTTCTGATGTGTCAGGGGTTCGGGTTTGGGTAAATACTACCTGGAGAGGCTTTACAGATTTTGTATGTGTAAGCACAAAACGGTTTTAAGCTATAGTGACGGGATGTGTAGGAGTGTTGGAGAAACATCTTGCATTTTGTATTTTGCAACCCTGAAGGTTATTCCAGTACATCCTGCATCGTGCAGGGATGTTTGTTTGCGTGCCTTTTATCAGAGAGAGTGGAGAATATTGTTGATTTTTGATAACTGAAAATAATATTGGCATGTACCTTCAGGTGCCTGGAGCAGTAGTCGATAAATCCTTATCATTTGTTGTTAAAGTTTCTCCTTGTCTGCTGATACAAGGAAGTGAAGTACAGTAAGTATTTTTTAAAGGAACAATGTTATCCTCCATACATGCCATATACCGCCTATATAATGGATTGTTAAGTTTATTAATCAGTATGAGTTTTCAGTCATTTGCATTGACTAATTCAGCACTGAAGAGTTTTATGCATGGCTGCACCGATAGGGTTATTATTTTAATTTTTTTTTTGTATTATCCCTTTTGTGTGAAGGAAACTAAGAGATCTTCCTCATAAAAGAAAATAAATGTTTGAAATAGCCATTCAGTCTTTCATTATGCTGTCTGTGATCACACTCATTTATAAGATAACCTTTAATATAACCTTTTCCCCATGAAAAAGATTCTTTCTTTGAAACATGACTGCTTCAGAAACCCTTTCAGCCTGCCATACAACTGCCTCCTCAACGGGGAGAGTTTTTCAGTGCTCAGCCCAACGAGGACAATCTTTATGTGGAAAATGTAACAGTAGTGGGAAAGGCAATCAAATATAAAAGTAACCTTAAAGTTGCAGTGGTGCCCTCCTACTTGACTGCTTACTTTCTGGTATGTTTTCCTCCAGACTGTCTCATACTATTCATGCGGAGAGGACCGTACCTTGACAGTCATAGTGCCGACATGGACGACCTGTTCTTTGCCTTTTATTTAAAAACAAACCACATGTCCGCTTAGCCCTCTGCCAGAACTGTTGAGAAAGTGGCTGAGTTGCACGAGTTGGGCGCCATCTGCACCCGGCACAAAATGGCTGAGACACAGATAAACAGCAACCGTCGGCCAGTCAACGAAGCGAATAGCGGCCAAAGCCAGAGTTAGGCAGATAAATCAGTGCATCCCTAGTTTCAACGACACCAGTACCGCATAGTCCAAATAAATACCATTTCACTGTCAGTGGAGGCAGAGATGTTTGCGTTGCCCCCTTTGACAGATGTTTAAATATGGAATTTATTCAGTCCCGAATCACTAGTCTGACATTAGGTTTGACACAGGCTTTGAGAACAAAATAACAGTATGCATGTGAAGGTAAGGCCGAGTTATCAAACTGAGCAGATTTTACTTTCCCCCTTATAATTATAAGATGACACACTTGCAAACTTACTCGTGATGTGCGCGGGCGTCTCCGAGCACACCTGCTATTTTGGTTCATGTAGGTGCAGCAGAGCGAACGAAAAGGTCTAGACGAAGAGGAATATCAATCGGAGGGATGTGGTGATTAATAAACACCTTCAGTCAGCGACACGCGAAACAGCTGAGGCGCATGCTGTGACGCACGACGACAACAGCTCAGGAATTAAAGAAACGGCGTCTTCAGGAAGTCATATTGTCGAGCAGCGCGGTGTGAACGCACGGCACCATAACGTGAAGCCAGAGTCAGACGGTGTGAAGACAGACAAATCATTTCCAAAAATAGTTGAATCAGTTTATGCAATCGATCTGTTATGCATCTATTTCATAATACCTGTGTCCGACTTTAGCGTTTTAAATGAGTCTGTCATAATCTAATAATAATGTGACGCAGCCTAATTCACTCTGTCATGCATTTCAAGAATACAACAAACCGTTCTCTCTCTTTTGAAAAGTGTGAAAGGGAGGCTGTGGCGCACAGGATTAGCGAGCTCACCTATTCTCTCGTCTCCATCTGATGTGTATAGAGGTTGTTGCACAGTATCATCTGCACGTCGTTTACTTCAGGTAAACACGGTGGACAGAGTGTGGACAGAATGTAATGCTGCCTCGCTCTGGTGCAACACCTCTCGATTCAGAGGCTGCAGACTTAACAACGCGTGTGTCCTGCAGGGATTTAATGAAGTGAAGAAGAAGCTTTTCACATAAAGCAAGTGTGACAACAGCTGCTGAAGGAACAGCTTATACGTCCTGTTCCTGTCTTTATTACATTATAAATTATGTTTCGATTTAAATGCATCTGCTGGCTCAAAAGTGTTTAATTAGAATAGTTAATTTACATTGAAAATGCATACATTACATACATACATACATTTAATACAGTTTTACAGTTAAAGGATGAGCACCCACTTCACCCTAACGCTTTTACGGTGAAGATACCATCTTATAAAGGGTGCAAATAACATCTTTTAGAAGTGATTTGAGATGTCGATGTCAGTTGTTGTTAGAATGCTGCAGCGCTGTTCTGCTGTGAATATGAAGAAATGTTTTCCGTGAAACTTCACCTGACTTTCCACGGTGATATGACTAAATTTGAATCTTTTGGCTGAACCTATCCTTACAGCCCTAACCCCCACCCCCCCTGTGTACACAGTCACAGTAGATAAACTGCAAAATACACAATACTACACTTACACTTACTACATAACAATATAACACTCTCAACGGATGTACACTGAGTTGTCCTTGACAGAACATGTGAAATTAATGGAGATGTATTCAAGTAAAAAAGCTGAGGCATGGATCAGCAGTGGGTGAACTGTTTTTCTACATTATAAATTAGACTCTTTTTTTTGCAGGTAATAACTTTTATTTTAATGGTATCTGATGAATATTTTATCTTTTTATCTCCAGGGCATATTTCTTGGCAAAAAAGTGTTGTAAGAGCCAGAGAGCTCAAGAGTGGTATTTCACTGCAATAATAGCAGCCTGTTTACTTGTGCTTCAGCCCAGAGTCATCTATTGAGGGATAAGATGTAATAATGTTGCTGAGATTGGAACTGGTGGGAGAAAATGCCATATTGGATAGCAACGCACTGTTTTCTGGACCCTGACTAACTGATTTTATTAGCGTCTGACACGGACCGATTCCACCACTTACTGACCACAGCACCGCCGCCATGCTGGGAATAAAACAAACTAGCTGGTGGAGGATTTCTGACATAGCCAGAAGGCGTCGAGTCCATCCCACATAGCCGGTCCTGACTACCTGGGGGGTTCACATTATTAACATCCTGCAGGGGTCCGATAACACTGTGGCAATAGATTAGACAGGGCAGAGCTGGCTGTTCTTCCGGGGGATGTTCAGGTTATTTAATGCAGCCTGTCTTAATCCCACACACTGTAAAAGTCTGCCAAAAAAGTCCATCTGTTCCCTGCACATAGGCTTCCTAAATGAATAAAGTTCCGAAAGTTTTATAAAAAGTTGTCGAGGTCCCTTGATGTCGTTCATTTTGAATGGGAGCATAAAGGCGAGCATAAAAGAGCTTTTGATCATTTTCTGCTTTTCTTTGGAGATTAATGCCACAGTGAAGTAACAATCATTTGAACACGATGACTCCAGACATATATACTGTAGCCCATATTTATGAGTCCATTAACCATTATATGGGTTTCTAATCCATTTCTCTTGAGGACGAGTACAATTTGTAACAACGCCGACAGAAAATATCTCCTCCCACACCATCCCTGCCTCCTCTGTCACTGGCATGGTTTTCATCACAGACGAGACGAGGAAGCTAGTTAACAGCAGAGACCCGACTAAAAGTTCTCGGCCAGCATGCAAAGTACTGCCACTGTTTCGGCATTTGCATTTCTGGCTCGAGACATCGTTCGTTTGACATCCATAGGTGGCGGGGAGTCAGCGGCAGCTCGCAGCATGTGAAGTCCACCACAACTGAAAAAATAATCTTGAATTGAGAATCTGGATTTTGCTTGAGACCGGCGGACGGTTAAGGCCCATTTAAGTGAGAAGCTCAACTGTCTTTGTTTGGGCTCCAAGTTGTCATGTCAAAACTGCTCACGTCCCTGTTGTCATTATTACAAACTCAACATTTCCCTCCTCGGTTTCATGCCAAGAAGCTGTTCAGATGGGAGAATACAGACACTTCCTTGTAGGTCTTAAGTTGTGAAACATGCACAGGAAGTGTAGCAGCTAATCAATATTGCCTTAATAACATAGTCTATATGTGTATACAAGTAAATGCAGATTTATTCCCCAACTTTGATACAGAGCTAATCTGGACGGTTTGTATTTGACCAGCATTCTGGTGTAAAAACATAGTGCTGATTCTTGTATTCTTACCTGCCTTGTAACTTACTGGCCAATATACACACTGATACTGCTAAAACTGTAATGTGCATACAACTGCCAATGTATACTGTATATTGACTAACCAAATTGCCAGAAAAAATGTTGGCAGTGTATATTTTTTGAGACCACAGATATGTTCGAGCTTTACATTTCTGTAAATTGCAACTTTATCGTTATTTAGGTTCAATGTGACAACTCAGTGCTCATGGTCTGGTTAGGTTTAGGCACAAAAAACACTTTTGCGTCAGGGTAAGGAGAAGATAATGTCTTAGCTTAAAAGACACCACAACCATATCCTGAAAGTCTCCTTAAAATATATATATTTTTGTATTATGTTAAAATGCAGCAGGCACTTGTCAATAATAATTAGTGATTTAACACTTACAGATGTTGAAGTCGTGAACAATGGTCACTGGCCTGTGACTGCACCACAATCCCCTCCACCCCACCTCCTGATATGATAGACAGGTCATAAACATGCAATTTGAACCTGACATGTCACGTGTATTGATATGTATTGTAGAAACATCAATAGAGCACACTTGACTAGGGATGCGCATCGTTAACCGGTTTCGTTTGGGAACCGGTTCTGAGTCAAATGATTCTTTGGAATCACTAACAAAAACCCTTTACGATTCCGCTATCGATTTCTCCCGGGCTGCGCCGCCACTGTAAACAAACGTACCCTACTCGCAAATCTGCGATGACGTCACACACACAAGCTGCTGCAGAGCAGAGGTGAGCTGAGCTGCTACATGAGATGCACTGTGGAGAAATGTCATCCCGGCAAAAACAATCCAAAGTCTGGCTGCATTTCACAAAGAAGGACAACACCTCGGGGATCGTCACCTTTAATACCTGTAAGAGGGATCTGCGCGCCAAAGGCGGTAATACAACTAATATGTCCAAGCATTTGGCCACACAACACGGCGTTATACTCCAGCAATGCCGTGTGTTTGACGCACTTAGCAGCACCAGTGCTAGCACTAGCACAGCAGGTGAAATTAAACAACTGGCTAATGTCGTGTGGTAATGATAAAAATGAGGTTAATTTAATCAGCCCAGCCCTGCCCATTCCTTGTTTGTTGTTCCTCTTGTTCCTCTATGGGATTATCCTTAGCCAATAGCCACTTGACTTTTGGACTCATTTTACTCATTTGAGTATTGTTTATTTGTTTATTGAGGACTCATTTGAGTATTGTTTATTCTCAGCAGTGAATTAAGATTAAGATTTATATTAATAAACCAGGTTGTATTATTTCTGTACTCATTTACTGCTTGTTTTTCAGCCTATTTGGGAATCAATGAGAGAATCGATAAAAAAACGGATTGATAAACAGGAATCGATAAAGCATCGGAATCGCTAAATCCTTATCAATATACATCCCTACACATGACACACACCAATGTGAATGTGTCAGTGGTTTGCAGGAACATTAGCCCCCAACCGATCAAACTTTGATACAGGGGTGTAGAAGGGACATGTCAGAACACATCAGCGAGTGCCAGGAGAAACAAAGCGATGAGCAAAAGAGTGGCCGAGATCTGCACAGAGCTGCAGAGCATGGTGTTGATTATCAGCTGGGTCAGCAGCACTTATAGTACAGGGAATTATTTATTCAGTATCAGTATACAAGGCGCTGGCCATGCTAGTAGCTGGGGCAGGCTGCACTTAGGCACAAAAGTACAAGTATGCTCCTAGTTACAATGCAAACATGGTAACTTTTAGCAGCTTTCTTTATGATGTTCACCAACAAATGTTAGCATGCTAAAATCAGCTGATTAAGATGAAAAGTAAAGAAATACCCACACAAATATCATTGTTATGACATCAGAATTTCAATCTTCAATACAGTTCTAATCAGGGAAAAAAAAATATACTTAATGCAACTGTTTTGTTTTTTTTGTTTCTTATTGAATAAGTTGCCTTTCAGTCTGGTTGAAGATGGTGGACAGAAGAACTGACAGACAGACATTAGCATGCTGCAAGAGTGTTGAGTGACTGTGGGTTCAGTAGTGTTCGCGACCCTTTTACATTACTTGAGTCAATATTAAAAAAAAAAAAAAGATGGATAGATCTTCAAAGAGCTTTAACAAATACAGCTTTGATGTGTTACTCACTTATGGCACCATCTCTTGCCGTGGCACTGCCAACAGGGTGGGAGAGAAGATTGGGATCATTGGGGGGCAGGGAGTCTTTATTCCATAACAGAACACAAGCTAGAACAAGAGCTGTGAATGCCAGAAATGTCAGCACGCACACTCATATTCACCTAGACATTGGTATTGACCAACAACCATATCAATTCCCTGCAGGTACACTGCGTTATAATCACTGCGCTGATTGAATGTACAACTATCAGTAGGAGGCTTTCAATTGGTAAGACTTGAACAACAATATATGCTGTTGAGTTTCTGTAGGTTGTTTTGGCTTTTGGTATGTTAAGGTAACAAAAACTCTTCTTAGGATTTCAGACTTTAGATTGTTGAAGGTAAATATTAATGAGTGTTGGTAGAAGATGTAAAACAAATCACAGTCATCTGCGTCAATCTCTTAACACTTTGAACCATCAAGCCAGACCTCCACATGATTGATTTTCATGGCGCTATAAGGACATCACACAACTTCCTGCTGTGCCATGATTCCAAACATAAACATTGGTTCTTTTAAGCTTGAACAAACAACCAATGCTGGTCCTCTGGAGAGGACAGCACGCTTTTCATGTTCTTCTTGACAGAAGTCGAATTTTTCCAAATGCAGAAGTGGATCTGGAACAAGATCAGAGGCAGACTGAAGTCCTCAGTGGGTCTGACTCACACTGATAGAGAAATCATCTAATACGGGGGGAAAAAAAACACCCTGTTAATGAACTATTGTGTCAGATCTGATCTCCAGCATATCTTCTCAATAAAGAGAAAGTGAGAAATTGGACAAAGAGAGCGTGCCCGTGCACTTGGTAACGGTCCTGCTCAAGAAAGGTTTCGCAATTGTGTGCCAAATCTCTGCGATCCTCGGAGGATCCTTCCACACTGTAAGCTATTTTGTTAGCATGTGTGGTAAGCCTTCGGTAAACATGCTGTTTTTCGCCCTCTGATCTCCTTTTGTAGCTCATATTTTCACATCTACATAAAGTGGAAAATGTATGCCTCTGGTAAAAAACTGCAGTAAAAAAGCTTTTATGATCAAATAGAGTGAACATAAAGAATAATCAGTATCATGGCAGACATATTTATGTTGACAAAAATGCAAATGGTCTGGCTTATTTCACTTGAGGCTGCCCACACCTTCCAACGTTGGCGATGATTAATGGGACAGACTTCGCCTTTTGGATGAAGAACTTCCTTGACAAAACACATTAATACTGAGGCCTGTTTTACATTCTCTTCCTGGCTGCATCTGGCTATCAGTGGAAGTGCAGGGAAAACATTTGTCTGCATGCAAAATGGCCTCATCAAAAAACTAGAGATAAAAACACTGGAAATGGGAGAAAGGGAAAAAAAAAAATAAATCACAAGCATCATGGGAACACGTATTCTGTGTTGACAAATGTGCAAATGGACTACCCATTTCATTCCATCACATGCCTCCCCAGTCTTCTGCTCTGTTAATGATTAATGGGACAGATGTCTCATTTTGGACAGAGATTGTGCCTGACAACACACATCAGTAATCAGAGCTGCTTTACATTCAGTCCACCTTGCTATCAGTAGAAGTGCAAAAGAAAAAAAACATTGGACTGCATGCAAAATGGTTGGAGATTTTCCATTTGAGAGTAAACATCAAAACCAATTTTCAGGGGAAGCTGGAGCTGCAGCTACCTTTACCTGAGTTTGGTTTTATTACATCAGGGGCTTTTTCTATCTGAAAATCTGAACTGGAGCAATTGGTTTTGTGCAAACTGTGCCTCTCCGCCTCGTGCTATCAGCATTACATTTCTTGGTTTCATTATATTCAAGGATTGTTTTCATTCCTTTTTATGCAGTTCTCTTTAATATACAGCCAACAGGAGGGCTAAAGAATTAGAGAGACCGTTTGTAAGATATAGTCAAAATTTTAGTTGAAAACCTTCAAAAAAAAACTAACATTATTAACAGGGTGCGAAGAAACATGTTATGACGTTATGGCAAAGATGTGTTGCAGAGGAATCTAACCAGCTTGAAATGTTTTTACATCATTTTTGCTACTAAAGAGGAATATGTTAGGGAAAAATTCTGTCTCTTACCGAGCTAAGAAAACCAAGCAAACACACTCTTTATAAATAAAATAAAACTCCCCGAAAGAGTCTTGCTTTTTCTTCCACAATCACCTTGAAAAAATGCCTGTTTTTTACCTGCTGTTATAATACTCGACTTTCCCTCGGTCCTCCGCCACTCCAAGCCTCTTCTGTCTGTGCCTGCCCTGTCTTTTCATCCCGTAAGTCACTGTCCTGTTCAGAGTCACTGTAAATCACCTCTGTACTTTATCTTTTGACTTCAAACTGACTTCCGGCAATCGCAGAGGCTGCTTTCAGTCCCAGTCAAGTTTCAGCAGTTTTAAATGTGTGGCCTGAGGTCACAGTCAAGGCAGAGTCCAGTAAACTATTAGCTAACAGAGCTAATTTGCTGCCTGTAGCTAGGTACAGCCAAAGATAGCTAGCAAAGAGTAGAGTGAGCAGCTCTGCAGTGTGATTGCAGTTAAGATTGCAGTTAGGTATTTAAACTCGGGGCCTGTATTTCTGGTCGACATTGTATTACAAAAGATATAACATATACCAAGCATTAACACAAGACAATTAAAAGAAATTAATTATTGTTTCTACAGAATCAGAGGAAATAATTATAGCATTAGTTTTTTTATTTTTATGTATTTATTTTAACAGCCTAATAGGCAGGTTATGCTAATGACCATAACTGTTGGTATGTCAGGCCTGAAAATGTTTCGATATATGACTGACTGCCCTGTAGCTGCTTAAGCTAGCTTCACAGACAGACAGGGTGAGCTGCTTTACAGCTCTGAACCTTAAACATCAATGCTCAGAGATATCAATGTGATAACCTTAAAACATAAGCTTTATTTGCTTTAGTTTAACTGGAGGATTCAGAAATTATATTTCACACCCACAAGCTGCCAAGCTATGCTAGCAAGTCTAAAATTAAAGTGATCATATAGATCTAGTCCTATACAAAAATACAAACATGAATGAAAAATTGATACAGAAGAATGATTTTCATCTACAAAACCATCTTTGGCCATGTACATATAGATAGTAGTATGCAGGACGTAAGTTAACAAGGCAACAGACGTGATTTATTTTTGTTGCTTGACTAACTCATAGAATTAATGTTTATTAACTACAGTTGAGTACATTTGTGTTCAACAGTTGCTGCCTTAAACTTTACTTGCTTCAGCTTGAGAATCAGGTTAAGGTACAATTTAAAAATATGCTGTTCGGATTTGAAAACTCTACTTTTTTATATCCTGACTCTGATATAAAGATGATTTACCATTCAGCCCTAGCACAGAGCATGATTTCCTTCTTTTTGTATTTGTTAATGCATTTTTAAATTACATCTACAATTTAAGTTTCCAGATACATAGTACATGGATTCCACCTTGACACCATGAAGTACATTATGAATCAGCATATATTAAAGCCTGGATAAACAAAACTCACAACCCCGCTGACCCAGCGGTGGGTTGGTCTTTACTAACTTATGCTGTGCATGTAAACATTGTTTGAAACTGACAGAATTTTGTTTTAAATTCTAGTGGAGATGCCAATGATACCAAGCATGTCAGACTGAATTTGAGGTTTTTGAATATTTTAACTTGGAATAGATGGAATGGTGCCGCTGTAAAAAGCACAGAGTCTTGGGCTGAATACATCTGAATGAATATATCTCATCATCATATATGCAAAGGTGGAACAAGGTTATATACAAGAATATATGTATGATAGTGTCAGACAGTATAATGAGATGATGTTTTCCAAAAATTGAAGCCACTTTAGGGAAAAACAGGCAAACGTGTATTTTAGGGGGGTTGAAATGGTAAGTCGGAGCTGGTGGAATTGCTTAGAATAATAGAGTGAAGGTTCATTTCAGACTGCAGTGCACTGTGCTTTCATTCAGTGACACCAGCCTGAAGTGAATAAGGCAGCCTCACGGGGAGTTAACACACCAGGGAAACTTTATTGCTCCTGGCAACTACAGGTTCGTGCATTGGTGTGAAGGACGTGACGAATAAGAGTCTGCAGTAATCAGCGGAAATGCAGTCAGAGAATGTCAGGGTGGGTGGATAATACAATAATAAAATTAGATATAATAAGCTGCTGTGCCAGGGTAACTAAGGAAAGGTCTATTGGAGTTATGTTAATAACAGTAAACCTGGGCAGCTACAAGGACATAAAAGAAGCAGGGAAGACTGAAATGGAAAAGATCAGTGATGAACTCCTGATGCTATGTACAAGTGCAGCAATGTTACAGCCTATGAGATGTTTTCCCAAAAACCATTAGTAACACCAGCACATACTGTAGTATGTACGGGTGCAGATAGAGTGCTGTAGGGATGAGGTAATTTTGTAGGCTAGCCCGGAATTTAGCATCGCCCCATTTCCCTCATCAAGATTTTGATTATTGCTGGAAATAAGCCCTGTGACAGACGCAAGTTGATATAAATTACATGTTTGATCAACAAATCTTCACAGATGAACACCCCTTTTGTGATTTTGGAACCGTAAATTACATTGCTAGAAAAAGTTAATGTTAAGCTACAAACAGACTACTTTACGGTTGCATGACTTAAACGTCACCACTACTAAGCGTCTTACTACATGATCTACATGTTCGAAAGTCAGAGTTAGAATCATTTGCAACTAAAGTCTGCCTGTGAAGATGGACTCGTGAGTAGATGAGCTTCTGTGTACGGCCACCGTCATTAGCAACCAGTGTTTTTACAACATTGTAGCGCTTTATAATTCACTTGTGGGACATTTAATTATTCATGAATTTTATGTCGTAGAACAAAACATGTTAACATCTTAAGCCACAGACCTTATTTCAGGCATTTAACTGAAGAAAAATAAATTTTTTTTAAAACATTGACTTTGAAACGAGGGAACCAGATGTGCAAGAAATGCAAACTGATTTCTGTGTTCAGGACTACAGCACTCTATTAAAGCTGGCCAAATAACCTAAAAGCAGTTGCTGTTTGCAATGTCACTATAGATGTACAGAAAACTATTAATTGTGATTTTTATCCAGTGTCTATGTCTATGACAAATATCTTTGTAATATTTTAGTTAATTTTCTTTTGGTTAAAATGCTGTACATAAATATTTCATTTCCCATCACCCTGTGGAACAATAATCCGGTCCGAATGTGGCTTCAGTCATGTTCCTGTTGTCAAAAAATCATGACCCCAACCAACAATGGGTTAGTCAGATTCTCAGTGTCTCTTTATTTCCTTAGACTGTGGCACTCTAAGCCCATTAAACCCCTGGCGCTATAAATGGCACTATATTTTATGAATTATAACATTAAAAAGGCTCAGTAATTTCCTAAAACAGCTGGGAATGGTAGTTTTTTTTTTTAATCAAACATTACAAAACATGAGAAAAAAGAGCACTTTTTGGGGACTATTTTCAGGCGCAGATTTATACACATTTAGTGCGCTACCTACCTATGAAATCAGTTTTAGTGGTTTTGGTCTTATAATGAGATTTGTTGAAATTAAGACAAATGTTTTAAAGAAATCACTGGCCTTACCCTTCAACAAATAATAAGCACCTGCAGTGGTCTCCAGCCTTAATTAAAACAAGAGTAAATGGTGTTTTGATGAGAAAGTGCAGTCCGTCCCCTCCGATGACCTGCGTGAGGATGCTGGTCACATACACAAATCAGGATGTGTTAACATCAATGGCTAGCAAAGGACAGAATGGTAGTTTAGAAATATATAAATAACACTTTGTTGTGTAAAAATGAAACCTCTCACCTTCAAAATGTCAGTCGCATTTTAAATCTGACCGCTCCTCATCTCTGTCCTCTGGATTTTGAAAAGGTTTCATGAAAGCAGGGGGTCCCACGCTGTTTCAGCCCTCAGTTGAGGTTAGGTTGTTTATTTTATAGCAAACATATTTTTAGATTTTAGCAAGATTATTTCAATATTGTAAGAAGACTTTTCCCACACCTTTCAATCCCTTGCTGCCTGTAGAATCCTCTTTATTTGCTAAAGCAAGAAACATAACCGAGTATAACCTTTTCCTTTTTTTTTCTTTTTTTAAATAAACGCTGACTGAAAGTCTATATCTGAGCAAATGAAATACTGCTCACCAAAGCCAGAGAGTAAAGCACAAAGACTCAGAGATGTGATGCCATCAAATGTAAAAATCTGGTGCTTTTTCATTTTTTCCCCCCACTATGAGTGATTTTTATTAGTTATAGAGCGGAAAATTCACAGAAAATCCCTCTGGAGCTCTTCTGTGATGCCTTTAACATCTCCTCTTATTCATCCAGTCGGGCTCAGTTTCCGATATTGAATGCTGATGATAGCAGAGATTCAAGTTTTCTTTTTATCATTCCAGACTTTGCCATAATATTGTTCATACTAGAGAATATGTTTGTCTGTTAAACTACTGCCATTCAGACAGGTGCCTGTTGATGTCTGTTATGCAAGTGCTCCTCATGCAGCCCTGTTCTTCGGGGCAACGTGCAGACTGATGTTAACCCTGCACAAACAGTCACAAGGTCACCATATATTTGAATGAAGGCACTTTGCTGAAGTGGGGTATGATTACACAGAAGCCCCCAGCAAAAGAGGACAGGGTCAACTTAAGTAAATAGTTATTTCACTGTTAAAAATAGCATGTGCTTCTATTTATTAAGTAACTGTTTATTGTACAGATACGGTTGAATTGTAAGTGGTTTTAATTCTATGTAGTTAATCTTTAAACACAATTTTGATGGTCAGTATAAAGTGGAAACTGATGTTAATAAACCCATACTATTGCTTAAATAGTGGTTTACAAAGCATTCCATTGCTTGTTCACAGTCAAAAAATTGTTAAATAAAGTAAAATGAATATGAATGTACCATTTATTAATGATGGCTGTTTGTTGTTGTTGTTGTTTTCTGTCTGCTGTGGACTGTGGCTGCTATTGAATTTGATTCATTGGTAACACTTTGAAACACATGAAGAGCAAAGATGCTACTTGTGAGGAAAGCAACAGTCTGTTGTAGTATTAACATGACAGTGTCGGTTCGTACAGTTTTGTTCGTTTTTCATTTTTACTGCCGTTTTACATTGGGCTGACAAACACAATTTCCACTGTGCTGGAAATGGAAAGGGAAAGGGAAAAACACAGCTATTAAAGTAAAAGCTGTGTTTGAGAACGGCCTAGAAATGTGTGTAAGAGCATGGGTCCAGGTGGATAGTGTCTCAGGTTTTACACGATCAACCTTGGCAGTAGACATCAAGGAACAATACAGACAGACTCTGTTTTCAATCAATGCTCGGTTCAAATAAACTTTCAAGAATGTTTTTATGCTGTTGCTGGAGCAAGGACTTCTCGCTGGATGTGGTGAACAAAAACCAAAAAACCAAAAGGCCGAACACAATGGAATCTGTTTATCAGGTAAATTTACTAATGTTTCAAAGACATGTAAGCCGACAGAGTTCGCGGTCAGACTGAATCTGAATCTGCGCTCTGATTGCTGAAATGTATTAATCACTTTTTTATTGGCCACATGAAAAATGAGACCCTCGTCTCTCCCGGTTGCCTACACAAACCTGTGAATGATTACTTTGGGTTGTTTAATGCTGCTGGACTGCGGATTTCTTTGTGAAGGACTGCACTCGGATTTTCCTTGACGGTTCAAAGGATGTGCCTTACTGCACATGTGCCTTGTCTCGGTGCCTCTATACGCCATGCTAACAGAAAGCATCAGTAGCTAACGTTAGTCTAGACACATCATCCGCTAAAACAAAGTAACTCCCAGCACAACGCAGAGATTCAGCCGATGAACAAGGTTCTTGGAAGCCTTTTTCAGACATGACTGTCGTGTTAAACTGCGTCCCCATTTACGTGACGACGTGCATGCCTGTGTCAAGAGTCAAGGGCTGTTTCTCGGAGTCAACTCCCGCTGAGAGGCTCTGTTAAACTGCAGCAAACATACCATCTGAGCTCAGCAGAAATGCCTCTCTCGAGTATATAAAGCATAGGGGTCTTCAACACTGCGGAATTCTGATTTCTCAAATTGCTCAGAAGCAGCCGAGGTAAGCCGGGGAGAAAAACAATTTCCGTACGACACAAACTCAAAACACTTTACTGTAACTACACCCTGCAAAGTTGATGACTTCTCAAAACTGAAGATTAGGGTGAAAATCACAGCTCACACGCTGCTGCTGCTGCTGCTTTCCACCCCCTCTCTTTTTTCCTCTCCATTTTCTCCCTCCCGCCCCTCTGAAGTGTGAACAGACGCTTTGCTGTCTCAGCTTAGCGAACTTTGATCAGCGCTGGGTTGCCAGCCTTCAGTCGGACAAGGTCAGGGGAACGAGATGATGGCCGATGCGTTGTCAAAAGTGGGGCGTCGCCACCTGTTTGAGAATGCACTCTGCGCGCTCTCACATCTACTTGGACCCTTGATGCCAAGGGGCTTCAAACTGAGTGGAGTCAACAGCCTGCTTTATAGTTCATTGAAGTGTCCATTATAAGTGTCCCCAGGTATCCTTGTCAAACTCGCTGCCTTAGACAATAACCAACCTTGGACTGTATGCAAATTTGCAGTCTGCTGCAGACTTACGGAGCTCCGAATAGCAGCAGGATCACTTATAAGCTGTCCTGTGCACTGGCCTGTGTCAGTGCTGCTGATAACCGGCTGTACAGTTTGTTTTTTCTGCTCTGATAGTGAGAATGAAATCAACAGGCAAGCTGCGTCGCCGCGTAGTCTTTCCCAGCCAGTCTTAAACCCAATCCTCTTTGCTTCCCTCCAGGGTGGAATTTGAATGACCTGATCAATTTCTAATCAGGAAAGACCCGAAGCCTTTTCTCTCGTCGTAATGGAGTTCCCCGCGAATCTTCTATATGGAGGGCTCACTCAGGAATTGTTCAGAGCAAAGGGCAGGTGGCATGTTTTCTTGGCTTCATTTTTTTTCCCCGATGTATCTCTCACCCTGGGTAGGGATGATGGCGGATAATCTCCCGCGTGGATCTGCTGTTCGCTAAATATAGAAGTATTTGTGGAATCCTTAACACAGCTGCACATCAGAATGAAACCCTCGGCCCTGTTTAAAGCAGAGGTGGCCTTTTCATGTTGAAAATGAAACCCCAGGAGGTCTGCCTGCTTTGTCAGTCATGAAAAGCCTGGGTCTGAAAAACATTACCCTTCTCTATTTTAGTCTGGGAATTTTGTCACTGGCAGCTTTCTGACAAACTGTGTAGTATACTCTATAGTAGCTTGCACACTGTTGGTACCCGTGGGTCCCAAGACTTTTTTTTGTCAGATGTGTTCCCACAGCCCTATCTCACAGACAGAGCACCTGTCATGTTTCACATGGTGTGTGTGTGTGTGTGTGTGGATGTTTTTTTAATCCACTAATTATATAAAAGTGTATATTCTCAGAATATGTTTTTAATCTGGATGTTTCATTGAGCTCAATCATACTATTTTGCACTATCCATTACTTTCGCTATGTCACTTGTTAATACTACACCCCCTTTACCGCCAGTTTCTACGCAACTTGGTTAGGTTTAGGAAAAGATTTGGTTCGGGTCAAATTAAGCATGGTATCTGTGTGTCTTAACTGAAGAATGCACGTTACATACATAAATTTCACTTATGTTGTTTACATGAAGAATTAGTACGTCAAAATAACATAGTTGACTTTTGGTTTAGGCGGTTTTGTGAGAAGTTTTCTACCAGAAGGCTTCTAAAAATTCAGGCGTTATGGTATAAAGATGGTCAAAGGCCAAATGATTATTAAGATGAGCTTGATGAAAGGGTATTGTATGGGATTTGTACATGGGCAACCACTGTTTGTGGCTCCTTACACTGTCAAAACACTGTATTAATTCCTTAAAGGATCCAATTTGTAAGATAGTTGACTGTCAAATCTCATTCTCAATTTGTCTAATTTAGGCAACAAGACCATCTGGTTAAATTTAGGTGAGAAAATAATCTAGTAAGGTTGAGGAAACAAAACTACTTGGTTAGAATAAGTATAGACCAAGGTTTGGGTTCAAATGATGAAGTTAATGAAGTCAATGCTAACATTTACTTCACCCAGGGTGACGAACAGTGACCATCACATTAATTATGCAACCCAATTTCATACGCCTCCTGAGTGAAAGTCCTGTGTTGACTCATCCGTCCACCTCAACCCCTTCTTCATGAGGACTTGGTCACTCTCTACAACACAACACCTGACTTCCTCCTTTGCTGCTGTATTAACGGCTTACAGTAAATGTAGATATTGAAAGTAGTAAACTGCTTTCAGTGTTTTTTTTTTCTGATGAGGGCTGTAATCAGTTATGAATTGCAGGACTTTAGCCATTTATCTCAACTGTGTATCCCTTACTATTTCTTTAGTAAGACAGCTAAACTATTCTTAACTAGCATCCATTGATTAGCTATTTGAGCTCCTTTATTCATTACATTTAGCTTTCAGGTGACACACTCCATAAAGAACATATACTATATACAGTATATAGCCCAGAATGAGTAAGAAATAGCAAAATGACTGCAAACTGTTTTTCCTAACGCACACTTTGTGAATCTCTTGAACATTTGTGACAATGCCACTGGATCAATGACTCATTTTGGTATGATCCCAGGTGATCAATGCTTAGTGCATTTGGACTTTTCATTTTATCTCAGTTAACAAAAGCTGGGTCCAGTTATTGACATATTCCTTACAGTGGGACGGGAGGGTGATTAAGGTTGTCGCCTGTTTGTTCCAGGAGAACTGTAATCATTTTCACAATCAATCGAGGCACTTTTTGTCGTTGATGGTCTTTTTAAGAGCTAAGAGACTGCAACACATCCTGTGTAATTTGGCAGCGCAAACAG
The DNA here is from genome assembly GCF_900880675.1 of Sparus aurata. Lineage (NCBI taxonomy): Eukaryota > Metazoa > Chordata > Actinopteri > Spariformes > Sparidae > Sparus > Sparus aurata. The sequence continues at coordinate 26,626,666 of NC_044189.1, read as the reverse complement.
AGCCATAAACAAAACACTTTAAATGCAACACTTTTCACAGGCACAGAAAATAGTAGTGTAATGCTTCAGAGACTCAAACTGTTTAATCTCGGAACTATTAGTACTGTGAAATTAAAAGAATACAGAATTGTGCATATTTTACACTCCCTTGTGTCTTTAAAGTCAAACAGCATTAGAGGAGCTCTGTGTTTACCTTATTTTTTCCCCAGAATGTGTCACAAAAATGTCCTTTTTATCTGCCCCCAGGTGGATCATTAAAGAATGGATGACACATCAGTCACTGACCTCACAGAGTCAACATCTGAGTAGTCAGTAAAACTGACTGAACCTGATTAACCAGGAGCCATCAGGCTGACGGACTCACAGTGGATTTAACGTCCTTTGGTTTAGATGAATCCGCAAAGAAACCACATTGATGGATTACATCGAGAACAGACAATCAAAAACTCAATCCTGCGCTGACTGAAAAATAAGAATAACAGCATATGCTCTTTCCACAGCAGTGATATATTTGAGCCTCTTGCACCATGTGGTCAACAAGGTTGTGTCTTTCACACACCTTTGGGACTCTAGATTCATCATGATGCTATTTTTGTCCGTTGCACTCCCAAAGTTCCCAGCCAACTGATTGTGACTGTGGCGACATGTCTCTACCCAAGCGAAGGAAAATCAGGACTTTTGCTCTGCTGTTTTGTGTCATCACATTTACAACGTTCCTGTTCAGTTACACTTTCCGGGACCCCTCGCTCTACTTCTTCAAGTACGCCTTTCGCCTGTCGGACAACTTCTTCTCCAAAGGGATGTGCGCCTGTCGACAGTGCATGACGGAGCTGGAGGACGACCCCTGGTTTGCTGAGCGCTTCAATCAGTCCATCCACCCTCTGATGACCAGGGAGAACAGTGTCCTCTCTGAGGAAACCTTTAAATGGTGGCAGGTAAGATTCATGGCATGGGTTTAGGGGATTTGTGATTGTATGTCACAGAGGATTGGGAGGAGAAAAAAACATCCACGATCGGCCTCTGAAAGCAGATGAGGCGCTGAAAAGAAAGATCATGAATAAAGAACACGGATCACACACTGCTGCTGTAAAGCTCCCAAGAAGTGTTTGTTTTTGCCACATTGATTGTTTCAAATCCATGGGATCGTCACCAGGATCAAGTTGTGAAGCAAACTCCCACGCACAATTTGTTCACATTTAACAAGGGAGATGGTGGATATGGAAATTGCAGCTCATTCTCACCATCGTAAATCTCTCTCTTCACCTATAGATAAAGAGGGAGATTTACCATCATAACTTGATTGTATAGGTGATGTCACACAGCATGCACTGTTCCAGAATCACTCTTTGCCGAGCTTGTTCCTCCAGGAATAATGCAAATACGCTGCAAACATTATGCAAACTTGACACTTCAGTTCATGAATGTGCTATGACTACAGCAACCTAACTGTTCTCTCAATTCAAATCACTGTTTTCGTAAAGAGGTCTACTTTGGTTTGCTATGCTTCTCTCTACTTGCCTCACCAGCATTTCCTGTAATGCAGGAACATGTTGCAATCTTTCCTGGGTTTCATATGACTTGACTTTGACATTATGTTAAGCTTTATTTATTTGATAAGCTACACCATGGCCATGTCTTCTTTTGATCTGACTTGGAATATATGTTTGCTTTCCTGCGCGGAGTTAGATGAGAAGCTCAGTACCCCTCCATGGTATCGATCTGCTCATCGGTCTCAGCAGGAAAGCAAATCTTAACCAAAATGTTGATTTATCCGTTTCATCATTCTTTTAATGGTATACTCGACTATACAGCGCTGATGGTGTTATTGATGTATTGAGCTGTTTAGCTAAGCCTCACTCATGCTATCCCTAGAGTTCTTTAAACAAACACCAGCACGTAGTTATACGGTCATGATATATCTCTGAGAAGTGTATGTTTACAGAGCAGGCAGTGTAGCTCTCCACCAATTATACAAATCGTGATCAGTTTAGTACTACTCAGTCTTCTGCAGCTCTGGAGAAGCTCAGTTAAATCTAAACCCAGATGATGTCATCATCCTCAAAATTTGATCCTGGGCACCTGTGTTACAAACTTGGGGTGTGGAGTTAAAAGAGGTGTTTTTTTTACTTGTCAGGAAAGGTTAACAAGATGGTGTTGTGTTGCATTATGGGATGAGTAAGATCCAATGTATTTGGAGCTCGATCCATCCAAGGGACTTAAATTTCGACCACGTGGTTTTTTTTAAATCGATTTTAAAATTTATGGAAACTATTAAGCCTAGTCAACAGAATATGAAGAAAAAAGACATTGTAGTTAGTTATAACAAAGACATCTTTGTGGAGTGTTGCAGAGATATCTGGCTCACCGAAGCTAGCATGCTAACCAGCTAGTCTTGGCCCCATCCAGTGTTGTAGTACCACCGCAGACCTCAGGCGGCGATAGTGAGCGCTGTAGCGTCTCAGTCCAACATGCGTCGATGAAGAAGTTTCTCTGCCCTGAGTGTGTTTTCTCAACAAACCACATTCGACAGCCAGTGTTGGGGAGACGTAAACTACATGTAGTTGAACTACATAGCTTAACTACAATTTGCTGTAACTTGCTGGTAGTTAAACTACATTAATATTTAGTGCTGCTTCAAGTAATTCAACTAATTTTTGGTAATTTTTTGTAGTTTAACTACTCAATTTACAAACTACAATTTTGACCAATAACATGAAATATTTTTTATTTAAAAAAGGACTATATAACATAAATTTTATTTAATTTTTCTTTGAAAGAAGGCATGAAACATGTCGTGACATGCCAAGCCAACACTGCCTCTGATTGGCTCGCCCTGGCAGCACTCGAATGTTTCACAGAGTGGGCGGGTCTTTGTGCCAAGGAAGGCAGTGCTCATATGGCACAAGCACGTCATGGGCGACCCTCCCGCTATCCCCGATGCGCTCTCGAACGCACCAGCCCAACCACGGCCATATTTGAGCATTTACGTGTTGGATATAGATGCATCTACAGACACAACCTACGTGTTCACATGTGAGTCCTGCAAGCCAAAAACAACAACAATTTTGACTTTTTTTCGACTTTTTCCTCTCGAGTTGAGAGGTATATTTCTTCTGGCATGTGAATTTTTTGTAGGCTATTATATTTTGTTTCACATACACCACATGTTGATCTATTGAACACTGAGTTAAATGAGTATAATGAGTATAAGTAGTTGCTAAAGCTACTTTTTTAGCAGTAGTTTTACAAACTACTGCCAGGCTGAACTACATGTAGTTTTACAAGTTACGCTTGCAAAGTAGTTTCCCCAACACTGTCGACAGCAACGAAGGCAAGTTACAGAAGTATTAGCAAAGCAAGAGTTAACAGTGCTGGAGATGCAAGGTTTGATGTTGAACTCAATATTTCTTCTTGACTAGTCTGCAGTTAGCTGATGATGCTAACAATAGCTGTTCAGCTTATGAACGCAGCTAATTGTATGTTGCAGACAGTGGTAATACGTTTGTTAGGTAGGGCAGTTTGTTGAAAGAGAGAAAAATCTACTCAAAGGGAAGGACTGTGGATTTTGTCGTTCCTTACATTAAGGATGCCCCTGTATGCTGATATGCAGCAAATTGTTTGGAGTGTGAATTTGACGGGTAGGCAATTCTTACATGTAGCGACTTTAAAGCTTGCACACTATATATATTTATGATATACATGGTCATGCCAGTCTTGCTTAATGAAAACTTCCCTTTCCAATTACACCTAATATGTTAATGCATTTTCAACCTTTCCTTTGCGGGCTGTTGAAAAAAATAAATGTCTATCTGACCGATATCGAGTGCCAGACTAATTTGGTCTAGCTTTTCCTACCTGACACAGCAGTCAGTGCAGGAATTGTCATCTGTGCCCCTTCCATGATGGATTTTGTCACCTGTATGATTGCTCAGTGTCACTGTTAAATGGCTGCCCGAGGGGGAAAAACCTTTGGATTCAGAGTGACTGATACAAAAGCCTGTTTTTTTGCTGTTAGTGCAGCTAACACCTTTCCTCATATCAAACTCCATTCGAGCTCCACTGGAACTACCTTAATAGATGTAATGTTACCTGATTTTTGGCAGCAACCCACAGGGATTACAAAAAGAGTTCATGTTAGCTAAATTACTAATCACATGCTAGCTTTAATCGAATTATATCCAACCAATACACTGTACTTTCTGTATCTCCATGATAAGAGTACAGCCCTCTAAAGTAAAAAGGGCTTTTTTCACAAAATGTATGTCAAACAGTTATCCTACCTTTGTCTGGAAGGCATCCAGTGCCTTTGGTTTTCCCGCATTCACCTCACACCGTGTCCAATTAGAGGCAAGAATAGAAAAATTACTGCAAGGTTGCCTCCTGTCACTACTCGTTCCAGGAAATGCTTCTCACAGGGAGCTTGATGAGGAAAGTGTCACATATCAACAGTAGCCCGGCCAGATGGTTCGGGCTGCACTGCTGCAAGGCAAGGGCACGACCTTTCAGGTGTACCCGGGCTCTTTCACGTCAAGGCGTACGTGTTACACAACGAAATGCAACTTCTGTGAAGAAGAGTTTCTAATTAGACAGAAATGTTAATGTGCAATCTGGGCTTGGGCTTTAACAGTTGATATAGTCTGTTGATAAAAAAGCTATGTTTCAATGAATAATGGCTTATATTCTGTGCCAGATAAAACTAGAATGTGTTAAATTGTTTCCTTAGAATTGTATTGTCAATGTGGAAAAGCCTCCACGATAATATCTGGACCACGAGTCGCTAAAATCAGCATTAAAAGTCATGAGACATTGTTGCAGAACATTCTGTCTCCGGCAGCCACAGTACAATATGTAACAGCATACAGTGCACACACATTTATGCATTTATTTGCTGTCTCTCCGAGTTCAAAGCCACCAGAAGAAGGCCAGGCCAAAAGAGCCCCCGTAGACGCAGCTAAGCCGCCCCTGAGGTTATTTCAGAAATGTGCTCGGTGTCTCGAGCTCCGCTGCCCTTGTTCAATCACTTCTACTTAAAGTGGCCCCGGAGCCGTGGCTCTCTCTCTCTCTCTGAGGCCTGTCTCTGCTGTGTCACCAGTGGTTGCAGTCAGAGAGGCAGCCGGCCAATTTCAGTGGAGTGGTGGAGGAGCTGTTCCAAGTCATCCCTGATGAGGTGCTCTACATGGACGCCAGCCCCGAGCGCTGCAGGACCTGCGCCGTGGTGGGGAACTCTGGCAACCTGAAAGGCTCCCAGTACGGCGGCCTCATCGACTCCAGTGATTTCATCATAAGGTCAGTTAGCACTTCAATCTGTGGTGTTATTTTGAAAATAACAGACACACAGTTTTGACATTTGCTTTGACATTTATTCATTTTTTATTTTTTTTTTTCAATGAAAATGGTCTCCTACTGTTTTTGCTGTTGTTTTAGTTTACAGCATTATTTCAATTTCCCAATTTGGGTCTTATTTCTGTAGCATTGGCTAAACTTCACTTAGTTATTATGACACTTTTTCTGCAAGAATACATACTGAGATCTGATACATGCACTGTCAACGCTAAACAGGGCACGAGGATGATGATCAGACAGGCTGTAAACAAGCCCGCAATTTAACATGATTATCTGTACCACTTTGTTTGCAATGACGTGAATCTAAAATGTCAATATTAGTTCCTTATTCAGGACTGCAGCATCGAGTCATGTCATTTGCTTTTTTTCTGTGCATTGGAGCTGTTAAAGGCTACTTGTGTTATTGTTAAAAAATTTAAATCATTCAACATTTTTGAGGTAAAAAAAAAGGTAAATGTTGAATTGCCACTGAAAATTACATAAAATGATTCCCTTCAGCGTGGAGAAGGAAACTTTGTATGCATGCAAGTACAGTGAGTACAGTACAGCAGAAACTTGGTAGTCAGTCCGTAAACACTAATGCATGATTACAACACAGTCAGGCTAGTAAATAAGTTTAGTTGACCTGAGGGTTTTAAATCTGCTTTAAAGCCCCTGTACGGAGTTTTTAACTGGATATAGAAAAGTCTCTGGTTTCTGCTGATGTGTCTCTGTTACCCACAACAGCAAATGAGCCCATCAGCGTGAAGATACGCTTTTTCTAAGTAGTCTAATTCTATACCTCTGAAAGGCCTTGGTCGGGTCGGACCACTGACGAAACGATTAACGGCAGTCAGACCGGAACTGACGACATTCAGGATACGGCATGGCTGTTTTGTTGCGACGCTAGCCAGTGCTAACCGAGCTAAAACTTTTGTCATGGCTGATAATGAGACAAAGAAAAGAAAAAGAATTCGAACCGAAGACCAACGAAAGGCCAAGAGGGAATCCGATCGAGCTAGGGCTAAAACACGGATAAACATTGGCGATTCCTTCCAGAGATGGAGAGAGTTGCTGGGCTTGAAGGGAGGGTCGGATCCAGAATTTGCCCGATTCCTCCCAGACAGGTATGTACATTTTATTTCATTTATGAAATGTAATGCGGGACGTAGTTTACAGCAATACATGAATTTATGTTGTTACAACAAAGCTGGCTAACATTACCACTAGATTAGCTCTAGATACTACACTCGTGAAAACGACAACAAACGTCTTAGATCACGCATCCATTTCAGCTGTGTGTATCAGCCCAGCTGACCTGCAACGATGCATCGGTAATATCCTCTGTCATTATAAATGATTCAGTTTCTTACTTAGAACAAAACATCCATCACAATCACTGTGACTTTGCTGTAACGCTAGCTCTGTAGCACCGTGGGTAATATATATAGCTGGGAAATTGCAGCGCAACAGCAGCATTACTTTGATTCACCGGCGGCATATTATATTAAGTAGAAATACAAATAGACACATTACCTCGTCCATATGCACGCTGCAGATAGCTGCTAAAAAAAAAAAAAAAAAGTTTTCAAAGCAAGTCCCGTCGTCTTTCCGACGTTTCCAAAACAAATCTACATGCGCCGGCCAGACAAACGTCTTCACGACAGTGGGCGCTAGAGCTCAGGGGAAATACAGTCTCCATTCCGGCAAAACACTACCGCTTTCGTCCAGCGGGGCTCTAAAATCAACACTAAATGAAAAGTCTGTACAGGGGCTTTAAAGCCTCATTCCTAGGACTCATTCATTAACTTTTTCGGCACTGCTATATTTACAATAGCGATGATGATCACCTCTACAAAAATGAGACCAAATGAGTAATGAACCACAGATGCATGCAATGCTTATTTTTATTATCATGAGATTATATTTTAGTAATCTGCTGATTTATTTGACATTTTTGGGATTAATCACAAGGCCAGTTGGATGTCAGATATCAGATAAGCACAACTTGAATTAGTTCAAAGTGCTTCTTCTATTCAGTCAACAGTCCAAAAACCCAGTGATAGTCAGTTTACCATCAAACTTGAAATCTGTGAAAACCAGCAAATGTTTTCATCTAAGAAGGTGACTTTTTAACTTGGTTTGTTAAACCAGCGGTTTACTAATGGTGTGCGGCGGCAGCACCGATCAGTTCTAAAAACGAATCAGCTGCAACATATCCGTCATCTCATATAACAATGTTTTGTTTTGTTTTGTTTTGTTTTATCAGTTAATTCAGCGGAGAGAAAACATTTTGTTTCACTGCGTACCCGTCTCACTCCCATTATTTTCCGCCGTGTCCCAGCCTGCACTCCACTCTGAGGTGTGGTAGCAGATTTCAGTTCACCCATCACGGATCCTTGTTCAGCATTCAATAAACATTCGGAAAAATTATCTTAACAAAGCAGCGGATAAAAACAATAGCGTTTTGAGCATTCAAATATTATTCCCCGTGTCCTAGGGTGGCAGGAAACAAGAGAGGAGTTGCCGCTTCTTGTAATCTGTCACACCAATTGCAGCTCTGCAGAGAATGAATCGAGTAAGATGGAAAACAACGACAAGGAGATTTTCTCAGAGGGGGTGTGTGTATGTGCTCTGCTGCAAAACTGTTGGCTTTATGATAAAATTAAGCTAATTTGTGCGTCAAAGGGTAAACAAACATTTTCACTCAGACAGTTCAATGTTCGTGCCGTATCTCTGAGCTGTATAAATCAGATTTGAGTGTTGGCTGCCTTTTTTGCAGGTTTGGTTAAGGGCTGCAGGGGCAGAATATGCAAATCCCCGAACAGTGGAGTGGCATTCCCTCCATTGTTCTTTGATTATTATATTACAATTTTAAATAGTGTTACAATCTCAGATCACACTATCTACTGGAGATAAAAATTCAATCAGTACCCTCAGATTGTTTCTGCACAGAAATGACTGCCTTCAGGAGGCAGTGGCATGATGTAGAAGATACTTATCCTGAGCAACAGCAGATAACACTAATTTCAGAACTAAATGTTTCAAACCATTGATAGGATATCAGCTCAGAAATGATATGGAAAGACAGTCCAGTGAGTGTGAACAGGAACAGAAAATCAATGCCTTTCAAGTGTCCACACTGAATTCCCCCAGATTTTCTAAAGCCTCCTTTATAGACTATTATGAATATTGAGCAGCATTGGCCTATCGGCTAAAGCCTCTTGTTTACTCAACAGATTGAAGTGGTAAAATAGATTTGAGTCATGAAAAGAGCCTTTGCTTCTGCCTCTGACGGACAAAAATGAGCTCTGTGGCTCTGGAATAATGAATTATTTAAAGACGTGTTGTTTGAAGAACTAATAAATCGTCATATTTATTCAAATTGGATTTGAATTATGTTTTTGTTCCTCTCAGACATGCTAATTGATAGGCCCATGCATGGGCTTGCCAGGAGCACAGTTTTTGGACATCTTATCTTTGGGAAACTTAAAAGTACACTCCATACCCATTTCCAGTTGGTATGTGATTGCAGATAAAAAGCACATTAAAGACACAAAGTCAATACTTTTATCTAGTAAATGTGAAAATATAGCTATCTTTGTGGAGTTGAAGACACAGAGATAGTGAAATCGCACTTACTCCAGTAACTCGGACACATAGAAAAGATAAGAGGGGACAATTTGGACCGAACAACAAGCAAAGCTGGCCTGGTAGATGCTTGTCTCACATCACTATCGATTATGTGTAATGGAAAGTGCAACTTAAAGGTGGGGGGAGTTACAACACTAAACGTGTGTGTTCCCCATAGCATGAAACCTACAGAAGAAGCAGATTAGATTCAATTCATAATACAATGTAGAGCAGCAAACAACAAAGTGAGTGACTGGGCTTGGGTGCAACTCCACGGATGAATTCACTCGTGTGACTTGGACTGAACCTTTACAGAGACACATCAGCCGTTATCGTAAACAAACGCACCACTCTAACCATCATTTCCTGTAACTCTAATCTGATCAGTGGTTTGTTAGCAGGATTACACAAAAACTACTGAAAATGTTCCATGAAACTTGGATAGAGGGTGGCTCTCAGCCCAAAACAGACCACATTTACTTTTGTGCCGATCTGGGTGAAGGGATTATTTCACACTTTCTTTAACATTGCAACAATTTTCGAGTGCTGTTATAATAACGTCAACGTTACTTTCAGTGGAATATCTTTAGTGTTTAAAATTGCTTGGAATGAGTGCAGGATTAATTGGGTGGTTTATATATTTGTGGCTCAGGGGAGAGATTAGTCGTCCATTAATTGGAAGGTTGGTGGTTTGATCCCCAGCTCCAGCTGCATATTGAAGTGTCTTTGGGCAAGATACTGAACCTCTAATTGCTCCTGATTCCTGTTCAGTTGGTGTGGGAGTGATTACATATGAGTGGTTACGAGCCGATAGTATCTTGCAGGATAGCTTCTGCCACCAGTGTATGAATGGATCTGCGTGTGAATGCTGCTTTTAGTTGTTGGTACCGTGCACTTGGAAGACAGTGGTTTTTCGTGGACACTTCTCACCAACGCAACATTATGAAGTCCATTTGTCATGATATCAGATTAATTCTAGAATTGAGGTATATCAGTACATAAAGGTTAAATCAACTTTTTTGCTTCTTCAATCTACAATAAGTGGACCAAGCTTCTCAATCATCATGCTATGCTAAAAAGCTCACTGCCGTGGGAATGTTTGGTTGGCAATCAGTGAGTAACTCTATTCAAACTGGCAGTTTTGGGGAATAACAGCTGGATTTCGTTAGGAAATTCAGTCTATTTTGTCACCCGGGAGTGGAGTGACATTGACACTCTGTTAAGATTGATGGCAAATGGGCTTCGTGATGATGTGGCTGATGCGAAGACCCTTCCAAGACAGTAACCAGAGCACTGCTTAAATATCCGAAAGCAAATTTCACACAGTATTGTTGCATGGCTCTTAATTTATCACAGCATGGCTCTGTCGTCCTGCTGTGACATGTTGCCTCTGTAGAAAGCCACATTACTGCACTTATCATCTTTGCCAGCTCCTGCTGTGACAACAGCATGGCATTGTCTACCCAATTCAATTAACGGATGGCAGGAACAGCAAAAAGACAAGAGTTAATACTATTAGCGGAATAGTTTTCTGCAGAAGCATGCTCTGGTAATATACCGTTTTCTTTTTATTTATTCTAGCCTGAGCAGCGAGTCATGCTTGGTTGGAAGCCTTGGTGCTGAGCCAAAAGGTCACCATAGCTACACCAGGACAACGGTTTAACACTAATACGTGGAATACAGATTTCACAAATCTTGGGAAACATGCTTGAGGGCACAAGTTTTTTACAGAGTACATTTATATGTGATGTAGGTTTCTCCAAATCCAGACTCGCATTCAATTTTTTTTTCTTTTTTTCGGCTTAATCATTCACATCTCTCTTGAACACAGAATATTTGACCATATGCAATCATATTCCCTCAGTACCTCTTAATGCTCTTTGGGCACACCAGCATATTTTAAATCTGAAAAGAAGTAGGCTGTCCTGGATGTGTGATTGTCTCATCATTCATATTTACTCAGCTGAATTGAGGATCAGTCAGGCTTACATTCTACACCATGATGTAAGCCCTTGCAAATAACTTCATTAAGATGGATCTTAAAGCCAGCAGATGCAATCAGTAGGCACGTCGCATTTGTGACTCCTATATCCTGCTTGAAATTGGCTTCAAAACCAGGATTTTCACACAACTAGCACGCAGAGGCTTTCCAGCGTCAGCTGTCATCTGAGTTTGCCAAGCAACTAGTAATGATGTCCTTTAAAAACCTGTTCACAAGATTCAGAAAATGAACTTCTTCATTCTGCTGTCAGTGTTATTACCATATTGATATGTTCCTTAGGGCTCACCATGAATGACGTAAAAGTGCCTCTTAACACCAACAACCTCTGAGTAAGGAGGGATAAGCTCCACTTTGTGTTTGTAATCAGTGCCCCAAAGCTTGAAAACAGCTCAAGTACCGAAGCTTGTTTTTTCATTATTATTATTTTTATTATTATTATTATTATTTTATCAGAATGGGAATAGTGCTTTCGTAGATCCACCATCATTGGAATTTCAATTTGGATCCCACTTCAATGTGTTCACAAGCCACTCTGCAATCAGCCCCTGCACTTTGCTCATGTATTTGTTATTGTGACACAAAGAACAATGGAGTTTGGTGACTTAATTGCCACTCGTGCTACCAACACCAACTTGAGAGCATCCATCATAAGTCCCATCTTGTGGCATGAATTCCAATCATTGCCTATTTTAAATGCAGATCATTTTCAGGTGACATTTATTTAAGCCACATTACCCGAGAGGGTGTGCTTTAACGTCATTTGAGCACGACAGTGATGCGTCAGGGCCGAGGCTCTTGTGCCGAGGTCCGCAAGCAGCACTGAAGTGCTCAAAAGACGTTAAAGCACAACCTCTCGGGGAATATTGCGATTATACAACTAATACCAACATAAATAAAATGTATAATCAGAATATATCCATGTTGATGGACAATTTGCTCTCAAATGTTAAAGGTTTTTGCGAGTGTGTGTTGCGTTTCCATGGAAACACATGGGGTCTGACTTATGACTGAAACAAAATCAGTCACGTCAGTAGACTCATATGTGTAATGGAACGTAGTTTACCACTACAGCAAATAATCCAACCCTTAGTGACAACCTAGCAACAGAAAGGATTTTCTAGTCCCAGATGAGTGAACTCTGAGCTGACGTTAAGGTTTTATCGGGGTCATGGAATTTCCCAAACTAAATCAATACTGCACAGATAAACAGAAAATGCTTTATTTTTATCGCCCAAGTTATAACAAAGATGTTGATTTTTTTCTTTTATATTTTTCATAAAACGTTTTCGCTGCGGTCATAGTGTATCTCACACTGAAGGGAATAGGCTACCCTCTTGGCTAAAATGGGACACTGTATTCTATAAATGTGACTTTGGCAGCTGACAGGTGGTTTGTGATTTATTTTCATGAGTAATAAATAACGTTTCTAAAAAATAATAATAATAAAATACTCAGCTCAGACTTGTTTCATTTTTAACTTATTATTATCTAATTATAAAGAACAGAGAAGTTCCATATTTATCACTTTATTTACCTCCATTGTGCTCTTAAATAGTTACATATTTATAATATACAAAATCAAATGTATTGCCATATATAAGAACAAATAAAATGTGTTTCCACAGTCAAGTCTCCGTAGGCAGTAGCCAGCAGTCTCTGTGACAGCATCTTCGCCGACCTGCAGCACCTATTTGGGGCTATTATAGAAATTAACTTGCATACTGCCATTAAAATTACAGTTTTTGTCAGACTTCCAGTTAGCACCTGACATGGAGTAGCCGCAGGTCCAACACGCTCCTTATATGTTAAACTATTATTTCGAGTAGGACACAACATTTTAACTTTTTGGTGGCATAACGCTGCTGCGCATATATTGTAGAACCACTTGTGTGTGTTATGGCGAGTAAAACTCAGAACGACCAAGGCAGCAGTGCAAAGTTTAGCTAGCCCATCACTCAAGCAAACATTCATGGCTTATGCTAGTGCTACCGCCACCCACCACCCGGGCCTCCCATCTTTGCCACAGCAACCCGGGGAAAACGCTCTTGTTTACTTAAAGCTGAGATGGAGTCTTCTCATCAACAACTGGCCGATATAATCATACAAGAGATGGTGACTTTTCGTGCTGAAATCAAACAAGACCTTGAGGCTCTCCGACGAGAGACAAAGGCTGACATCGCCTCTCTAAAAACTGAGTTCAGAGCTGAAATGGCGGCTATGCGCTTCACACAGACAGAGACGGCAACTACTGTTTGGGAGATCGAGGGCACACTGAACCGTCATGATTCCAGCATCACCAGCATGGAGAGCGTCATTTCGGAGCTCAAACGGGAGATCGGGAAATTAAGGGACCGGAATGATGACCTAGAGAACAGAAGCCGCCGCCAGAATCTGAAGATTATCGAGATCCCTGAGAGCGCAGAAAACGGCAAACCCACTGCATCCATGGCCTCATTGTTTATCAAGGTGTTGGGTGAGGAGATACCGAGCCCTTTGGTGCTCGACCGTGCTCACAGAACTCTGGCTGTGAAACCCAAACCTGGCGACCGCCCCAGACCCATGATTGTGCGACTACACTACTACTCGGATAAGGAAAAGATCCTGCAGTTATCCAGACACAAAGGCGAGCTAAAATTCAGAGAGGCAAGGATCCACATATTCCAGGATATGAGTGCCGAGCTTAGCCGCCGCAGAGCAGCTTTTAACCGCATCAAGGTGAAGCTCAGACAGGCGGGCATCAAGTATGGCATGTTTGATCCAGCCGACCTACGTCTCACCTGTGACAGCACCTCACACTCCTTCAAAGAACCCGTAGACGTGGAAGATTTCCTCGCCAGACGGAGTCATCCCTCACCGAAGACATAGGAAAACGGTACCGGTATTTCGTGTTATATGCGGATCTCTCCTACTAGAAGTGTAACCCTTATGGATATAGCCATATTTAGTTTTTTTGCTTCCCATCCAAATACCATCATCATTATTATTATTATCCTTATCTATTTCATGTCTTCTTGGACTCGACTTTTGATCACTCCCTCATTTATTCTTTATAGACCTATTATTAATGAGGAAGGAAGAGAGACATTTATTTATTTACTTGTTCTTTTTCTTTTTCTTTTTCTTTTTCTTTTTCTTTTTCTTTTTCTTTTTCTTTTTTCTTTTTCTTTTCTGGTACGGGATGTATTTGAATGAACACTTACACATATCAAGAAACTGACTGCATATATTCTTTCATGAGCCTTTTGATCCTAGGCTCAGCTGAGGTACATAACTGGTATGCTCATATGTTTTCATCTTGATATGCAGCTCACAAGCTCATATCCTTGTTTCTAGCAGACCACAATATTTTATTTGTGCGTGTGCATGTATTTAGTTTCCTTTATTATCATGAGTGGTTCTCCATGTTTATATCTGGATGTTGAAGGCAGGGATTTTAGTTTCTCTTTAATTGTGACTACTGAAACATATAACACTCTAAGGAGCAGTGTGGGGTTTTTTTGTGTGTTTTTTTTCTCTCTGCGTATGGAAGCGCAGTGGAAGAGCACCAAGTGTGTATGGGGCTTCTTACCTCTCGTTTGGGGAGAGCCAATTCCGGGAAGGGGGCATGATGTGTTTTTTGTATGTATGTATGTAACTTTTTGTATTTTTGTGTGTGTGGTGGCGTCAGCGATATCCTGCGGATGCTTTAACAGCAGTCAATTCCTTGCTTACCTTTGATTTTGGTTAATTCAGTGCTGACCAGGAGTAATGACATATTACGGTGAACTGTATCAGTTGGAACACCAAGGGAGTCAATCACATTATCAAACGTAATAGAGTTTTATCCCATCTGAGAAGGCTTGATGTTGATATCGCTTTCCTGCAAGAAACCCATCTCATGACCTCCGACCATAACAGATTATGTAAAGGGTGGGTGGGGCAATTATATCATTCTAATTATCAATGCAAGTCTAGGGGAGCTGCAATTCTTGTTAATAGGAATACTCCTTTTGTTATGCAAACTGTCACTGCAGACCACCGAGGGAGATATGTTGTGGTCACAGGTACCCTGTATAATATACCTATAATTCTGGCTAACGTATATGTGCCGAACGGGGATGATGCACAACTTTTGAAGACATTTTTATCCTCATTACCCAATTTAAACACGCACAGGCTTATTCTAGGAGGTGACTTTAATTGTGTACTACATCGGGTATTAGACCGCTCCTGTAGCACCCCCTAAAATATAACAAGATCAGCAAGATTAATTATTCCTTCTTTCAAGTATATAATATGACTGATCCCTGGCGTTTCCTGTATCTTGATTTGAGACACTATTCATTTTTCTCCCCTGTGCATCATTCTTACTCGAGCATTGATTATTTTTTAATTGATAGCCAGTTGTTGACCTCAGTCAGAGATTGCAGGTATGAAAGCATTGTCATTTCTGATCATGGGCCTGTAGTTTTGCGTATATCCTTCCCTAAGAAAGTTGCTCAACGCCCGTGGCGCTTTAAACACTGCTTCACTCAGTAATGAGGGGTTCGTCAACCACATAAACACACAAATAGATTTTTTTCTTGTCCACGAATGACACACTAGATGTTAGCAAATCTATTCTCTGGGAATCGCTTAAAGCTTTTCTAAGAGGAGTGATTATTTCATACTCCACCTGGGAGGGCAGGAGTAGAAAACAGCGCTTTAAGGATCTCACAGCCCAAATCCATCAGCTGGACTGTAAATATTCGACTGCTCCCGACCCTGAACTTTTAAAGGAGAGGTCATCTCTGCAAACAGAGTTCGACTTGTTGACCACCCATTATACAGAGCAGCTACTGCTTCAGTCTCGCTTTAATCTGTATGAACACTCAGACAAGGCAGGCAAGGTTCTTGCCCAACAGATCAGGCAGTTCACACCCTCTACCCTTATCACAAGTATCCGTAAATATGATGGTCAGATCTCTATGAGCAGGAGATAAATAATGAGTTTAAAGTATTTTATTCTTCCCTTTACACCTCTGAGGTGGTCCACGACCCTTCTAGTCTGGTGTTGTTTTTCAGAGCATGGATCTACCGCAAATAAGTGAATCATTTATGGAGCAATTGGAAGAACCTCTGTCTCTGGTGGAAACTAGATCAGCTCTTTACAGCATGCAAAATGCTAAAGCTCCAGGACCTGATGGATTCACAGTCGAATTCTTTAAGAGATTCGGAGATAAGTTGCTGCCAATTTTACTCACTGTTTTTGAGGAATCCTTTACCAAGGGCCAACTTCCATCCACATTTTCTCAGGCCTCTATCTCAGTTATATTGAAAAAGGGTAGGGATCCCCTTAGTTGTGGGTTTTTCCGCCCGATATCACTCCTGAATGTGGACTACAAATTGTTAGCTAAGATCTTAGATCACCGCCTAGAAGCTACCCTACCTTCGATTATTTCTCCAGATACAACTGGTTTTATAAATTTTTTTAATATTCGTCGACTTTTAGATATGATGCAGAACGCAGATCCCAATCAGCCGCTACCCGAAATAATTATCTGTCTGGATGCTGAAAAGGCGTTTGATAGGGTCGAGTGGGGCTACCTTTTTCAGTGTCTAGAGAGATTTAAATTTGGTCCAAAATTCATATTGTGGTTAAAATTGTTATATAAATCCCCAATGTCGTCAGTACGCACTACAGAGGAGGCTCGTCCATAGAGGCAGAGGAGGTTGGTCCTCCTCTATTTTTGAGAGGCAAGAGGAAGATCCATGTTTTTTTAAGAAAGAGTAACTGGTTGAAATAAATCATTACCAAATCTCAGTATCATTTATAAAATATTATATATATATTATATAAAAAAAGTTCCTTCTTTGGAAGAAAATCCACCTAAAATGGTTGAACAGCGACAGCTGCAGACGGAGGAGACAGAGCAGTCTGTGAGAGGAGCAGGGAGCAGGAAGGTGGGAGCTAGAGGAGGACGGAGGGCTTCTGTCCTCCGTGGGAGGGATCTCCTTCCATTCACTCAATGCATTCAGGATTTTTTCATGCTGATCTATGATTGGCTAAGACACATAAAATGACGCGTTAAGGGAGGATGTCCTCCCTTACCAATCAGCAACCAGAATACAAGATTGACAGCAGGTTGGTCCAATAACAGTTCCTAAATTTCATTCTCACATTTATACAGCCGTAAACAAAAAATACTTCTATGTACCATATTGACCCGAATATAGTACAAGTTTTTTTTTCGATTAAAATTATATGAAAAAGTGGGGTCGTCTTATAATCGGGGTCTAACCGTTGACACATGCTGATAGTTGTCTGGGTCTGTGGCTGGGGTCATCTGTCAATCACAGCGGAGAAGAAGTGACAGGAGATGAAAAATGGAGAGACGTGGTGATTTTACAGAGCAAAGTGGATCAAGTGTGGCAAGTTAACAGACATCTGAGGCGGAGCTATGATGCTGATTTTAAGATAATGGTGATCAATGCAGCAGAGGTGCCAAACAACTGTCAGCCAGCCAAGAAATATGGAGTTACGGAGTGAAACGTCCGAAGATGGCAGGTCCAAAAAGACCGTCTGAAAACACTAACAGTAAGAGAAAAGCTTATCGAGGTCCTCTAAGCGGCCGCTTCCAAGAGATTGACAGGAGGGTATGTGAGTTTGTTATTGAGAGACAAATTTTGGTTATCAGAGTCTTTTTCTGAAGATTAGTCTTGAAAAGAGGGGTCGTCTTATTATCAGGGTCGTCCTATATTCGGGTAAATACGGTATTTTACAGCTTTCACTGCCAGCCATGCTCGGACAAGAAATATAGAGTTTTCAGCGATATTGGAATCGGTTTAAAAGGAAATATAAGCACATTTCTGAAAGAAAAAAAACTGTTGTGAGAAATCAGAGCGAAGCAGTCAGAAAGATAATTCATAGTTTTCGTTTCATTAGTCCTGCTGGAGGACATAACGTTAGCGGCACGACCAGGCGATTGTGATGAGTGATTAGTGTGATGTCCTGTGCTGTCGTGAGGTATGTACATTGATTGCTGTGGTAGCACAGTGAGTAGAGCAGGTGGTACAGTGGTATTTTTTTGTCTTGTATATTAAAAATAAAATGTTTTTTAAAAATTATTGTAAGTCATTGTTTTATTGCTTAGTTTTCATTAAATATAAGAAAGTAGGGATAAGTAGTTGATTTGTATAAAATAACATGACACCGTGGACTGGTTTTCCTCCTGTCCTCCCCAATTTTTTCAGTCGCCACTGACGCACTAATAATATGGACTCCCAATATTTCCCGTTCCAACGTGGCACGAGGCAAGGATGCCCAATCTCACCCCTTTTATTCACGATAGCTATCGAGCCTCTCGCAGCATCACTGCGCTCTTCACCTGAGATTTGCGGCATATTCAGGAGTGGAAAGGAACGTAAGTTATCGTTATATGCTGACGATTTATTGTTATATATCACTGATCCCCAGAATACGTTACCGCATATTATGACTACATTAGATCGTTTTACCAAGCTTTCTGGGTATAAGATTAATGTCTTGAAAGTGAACTATTTCCTGTTTTCTTATACCTGTTCCAAACTATACCAATCTTTATCAACAAGTCTTTCTTCTCACATCTAAATAAGATTATCTCTGATTTCATTTGAAACAAGAAACAACCTCGTATCCGTAAAGATTTTTGCAAAGGCCCAAATCGGTGTGACGGATGGCTTTACCTCACTTCCAACTATACTTTTGGGCGAGTAACCTGAGAGCCTTGGCTTATTGGTGTCAAATTCACTCTAACAATGAAGCCCCCGCCCGGGTCCAAATGGAGGCTGATGCAAGCCTCCCATTATCCCTCTCAGCCTTGCTGTATTTGGCAATGCCTATCACAGCACGCCGTGCATCTACTGCCCCCCTAGTTTATCAGTCTCTGCGTATATGGGCTCAGGTGCGAAAAACACTTCGGCTGGCAGGCTGGCTCACTTTGTGCCCCAATCGTGGCAAACCATCAATTTCCCCCCTCACTTGAACATGACTCTTTCTTAGTCTGGCGCGAGAAAGGTATTGTCTCATTTAAAGATCTGTACATAGCAGATACGTTTGCCTCATTTGACCAGCTCAGAGCTAAATTTGACTTACCAAATTCACATTTTTTAAGATTTCTACAGGTCCGGGATTGGTCTTGTCCGAGACTCTCTGGTTACTGGTCTTCTATATACGATGCCCTATCCAAGATATTTAAAAGACCAATAAACCCGAACCCTTTCACGGCCATATTTGGTATTCAGTGTGAGGGTGATCATCTTCCTAGGGCACAATCTGATTGCATTGCTTTTGTCACCCTCTTGGCGAGAGGAATAATCTTACTTAATTG
Organism: Sparus aurata; assembly: GCF_900880675.1. NCBI lineage: Eukaryota > Metazoa > Chordata > Actinopteri > Spariformes > Sparidae > Sparus > Sparus aurata. The sequence continues at coordinate 26,607,382 of NC_044189.1, read as the reverse complement.
GAAGCAGGCTGCCTCACCCTACTACAAACATTGGTTTAGAGATACACTACAACTCCTGAACCTAGAAAAGATCAGACTGGCTCTACGACGTCCTGATGATAATTTCTGCAGGATATGGCAACCTTTCATTACATATCTGCTCGAACAAACATGAGGTTTTGTCCTGTAGGCCAGCTATATATACTGTCTTTTACTATTACTGAAAGCCACATGTTTGTTCTTTCACACACACCGTATGTCTTGTCTTTGTTTTTGTTTGGTTTTTTTGTCATTGTCTGTTTAGTTTTTTTTTTTTTTGTTTTTTTGTCTGTTTTGGTCCATTCATATCTTTTTTTCCTTTTTCTTTGTTCTGCTTGTCCCCAGGGGTGGGGGTTAAAAAAAAGAAAAAAAAGGTTTGTTCTTACACTCCTGTGTATATGCTTTCGCATTTCCAATTGTGAAAAACAATAAATAAAGTGGGGAAAAAAAAAAAAAAAAAAAAAAATACAATTGTTGAAGTAGCTGTCCATAAAGACCATGTGGGATCTCTGCCGTTTAGCAGGTGATGTTTTAGAGCTGGTTGAGAGGCTGAATTCCAGAGGTCTCTTATTTTCCCGGCCAGCGCACAGCAGGTTGCTCCACCGTTTTCTGTTGTCCAGAGAAGGTGCCCAGTAGCTCTGGAAAAAACTCTCAGACCTGTGTACGCTGACTATCATTATTTCTCTGGCTTCCAGTCCTTCCTCAGCCAGTTTCTGGATGGTAGTGCTTCTGATGCAGTGATTTGTGTAAATAAAAGATGTTCCTGCCTCTTTGGATAAACGCGATAGCATTGAACCCAGGTAATTAACACCCATTGGCTCCAACAAGTACCACACGTCCCCTAACTTTTCTCCTCTTTTTGGATGGAGGTAGAAAGCTTTGGCTTCTTTTGGGATTTTTGAAATGTATTTTTCAAATGAAGAAACCGGGCACAATTCATTCCCTTGGTCTTCAAACATTGCGCCTCTCCTGCTTTGACGATCCCTTTCATGATGGATTTTTGTGATTTTTTGTTTCCTAGTTGAAGCTGAGTGTCATATATTTGTTGCCTTTAAAAAAAACACAGGAAATATCAGCTAAGTTTGACCATGACATCAACATAATAACAAAATGATTATGCATGAATATGAATTTCTATTTGACGTTGCTCTTTGAGAAACCCACCTGTTGAATCACGTTTTATTTTGAAGGATTGAGGCGTTAGTTTCCTCAGACCCTCCTTTCCTCTCCTTTCAAAATGTAACTGGATGTCGAACCATACCTTGTTTACCAGGCCCCGCAGTGTGTTTAGATTCATTGCCTCCAACTTTCTTAAAACTACCTGGTCCTCCTCGGGGATTGCGGCATGATGTTCAGTTTTGTCGCGGCCCGCTCTCCTGAGAGACTTTATGAGTCCACTAAACACGTTGTTTGACGTTGTGAACTCAGTGTCTTGCATTAGACACCATGTGCAACTGAGAGGAGGGTCGTTGATATAACGCTTGATGCCAGCCCTCAATCTGACGTAGCTGCTGATGGAGTAGTGCTGACCTTGGCTGTTTCTTGCTGACCCATAAAATTCACGAAGAACCCTGTTTAGCTCTTCTTTTGTTATAGTTACAAAATCTACATCCTGTTTAGTGCTTTTCAGATACTCCTGAAAACATCTGACAGCCCTAGACGTTGATCGGGACATAGTCTGTTCAGTCCTGGACAATTCCAGTTGATTGAGCTCTTCATGTGACATAGGCACAAATCTTTCCTTTTTTGTCATTTGGTTCATCTCATCCTCCTCCAACCATTCATCCAAACTGAGGCCGCCAAATAAATCAAAATTAACAACAAACTGATCATTTTGTAGCCTATTTTTGTGCCGTTTCCTACTCCAGCTCTGACAGTTATAATGTTGCCATGGAGATGGATACAATGTTGCCACAGACTTGGCGGAGTAATGTTTTGAGTAATGAGTCAGGCGTGCTGTCATGCTGATTTGAGCACGTTCTATATTTCTTGTTGACCAATCAGATTGCTTGGTCTGAACTACTTGTATAATTGTTTTTCTTCAAATATGTTGCGTCAGGGCGCGCAGGTAGTCGAGTGGTTAGAGCGCATGCCACGTACGCAGTGGACCCTGGTTCGAATCTGGCCGGAGGACCTGCATGTCGCACCCCCCATCTCTCTCCCCTTTCACAGAGAGTGAAGCAAGAATTAGACAAACCTGAACATGAATGGCAGCTGAAACTGCTGCATTATTTAATTCTGTTTGATTTCTAGCAACCACAAGATTTTTAAAAAATGAACTATTTATTAAAAGGGAGTTTCATTAAACTGGGCAAGATAGTTTTTAAAGCTTTGACGATTCTATCTCCCACAGAAGATACAGCTACAAAGCTACAAGTGAGCACTAAACGACACTTTGGAGATGAAAGCTACGCTGAGAGCACCCAAAACGTTAGCAAAAGCTGTGTGCTTGCCCAACTATCGACGCACTCATCAAGTGAATGCTGAATGAATGTGCTATAGCCTTGCAATGTGAGAGAGCAATCGTTATGCATTTCCTAACTGCTAAAGAGGGCTTCTTTAACGAGCTGTGTGAGGTAAGGCATGGTGAGGGTTGCTAATGATCAGTCAGGAAATGACATTCATTGTGGCCAGCCATCTCACTTGGCAGTTTGGTAAAGAGTTAAGCATTAGCCTTTTGATCAAACTGGACAGGGTCTGCTCTACCAACTCTTATTTGGATACCTGTTAGTCATTGAAATACATACAGACGAGGAACCTAGACGAGGATGATGCCAGTGACCCCCAAGACGACATAAAACAATTTCCAAAACAACATGACCGTTGCAACTTACATGACCTTAGTTGTACGGTCCCATTTGGTTAGGTGTAGTCAGGAAATACTTTCAGAGTTGGTCAAAAGTTCAAGGACCCGAATGCAGACAGAGCGGCAGGCTGGTCAGGAACTAAAGGCTTATAAATAAATCACGTAAGCTGTAATTGACATGTCCAAAATCCAAAACAGCAAGAAACAAACAAAAAACACAAGAGGCAGACAGGGTCAGTCAGAGTCAGTGAACTAAAGAAGTAAAAAAAAAAAATACAAAAACAGAGTACAGACAAGAAAAGAACTGGGAACACAAGGAACACTGGTCTGAGGTGGGGAAAACATAACAGCCAAACTGACAAAGAGAGAGGGGAAGACAAGCACTTGAACACACAGGGAGTAATGACTAATTGAACACAGGTGAGCAGGGAAAACAGAAAAAGAGAGGAGGTAAACAAAAAAGACTGAATACACAGGAGGATAAATGAGGGACAGGTGAAACTATTCAGGACAATCATGGGGGGATAAGACAAAGGGTACGGAGGTGGCACAACATGACACATGGGGATGAACCGTACAAGATTAAACAGGAGAGAATAACTAACCCAAAAACGTAAACCATGACAAAAACTGCTTGGTTTATCTTATGCTCTAAAACTGTAGTGTGAGAGTTTAGGGAAGCATAGTGGTTAGGTTTAAGATAACTACAATACTTTTGGAAATTCAGTTTTGAAAGTACTGATGTTACGTTTTGTATTACCTCACCTAACTTCCTCCGGCTGCTGCCTTAATAATTACTGCAGTCGCTAGAGGGGGCCACCTTAGATTAAACGTCAATACAGATCGCGATGAGCTGTTTTCACAGTCCTTTCCTCCTGATGATGAGGACAGGCTGCACCAAACTTGCACACTGTTAATACTGATGTTTTTTGACACCACGGCAACTGCAATGAGCAGCTCTCGCCATAGGTTTATGGATATACTTACCTTTGAGTACATGACTAGTTGTGCGGAGGGTTGCCTAGATACACAATCCGTGACAAGAGAGGCTAAAGCAGCTTGTGTGCCGCTGTTGTGTGAAGGTGTGAATCTGTATGAGGTATAGGTCAATAGCATATAGTATATGAGGCAACCTGTCTCTTGGTCTCCTGGTGTACAGATCTGAGCTGCTGGTATTTCATCAGTCCACAATTAGAAACTCGGTGGATAATGTCATCTGTGGTTCCCGAATTACTGCAAGGCATCTATAGCCACATACAAGCGGAGTACCAAACAGTTCTCATAGCGACCTTGAGTGCCACATAAAGTGCAACTTTAGTATTCAGCCTACTGATTACAAAGCGTCCAGCTTTTAAACCACACCTGAGACCGTGCCTTCATCTAAAATGAAGCTGTTGCCTCATTCTGGCCCAGTCTGCTTCTCTTACCTGATAAAAATGTACACAGCGTTCAGTCCTCATCATGCCTATTAGTCAGGTGGAACTGCATAGGCATTTTGAAAAATGTACACACGGTGAGGCTTACAAAGGAGAGGAGCGGTAACAGCCTCAAACAAGTGAGCCTGAAATGCGACAGACCTGAAACACTGCTGACCTTTAAAGTGTTCGTGGGCTTTGTGGGCTGCCTGAACCTCCAAGCACTCTGCCATATTGTAGAATACTGTGGTTCATGGCTTTAAGCGTTTCTGAGGGCAAGTGAATAATAATTAGACAAATAATGTACCACAGCATGCTGGTAGGCAAATAGCATTGGTATTAAATATGCCATTAATCATTTATCAGCATCACAGTCTCAATTTTCAAGAGGAAGACATTCCCGCAGAGTAAAGTGCACACGACTGAAATCTCCCTGGAAATCCATTTGACGGAAACTATGTAGGCGGACACAGCGGTAGTGTAGCTTTCAATTAATTAGCCAACACGGACAAAATCTTTAAACCCGTACCTATTGATCAACAGTCTGATAATCAGACTGCTTTGCCATTTTGTTTGACCTTAATTATTCAGTTTGACATTTTGTGTTTGTGTCAGCTGATTTCTTTTGAGGGGGGTTTAGGTTTATTTTGTTTTACCATGTTGCCCTAAGCGATCAGCAGCAAGTGATTTATCCATTCCACCACTGTTGGTATTTGACAACCTGGAAATAAGACTCAACAATCAACTTTTGGTGGACCAAAAAACAATATTGTGGTGCACACAGGGATACGATGGACACTTGACAGTAACACTCATAATTTACATTTAGAAAATCAACTCTAGAATCACTCATCCCAGTTCTATGAGTTGTCGTTCGCTGATATTCTATTGATATTCTTAACTAATATATTCACACTTCTCATACTGGCCAGTCAGAGGCAGAGTAAAGCAGGTCTTGACTTCGCCTTCCTCAGCCCACACACTCACTATGAGTGGCTAGAAGCAACAAAGATGAAAGAGGCGATAATATGCATTGTAATGAAAAATGGATTTAAACATTTTCAAGTGAATCTTATTTAAAAAAAAAAAAAAAAGAAAAGTTGTGATATGATGAAGATAATCAAGTTCATGTTTTATTATTTACCACATCTTACATTCAATATTTAACAGTCAAACACAAAAAAATGTAATTTATCATTCAAGGCTGAAAGTTGAAAATAATGGAAGTGATGAAAATGAATTGAGACCTGAGTGACATTTTATTTCAGTCTTTCTTTTCAGCAGTGTTCCGCAACCAGTTTTCTTGGTGGGTTAGGGGTTAGAGGGTTAGAGGGTTAGAGGGATGAATATGACTTTTGAGTTCACATTTTGAGTAAAGCATAGATCTTATTATGTGAGGCCCTTTTTGGAGATACAGCGACATATGGTCTGTGTTTCCCCTGTAAACACACCAACCTCTTCAGCATCCTTCCGGCCTGCTGCTGCTCCATTCAGCTGAGCCCGTTTACGATTTCTATTGGGAATACAGACAGTTTGGCTTGTTTGTATTTCTTTAAATCAGTCACAATCAAAATCACAAATGTTTTGGATGGCACTGTGCCCAACAACAGTTCCTCTGCGAAACGGTAATGGTAACAATTCCCCAAAGTAAAGTTAGCTACACTGGCCAGGGCAGAGCTGCTCACCTTTCAATCTACAGATGACAGGACATTTAAATTGTGTTTGATTGAAACTATTTCAGTAGTTTTCACTTTATATAATTAATCAGTTGAGTCCCCCAAACTGGATCCTTTGTTGTTTCGGGGGAGCTCAGGTCCCTTATAGCGGCTCCCCCATCTGTTTAATTTTATCTCTCAATAACCAAGCACTGAGGCCTGATGTCTGTGTAATAGATCAAGCATTGCATAGACATCACAACAGCAACACTGGCAGATGTGCTGCAATATCAGGCCCACACCAGCCTGTTAAACAATTAAAATACCTGCCTCGGTGATGTTTCATTAATTTACTGTCTTCTTTTTATCTGGAGGGAAGTCATTGATGTTTTTGGTTGCAATCTTTGTGATCTTGCAGCCTTGGTAGCATTACACCAACTCACAGCTAAATCCTTAAAAAAAACACTAAAAAAATACAAATAAAAACACTGAAAATATCTGTAGACATAACAGAACTGCTGCTGTTTGCAATGAGAAAACCTTCAACTTGAGCTTATAAAACTCACTTAAGCTGAGTGAAGTTGATTGATGCTCAAAGTACGGACACTTTATACTTGTAGCCTCAATATAGCCCTGCTAGAAAGCCCTGGTCAAGATATCTGTCATCAGCGAAAAGACCTTTACTCTGAATTTCACTGAGAATGAGTCACCGGTGCTGGATTTCAGACTTTCTGTGGAGACAGACAGACACTGCTTTAATATTCTCCAGATTTGTTTGAATGGACAGCCACATCACCATCTTTACATCAGATAATGTCTGATATACACAAAAATATTGATCCCAAAGATTTCACTTAAATATCTCGAAACATTCTTTTATATTATGTTATCTCACTGTACACTGTACTTCAGGTAAAAAGCCTTTTTTTCCTATGCAGACCATCTTGTTTGTGAGATGGGCTTTTCAAAGGCTCAATACATCTGCTCCAGTTTGTTTCAAGTCCATCTGGTACAAATTTCCAGTGCCAGAGGGGAGTTAGAGCAGAAGTTGAATATTGATTAGACCAATCTGAAATATTCGCCTCCTTAGAGCGGTTGACACCACACGCCCCCACAAGATTAAGTGAACAGGCAGCCCAGTGAATCCATTCAACAACTTAAGTTCACTTCTTGAGAGGCCTTACAGACTTGTATTATTGTAGCATTGACCTCTGCAGTGAGTAATGACATGATCTATGTAGTCTTCTGCGGATCTGAAGGGAATCTTTTGAGTCACACGATGGATAATAATGGGTCAAAGTAATGTCTGAATCAGCTTTACTGGCCAAGTACAGACAAACAAGGAAAATAACTCATTTATCTGTTTTATCACTAGCCGTTTTCATACTGGGCAATAAGACGCCAATTTGGCCGTCTTTTTTGCGGCTCGGTCAAAGCGAGACAGTGGGCGGCAAATTGAGGGTCTGTTTTGGGCCGCTAATTTGCCACCTCAGAGGGTACACTTATTTCCGCCTCCATTGCTATGTAAAAACGAGGCGTCAGTGTGCCGACAACTGCGTGAGATGGGCAGAGGTGTCGATGACACAGCCGGGAAGGTTTAAAACCAGGAAACAGCTGATCACAGCAGTCAGTCCATTACTTCATCCGCGGACGTCAAGATGGGCAACTGGACAGCCACTGAGATCCAGGAGATGCTAGCATCTCCTCGGTCTCTGTAGCTGTTTGGTTGTGTCAGCTTGTTGTTGTAGTGGCAAGGTACGAACAGTCGCTATTTTCATATTAAAAGCCCTCAGCTAAGAACCCAGTTCTGCAATGTAAAGCTCTTATTTTGAAGACAAATTTGTTGTCACCGTTCACTGGCCAACTTCATGCTTCACGTCACCTCACATGTTTACGCCTACCTCAGTGGCGGCTTTTGGAAAAGGAGGAATATTACACCTCGCTTTTAGAAAGACGGGGCGGCACATTGCTGCCTTTACCTTGGAGCAAATGTGCCGCCTTTTCTATCTAAAAAGGGCTATTGTTTCGAAAGTACTTATACAGGATTGGACAGCTAAGGACAAAGACAAAAGCTGACAAAATATAAGTAAAGTAAAGAGTGTGTCCATTCTATTGTACAAAAATGACAATTTCATCTCAGGGCTCACAACTACCATTGTCCCGTCTTCCTTGGGACAAAGAGAGATATTCCCTGGGTTGCCTCCGGGATAATAGGGGTTGTCGTATGTGAACACTGTGACCATCAATTAGCAAATGACAAACTGAACCGAGCGCTGACTACAACGGAGCACGTCTTCTCGTGCTGTTAATAGTTATTTCTCTTTCTGCAGCGCTTGTCAGTTCCAGTTAAATTCACTGGCAGACTATTTGCTGCAAGATTTAAGAAAAACGTGACACATTAATATCCAAACAGAATAGTACACTCAACAGGGGGACACAACAGATTTTTTCCCATATCACGTAATCTTGTGAGCAACAGCTAACAGAGCTTAACACACAGCAGGATGGAGAGTTTTGGTTCAGAGGAATGTTAAAGGCTAAACCACTGCAGTTTAATGCGACAGCAAGAAAAAAAAAATTACCTCCTCTCTGTTAATCGTTATTTACCTTTATTACATTCAGTTTCAAAATCATGTTGATGGTACAGTGTCTTGTAATAGGGTGAATGGTTTCTCCGTGAATGGTTTCTCCCCCCATCACTTGTATCTATGTAACTTAATTGCGAGGGTAGGATGACAGCGTTACATACATGTTTACTTCAAGATATTGATACACATTGTTACACACCTGAGTTTTTTATTAAAGACAGTGGTGTTGTACACACTCAAAAACTGTGGGGGGCGCCAAATTGCACAAATTTAAAAACTACAAAATGTTGCTGTCAGTAGCCAAATTAATTCGAAGACTATATTTTTCCATGATGTCTTCCCTAACAGACTCTACAACTTATTTTGTTTTTTTCATTTAGCTGTGAGTTAGGCTGTAGTTGTTTCATCAGTTAGTTGGGATAGAAATTCCCCTCTCGCTTTATCATAATTGTTGCATTATCCTGCAGTACAGTTTGACAGTTTCCAGTTTATATCACTGGGTGCCTGCCTATTCTATGGAGTGTCTCGTTTATCTAGAAGTTCACAGTTAATAGATGTGAAGTACTAAACTTAAGAACAATTTGGAGGAATAGATTTTGGAATGGTTTGGAGTCATGTTTTTTTTTTTTTTTTTAGGGACAGTTCCAGGTCAGTGGTGTAAAGAGTGTGCCCTGTGTTCAACATCAGAAAAGTGCCTTGCCCTTTTTTTGTGTCCAGTTGAGTTGGGATATAATTTGTTCATTTTAGGGGAATAAAAAATAGACAAGAGAAGATGAAGTGAACACGGCAGAGTCCAGTTTTGTTTTCCTACTGTGTGTGAGTTAAAGAGAACGTCACAGGAGGTTCCATTAAAGCTTAGTCCAACGAAAACTACCTGCAAGCGCTAACGTGGAGTAATGTGGTGTTAAAGTAGAATATGCTGCAGTAATGATGAATTCCTCACATTATACTGTTTAATATGTGGCATGCTGCTCCTCTGCCCCCGCTGCCATACTTTTTCATCTGCTCTGGACGGCGGGGATCCATTCGCCGAGCAATTCTTAAATTCCCAGAAGCTGTAGTTGTCATTAAAGGAGAAATCCGCCAATGTAGTTCTGTCAAAAATTGTTCTTTTAGGTTGAGGTATTGCCCCATAAAAGCTCGAGCCAATACGTCTCCTCTTCCATACATTGCTGTTTTCAGCTCAGTCAGTGCTGTAAACCTGGTCTGCTTCGAAGGAAACAGTACACACTGCTTGTTAATGGAGAGTAAACCAATTTCTCTGTCTGCACCCTCTCTCCATTTTAGATGTAAAATGGGCCAAACAGCCTGTGCTGTGAGTTTTGTAGATGTGTTCACAGGAAATTACGTCGTTATTCTCTACCGCTTCTTTTCCATCAGAATGCCCCAAACCGATGATGCACTATCACAATAGTAATTACTGTGTTGATAATAACCGCATCTGGTGCAGCAGCTTCATCAGTGGTGGTGACACAACACTCCTGTCCTCTGGGACCGATTGGCCTTCCTAACATTTCACAGCTGTAGCATTGCTTTGGTCAGCTGTTGCATCAAAGACAGCTGTGCATTGCCTCCATGTCCCTCCTGTTTTTATAAGCTAATTTAATATGTGGTTTTCATTCAGGCCTAATTTAGATTACGTTCACATATCAACCTTTGAACTTGTGTTATATTCTCACTCACTGTTCTTGTCAGCTTTGTTTCGAGATGCAGCTCACATCTGTTGGCAGAGGGAGATTCAAATAAACCCACTGTGAGCTACGGCATCAAACAGCAGTCAAACCAAGATAGCAACTAGCTGGCAAACAGTCAAGCTTTAAAAATGCTACAAAATGGCTCCGTCAAGAGCTGATGAAATGTAAAAAAAAGGAACATTTACCAGATGGTCATAAAAAAAAAATTGAAAAATAAAGGAGCAATATGTTAGAATTGGCAACTTCATACAGAAAGACAAGCAGCAGGGGGGTTGCATATTACCATAGTCAATACTAAGTGCTGCTAACTGTAGCTGCCTTTAGCAAGTGAGCTCATCTAGCTATGCAGCTAGCAGTCCAGACAGTGAGCTTAGAGCAACAGGGGAGAGTTGGTGCTTACACCGCTAGGTCAGGAGCTTTCGGCAGGGGCAAGCTGGTTAGCATGCTAACCTCAGTAAAATAACCTACCATGAAAAACACGAAAACTGTTATTCCTTCGCATTCTGTGGATGATTGAAGTTATTATTGTTTATGTCATTTACAAAAATTCTGACATATCACACCTTTAATGACGTTGTAAATAACTGCTAGCTATCAACATAAAGGTTGATACAGTCATAAGAATAAGATTGCAACTAATAAATAACATTTCAAGCGACTATACTACCAAGTGCTTCTCAAAATACAGTGATGTATAATATACCTGCACAAATAGCAAATCATAGAGAAATTAAACAAAATGAAATCCTACCAGAGTTGCACTAAGTGAAGCGCATACCTTCACTAAGGCTAAACAATCCCTTTTAATTTAATCGAGCCTGATCCAATATCAAAGTCGATCATTCTGTCTCACTCTAAATTTCAAACCACTCATAACTGCTTAACTGTAGCTTAAGATCACCAGTTCTAGGAACTGCATCAGATTGTTCTCACTTAAAAACTAGACTCATACACCTGTTTTTTTTTGTTTTTTTGCCACTGCACAGAATATAGCCATGGCCGGGGGCATTACATTTTTTAGGTTGTCCACCCATCCCATTTTTGTTAACACAATATCACAAGAACACTTTGAGGGAATTTGGATTCAAGGATGAATTGATTCCATTTTGGTGGTGAAATGTCGAGGGTCATGTTAGCAGTGATGTAATGCGTCCCATTCCCGTGAATGCGATATCTCAGAAACACCTTGAGGGAATTTTTGGCCCAAAAGTTGGCCCAACCACTCACTCAGACGGAAGGATGAAAAGAACAGATTTTGGTGGTCAAAGGTGAAAGGTCACTGTGACCTCAGACAAACATATTTTTGGCCATTACTCAACAATTGGTCATCACAACTTTTTGCGAAAAAACTTTTGGCAATTATTTTGTGCCAAAGCTCAGGAACCACTGCTTGACTGGAGCCCTGGGGCATACAAGTGCAACAAAGTAATAATTTGTAGTTTTCATCTAGATCCATGAATTATTCCCTGAGAAATTAAAACATTTTTGAAAAACATCCTATCTCAGACTTATAAAGGAAGTGAGAAAAAATAACTGGATTTATCTGGACACATAGTAAAAGTTAATGGGGTCGTTTCTGGGCTGAGTCTCGTGAAAAAATGTTTCCAGGAGTTTTTGTGTAATCCTGCTGACAAATAACCAACAAACTGACATGGGTGAAAACATAACCTCCTTGGTAGAGGTAATAAAAACAAAAGAGCTAAATTATAATGTTAAAACATTTCCAAAAAACAACACTCTGTGAAAGCAATTGCTCACTGAGGTGAAGTGTTAAGAGATCATCATCTTGAATTGGCCAGAGGTAATGAGTATTGATCTTTAGAAAGTTTTGCAAAAAATTCCATGCGTTCAGTGCATGAAAACTTAAGGCAGATTTTCCGAGTTTGGAATAAAGCTGTGAGATGTGAAGCATAAGACACTTTGTAGAGCTACCGGACCACAGGGCCCTGTAGCAGAGATGTTATACATGGTGATGAATGTCTAATAAAGGATTTGTGGATGAAAACATACAGGAGATACCAGAGTTTATCACACCCCTGTGCCAGAGAGGACCAACTTTGTTCTACAGAATACGATTGTGAGTGTCAGAAGGATCTCCATTAATGAATCTGAGGGCAGAGTGATAAGCTGAGTGTATGGGTTTGATGGATAGAATGACTGCCTCACTATACTGTCCTGCAGTTTAAAGAAAACCTGGGTCTGTTTCTTTACAAAAAATCTGGGTTTTTGCCACAGTTTTGGCAATGAGATATTCAACGTGATCGTTAAATGTTTGCCCTCGATTGGCCAAAACGTTTTAAAATCTGCTACGAGGACAAGTTAATTTTTTTTTTTAATTATTATTATTATTTAAATTCAATCCAAGGATAGAGGATGTTCCAATTGTGCAAGGTCGTGGTCATCTCTTAACCTAGAGGCCACATTCCGGAAAGATACAACTTGTAAAAGCTTTAACTATGAGGAAGCCTGGAAACAAAATGCCTCTTGCAGGAGGTCGTTTGAGTCCTGACAGGCTCAAGGTGAAAAATTCAAGTTGTTATATAGCTGTCATCTCGGAGTCAGTAATGAGGAGAATGCTATTGCTCAGACCGCAGTGCCCAAACAGGTGATGCTCGTCGCACCGGGGGTCAGCATGGTGATTTTTCCTCTATGTGTCACCTCCTTCCACTGACAAAAAAGCAACTGCCACTGTCAAACTATGTTCCTGCCAATTACTGCTCCAGCTTGAGTGAGTATTGTCGAACATAATAATAGGGACGCATCGCCTGGCTTGCCAAGCGGTAATTGTTGAGCTCTAAATGGACACTGGATTGTACTGAATTGGTGTTTGGATGTCCAAAACATGCCGAAGCAGGACAAATTGTGCTTTCCCTTTTTCTCTGTCTTTGTTTTTACATGTTTAATTCTTTTCTTGAATAAGCGAACATGGCTGGATTTCCACGTCGCAGTGCCATGTTGTTTGGCTGACTTGGGGAATTCATGAAAACAAGCCCATTTATAGATAATGGCTATTGGTACAGCAAAAGGCTGGAAAAGACAAAGATGGCAAAGCAACTAAAAAAAAGGGGGAATGAGGGATGTGATATAAATTTCCCAGAAATAAATATCTCTGCTTTTTTGTCGCCACAGAATGAACCAGGCTCCTACCTCTGGTTTCGAGGAGGATGTGGGCGCCAGAACAACTCATCATGTCATGTATCCAGAAAGTGCCATGGACCTGGACAACACCACCAGTCTGGTGCTGATCCCTTTCAAGACCCTGGACCTGCAGTGGATCGTTAGCGCTCTGACCACGGGCACCATTAAACAGTAAGTGTACCCATCAAATTTTAAAGCTGCACTTATCTATATTTATGTATTGAGAGTTAAATGTGGAGGTGACGGTACTGATGACGAACCCGTGAAGAATAATCACCTGGCTCTGCAGCTCCCATGCAGTGTTTTAGCATCTTTCAGCCTATTGTTTTGATTTTACAACCTGAGAAAATACAGCACGAGTGCTTTCATGCCCATTGCTAGAGATGCAGAGATTTTGCTTCCGATGCCTGACAAACAGTCAACACTCTAAGCGGTGGTCCAGTGCTTAGACATAAGTTCTATGCTGTTACCTCTTGGCCACTGAGCTGGACAGCAATGCTCTGATATTAATGAAGAGACAATGGCAAGAAAATGAAATATTAAAAGAACAGACAACAATATGACACACTCAAGGCAGTTAAACATGTTTGCATATGTTTGATTGTCCCCCCGGTGGTTACAATTTATTTTGTTAACTGTCCTGTCATAGATGCATTGGCACGGTTTCTGTAACCATTCATTAGACGCATGTTTATGTCATGTTATGTAAATATACACAGCCATTTCCATTTCCATTTAGGGCATTCAGCAGATGCTTTTGTCCAAAGCAAGCTTATGGCTTAAGGCTTTGTCACAAGAAAGAAACCACACAACATGTCACTGTTGATCAAGTAAAAAACAGAAACAATTTTCAAGCCCTTGTCTGAACATGGTAGCGGCTATTTATCAAGAATACTTTAAGTTTATAAGTGCTATGATTTAAGACAGGACTGCTGAATTAAATGTTGGCATTTTACATTTCTGCAGATATCAACATTTATACAATAGGTATCACATCACATTCACATTACCTATACTATATATAAGCTGACATATATGTATGTTCGGATGATATTAACTTAGTGGTTGTTGTGTCTAATCCTAACCAGATCATAGACTTAGTCTTGTCAATAATATTGAAAGTTGAATCTAAAGAACCGTCAATTTTATTGGTATTTTACCAAGTAATACTAATTGTATGTCCATGACAAAATGCCCTCCGATTTTCGAATTAACTAAAAAATTTGCATGTTCGAGAGCTGAATTGTCCTAAGACAGGCTGTGAATGTATCACCATGCCTCATGTCTGTGCCGCACTCCCAGATTCATTTACCCTCTCCAAATACCAGATTGTCATAACAATCACACTCACTCAGTGCTGCTATTTGTCAGGTTGCCATAACAAGGATAATCACTCAGTTTTAATCTTCCAGTAAATTTCACCTTCAGCTGTTTCACTCTCAATGACCCGTAATCATTAGCTTGATTACTGGACATCCAGGGGAAAAAAAAAAACGAGGCCACTGCGAATGAATGCCACTGCCAATAACTCAAACACAGCAACATGTAAGATGGTAGAGGGATGAGTAAATCCAAACAAATGTTTCCTATAAATGTGTCTTCAAACTCTGCCAAAGCAATCATTATGCACCATTAAATTTCATTTTACTGGCAGTAATGTCAGCATTAGCCCAACAGCCATCAGATTTTAATTGAGTGTTGTGAAATATTTTGTTACATTTCCTGGTCTTGTTAAATAAAGTGGGGCTCTGTAAAAGGGCAGAGCTGTGTAAGGGGACACAGGAATGACTTAGAATAGTGCACAGTCTAAGTAAGGCACTTCTCCTTGCAAAGATGTCAAGCCTATGTGTGTTAAAGGACATACTTCTTTTCCATAAGGGTGAAGTGTGTAGTATAACTCACCAGATGTATGAGGGACAGTTTTCATATTCACTCGCCTGAACCTGCAGAGGAGCCAGTTGGAGCCAGTTACTGTATAGCACACATTTCTAAATGGCATTAGACCAGTCTGTATAATCTCTGAATTTTAATGAGACTCGTAGCTGCAGAGGCAATAGCCCTGATAAACCTTCCCTTAATTGGAAACATTTGTATCTCACCATATAGTCATTATTATTACGCTTTCAACCAAGTCTGCGCGGCCGTGGTGTAGAGTCGACACCGGCTTTAAATTTACACTTTGTCAGCTCATTGTGCTTGTTTTTGTAGCTCTTCAAATCATGAAAATGCCATAAACATGAATTAATTGCGTATGAAAATTAAAACATTTTCATATGCAAACTGAATGTTGACAACTCAAGGAGCGGCACGCGCCGTTATGCAAAGAGCCTCGCACATTGTTATGGTTCAATTTTTCACTTTCATCACCGACATAAAACAGAGACAGTATTTTAATGAAAAGTTTTTTACATAACTTCAGTGTAAAATGTTACATTTAATGGATTTTGATGAATTAATGCATATATAAACTGTGTGTTTTTATTCAATTATTGCATTTAAAGTTAAGGGGAAATTCTACATAAACATAATGTGTTTAACTAGTGTTATACATAAAGATAATGTATTTCAAATTCTGGTTATTCCGTCTCATGTAATAATCACAAATCTAGCTATTGACTCAATGTGACAGAAAGTAATTGAATGAGATATTCAGATTGAATTTATGGAATAGAATTAAATATGAACTTGTCCTGATTCAATCTGGCCTGATCTGAATACATTTTAAATCAGACTGAGGGGGGTGGCGTAAACTTTTGATAATTCATTTCAAGGGGAAAATATGAATGCCTAATAACCATGTAAATGCATGATCCGGTTGATTCTTACTAATTTGAACACCTACATTCTTTCTGTGCATGTTCGCCTCGCCTGGGAGTAACATCAGGTGGCGTTTCTTCCAGGAGCGACAGAAATATCGCAAAAACAAAAGGTGGTGGCAGATAAAACTTTTTGTGTTGGAGATCTTAAAAGACTTTGTGATTATTGATAGTTGAAAGGATCGAAACAACGAGTTCAAACAAGTGTTTGAAGAAACGATAAGAGCTGGAACCTAAATTGAAAAACGGTTCTTGATGAACTGTAATGGTCAACTAATGACAAGATGTGGGTCTAACTTGAAAATTGTATAACAGGTGGAGCAAATCATTGAATGAATTCATGAATTAATGAATGGATGAACTGAATATCCTCAATAAAGTTTGGGAAGAATGTCTTCTTCTTCCATCATATTGAAAAGCAGATGCATGACAAAAATATTAGATTCTCAATACATGCTTTGCAGCCTGTGGGCTCAACACATGGGATTATTTTATTTAGAGTCCATGTAAACAGTTAAGATGGAATCTCTAATCAATCAGTCAGACTGAAGAAATATTGTGCATCTAACCACAGCTTTGTTGTATCCAGCCATCCATCTCAGTCCGCTTTGTTTAAGGCAAATTATTTTTTTCTGTGCGCGGAATGACATCAGCTCCGCTCTGCAGGCTCTTATCTGATGAGTCAGAAAGCAAAAAAAAAAAGAAAAACTGACAGTGAGCATATGTTAATGTGATGACTACTAAATCTGCCCATGATATTTAATCAGCTCTTTTCATACAGCTGTAATAAGGAAAGACGCTGGTACATTTATTTTTAGACATGTCCTCAGTAAAATGAGATCAAACGGATGGATCATGCTGAGATTGTGGATGTGATACTAGTAATTGGGGACAAACAAGCAGAATTGGTTCTTGTAAGAATAGACTTTCAGGGTTTCTTTAGGCAAGTAAAGCCCAAATTTCAGGCTCCTGGTGTTCTCTTGTGTTACAGGACATATATACCGGTCACGTCCAGGATAAAGGCAAACAAAGATAAGGTGAGTTACAAAACGGTTTGTCATTTTTTGGTGTATCTTTTTTTAAACATGGCTTTACTTAAATTGGGATTTTGTTCTTCAAAAACTAAAACAAAACTTAGATACCTTTTATGTACAATACATGGTCAAAAGTATATGGACAACTGCATCTGACACTTACATGTGATTGTTGAACATCCATCCATCCATCCATTGTCTGTAACCGCTTTATCCCTTTTATGGGGTTGCAGGCAATTTTTTAACATTTCATTTTAAAAGAATGGGCATCAATCAGTGTATACTGATGGCAGTGTGACAGATATATTCCGATTCTTAGTGGTGCCTCCAGTGTTGGAAAGTACAGCAGATTTTACATGTAAAACATGTGATGAGCTTATAAATGATCATTATCATTATTTATTGGCAATTACTAAGAAACTATGTTGGCTAAACTCAAATTACAACATTATGTAATACTATCCAATTATATAATGTATTATTAGTAGTGTAACACTAAAAAAATGTTTCTGTATCGTGATTACTTTTACTTGAGTAACATTTTGAGGGCAGGACTTTAACTTGTTAAATAGAGTACATGAGTATTTTTAGACAAAGGTGTTTCTTCTTTTAATGAGTGAGGATCTAGGTATTTTTCATTTTGACAAGTGATTTGTTGCTGCAGTTAAACTGGCATATGGCGCTTGTCACTGACACATAACGTTACTGCCAGCATATGGCGATTCTTTGCAGAGATGTATCACTGTTGTATGTCACTGCTCTGCCAAATGAAAATGGCATGCCACTTGTCCTCTACTGACGGTGGCTGCTTTTGTAATTATATACCCGCTTACAGCATAAAAAACAAGTGTTGCATACTATCAGCCACTTTTCAATCTTGGTGTTGCTGTAACATTGACTTCTTAATTTGAGCTAAAATTGCCCAGTGCAAATCATCAGCAACAGCCCAGACTAAAGCTCTCGTATTTTATCTTCTTTTTGTCTGATATTTATTGATTTTTTTTCATTATAAAGACATTTATCTTTACGTCTTGCCTCTGTAAAGAGCTAATAAATAGAAATTCCTCTGACTCTTTTTCAGGTGTTAATTTACAGTCCCACATTTTTCAAATACGTCTATGAGTCATGGCTCGAAGGTCATGGACGATATCCTTCCACCGGATTCCTTAGCTTATTGCTCGCTATCCACATATGCGATGAGGTGAGTTGTATTGCTTCATTGATTGCAGTACAATACTGAAATTCCACAGTAGATTGGAATAACTAAACCATGATTCAGAATTAATAAATATGTGCATCTGAAGTGATGTGAAAGTCTGTGCTTTTGTTCCTTGTCTGCTCCAGGTCAGCGTGTTTGGATTCGGTGCAGACCAGTATGGAAACTGGCACCACTACTGGGAGGAGAACCATTTGGCGGGAGCTTTCCGACATACAGGAGTCCATGATGGAGATTATGAATATAATGTCACCCTGCTGCTGGCAGACAAGCACAAAATCCAAATGTTTAAAGGCAGATGATACCAAGCCCGTATGTTCGTTGGGATGGCCATCAGATGAACTTCAGTAACCTTTTAATGTTTATTTTTACTTCCTTTCACACAGGAAGAACATGTTTGCCATGATTTCCCAAGACACAGGAACTCTTTCTCTTCTTCAACTGAAGCTACTGTTTAAGAAATGTCACTACGATGGATAAAACCAACAGACAAGGCTTACGCAACACTGCCACTTGTTCAAGAAACTGAGTGTCTGGGAGTGAACAAAAGGAGACAGGAATATATGTCTTATCAACAAGCATGCTATACAAAAATAAGCTTTGGTTATATTGTCTGTGTGTACTCGCTTTTTCTATAAATGCTTAGCATTGTGGCTACCTGGAGCTTTGTGTCTTAATGGCCATTGACACAAAATAAGTCCCGTTGACAGCAGCAGTCCGACAAAGTGCCATATTACTCTGCTGATTTATAGACATAGCAAGAGGGATATTGTGTGAAGTTCATCATTGTCATCCGTGCAGGAAGATTGCTCAGAATTATAACCACTGTCTGCCGGTTTAATTGGTGTATATGGGAGGCCGTTTGAGTCCAAATTGACGAACAACGTACTTAGAAGCATCTTAATGAGCGTCACAACAAAACACACAGCTGACTGTACCATAAATTTCACTTCAGAATAAATTATCACCAAATGGCAGAGAACGTGGTTTACATTCCATAATGGCAGGTATGAGAGAAAGAGAGAGAGAGAGACGGAGAGTGAGAGACAGAGAGAGAGAGAGCTGTTTTTCATCATACTGACCAAATTCTTATAAACTGCCTGCACTACAGAGCTGCTTGTTTCTTGCTTGTCTGATTTGAGCCGTAAAATATACTCTGATAAGGCCAGGGGACACTCACAATCAAGTCCAAATCCAGCCCTAATGTTCGGCATTTATAGATTATCCACACGGCCTCAGCCAGAGTTTTAGAAATGCTCAGGTCGGAGCGTCTCCCCCTGTCAGAAAACTATTGACCACACTTTAAATTACAGATATTTCCTGATGAATTGTTCTCAACATGACTGACAAAATGGTGTTTGAAAAGACCTGTCCGCACTGCCAGGATTTAAATTAGGCTAACAAGAAAACCCAGCCGCTGCAGCAAGAGTTGTCAAATTTTTACATATTGAGTCTGAAATTACTCAGAGCGGCCCCCCAAATTCCCACCTTGTACAAATTTGTAGCCATGCTGGCAGCGTGGCATGTGGGACGGCAATGTCGACTGGTCAATTGCACAACTAAACATTTACGTTCCCCCGCAGGATGAATCTCAGTAACATCTCCTGATCCCCTGATGCCCTCCAGCGTTACCAGCAGGTTGACATCATGGGTGTTGATAGAAATATCTCAAAAACTACTGAGTGTTCGATGGAGTCGATACACTCCATCATCAGCTCAAAAATGTGTCATTAATCCAATACCAAACCACTAGTGACATTCAAAACTAAAATGCAACTAACTAATTGCATTCCCATGAGCCTCTGTTGTAGTTTATTTTTGAGGCTAATTACCATGCTAACAAGCTAAACTTAATGAACATGGTAAATATACCTGCTCCACATCAGCATGTTAGCATTGTCACTGTGAGCGTGTTAGTATGCCATTGTTAGCATTTACCTCGAGGCTGTGCTGGGCCTAAGTGAGCGTCACAGTAATGGATGTACAACAAATAACCTGGATACTGCGTCGCCACTCAGCCTTGATTCAAATTTTGCCCAGTGGCAACTCACACTATTGCAGCAAAAAAAATCCTCATTGGCCCATATCTGTGGACAGAACACCTCAAACAGCAACAAGGTTCATTATGACTCTCTCTATTATGAATTTTTGATCCATGGAGGTTTCATATATCTAAAATTGTGCTTGGGACAAGGATATGGATTCAAAAATCTGTGAAGTCATCACAATGTAAAAAATCTAACCAGGAATTAAACCCAGAAGCTAGACAACACTTTTGGCTCATGCACAAGGGGAGCAATTCTAATTGGAATGAATAGCCGCCATCTCTGGGTACACTATCCACTTCTAAATAATACATCCATGGTAAAAGAGCATGGCTGCAGATTCTTAGTCCTGTTTTCAATTATGGAATATAACCTCCCTCCGGCTCCAGCTGAACATGGAAACTGTGGCTGCAACTATCAGCACATTGTTGAAGCAATGTCACAGACAGAATCAAAACTGTTTTAACAACCAAATATTAAGGATTATTTTTACTCACATCCTTTTGACTACATGGCAAAGTGAGAAGTCAGTGGTGAGATAACAATGCTTGGGGTGGATTTAAAAAGTCTATTGGGCCCTGAAGGGCTCTACTGGAGACCTGTTTTAAAGAGTCGTGCTGAAGCGAAGCCGTTGATGAGATTTTCATCACTCTCTGTTATAAAAACGTATTTAACGCTTTTAAATGCTCAAGGTGTTCCTCAAACACCAGCTCCTTTATTAAGTTGTCGACATTCATTATTCATCACCGGAATCAGATAT
This sequence comes from Sparus aurata, assembly GCF_900880675.1. Taxonomy (NCBI): domain Eukaryota; kingdom Metazoa; phylum Chordata; class Actinopteri; order Spariformes; family Sparidae; genus Sparus; species Sparus aurata. The sequence continues at coordinate 26,586,197 of NC_044189.1, read as the reverse complement.
GAAACAGCCTATACAGGGGTGCCTTATCATTAAAATGATGTACTGAACATTTTTGATGTACATTGTGACATATTGTTCATTAAGCGTGGGTGTAAAGTGCCTTTAATGGAATTTTTTAATACCTAATTTCACCATCAAATTGTTGTAGTTAAGTGTACTATAATTATCGTTTTTATATAAATGTCAGCAACCTTTAAAAGCTCAATTTAACAAATCATAAGCATGATATTATAACCATATTAAGTATATGTGAGTAAGATTTTTTTTTTTTGTATATACCACAGGACAAAATGCTGATTACATGTTGAGTAGGTGTGTAAACAGCTTTGCCTCTCTAGTTTTGATGAAATACAGCTATGTTGTTTCGTCCAGGCTTGAAATTACCTGCTGCACCTGCTAAACTTGTTGTATATGTGTCGAGACTGAACGCTTTATGCCTTCCCGAAACACACACGTTCTTATCCTGCCTTCATGTTATGATTTTTCACCAACAGATCTCTCTCATCTGAAATGTTGTGTTATCTCAGATTCGTCAGAACTCGAGCTCTGTGGTGCGTCTGTAATAGGCTATGATTTGCTCCATGTGCCTTGAAACATAATGGGACATTCGCCCGCATCGTCAGCATCTTCCCCATCATTTTTCTTCTCCACGTGAGAGCAGGCTGATGAGAAGAGGAGCCACAATATTTGTTTAATTCAAATATGTCAGCCCCCTTGAAGACCACAGCGGTGCACGTCTGTTATGCAGGGGACACTGTCACCTAGTGGACAGGAACGTGTATCAGGATTAACATCCGTTGATTTGTCCTTTACATGACTGATGTGATGACTAAGTGTTAACTAGCACTTTTCAAACTTCATTCACTGTTTAATGTTCGAATACAAAGTCTGTCTTTCACCTGTATTCTTTCTGTATTCTATTCTTTTCCATCCCGTTGAGCTCTTTAATGTTGAATAGTTATGTACGACCCATTAAAGCAGCACCTTCAGGAAAATCTTATGTTTATATTCTTTTTGAAATTCCCGTGGTCTAAAGAAGTCTCAGGTCACTGATACTTACATCTAATTGGAGCCTTTCTTGCTGAAATGTCTGTAAAGGACAAGGGGTTAATTCAGTTTAATAACCCATTTCACAAGTTTATGCAGAATGTGTGTGGGTAAACTGTAATGTAGATAGTGTGCTTGTATGCATACTGGTAAAGGTTCCGGAGACCAGAGGGAAATAAATCATTTTACAACAGTCGAGATGAGCTAGAGGCATCAAAGTTCAAAAAGTAACTAATTAACATTAACAGAATTCAACTAATACCCATGTTGACATCATGACGTCTATGTATTGCAGAGATACCCACTGAAGTTAGCATGCTAACCAGCTAGACCAAAGCCAATGCTCCTACACTAGAGGTGCAAACACCAACACTTCCCTGGTGCTTCAAGCTCTACAGCTAGCTGCACAGCTAACTGAGCTACAGCTCTACTGATATGCTTCCACCTATTTGTTTCGAATTCGACAAGTGGTCAATTCTTAAGTATTGCACCTTCGACTACATAGTTTAAGAGTACTTTAAATAATTGAATTAGACAAAGTAAAATATGGATAACCATACATAATAAAAATGAAAAATGTCTTTGATTTGAAGAGAAATCATTGTTTTCTAGGCAGTAGGATAATTTGTTTCCGGAAGATATCAAGACTTCATGCCCTGCGGCAACAACTTTGAATGTGTCTCTCTGGTTTCTGCTGTTGTGAAGACTGTGTTTTGCCTCATAGATATTGATCTCATGTCTACCAATTTAAATAGTTTTCTTTTAAAGGATGAAATGAGAAACATGGCCATTAGTCAGCTTTAATTGGTGAGGGGGCGAGTGTTCATTCGAGTGCCCCCTCTCTATGAGGTAAGTTTGTTCCACCACCACACGCTACAACTAATAGACTGGAATAAAACATTAAAAAAATATGTGAGTGCCGGTAGGTTCCTGAGGTTATTATTTCTCCTTTCTATTACACATACAAAAAACTGTTGATTCTCTTATCTCAGTAATGAATTGTAAACTGTGCACCAACAGGCTTTTTGATTTTTACATCGGATGCCTAAATTAGATTAAAAGGGAAAATAAGAGAAACTACAGTTGTTATCCTGGAGGAATTGGCCACATGTGAGCTGCTACACATTCATGCTCTTTGCTTTTTTTGTTTATTATTAAGCAGCTCGGTTTCTCGCAGCTTGTTCTCACAGTACAGCTGTGTTGTGGCTGCTGTGGGAGAAACTAGTTCATTTTCACAAATTAACATAATCAGCGTGCCGGATCAGCAACCACTTTATACTGTTTTCATCCGTTGTTTTAATGTCATGTCCGTTGTTAACAGCACAAACCTCATTCAAACATCCAAACTGATCATAACAAGATCACTGTAGAATCTGAATGCTTTAAAGGCTGTGGACCCACTCACTCGTATTTACAGCTCGGCCTTTATATGCAGCACATGTCACATTAAAACATTTTTGGCCGACTGATTTTCTGTGTATAAGCTCCTCATAATGATGTGAAAAGGTAACGAGATAAAGAATGCACTGGACTGTATGGAGTCTGCTTTATCGCAACTTTATTCATTTCTCAGCCAATGTATAAGGACACATTCCTATCAAAATAGTCGGAACTGCACACTGATCAGCTGCTTCTGAGCACATTATGATGACATTAATGATTTTTTAATTTAATGAGTTACGTGATTTTGTAAAGTCTATGGAGCTCAGGTCACTCTGACTGTATGCATCCATTTATTTTAAGGTACTCAGTATGGAAAACAAATTAATCACACAAACTCTGCTTATAATGAAAACATTTATAGTTTATGACATATAAAATAGATCTGAACTAACTTGCACCCCTTTACATCCCATTTCACACATACAGAATAAAGCCATTTTAATTAATTAAAGTTATGCACTGTATTACAGCCTTTATGTATCTCAGAACACGTTTTATATTAAGTACAACTCCAGAAGATAACATCCAGTGTAGAAAAAACATCATGCAAACTGTGTATAAGTTGTAAAGAGCTGTGCAATATAGTGCATGGAAGTCAGCTGGACTTGCAGACATTGCGTGGACTCCTCAGACAGTATATACAAAGGGTCATTCAAATAACTTAAAGCTCACAGCTACATATCAGTCAACCATATATGTTCATGCATGCAGTCCATGTTGCAACCATGGTACCCACACTATAAATAAGTGATTGTACACAATGTAGTTTAAAATATTAAGAGTGGCCTTCTGGTCAATGATGACTATAATGTGAGTCACAGGCATCTAAGTGCCTCATTCTCTTCCGCCTAAAACTTTATACATTATACACCACTGACTGCCTTCAGGTTTCTTAAGCCTAATAATCATATTGACAAGACACATAATTCAGCATGATTCAATTCTTATAAGTTATGAAACAGTATTTGCCATTTTCATTTCCTTACATTACAATTTATGTTCAAACAGCAGTAGTGGTGGAACTACAATTCAGAAGTAACCCATTAAAGAAATAGTCCAACATGAAGAATTTTAATTACCAGAAAAAAAGCCAAAGGTGTTATCAACAACAACAAAAAATAAAATAAAAGACTGCACATTATTATATACATTACTGCATTATAATTATTGATGCATTGATCTGTAAACACTATTATGTGGATGTAGCAAAGCAACTAGTAACTGTAACTAAACTAATACTAATATTTCTCTCTGAGATCCATTGCAGTAGATGACCAGTTATTAAGTAAATAGTAAATACAAACTAAAGAAGGGATATCTAATATTTATCAATATATTTATCTACAAGACAGTATTCACTATACATACAGTATAATAAAACCAATATAATAGAATTTAATTGAATATTGTATGATTGTATGATATAATATTGTGTATTATATTATATTTATTATATCATATTATATTATATTATATTATATTATAATAATAAAGTTCATTTAAGACTACTGGAAACAGCAGCACAAAACAATTTCACCACACGGTCCATGTGATGATATAACATTATCTTCAGTAGTCTAATGAATAAATAAATAAATAAATAAATAAAACTAAAGAAATAAGGGATATTTTATGTATCTATCTGCAATACAGTATTCACTATATAAACAGTCAAATAAAATAATATAATGGCGTTTAATTGAATATTATATTATATTATATTATATTATGTCACATTGTTTTGTATAACATGATATTCTGTTACTGAATGAAGGTAATAATATAATATAACTTGTTGTCCCTGTGATGACGTATGTTCCCTTTTAACACGTGGTGCTGATGACGCCTCCCGCCGTTCAACGAGGAGCACAACAAGGAAGTGTTCAGAGTCCAGTTCAACCCGTTTGGACGAAACGACTTTCCGACCAAATGTCTACCTTGTAGTGCAGGTAGGTAACGCGCCATAAACGTGTCGATACCCGGTGAAAACTACTTTCTAATTCCGTCGGCAGAACAAAACACAGTTGCGATAAACCTGCAGCTTCAGTGTTTAAACATGGCAACTGTTGCTAATGGTTTCACTTTCCAGTGTGGAGAAATATATATTGGCACGTACATAAACTACGGGTTCACTGCGCAGTTAAAAATAACAGCTACAGTGCAACAGTAACTCTATTTGTGAACTGCTTAGGAAAACGCTTCTTGTAACAAATACACCACCGTTAAATTTAGCTCCAAATGTATAGTAGCTGGGGGGAAAAATGAAAAGAGGCCGAGCTTCCTGTTATCCAGCTCTGAACCTGATAGTGTTAGGTAGGCCAAGATCTCTCTCACACAGGCTCATTTCCATAGTTTCTCCACGTAAATGTGAAGAAGTCCTTAAAGGGGCTAAAAAAACAGGGTATGATGATGTTTTGCTACTAAGTCCTAAAGTTAAAATGAGCAGAATTGTGATTACTACTGTAAAATGTGGTTGAGTCATAAACGCACGTTCTTGTATGAGAAGCTACTCTACCAAGACTTGTTCTTTCTGAGGTTATAAGAGAGAGCAAAAGGCCTGATCTTTCCCTGTTTTAATGACTGACCATATTATAATATATACAGTTACGTGACATGTTGAAATGTATGTAAAATAATGTTATATTTAAGTAAATGAAAACATAATGTGTTTCAAATAGCAATTTTCAGCTCATGGATAGCATAATGTTAGCAATTTCCCACAGAGCCAGAAAGCTGTAAACAAATGATTTGAACCACTTCTTCTGGCACTGTATAACCTGTATGTGTTTTACAGGATGTCCATTAAAAGTGTGGAGGACAGGACGGTGGAGGTGCTGGGTCTGCCCCTAGGTGTTGATGAGGAGCTGCTCTTTCTGTACTTTGAGAATAAGCGGCGCTCTGGGGGAGGTCCACTTGTCTCTGTGGAGAAGAAGGGTGATACTGCCATTCTCGTGTTTGAAGAGGCAGCGGGTAAGTGGAAACATAGGGGGTGTTTGTCTGATGTATTTTGCAAGCCTGGGCACAAATTTGTACATTTGATTTGCTAGCCTCAAATTAAGCTGCGTCTAAAATCTTTAATGTGCGACATCTAAATTACCTAAAAATAGGGATATTGATAGCCGTATTGGAAATACCTCTAGTACTGCATAAAAAGGTGGATTGCATTGGGGAACACTTGAGTCTATACACTGATCTAATACCATGTACAGTAGCTATTTTCCCCGAAGAAGGATCCTAGTGCTTTCCAGCAGCATTTTCATCTGTACGCAAGTTAACTGATTATTTGCAGCATGTAGCAAGTAGCCAATAAACGTTAAGTTCATGTTAGCAGACTTGTGTTTGTTTGTATTTTTGCTCTAGATAATAAAAGTAAGTTCTATGGCATTCATTGTCTGTATTTGTTCATGTTTACAAAGGGCTTTTAAAGCCAGGCCACAGAACAATGATAGCAATTATATCCCATCTATACAGAGTTAGTAATACACGTTTGTTAAAAAATAATAATGTATCTGATGACTTTAAAGTTAAGTTGATCAGTTGAATAAGTGAGCTTACTGCACATACAAATATACATATATATATGTCTGTGTATATATATGAATATTTGTATGTACTGTAAGCTCATTTAACTTATCAGTTTAAAAGCTTTTAAACATCGATCCTTCTTACCTTTATAAGCATCAAAGTAGACATTAAACATTTAACTTACAAAAGATAAACACTGCTGAAAGAAAGCTATATTGTACTTAAACTAAATTTGTACTTAAAAACATTGAATGGAAACAGCATAATGATTTATTATTGACATACAGTATGCTAACTTTGCCTTTACTTCTGCTCCAATGATTTTGACAGCTGCCACCCAAGTGCTGTCTAAAGGGCACCATGTTCTGCATAATGTAGAGCTGAGTGTGAGAAAGCCTGCCTCTAAGGACCCATGTAGACTGCTGCTGAGGGGGATCGACCCCACCACCATGACTGATATGATAGAGCTTTATGTGGAGAACATGCTCAACCTGAACATGAATGACTACACTCTGTATCCCTCACCGGAAAGAGATCTCATCCTCATTCACCTCAGCCAACCCCTCTCAATAGGTACATTAAAGGCACATATTTTCTTTTTTTCTTAAAAACACTAATGTTTTTATTTCCAAATGTTCAATAATTAAATAAATAATCATCATTTTCCTTCATGGCATTGTTTAAGATATATTTTTTGTTTTGTAGATTTCCAAAAACTAAGTGCAAAAGTCTCCAAGAGGAAACTTTCTGGGGCCAAGGTGACTCTTGAACAGATTGAGCAAACTGACTCCATCCTTGTGAAGAACCTGCACCCTGGCACCACTCCAGATACCCTCACATTGTACTTTGAGACCAAGGTCGGTGGGAATCCGAAGGTGAAGGAGGTCACAATGCTTTCAGAGGGCACAGCCAAGGTGTCCTTTGTCAATTATGACTGTAAGTTTTGTATTATGCAACCTTTTAAACAGTTTTTTTCCCATGGTAGTTTTTTTTATGGAACAAAATGTCTGTATTTCTTTTACCAGCTATTAGCTCTGTCCTTCAACACCCGCACAAACTGGAAGGTGCCGATCTTGTGGTGATGCCATACTTTGATTTTCTACAACCTATACAAAGTGTTACACCGCAAGACTCGGAAGTTGGAAGCCAAGATATGGCTGAGAGCAACTCTGAGGATTTGATTGATATGGAGACCAATCCTGCCACGTTGGACAGTGCAAACAGCCAGTCCTCTGCTAATACTGCACCGGAGCCCCTCGCCACCCCTGAGCCAATAGAGGACGTAGCAGAGCAAGTCATGGACGATCAACAGGAGGAAGAAGATAAACTGTCAAGCCATATCGCTATCACTGAGCCAGTAAAGCTTGCTCTATTTCAGCTCGGCACCTTTCAACAGGACATGACTGAAAAGGCTCACCCAAATGTCACCATCCAAATCAGAGACAATGGTGTGTACATTGAAGGTACTGACAGACAGACATTTGAACAGATAGAACACTCCATCTCGGACTATTTTGACAAAATGATTGAGGCTCATTTCACCCTCGAGAAGGAAAATGCTCAGTTCCTCGCAAGAAAAGATGTAAAAGAGCGACTTCTGCAAACAGTGAATCAAACAGAGTCACCTACTATGTACACTGTATCAGACTGTGACATTGTGGTAACCTCCCTATCCCGGGACTCGGCTAACCAGGCTTGTAGGTTTTTGAAATCCCAGGTGTCTCACTTCAGCATGCCGGTGGACCCGCAGTATGAAGGGATTTTTTATTGCAGAGAATGGTCTCAGTTCCTGAAGGCTCTGGGTTTCTCCTCTGTAAAGGTGTCAGAACGAGGGGGGAATATTGATGTGTTGACTCTGAAAGGGATGGAGAGTGAGAAGCGCACTGCAATCCTGGAGTTTCTTAGCACACCTATTGAAAGGGAAACAGTCCTCTCTATGGAGCCAGGCATGCTGAAATACATCCAGATCCATTGTCATCAGCTACTGGCTGACATGGACCAAGTGTCTATCTTTCCACTAGAAGAAGAGCATGTTTGCGGGTTAAAGGTATGTATTACGTCAGTATCACATGTAGAAGCAGAGATTATTAACTGCAGGCCACTTTTCAAGCTTCTGTTTAAGTCATTTCTGGTGCCATTTTAACATTGCCCAGTAGATTGTTGTATTTTTTTGTTATCTTGTTTTTAATGTACCTGATAGATCCATGGCCAGGCGGTTGCTTGTCAAATGGCTGAAGAGGTGTTGCAAGGTGTCCTCTCTTCTATCTGCACCAGAACCATTACAGTGAACGCTCCAGGAGTGACCCGGTTTTTACATGATAAGGACTGCAAGAGCATACTTAAAGAGATGGAGACAAAGTTTCAGGTCTATATCAACCCAAAGCATATGCCCTGGGAGCCGCTGCCACAGCAGGTAATGGTGGAAGAATGCAAGAGTTTTCTTTCTTTTCTTTGTATCCTTCTGTGTATTTGGAGCTAGATATGCAATTTCATCCCTCTACGCGTCCTCCCAGTTGGCCATTTATATTGGTTGTCATTCACCTTGATGAGCTGTCTAACTTGAAGCCTTATCCAGCATAGCCTGAGGCTGAGTTTACCAGCACACACAAGAAAGAAGTGCAACACTGGTGTTTATTGTGTTTCCCAGCAAGTCTTGCCTGCCAGATGTTTTACCATCACTGTGCTTCATTTTCTTACTGCTGCTTTGTTGTCATCCCTAGCTCAACACTTATGAAATAATATTTAAACTCACAAACTACCTATTTACCACTCACAAAAAAATTATAGAGACAGGATAATAATTCTTTCTTTTTTCTTTCTACATTTCACTATTTTTGACTACATTATTGCTTGCCATTTTCCAAGATTGATGAATGCAATGTCTGACCCTCCAGTCACTGGTTTCAGTTCTTGCTTGTATGAGAAATGGTAGTTTTTGTAGAGAAATGTAGTTGACTTAGTTTGGTTTTATTTCTGTCAAAATGAAGTTCTGTAATGAATCAGTAATAGTATAAGTTGTTGATTAATCGTTGAAACTCAATGAACACCAGACTATTAAAATGCCACTTTCATAAAAGTTAAGTTGAAATGTCCTGAGCCAGTTAGCAAGCTATTGTGTCAATCACTCCATTTCTTTTCCTTGGAATATTTTTACATTGCAGGAGATATTGTCATGGACAGATTTGAGTGGTATTGATATCATCTGTCTCTCTGCAAGAAAACAAATAAGCATTTCTTAAAATGTCAACATTTTCTTTTTAATGGCAGCATGTGTTCATAAAGCTAATCCCTTTTCGGTCCTTTGCTGGCTGTGAGTTATTGCACTTCAGGTGCCCTAACTGATATAAATGCGTTGTTACACTACGTTGAATCACAACCTAACTGAGGATTCCAAATGCATAAACAGCATTCTGCAGTATAAATTAAATATCACCACTAACAGCATATTCAGAAAAGCCAGGGAAGTGGACACACTAGGTTTAAAAACCAAAAAAAACAAAGCAAACCTCTGTTTCAGCAAATTTGCACCAATGATTAGCACAAAAACTAAATCAAACCATTTTTTGTTTTTAACCATGTTAAATCAAGCTATTGTTCAGACCAAAGTGTAGAAAATTCCTCTGTTATAGGAAGTTATGAAAATGAATTGTTAAATGTATACAAATTGTTCAGAAATAGGAGAGGTAATAGACAGTTCACTATCAATACACTATTATGTGTTCACAGAAACATACTGCTTATTATTTCAGGACATTTTTGAAGCTGCATGGATGATGATGTCACACAAAAACTTCCAGAGAGTGTCTTTGGATGGTTCTCCACAGGAGTTAAATTCAGATTCAATGCAAACTGATCAGAATGGAGCTTCGGGCGGAGGTAATCATCAATTTCAATAATAACTGAAAATATTTCTCATATATCCCTGATAAAAAAAAAAAAAAGTTGGGAAGCTGTGTTAAAAATGAATAGGCCAGAATGTGAAGATTTTGCTACTCATTTTGAAGATGGGACAGGGATTGGGAAAGTTTAAGGGATGCTCACAACACACCTGTTTGGAATATTCCACAGGCAAACTGCTTCATTGTTAAAGGGGCATAGTATCATGATTGGGTATGAAAGGGGTAACCCAGAAAAGGCCCAGTTGTTAACAAGCAAGTATGGGACAAGGTTCACCTGATTGTATATCAGATATTACTACATGGGTTCAGAAACAATTTATAAAATCATTGTTGGTGAACACAGTTCATTTGCAAGTAATTTAACTGTTTTACATAGTGTCCCAACTGTTTCAGGATGGGGGTTGTATTTCTGTGCAGTTTCAAACAATCTGTCTTGTCTCTTTTGAAGGCCTTTTAGAGGACGCAAAGAGAATCGTCTCAGCCGTTGACGTGGAGGGTGTGTCTGCGCCAGACCAACTTGATGACATGGATAACCTAGACCTGTACACAGCAGAGGAACCAGCAAGCCAGACAGACCAGGGCTCTGATGGATTACCTGTCGAGGCTTCAGAGCCCTTAAATTTTGTGGAAACTACGAGTGGGTTAATGGTGTTGAAGGATGGATATCTGTTCCTGCCTCCTGGTCCAAGACCTCCCCCCACCAAGCTTTCCTGTAGAGACCTTGAAGAAGACGCACAACTTTCTCTAGCCATCCAGTACTCCATGGAGTCAGGCCCTTGGTCCATTGAGGATGAGGAAGAACAGCTGCAAAAAGCCTTGGAGCTGTCCAAGAAAATGATCCCATGCGAAGAATCTTCTGGTAGTACCGACGAGGGCACCAAAACGGATCAGCTGAAAAAGGGCATTGGTATGTCTTTACAGGACACCATCAAGGCAGCCAACACCCTACAGCTGTATGTGTGTGCAGGTTATAGTTGTGACCTGATTCGGGTGGACATAGCCTTCGGGAAGAAGGTCAGCCAGAGGCAGGTGGAAGAGAAACTGGAGCACAGGGCTTTGAAGAACATTTCAGAGTACCACAGGAATTGTCTGGAGTTGATCAAAAGGAAGCATGGAGTCGAGATTCAAGTTCAGGGCACCATAATCACGGTTTCTGGCTTCAAGGACTTTGTGACCGAAGCACTGTGTGATGTAAAGCTCCTGCTGGAGAAAATGTCCAGTGGTGTATCTGACAAGGAAATCCTGAGAGCTGTCCAGTGGGTGTTTCATGACCCCGTCACTTCAGACACGACCCCGTATTCACCTGATGCTACAGTATTCATCGAGAATGTTTGGAGGTTGAAGCTGAAGAAGATCGATATCTTGCTAGACAATCAGCCTCACACCATAAACTTTGAGAAGATGCAAGAACACAACGTAGCTTCAGGGAAATCTGTGAAAATCACCAGGAAGTTGGTTAATTTAGAGGATTTGGTTGAGGGTGTACCAGGTAAAGTGAATTTATACTGTTCTTATACATTCGGTTTTCTGTAGAATTGACTACTTATAAAGTCCAAAATCAACTACATGTAGTGAAAGATTGTCAGACAAGTTAAGATTATAATTGAACGCACAATTTTAGGTTGGCTAGATAATGCAGACTCAAAGTTTCTATCATGATAACATTAACTTTGTTCTCAAAGGCATGTCTCTTGTCTTTGTTAGACACCAAAACATAAAAGCTCTTGGACTTCATTGTCATGTGTCATTTAATGTTTTCTCTCTAATTAAATTTCAAACATTACTTAAAGCTCCAGTTTCCATTAGCTAGCTCTATTTGTTAGGCCTGGATTATACTCTGAATGCGTACATAGATAACTGTAGACATCCGACCCAGTCGTAAGAATACATGCCGTCGAATGCTAGTACATTCTTGCAAAATCACATATAGGTCAAAACTTTACGTTTCTTTATATTGCTAATTTATAAAAAAAGTATCTCTGGCCATAACAGTGTTCTTATGCTCTGGTTTGGTTAAGGCACAAGAACCACTTGGTTAGCGTTAGGAAAATGTCATGTTTTGGCTTCAAGTAACGTTTTCGGATGCCCCAAACAAGGCTGGAAGTTGTCATGCTGTCTCCTTAAAAAAAGATCTAGTGGTGTGGCACTTAAAAAATAAAAAATACACAGACTCGAACTGCTGTCACCAGCTTGGCAGCCATGTCACCTGTTACTCCACCACTGTTCTCTCCACCTTCAGATATGACAATTGCATTATAATCATTAAATGTGAATGGGATATGACACATTTTGTACAAATGTATATTACTTGGCAAATGACACAAGTTAGGACGTATCTGTGGTTTGCAGAAACTGCTTTACCATAAATGTTAAATGGAATATAGTGCTATTCTAGTCTACTGAGTGCTTTACAACACTTCTCACAGTCACCCATTCTAATCCACTTAAAGGGAATACTACACAGATGCATGTATTCTGTAGCCTGTTGTAGTGTACTGGAGGTACATGGTTTTATGTACAGACCCAATGCGTACACCCTCTGATGATGAAATGTTTAGATTTACAGACCGAGAGTATAATTCCAAAAATTGAACTCCCATTTTACTAATTGTTATTATTGTGAACAGTTATGTTAATGATCCATCTGATGTCTGTTACTGAATGAAAATTAATCCTTTGTTTACAGAGGAGGAATTCTCTCTGCTGTCAAACCTGCCAGAGGCAACCAAAGTGGACGAGGAATCTGATGAATTTCAAAACGTGGTGAAGAGCTTCTATGAGACCATACAGGAATACCACAGCAAAATCAGAATCATACAGGTGAAATATAATGAGCTATATATTTTAAACAAATTATTTGGTGTGTCTGTATTAACACTGTTTTCTCCAGGTGGAGAAGCTGATGAATCGACTGCTGTACAATCAGTACAAGTTGAAGAAGGCGAGCGTACTGCAGCGTGCCACATATCCGGTAATCGAACAGACTCTCTACCATGGCACAAGCGAGTCGAGTGTTAAGGAGATCTGCGTTCATGGATTCAACAGAAGCTTCTGTGGAAAGAATGGTATGTTTTTGATACCAATGTTCTCTTGCCAGACTCTATTTGTCTTATCTTGGGGTATTCATCTCTGACATCTTGTTTTCTCCACACAGCCACCGTTTATGGTCAGGGGGTGTATTTTGCTGTGAACTCTGCGCTGTCTGTCCAGGATCAGTATTCACCCCCAAACGCAGACGGATACAAGTTTATTTTTGTGTCAAAGGTTCTAACGGGAGACTACACAAAAGGCTGCCATTCGATGAAGACAGCCCCGCTGAAAGAGACTGGTGACATTCCCCTCAGATATGACAGCGTGACAGATGACATCACTAAGCCGACAATGTTTGTCATCTTCAATGACACACAGGCTTTTCCTGAATATCTCATTACATGTCAGAGAATCCACCGCTGAGAGAAAAGGGATTACTGGTCAGATGATAATCATCGTAGTTTTTGCCTTGATCACAAGTGTATGCGATTTCTAAAGGGCTGATGTGTAGTGATATTTTAACTTCCCCGATCATCATAAACCTTCTTCAGTTGAGTGAAGTTTGATCAAGAGAGACTCAAACAACTAAACCCAATAAAGCTCATTGTGCCACATCTTTAAATAGATGTGACTCGGCAGTTATTGCATTGCAGTTATTTGATCTCTATAAATAGATATCTTCATATGAATGCAGATTTTTAAGGCAAGGGACAAGAAATTTCAATCAGAAGTGTTCTGGTTTATGTTTGTGATCTGAGTAGTATTGACATGTAACATTTGAGCCACTTTGGTTGGTGGCTTTTTATTGGCTTTTTGAAAAATTCATCTGCATCCATATGCAGATATTTGTTATAAAGATGAGCTAAATCGATGTCAGGCACAAGCTGATAAATTCATAGTTTGCTATTCAGACTGTAAACAATGACCAGCACACTGAGGAGGGACTGTTGGCCCACAATACATTATCTGGATATCTGCTACCCTCGGATATGTTGCATATTACTTGATATCCCTCAACTCATGTGATTGTATTGATATTAATGTAGCTGTTTTGATTTGTAATTTTTTAGTTTGCCAGCGATGCTAACTACTCTGATGTCAAACTATAGCTACCAGAAACTATACACATAGACAGATTTGGAAATGAAAATATGGCCTATAGTATATATATATTTATTTGCTTTTGGGTTCAGCTTTTTGAATTTCCCTGACCTATGGTCCACTGATCTACCCTGAAAAAAATGTTATTGAAAAGGTGATCACCATGTTTACAGAAAGAAGCAAAAATTAGCATAATTATCCTTAATCCTAGTACAACATTTTTTTTTAATTATGTATAATCTATTGTGAATTGTATGCCTTGTAAATCAATTACATCTAGTGCAAACTTTAAAGAATATGTATTATCATTTTAATAAAACAAAGTAATCTGCAAGTTAACCTTTGTGTATCGTGTACAACACATGATGGGTCTTGATAGTCACCTTCCAATTGCCCTAACTTAGTGCGATAACACAAGGTGTAGTATGTGTTGACATCATGATTGACCGACAGTGCCTGTTTGGGTGTTTTGGTTTTTTTGTTTTTTGTTTTTTTTATTAATTAAGCAAAAGCTTGCAGATCTTTGGGTTTCCTTATGTCTGTGATTTGTGCCCAGAAATGTGTTTACCAAAGATATCTTTTTTTTCCTTTGGTGTTTTTTTATTAGAAAATATTAAGAATGTGCAATCTCAAGAAAGATCATCATTAATTTTTGAGAAAAATAAAGCTTCTTAAAATGAGAAACCATTAGGAGTTTATTGGGGATGTGTTTTTTGGGCTCAGCCATACATTTTGAAGGCTTGTAGGCTGTTGTGCTCTTGGTCATCTAAATACTCTTACCTAATGTATGGAATATTTGCTTGGTAGATTGTAGGATGAAATTACTGCACACAGCAAGCCACCAAAACAGAAAAAGAGTAACGGATTATTCAGCTAGTTAATAGTTTACACTTATGTATTGCAGAAACATAATTCAGATATAATTTAAAGCTGCATTGTGCCTTTTGTTCCGCTACTGTTATGAGTTAAATAACTTTTATATTTTAAAATGAGCTTTTTGTTAACTCAAGTACTAGGTTGAAAATGTGCTTTTTTTAAAAATCTACAGTGTGTTATTTGTGTGCAACGTGTGTCGAGTTTGAAACAAAGACAACACTTTTCTGGTGCACCACACTTAAGTGGTTTTCTATAAAATGCAACTGATTTTAAAGAAATTGTAACAGAGGAGTGAAGTTGATAATTTCAAGAGTATTTATGTTGGCCTTAATTTTGTCCTTGCTAAATTTTTTCAAATCAACTGAGATGAAATTATCTCTACTCAAAGTAGACTGATGGTTCCGCCCCCTAACTTATAAAGACTTGTGCTTGTGAAAAAAGATTAATTATAGCAACTTTGCTCAGAATATTGGAATAACTATGTTACCAGTACATAGTAAGACATGCCAATAATTTCTGTGACTATGATATTCCTGTGATCATCTCCATGCAGCAAGAAGTGAAGAACTTCCTTTCAATAAAAATGGGCAAGTGGGGTGCTGCAGTAGTTCAGTTGGTAGAGTGTGTGTCCTCACTGCAGCAGCCTAGTGGCTGTAGTACCTGTGGCCCCCGGCTGCATGCCACCCCCTAATATATATATATATATATATATACGTATATATATATATATATATATGTATATATATATACACATTTTCTTTAAAAAAATATATATATTTTGCCTTTTGAAAGAAGGTGACAGAGGGTTTAGCATGCAGGAGGGGGATGAGCCCCTGGCCCCTGCACGCGCTTCTACCAAGATTCAAACTGTAGGGGGCGGCAGCAGACCTCGGAGTCACTAGTCCGCCGGAAACAGAAAAGACGAAGAAGACTGGCGCTCCCACAACACAACACGGCAACTAACTGCTAGCTTACCTAGCTATTGCATAGCTAACTTAAGTTGGTAACCCACACAACATGACACCTTAAATGTACAAAGAGGAAGGAACAATAAAGCTGCAGACTCTGATAACGTGTTTCATATAGGTACGTTCGCAAGTTTAATTGAAAATTTGCACAAATATGCCATAAAACCATCAGGTGCAGGCGCTGTGCCATGCCAGCTAACATGCTAGCTACAAATAGTAACGTTAGAGTGTTGCTAAGATAGCTAACGCTACCGGCTTATCCACACGCTCGAAGCTAACAGTTAGCGGAGACGCACATTAGTCACAACAACATGACTAAATGACTACTGCCACTAGCGTTAAATTGTCTTTTTGAATATACGCTAGCTAACGGGAAATATTGATTATATAGCTAACTAGCTGCCAAGGCGCAAACTCCAACGTTACCTTTGGATTAAAAGCTAGTTAACGTTAGCGTTTGTTTATTATGGAATCATTTTTGAATTCAGTAATATGTGGCAATAAAGTACAGCTAAACTTTTTCTGAATGATGATGCTTTTGCACTGAAAAACTTCATCTTTGCTTACTATTGTTTTCCACTGCTAGCCAGTTAACTTAACACTAGCCGAGTTTACTCTTGAGGAAGAAGAACAATGTCAAGTGTTTGGTCAATTCTGTGAATCTTAATCAAGTCGCACCTCTCAAAATGAAATCAAGAGAAGTTGACATGAATGGTCTCACCTGTCAGATGCTGAGGGCACCCTTCCAGGATGTATGCAGTGTACAGACAAGCACACACCCCCACTGCAGTGGAGTTTTCTGTCTACTGCAACTTCATATCCAGCAAGGAGAAGAACTTGGTCGTTGCTGGAACATCTCAGCTGTTTGTCTACAGGATTATCCACGATGTGGAGGTAATCATAGGTCTCCATATGTCATTGTGTCAATTTAAAATACAACCATTAAAGGCTATTTGTGATGTGTATATTTCTGTCATAATTTCAGAGTACATCAAAAGCTGACAAGTCTTCAGGTACAGCCACACTTCACACTGAAAGTACATTTGTTACTGTTAAAGAATGATATTCATTTAATGTGAGAGTGAATTTGTAGTCTGACTTCACTCTTTCGTCCTTAAGATTCCAAATCTCGTAAGGAGAAGCTCGAGCAGGTGGCCTCCTTCTCTCTCTTTGGCAATGTCATGTCCATGGCAAGTGTACAGCTCGTTGGAGCCAACAGAGATGCACTCCTTCTCAGTTTCAAAGATGCCAAGGTATCATTGTTCAAGCGGTGCACTGGTCAACTGCAAATTTTAACAGCCTGACATCATTTTTGACTGACCTCTGGGTGTGCTTGTCCTCTCTCCAGTTGTCTGTAGTGGAGTACGACCCTGGGACACATGACCTCAAGACGCTGTCTCTTCATTTCTTTGAGGAGCCGGAGCTCAGAGTATGTACAGTAGAAACAAGAAAACAGTGAATATCTGAAAACTTAAACTAGATGTTGACTTGCTTAAGTGAATGAATTGCTAAACTGATTTGGCCTCTTTTCTTTTTACATTTTCAGGATGGTTTTGTACAGAATGTGCATATTCCCATTGTCCGTGTAGATCCAGAGAATCGCTGTGCAGTGATGCTTGTATATGGCACCCAGCTGGTGGTGTTGCCATTCAGGAAGGACACTCTAACTGATGAACAGGAGGGTGGAGTTGGAGAAGGGTAAGCCTGCAGTTCGCTCTACACTCTGCTTATTATTGTCTTTTGGTGTCCTCACTGAACCATAAATACTTACATGTTGATTCCCCAGTTGGCCTGAAAACTTATCTTGGTTTTGTTTAGGTTAAAATGTAAATATTGTAGTAGCACTGTGTTTATCCACGGTTCGAATGTACGTGTAATGTCTAATTTGGAGCACCTGTTATCTCTTATTGCATCTACAGACCTAAATCCAGCTTCCTGCCCAGCTACATCATTGACGTTCGCGAGCTGGATGAGAAGCTGCTCAACATCATCGACATGAAGTTCCTCCATGGCTATTATGAGCCCACGTTGCTCATCCTGTTTGAGCCCAACCAGACATGGCCTGGGTCAGTCAAAATTATTAGCTATAAACACAATCTTTTTTATGTTTTTCAAACAAAACATATATGTGGTCTTGAATGCATGGTATTGGTTTGCTACAAATAAATGATTTCATGTTTAACTTGTGTTTTTGGATCACTCTGCCAGGCGTGTGGCCGTGCGTCAGGACACTTGCAGCATCGTCGCCATCTCCCTCAACATAATGCAGAAGGTTCATCCTGTCATCTGGTCTCTCAGTAATCTGCCGTTTGACTGTACGCAGGTCATGGCTGTCCCCAAGCCAATTGGTGAGCGCACTGAATTCTCTTTTCTGTCACTATTTATGTACAATCCGGTCACTAAAGCTCTCAGTTCTCTGTAGAGATTTTTTCTGAATAAAAAGTGTCAATATGAGTATACATTATGATGAAGTGTGTTGTGTTGTTAGTGCTTGGTGCTGTTGCTCCTTTGATCACATATCAAATCTTTTTAGGTGGTGTGGTGGTGTTTGCTGTGAATTCATTGCTGTATCTGAACCAGAGTGTTCCACCATATGGAGTTTCTCTCAATTCCCAGACAAACGGGACGACAGCCTTCCCTCTGCGTAAGTGTGATCATCTGCAGTTCTATTTGGACATCTAGACTTAACATACCTTTGATGTTATGTGATGCTCATCACTGGATAACATGTTGTGGCTACCCAGGTGTACAGGAAGAAGTGAAGATCACACTCGACTGTTCACAGTCTGACTTTATTGCCTATGACAAGATGGTCATCTCTTTGAAAGGAGGAGAAATGTAAGTTATTGTCAGTACTGTCAGAATGTACATGAGCGATGCTGGCAATTTATAATTCTTCACTAACTGTCTTGTCTTACAGTTACGTGTTGACCCTCATTACTGACGGCATGAGAAGTGTTCGGGCTTTCCATTTCGACAAAGCTGCTGCCAGCGTCCTGACAACCTGCGTAAGTTCTGTCTGTCACAATGGGCAGGGTCAGATGAGACAGGAAGTCTCTATCTCAAAGGCGCAGTTAACTCCAAAATCAATAATACAGGTTTTTTACTCTTACCGGTAATGTAATTAATCCATCCAGATTGTGGTGTAGGTGGTTGCAGAGCTATGGAGATATCAACCAAAAGATGTCTGCCTTCTCTCCAATATAATAAAATTAGATGGCACTCAGCTTGTGGTGCTCAAACCTTCCAAAAAAAATACCCTTTCCTACCCTTGAACAGACAGTCTGTCAAAGTAATGCCTCACACTCTGGGCTCTCCTTCTCCAGATGGTTACCATGGAGCCTGGCTACCTTTTCTTGGGCTCCCGCCTCGGAAACTCTCTGCTGCTGAAGTACACCGAGAAACTTCAGGAGACGCCACCTGAGGAGGGCAAAGAAAAGCCGGACAAAGAAAGAGAGAAGGAGAAGGATAAAGATAAACAGGTACGTTTGTGATTTTCTAGTGAAGCACCACTGAAGTCCATCTTTAATTTTCCTTTCTCTTGTGTTGTTGCAGCCATTAATTTTGATATACAGCTTGACAGGTTTTCGGAGTAAATGTCAGAAGGAATCCCGTCTTGTTTGACAGCTCGTCCTCCTATAAAACTAAATCATCATCTCTAATGAATTTCAGGAAGAACCACCAAGCAAAAAGAAGCGAGTAGAATCTTCCACCAACTGGACAGGTATGGTCAGATTTTATTTACGACATGTGCCAGAAAACGTGTGTGTGATCTGCCAACCTCTGTTTTCACTCTGCTTCTTTGTTTTGCCAGATGAGGTGGATGAGATAGAAGTGTACGGAAGTGAGGCCCAGTCAGGCACTCAGCTGGCCACCTACTCCTTTGAGGTTAAAAAAATAAATGAATGGCAAAAGCTTAGTTTCCTTCTATGTCTTTGTATGAAGCTGACTGAGGGTTGTGTTTTTATCCAGGTGTGTGATAGCATACTCAACATTGGACCTTGTGCAATGGCCTCCATGGGTGAACCGGCCTTCTTGTCTGAGGAGGTACAAACAGTTAAACACTTCCTAATGTCTCATTTATTATCTCAACAATTGTATTTTAAGGTTTCTGGCTTCCTCTTCCCCACAGTTCCAGAGCAACCCTGAGCCCGACCTGGAGGTTGTTGTGTGCTCTGGCTATGGCAAGAACGGTGCACTGTCTGTACTTCAGGTAACTTCCTCCCACTGATGTTATGTGTTGTTGTAATGCAGGTGTAGCTGGTTAGATATGTGCATGATAAATGTTACCGCATCATCCTAAAACCTGTGGTCGCGAGGGCCGTCTGCCACAGGTCCAGTGATGATGCTACAGTGAAGTCTGGGTCTACCAGGGCTGCCTCAGAGATCGACGGAGTAGCCTGTAAACACCCCAGACACAAGCCAACATGCTCACAGTTCAAATACCATTGTGATTTGTAATACTAGCATGTTGTGGGGTATTTATGGAAGTGCCTAAACTCTGGAAATGGGTTATGATTTGTTTCCATTTTGTTCTCAGAGAAGCATCCGACCCCAAGTAGTCACCACGTTTGAGTTGCCAGGCTGCCACGACATGTGGACAGTCATCTCAAATGAAGTCAAGGAAGACAAAAAAGTACAGCAGAAGCTTCTATATTTGCCAAATTAATTTTCACTGTGTTAATTCCTTTATAGTTTGCACCTTTTCTTTGCAGTAAGATGTTTGTCGCTCCTTTACCAGGCTACAAAAAGCGATGATTCAGAGGACGGGGCAGAGACGGAGACCGGCGAGGATGGTGAAGAGGGAGAGAAAGAAAAAGAGGAGAAGGAGAAAGAGGTGGAGGAGAGGACGGAGCCTCAGCTGGAGGATGATACGAAGAAGCACGGCTTCCTCATTCTGAGCAGGGAGGATTCAACCATGGTAAAAACACACATCAATACAAATCTTATGTCCTAATTTGATTTGACCAAATGCAAAGATGAACTGTTTAATCCTTGGGAAAACAAAACTACTAAACCAAATCTATTATATCATTGAGATGTTTTCTAAATGAAGTAAACTTTTTGTGTGTTGGTGTTTAGATCCTTCAGACAGGTCAGGAGATCATGGAGCTGGACACCAGTGGTTTTGCCACCCAGGGACCAACTGTGTTTGCTGGAAACATCGGTGACAACAAGTACATCATCCAAGTGTCCCCCATGGGTATCCGGCTGCTGGAAGGAGGTAAAATAGTATACCAAAAATGGTTAAAGAAAGTGAAACAATTTATAATGACATTTTTACATTTTCTTGTTTCAGTAACAATAAGGGAGTAAAGGAGAATACATGTATAATATCAAAGCTAATTTAAAGGTATTGAATAAAATAACAGGCTGTTTATCTGTTCGTTTTCTCAGTGACACAGCTCCACTTCATACCTGTGGACCTGGGCTCTCCCATAGTGCATTGCTCTGTGGCAGACCCTTTCATGGTCATCATGACAGCAGATGGCGTGGTCACCATGTTTGTGCTTAAGACTGATTCCTACATGGGGAAGACGCACCGGCTGGCTCTGCAGAAACCACAGATCCCCACTGTGAGTGAACCATCAGAACATTACTACTTAGAGAGTCTTTTTCTTTATCAAATCTGCCCCCTGCTGGCTAGACTGAAGCTCTGATCTAGAGTAGCTGGTTCTGTTGTTCAGTACTTGTTCAGTAATGAGCTTCAATAATGGCACACACACACAAATGCACAGCAAACTAGATTCACACCATTCTCTCAATAGGTTGTAACAGGAATTAACTTCTTTAAAATGGCCTCTCATTCAACAGCAATCCCGTGTGATCGCACTGTGTGCGTACAGGGATGTCAGTGGGATGTTCACCACAGAATACAAAGCTAACTCCTCTGTCAAAGAGGACACCATCATCAGGAGTCAGTCTGAAGCAGAGACCATCATCCAGGACCTCAGGTGAGAGCATCACCTCCATACTGAAGCATGTAACCAGTCGCAACATGTCCTGATAATTGATGGATGCATTGATTGTCGTTAAATCTGTTTTCAGTAACGCAGTGGATGATGAGGAAGAAATGCTGTATGGAGACTCAAATGCTGGTGCGGCCACTTCGAAGGACGAATTTGGCCGCAGCTACATGGGAACAGGGGCTTTTGGGAGTGACGGAAGCTGGAGCAAAGCAGAGCCCAGCCACTGGTGCATGATCACCAGGGAGAACGGTGTAATGGAGGTATGAACTGTATTTTATATCAGAGGATTATGTAAACTCGGAAAATCACTTCTTTTTTCACACTCCTTGTTTTAATTTAATCAGATTTACCAGCTCCCGGACTGGCGACTGGTGTTCCTGGTGAAGAACTTCCCAGTTGGTCAGAGAGTGCTGGTGGACAGTTCGTCTGGCCAGTCAGCAGCACAAGGGGAAGGTAAAAAAGAGGAAGTGACACGTCAAGGAGATATCCCGCTGGTCAAAGAGGTGTCTTTGGTTTCACTCGGCTACAATCACAGCAGACCATATTTACTGGTGAGTGTTTTCTGCTTCATACAGAGAAAATAAGAATATGCTGACATTGAATGAAAACCGTGTATGACAAAGTGTTTTCTTGTTCTAGGTCCACGTTGATCAGGAGCTTCTGATCTATGAGGCGTTCCCGTATGATCAGCAGCAGCCACAGAACAACCTGAAAGTGCGCTTCAAAAAAGTAAGCGCTCAGGCCAATAAAGGTATACTAAATCAGGATGAGTTTGAATGAAGTGAGTCTTTACTGTGCTACTTTCCCTCTGCTCAGGTGCCCCACAACATAAACTTCAGAGAGAAGAAATCAAAGCTGAAGAAAGATAAGAAATCAGAGAGCGGGGCCACAGAGGAGAGCGCAGCTGCAAAAAGTCGGATCGCCAGATTCAGATACTTTGAGGACATCTCTGGATATTCAGGGGTAAGGAACTTTTTTTATATACAGATATTAGAACTTAATAAATACTCTTTGATTAGCCTAATAAATGACCACATTTCCTCATTGTCCCAGGTGTTTATCTGTGGTCCGTCTCCTCACTGGATGCTTGTCACGTCTCGTGGAGCCATGAGGCTTCACCCCATGAGCATTGATGGCTCCATCGAGTCTTTCTCACCCTTCCATAACATCAACTGCCCCAAAGGGTTCCTCTACTTCAACAAACAGGTACACAGAGGACATACCGTCACTTTGGTATTGGTAGCGTATTTATTTGTATGTCACTCTAAGGGGAAACAAAAAATAGCTTATTTTTAGCAAGATTATTGTTATTATAACGTGCGTATGTTATTAAATTATCAAATTATTATTATTATTTGTAGCGGTAGTCGTAATGTCTTTAGTAGACTTATTTGTTTTTCTGGGGCTTTCAAAGCCTGGCAGGAATAAGAATGTAGAGACACTGACCACTTATTTTGCAGTTTTGAAGGCACTAATTAGTGACATCATACTAACTAATACTTAGTAACTACTAAGTATTTTTTTTACCTTTAGCAAAAAAAAAGTTATGAATTGAACTGAAAAGATGAAATGTGATGAGAAAAAACTTTTATTGATATTACTATATATAAGTAAGTAATATAAGGATTTCAACTGATTCCCTCGTCAGATGGTCAACCAGCATTCCAGTTAGGGGACGAGCTGGTCGCCCTAGCTAGATAAAACCAACGACTAGCAGCAAGTAATAATGGACACACAGCTCACCTTGACATGCTGTCTGGCTCTGAAACACCATTAGACTCAGGTGGAAGCCGTCTGAAAGATGATAACATCGACCTTAACCTACAATGAACCTACAACTAAAAGTAGATTTTCGAAAATCCTCCACGCTTGGTGACCACCATGCAGCTGCATTGGAGAGGAGATAAATGAAAATCCAGACTTCGGGGTATTTGAGGAACTCTGATCATTTTCACAGGGAAGAAAGCAAGAATCTCAAATAGGGCACCCATCAGGGGTGTTTATAAAAGGCTGGCCCATGCAACTCAATATGTTTGGTCTGCCTCCTGACGGACATGGTGGAATTGGAGCTTCTATTATTGGTCACACCAGAAGGTGCTTCCCATAGTGAGATAACCCTTGCCCTAACCCAGAGACACAAATCAGAGCTTCAGCAGATTTAAAAAGGAACAGTTATCTGTAATTTCGAATTCCTCAGGCAGTTTTCAGTGTGTGTTTCTGTGTGTATTTCCCACAGGGCGAGCTGAGGATCAGCGTCCTGCCCACCTATCTGTCCTACGACGCCCCTTGGCCTGTCCGAAAGATCCCATTGAGGTGCACCGTCCACTACGTCTCCTACCACGTTGAGTCCAAGGTAAGGCTCCTCTCACTCAGCCCACACAGCAGCAGGGGCACCAGAGCAGCAGCGTGACACAAATTCAAGCTGATACACATTCCCTGGACGGGGACACACACACACACACCTCCACTTGCATAACGCGATGCAAAATAAAAGCACATCGATCGTGAGGCTTTGAAAAAGTTTGAGATGAAAGCCCTCTGGCCTGAAAGTTTTTCGTACTGCGAGAGAAAAAAAAAATCAATGAGGGTGACTTTGAAGGGATTAGTCTTTGATGTAAAGTTTTCTGTGTGATTTTGGCTTTTCCCCTGTTAGGTGTATGCTGTGTGCACCAGTGTGAAAGAGCTCTGCACACGCATCCCCAGGATGACTGGAGAGGAGAAGGAGTACGAAACCATAGAACGAGGTCAGACAGACAGACATGTGCGCGCGTGCGCACACACACACACACACATATATAACTACACACTCACAGCCCTCTCAGGGGAACTGAAGTACCTGTTCAACAAGACCTCCTGCTATGAATATAAAAACATTATTATAATAGAATGATAAAATAAATTGGTTTGTCTTTCATATTTACATATATTATTTAAACGATTTCTCTTTGTCAGCTAACCTTTTCAACTGTTTATTAGTTACTTCGGCTTTTAGGCTTTTAGGTACTATTTTAACCATTTAATGTATTAGTTTTAGCTCTTTCAACAATTTGTTCCTTGTAGCTCACTCTTTCAACAATTTATCAGTTTCTTTTATCTAATTATTTCAACTATATGCTTTGTTTAGCTCCATATTTCAACCATTTATGCATTGTTTTGTTTTTTTTTCCTAAGCTATTTTAAACATTAATTCATTCTGTTATCTGACTATTTTACAGCTATTTGTTTTTATTTAGCTACCTATTTAAACATTTTATCCATTTCTTTTAGCTAGCTAGTTCAACAATTTTATTAATGTCTTTTATTTAATATTTCAGTATTTGTTTCTTATAGCAATTCCAACCTTTTATCCAGCCCTTTTAAAAGAACTGTTTCAACAATTTATAAATTGATTTTCTTTATTATTTCAATTATTTGTTTCCTTTAGCTACCTATTCCAACCATTTATTCAGTTCTTTTAGTTAACAATCTCCTTGGGCTTAACATCTGTTTGTTTAAGCTATTTCAGCTGGTCATTTGAGCAACCATTGCATCCTTTCATCAATTAGAATAGAATAGCGAAGATGTTTATTGTCATTGTTTCAAAAACAACGAAACTTGGATAGCAGCTATTAGCTTGACAAAGAGATATCAACTATATAAGTATAAAAATAGATGAAACTATTACAAATATATACAGCAAGATTAATAGCAAGATAATTAGTATCAATTAGTTTCAGCTAACAATTTCAACAATTTATGAATTAATTTAGTTAACTATTTCAACCACCTAATTTCACCAGCCATTTTCAAACACTATTTTCATGTTTAGTGCCCGCTCCCTTACTACTTTCCACAAATTTTCAATCGCAACGTGTTGTTAATGTGTTGCAGTTATCAAGTTGCTGAGAGGCATGTCTTGTGCAGCTAGTACTTCATAGCTGGTAGTTTATTGATATTTTGACGCTTACTAAAGAGCAGAATTGCACCTATTTTAAACATATTTGACTGTTTCTATTATAACACAAATATGTGTGTGTATTACTGATGTTTCTCCTCTGTCACCCTGTAGATGAACGCTACATTAACCCACAGCAGGAGAGGTTCTCCATCCAGCTCATTTCTCCAGTCAGCTGGGAGGCCATTCCAAACACGCGGTAAAAACTGTTTTATTTACATAGCTCACCCCTTTGCAAAACAAGAGTGCTCCTTGCAAAATCAATAAGAAAGTCTTGTTTTAATAGACATTGGGCACCTATGAATAAAGAGGTCCACACTTTTGTTTTCTCATTTTCTCTGCACCGGCTCATCTCAGTGGAGGCTTTGTGTAGCTAAAGAATTGTAGGAATTAATTGAAAATCTTGGGTCATTTATCCTGAGGTGTAGACAATTAGTGTAGTCTCACATGGCTGCCTTCCCTCATTTCGGTGAGGGTCAGTTGGAAATGTCAGGTCATTTGTACAAGTCCCTGGTCATTTAGTTGCTCTGCATAATCGTTACCCAGCACCCCTGAGAGGTTTTCTGCGAGAAGCTGAAGCATTGAAGTCAGTCTGACTTGCAGAATTTCGGCATAATACTGTATGTAAACTAATAGCGGTAGACTCTGCATCACTATCTTAACTCTAACTTAGCCTTTCTTTTTACTGAGATGTATTATTTAGCTGAGAAAGCAAAGGATTGTCGCAGCCTTGGCACTTGTGAACAATGTGAATTTGAGTTACCTACTCTGCAAAGTTGAGCATCCTGTTGGTTCTAAAGCCTTTAAAAACACCGAACCTTTTAAATATGACGGACACACTCGAGCAAAGATCAACCCTTTTCTTTTCCTTCAATATTCCCTGTTACTCTTTCAGCACCACCCGACTGTTTTAGGCAAAATGCAGAAAAGGAGAAATCTTCTCTACCACTCCTTTTTTCCTTGCTTGTTGTCATCCTGCAGTGTCAGCCGACCATGTACCGTGTAATGCCCGTTTTTTTATTGTGATGAGTCATAATGAGGTCGCTTTAGAAATATCGCAGCATGCAGCACTTTTTCCACACTGATGCTTATGTTTTGCCCTTTGTCCACATTCATTTTATCAGTTCATTTGATTTGATTTCCAACATGCAATAGATTGTGTCAGTTGAAGAAATTCAAGGGCACTTGAATCCATCTTGAAACAACAGATCCAATCGACTATGTTTTTTAAGTTCTCTGACATTATTTTGTCTTTCAACTTTTAGCTTGTTTGCTTTAAAAGTGGAAATGTGTTGTGTTTAGGTTGACACCTTCTGTTTGTGATCACATGGGCCTACATTTTAGCAAATATCTGAATTGTTTTGTAAAATATTGCACATTGTTAAGGACTTGCAGAAGAAAACAACAGACTTTCTTCAACAGCAGTCCGACAAACATTGACTGCTATTCACAATGCGGCACTGACTTGATCAGTTCTCCTGTAGAGCATCAGGATCAGCTGGTCAGCTTACTGTTATATCAGATGTATGTTTGATTATGTGTTTAAAATATAAACACAGAAGAGTGTGGCCAATCAGAATGTGTGTTAATGCAATATTTATTTATCCAATACACAGTGGAGACTCAGATGCTTAATTAACACTTTTACACACAATCCAGTTTGCCATGACACAGCATCAAATTTGTGGCACAACAGATGAATTGAACATGATATTATATAGTTGGCTTAGAAGATGTCTCATGTTGATCAATCAGATGTCAGTCAAATTCACCATGTGTGAAGAAGACAAACTTAATAAGCTGCCCTCTCTCTGTCTGCATAAGGTTCGACCTGGACGAGTGGGAACATGTGACCTGTATGAAGACGGTGGCTCTGAGGAGTCAGGAGACGGTGTCCGGACTGAAGGGCTACATCGCAGCAGGGACCTGCCTGATGCAGGGGGAGGAGGTCACCTGCAGGGGCCGGGTGAGCAGCACACAACAATTACACCACAACACTGACTTCTTCCTATTTGTACAAAATGGTGACAATAAGAAACAGAAACATCTGCTGATGGCTTGTTGTTTGATTCTTGTGTTCAGATTGTGATCCTGGATGTGATCGAGGTGGTTCCAGAGCCGGGCCAGCCGCTCACCAAGAACAAGTTCAAAGTGCTGTATGAGAAGGAACAGAAGGGACCGGTGACAGCTATGTGCCACTGCAACGGGTACCTGGTGTCAGCCATCGGACAGAAGGTATCTCGGCATAACTCTGGGAATTCACACAACTCGAATTAGAATACGCATTGAATAGAGCTGGATTTGAAAAGAACTTAAACATTAAATTCTGCCTAAACTGATAACAAAGCTTGTGTGAAATTTTGACTTCAAACCAAAGACAAATCAACTGGTGCTGCTTTTCCACCAAAAATAAGAGGGTCTACACAGTTTTTTAAACATGGGTCAACCCTCTAAAATTCGCCTTTTTACCCCAAATACTCTGCGTCCTTACCTGGGTCTTACGTGTAGATCACAGCTGATCTGAGCTGAGGTGATTAAAAACCTGTGTCTACTGCCAAGTCAATTGACAGGGTCTTAATGCAGAGTTTAAACAATCCCATTGCATACAGAAGCTCAATCTTAGCTGGTTTACGTGGGATTTTTGACCCGTGGGAAAGTGTTACTAATGTTGCGTGTAGAAATGAGGTGTAACTTCTTCGATGTCCCCTGCAGATCTTCCTGTGGGTCTTGAAGGACAACGACCTGACGGGCATGGCCTTCATCGACACTCAGCTCTACATCCACCAGATGTTTAGCATCAAGAACTTCATCTTGGCTGCAGATCTGATGAAGAGCATCTCGCTGCTCCGCTACCAGGAGGAGAGCAAGACGCTGTCGCTCGTCAGCAGGGTGAGGAAGTGACACCACTGAAACAGTCATTTTCTGTATGGTGATTTATAAAAGGGATTGTTTTGTTGATGAACCATATTTTCTTCAGTTTTAAAGACAGTTTTCAGTTATTGCAGACACTTCATTGTATCCTTTTCCAGTTAGAAGTTTGGACCCAAACAATCAGTTTTCAGTGTTGTGTTTACTTACTCTAACCTGAGGCCTGCAGAAAACACAGTGGAGTTTTTACTGATTAAAATTACAAGTGAGTGTTGATGGTGTGTCTCCTGCCTGTGGGTGTTTGGATTCAGTTGTGTCCCGGGGACTGTATCTGTCTTTAATTGTTTTCTTATTGTTTTGCTGACAGGATGCAAAGCCCCTGGAGGTGTACAGCATTGAATTCATGGTGGATAACAACCAGCTTGGCTTCCTTGGTAATGTTTGTTTAGCCTTTACGAGAAAAGTCAATACATTTCTACAAAACTTTGTTCTCATGTCCCCTTATTTTCTTTGCCTTTTAGTGTCCGATCGAGACAAGAACCTCTACGTTTACATGTATTTACCTGAAGGTATGTGATGATGTTGGAACATGTGATGCAAATCTAATGTAACTCTGTATCAAATGGAAATCCACTCATGTGATACGTTGTCTGTGTTTGCAGCTAAGGAGAGCTTTGGAGGAATGCGCCTGCTGAGGCGGGCTGACTTTAACGCTGGAGCGAATATTAACACTTTCTGGCGGATGCCGTGCAGAGGAACCCTGGACACAGGCAGCAAAAAGTCTCTGACATGGGACAACAAGCACATCACGTGGTTCGGTACGTGTCACATGTCTTAGCCAATGAGAGTGAGGTGCGTCTCGACATGCATCTCGGGTGACCACTTGTGATTGAATCTCATTTCCCAACTCTATATGCAAAAAAAACCACATAGACCTCTGGGACAAGTGACCTGATAGATTTTTGCACAAAGAAAGAAAGAACTTCATATATATCATTTGCAGGATTTACACGAAACCTCCCCAAAATTAAGAATTTGTCCAACAGCGTTTGATTGATGAATTAGGCCGTTCTGAATTATTTCCAGTGAGTGGGACAGGGTGTCAGCAAAAATCGCCCAAACGGGTCAAAAAGCTTGGATTCAGTTATTCAGTTAAACAGAAGTGTATAAAGTGATATCTTGATATTATCATATCATCACATCAATACACTTCCACTAACAGAAGATAAGATAATATTTAATTATTGCTTATTCCTATTGTACACATATTTAGTTGGTGATTCCTGTGATTTATGCATTACAGAATTTGGAACACTCACAGACTGAAAAGATATTATATCGCGTGTAAATTAAGAAATTTGTTTGTCATGCGTTGAAAGATCAAATTTTCTAGTGTAATTAGACTTTCGTATATCACAGAGAAATGAAAAGATTGGAGCTGTCATGGTAGATATTTGTTTGGTATTACAAGCACAGTTGGCAGGAAGTTCTTAATTAAAACCGGATACACCTACAGTGGATAATTAGAGTAACACTATTTATGCTATTATAAATGAAACAAATGACCTTTTCTATTTAACTGAAACAGGACAAGATTATGGAAACATGGTAAAGTTTGATTGGGTACATTAATCTAATACGACCATCAATTGTTTTATTTGAATTACTGTTTTCCTTTCCTGTAAAGTCATTTGACTATTCTGAAGGCATACCCCAACAGATTAGTTCTCCCTCTATTAAGTTTGGTTTTCTATTATGTATTTGATTTTCTATGTTGTACCTGTATTTGTAGTAACTTTATTGATCCTAATTTTTTTTATTATCTATTTTAACTGTATTACCGTCTGTTACAATTGTATCTTAAAGGAGGCACTTATAAGATATTAAGCCCTATTAAAAAATTATAACATTGTTTGGTCCATGGTTCAACTCAATAAAAGTATCATTTAAAACAAAAAAAGGAAATTAGAGGATTGGAAAGAAATCAAATTCAGCTTCAAATTCCCAAATGTTAAATGTGGACTAAACCTGTATTTTGTGTGTCTGTTTTCCCACAGCGACCCTGGATGGAGGCATGGGCTTGCTCCTCCCCATGCAGGAGAAGACCTATCGCCGTCTGCTGATGTTGCAAAATGCTCTCAACACTATGCTGCCTCATCACGCTGGTCTGAACCCAAAGGCCTTCAGGTATATATCTATGTGCAGCACTCGTCACATATCATTAGCCACTGTTAGGATCATATATCACTCATAATTTAATATGAGTGACTGATTGCGTAATTTTGGATTCAACATGACCGACTCTTTTTATGTTTCTGGTCCAGAATGCTGCACTCTGACAGACGATGCCTGCAGAACGCTGTGAGAAACATCCTGGATGGAGAACTCCTCAACAAGTACTTGTACCTCAGCACGATGGAACGCAGTGAGCTCGCCAAGAAGATTGGTACCACTCAGGACATAGTAAGTACACAGCGACAGAGGAGAGGATGCAGTGAAGTCGGTCCCTGTACTCTGATGTCCCTCTCATTTTACCCTCCTTTCATCTCCAGATCCTGGATGACCTCCTGGAGATGGACAGAGTCACAGCTCACTTCTGAGAGCCACATTCCCACGTCTCGTCCACTGAACGCTCTTTTTATACCGAAACGAGAGATGTTTTTTTCTTTGTGTAAACCTGATTTGTTTTTCTTACTTGTTGGATAAAAAAAAAAAATTAAAAAAGAGGGCAGCCATGATTTCCTAGCATATTTTGTATAAAACCAAAAATCAGTAAAAGTAATTTACACAAGTCGTGTGTGTGTGTGTGTGTGTGTGAGCTTGACGTGAATAAGACAGGAACGCTTTAGAAAAGGAGGTAGAACATTTTATTAATATCGTTAAATTAACTTAAAAACATTTGTTGAGGTGGCACTGGACCTGAAAGGAGCGTAATCCTGCTCGACTGAGGAGACAGGAGCACTGACAGGGTAGCTTTCATCAGATTAACATTCAACAGGAGGGGTTAATCCAACACAAACATCATTCTTGTATCACAGGACACTTTACAGACTGATTAACACGTATCTAGAATCTGTACTGCTGTCATTAAAACTGCAGTTTAGTTCCAGGCCAACAGATAAACAATTTAACTTTCATTTTCTCCAGTGGGGACGCAGCTATGTTGTAGTTTCTCTTTTTTTTTTCCTTTACAGCTGAGGTGCAGTTATTACACATTGCTCCTGGAATACATCGGCTCTGTTTGATTTATTGCTTAGCCGGAATGCTGCAGCTGCTACAAATAATCGTCTCCTGGAATAAATGTCACCATTTATTTTTTTTTTAAACTTAAAATATCTCATTAGAATTTCAAAACAATTTGCTGTTCTAAAATTACACTAAAAAAAAAGTTCTAATAATTTAATTAAAATAACAGGAAGTTTGCTCTGGAGTGGGTTTGGTGCTTGTACAGTCCTGCGGTTCAGTTCTAAAGAAGTAGAGTCTGAGATCAGGGTGATTTGGCTTGGAAACGCGCTCACACTTGAGCAGCACCGTAACTGAAAGGCTCCCTGCTGGCGGATTGCATGAACTTGTGCTACTCTGTTCCTTCAGAGTGCGACATGCGTTCGCTATCTCAGGTACTCGTACATCTCTGCGTCCAAAGATATGAGGCCAACGTACGACAGCAGGCTCAGGAAAGAGCGCGTCACACTCATGGACGCCATCTCCCATCTGTAAACGAGTCGCATCGTTACTATTCTGAGGCTCCAATCACAAAAGAGAATTTGTATGACTGATGTAAAGTGAGTCTTTACCTCAGGGCCAGTTCAAACTTGAGGCTCTCCCACGTCGTCCTCACCCAGCGGAAGACCCAAAACCGGGGCAGCATCCCTGTCCGCTCTGCCTGGATCCTTCCCCAGCCTCGCACCGCACTAAATGACGAGGGATATCGGCTCTGTATTCAGGATTCCTTATTGCAGTGCCATATCGACACAACTGATTGGAATTTGTCTTGGTGAGCTCATCCAAACACAGGCAAGAAAGCTTCACACTCATAAAATAAATTAAAAGAGAATGAATGGATAAGAAACCAAACCAAAGCCATAACTAAATCACCTGTAGTGGGATTAACCTACAGGTGCTAGTGTGTGTCAAGTGTGACGGGCCGCTGCACTCACCTCTTGGCCATGAGGAAGTAGCGGTCCACCGGCGCTCCCAGTGTGATGTTGATGCTTCGGACCGTGTTGATGTTGCGGAAGACGAGCAGCATGGGCCGAGGCATCGACTTGAGCACCTGCATGATGCTGTCGAAGCGGTGGCTGGCCATCTCGCGCATGTAGGCCGTCTCCTCGCGACTCAGGATGTTGGACAGACCCAGCTGCTGCATGTTGATGGGGCGCTGCAGCAGCATCTCGCAGAACAGGAAGTACTCTGCAGAGCCAAATGGGAGAAGTCTGACTGCTGTTTTATTGTGAGACAGCAACGCCAAGTGGATAGCTGATGAGATGAGTGTACGGGTCAGTGTCCTCACCTTTGACGCCGAGTGCATTGGAGTACTTTTCCATTGCTGCCTCATCTCTCAGGACTATGGACCTCCACAGTTTACAAAGGGCCACTCTGTCACTGAAGTAAAAAAAGGTCACGGTTGGAGCTCATAGCACAGCATTCTCAGATGTTTTTTACTAAGCAGACTAAATCTTACCGTTGACTGAGGTATTCATACAAGCCGTGGTCCAGGAGCACCAACTCTGCCTTGTTGTCGGGACCTCGTCTCACTAGAACTGCCGGCAAAAAGAAACATGGAATGACCCGATGGATCATGTCAGACTTGCAGAATCAGCATCCTCTGTTAGTCGCTTATAATAGCTTACTTCATCTATCATTATATATAGATAGAGACAGATGGGATTGGGCCCTTGTCACTGATACCAAATGCTAATAATGACTTTCTGTCATACCAACCATTTCCAGGGTGAGGATCAGCGTGGATGAAACCAGTGTAGAATATTTGCTCAGCGAATGTTCGGATCAGTTTATCTGCAGTCTGAAAAAAACACAAATATTTGATGAGGTGTTTGAGACGGCTTTTCTATAACGGAACTCCAGTCCTGAGTGTTTCGTGTAGAGTGCATCAACTCACATCTTTCAAACTCAATCCTTGTCTTTTGATTTCTTCCACATTGTTGATTTTGCACCCGTTGCAGAACTCTGCTGTCAACACTCTCTTTGAAAAGAAGAGAAAATAATGACAAAGCTTTAGCCGAGAACACGATGAAGTCCATTTATGTGGTGCTGTTAACAATAATATCCTCACCTTACTTGTCAGCTCCCAGAAGACTTTGGGAACAGTGACAAAGCTGAAGTGTTTCAGCTCCTCTGCACACCTCTCTGAATTCTTGCCCTCGTTCTCAAAGTCCAGCTCTTGAGCCAACGTACCCTTTAAGTCCTTTAGAAAGTCCAAAGAAATCCTATTATTGACTTTGTCTAAACTCAGTTGTTCAGCTAGACATCCCCCCCCCCCCCCCATACTTTGACAGTAGGTTAGTGAAGAAACTAGAACTAATTCCTGACCTTAAGCACCCATCTGAATCCAAAGCTGGGGTGCATGAACTTGACAATATCCAGGAGGATCTCCAACGTTCTGATATCACCATCAAACCGATCCCTGAGGTCGATGTACTGCACCTGTGGGGACCAGAAGTGAACACAAACAGGCTTTTAAATAATTATGCTCAACATTTTGGTCAGTCTACAGTCTAAAAGCAAAAAGGTTCATGACTACATCTGTTTTACAATCACTTGTAGATTTTCCCCGCTACTGAAAGGAAAAAACAGCAATTCTTTAAGGTTGGTTGGTACTAAAAAAAACTAGCAATTTGAAACTTTTTGTCTCGAGTTCTGGATTTGTGTTAACTCTTCAATATGATCCGTCACTACTGAGTTCTGTAACTGAGAATGACCGTGCTAAAACACAGGCAAAAATGAAACTACAGGGATTCAGCAAGTTTGAACAAGTTCAGCGTTAGACCTAAACCGACCTAAACCAGACAGTGTCGCCTGGTAATAAGTTTCACCTTGTGAGTCTGAGTGCACGACGAGTCATCATGGCTAAATATTTTCCTTGGGATACCTTTTGTGACAGAAAATAACACAGAGGCGGTTTTGATTTTTTTGCCAAGTGTTTATGTCTCTCAGTCTGCGGACGGATTATTGTGAAAATGAAATGAAGATGGAGGTAGAAGATGGGCGCAGGCTGTGCCATGAGATCTGACTAATAAAGTCACAGTGAAGTAATAAATCTACTTTGTACTCATGGGTCCCAATTTGAATATGTAGACCATCTCACAGCTGGTAAGTATTTCCCAAAGACACATTTAAAAGTAAATCTTAAAGAAAAATTAACTCAGATTATCATCAGAATGTGAATAAATAGCAGTTTCTGTGTATTGTTTTGCAAAGATATCTACTGAAGTTAGCATGCTAACCAGCTAGCTCCTGCCCATCCTGGTCCAAAGCCCACATAGGTGCGGTGGTTCAGCAGTTACTCTGGTGTTGTGCTGCCAGGAATTTGTGTGGAGTATGACTTGGACTTGGTTGGACAATTTATACATATTGCTCCTTTAAGTTAATCCAACTTTTAAAAGTTAACATTTAACACGTTTATATTCCAGTCAATTTGTAAGACCACCAAAATCCACATTTAGACATTTTCAGGCCTCAAGTTTTTTTTTTGTTTTTGCATAAACCCTGAAATAAATAGTGGTCTGACAACCAGTGCTCACCTTCACAGCGACAGGAGTCCCGTCAAAAAGTTCTGCTTTATGAACCTGAGCCAGGCTGGCAGCAGCGATGGGCTCATGGTCAAACGTTTTAAAAAGCTGCTCTGGGGTTTTGTTGAAGTCTTCTTGGAAGAGAGCATCCACCTATCACAGAGACAAACACAGTCCTGGGAATATTCAAACAGTCCTCTGTCTGTGAACCTTGTGCCTTGTTTGTGTTGCAGTTCTCACCTCTTTGTACCTCCTGTTCAAGGCCTTGTCTTCCAGTATTTGCAGGGTGCGGATGTACTCGGGGGGGAGGAGGTGGTTGAAGGAACACAGACCTTGGCCGAGTTTGATGTATATTCCTCCGTTCCTTATGGCTCCTTCCACCATGCACTCTGCTGCCCTCTGATGGCAGGCTGACATCTCAGCCAAGTAGGATGGGCTGCTCTAGCAGGGGAGGACAGCAGTGAGACGAGATTGTACATAAGCAGCAGTAAACCTGTGGTGTTGTTCTTCATTTGTGGGGTGGGGTGAGTGGGGGGCCCCATAGCCAACAAATGCCCCTCACTGTATATGAACTGAGGACATGTTACAGTCTTTCCCCCAGTATTTTTTGACACTGTGACTCCGTCCAATTTTCCTTCGGGCGTCGCTATCAATTTATAGCAGGTCGGCTTGGGTACGGAATGTAATTTGTGCTACCGTCGGAAAACAGGTCGGATGCGGTGACCCGTGCAGGACTCCGCTCTAAGTGACCATTTTAATCCTCTAGCTAATTATCAAGCTAAATATCCATCAGGCTAGTTAACGTCAAAGACTGCGGTGGAAGACGACGGTGAAATATTTCCTTTCTCTAACACTGGATTTATTCATGCCTGAATTTTTAAGGCGTGGCGGCTTTTATTTTGCCGTGGCGGTGCGCCACAGTCAATTACATGTAGGGGAAACCCTGTGTTATGACTCTTAGACCCCAAAGACACACATCGATATGTATT
The DNA here is from genome assembly GCF_900880675.1 of Sparus aurata. Classification (NCBI taxonomy): domain Eukaryota; kingdom Metazoa; phylum Chordata; class Actinopteri; order Spariformes; family Sparidae; genus Sparus; species Sparus aurata. The sequence continues at coordinate 26,549,799 of NC_044189.1, read as the reverse complement.
GATCTTTCAAAGTAAGAACACGTTGTCACTTCCCAGAGTGGCAACATCTTGTCTGTTAATGCACAATTGCATAAGCATCCATCTATCCACTGTCTGTAACCACCTATACTTTTTTGGGTCTGAAAAGTGATTACACCTACCTCCAACCATTTTCATGACATGGAACTTACCTCATCCAGGCCCCGAACAGCCACATTGGTGGTCCACCAGTAATCCACAGAGATAATGATTCCCACAGAGAGAGATCTGAGGACACACAGATAAGAGGCTCGCTGGGACTTCAAAAGCTTTGACTTGTGACGTGATGTGAACAGGAATGTGATTTCACATTCAACAGTGGACCTCACAGATTCGTCTCGTAACTGATTACTGACTGCAGTGTACCTGTAACTACTATTATAATGTGGCTAATGTTAGCTATCTTTAAACAGTCACTAATATTACTGAGTCACTTCACTGTTACAAGTTGCTTAATAACTCGTGATTTCATGAAGTCATCATCAGAGTAACAGGCAGCCCTATACTGCACTAATGATGACAAAGATACAGACTAACCTGCACAGGCGACCAAATCCTTCAATCACAATCCTCATCTTCCTCCTCTTTCTTGGTTCTGACACTGCGTACTTGACACCCACCGCCACGGGTACACCGACAGAGAGGCCAACAAGTGTCTTCCACAACAGCCCTCTGCGCTTATCTTCCCTTGAAGCAGGAGAAAGCCCCATTCATCAAGACTGCAACATCAACACGGGAAGTGAATCTGTGATCATGGCTTGTCGCTACTCGGTACCTGAGTGACCTGAAGGATCTGGCTGGTTGCAGCGGGGAGCCGGGGAGCGGACTTCTTCGGAGCAGGGCCATGTGATGCAGACACAACCTTAACTATGGAGGGAAACAAACATTGTTCATAATTCGTCCTCAATGGAAGAGCCTCGTGAAGAAGCTTGTCCAATCAGCGTAGCCATCTAGTTGGTTATATAACTCCATTGGTTTGTTCGCGCAGAGAAAGTCTGAATGCAGAAGTGAGAGGACTTGAAATACTGCAATCTCTACTATTCCATCTTGATTCACCTGAAATGCCGATTGTGGACGCCTTCAAGATCGATCACAATCTAAAGTCATCAGATTGCCAATCCCTGCTTTCAGTCTCACACCATATTAACCAGAAACTGGTGGACCGTTTCTAGTTTTGGGACAGAAAGTGAACCCTGGCTCTATGACTCACACAGAGTGGGCTTGTTTTTTAACAGAAACATCTTCTGTAATTCTCTGGAGGACACCCTGTTCGACACACCTCACCGCATACTTCAACAGTTGTTGTTTTTCCAGTCAGTCACATAAAAGATCTTTAAAAAAGGCACGTCAAATAGCAATTTGCCATGATTATAACATTAAAATAACGCAGCATGCAGTATTTTTTCACAGCCTCAGAGTGACAACACCACTGTTTATATGAAAAGTGTGTAAAACACATTCATGTTCCCATTTAACAAGAGCTACAAACTTCCTGCTGGGCTTGTCAGCAGCAGCTGTATTTCACTAAAGAGTATTACTGGTATTATGATCTGGATCACACACTTTTATTCATTAATATAAAATGCTCCTGTTTGGAGGACAGCGTTGTTGGCATTGATCCCTTTCCCATAATTCCCACTAACAGAGTCTACTCACTCCAATTAGCCCACTGATGTGACTCACACTGCACTCAGCCCCGGGCTAAAGGAGCTATCAGCCCCCAGCTAAGGAAGCTTTGACACTGCAAAAGCTCAGCTCGGGACTGTCCTTAGCCCTAAGCTAAGAGTTGACCTCGGGATAAGTAGCCCAGGGTCAACCTAAGCCCATGATTCGAAATTCAATTCCACTAACCCTGGGTTAAACGTCTGTTGGAACACGCAGCTAATGTTAATATTCAGGAAGTTGTGTGATAACTCTGTTTACTGAAGCCCCGTTTCACACTGGCACCCTGCGTTAGTTGATTTTCAGGGAATAACCCCACAAACTTTAGGCTAACTAGCCAACAAGCATTAGGATAAAGACATGGTTAATCTTGTTTGGAATGTGCCAGTGTGAGTGATTTCTTAGCCTGGCCTTAACCTCAGTCCCAGGCTAAGGGAGCTGTTAGCCCGAAGCTAGGAAAGGTTGTGATTCCAGTGTGAAATGGGGCTTAAGTAAACAGATTAGTCACTCAACATTGTAAATGTGATCATTAGATGCATTTAAATCAGGGCCAGCAGAAGTGCAGTGTGAACCATATAGCCCTGGGCTTAGGTTAACCCCAGGTTATTTCTTTCCCTATTTAATGTTTTTAGAATGGTCTCTGTTAATGATAAAGTCTTGTGCTTATTCCGATTGCTTCTACCTGCAAGATCTTTCCGGTGCTGCTGTGATGGTTTCCATCAAAATTAGAGCGCAACTATTGATCATTTCAATTACTCATTGATCTAAAAAATTATTTTCTTGACCAATCACTTGTGTGGTATACATATTGTACATAAATAATCGATTAAGCATTTAGTCTATAAAATGCTCATCACAATTTACAAGTGCACAAAGTCACTTCTTCAAATGAATTATTTTGTCAAGCCAACAGTCCAAAGCTCAGTGACCCTACACCCGCTGTCACAATTGACAAAGAAAAGCTGTAAATCCTTACATTTAAGAGGCCTGAACGCTTTGGCTGGAAAGATGAGTTAAATGATTCATCAAATACTGACATAGTTTGCAACTAATACGATCGACTAATCAATGAATCAACCAATTGTTGCAGCTGTACATGCAACATGTCAAAATGTCTTTTTAAACCTTTGGTTGGACACAAGCTCATGGATGTTTGGTAAATCCCGAGGCTGCCGAAATCAGACCTTCACCTTCTTTTGACAGTTTTCAATCCGATTGCTCAAGATCTGTGGCAAGTTAAATCAAAATCAGGCCCCGTAGTGTTGAGTTACAGTGGGAAAAAGTGTGTGTGTGAGTGTATGTGTGAGTGTGTGTGTGTGTGTGTGTGTGTGTGTTGGGGTGGAGATCAAGGCCAATACGACAAGCCGGGGTACTTTGTTGTTTTCATTCGCTGTCTGCATCTGAGGGACAAAATGTCTCCAGTGTTGACAAATTGATGTCCAGATAGCAGTGATGTCAGGGACCAGAGCACTGACAAATCAAACAAACTCTGTGTCACTCACACACAGAACAAAACCAGTCTGATGCGTGTTTCCCCATCACCACAGTGAATAACACATCAGTTAACGAGGTCAGCTGATATTTGGTCTAATCCCGTTCACACTTAAATTGTATGAGCATGTGACTGATTGTAGTTGTTAAACTAAGTTGAAGTTGCCAGCTGTAATGGGAAATACAGCTTTGTATCCTTGACACATGTCATGTGTGGAGTTCGTCTTTTACACAAAATAGATCACAGCTTTATCTCTGTGCCCTTGCAGCAGTCCACTGGTATCTAACTGCTAACGTGACCTGCTACAGTTATCGTGGCTAGCTGCTGGTCAAGTCGCTAACTTAAGCTAATGCTACTATCAAACCAAGCTCAAATTATATAGAAATGTCGTTTATTTACCACTCTGTTCGTCTCCCCAGTCATGTTTCCAGGGATAGTAACAAAGCTCTTCTCACGCTGATGAATTACTGTCCAGTGTGTCCTTCCTGTTGAGATTGTAGCCGTCTAGTAGAGAGCCACCTCCTTCATTAATCAGCACATAGCCACGAGCATTAGCCAAAGAGTACCGGAACGAGAGGGTGCGTTCCCAACTTCTTACTTCCGCTTTCGTTTGAATCTTGTTATTTAGACAAAATACTTTTCTGGGGTTCATTGAGAGGTTTATTTGTCCACAGGTCTGTTTGTTTTCTCTGTATAGACACTCAAATGCATGGAGCATGGAGTGTGCAATCGTAATAATTAGCAACAACTGTGTATTAATTGTTTATTATAATTATGAGTTAAGGTTTATTTAAAAAAGGCTAGTGGTGAGACAGTGAATACATGTAATTAGTGTAATTAAAAACTATGTACAAAAGTTGTTGAAGCATTGATTAATGTAGCTCTATACCATAATTCTGCCTTTAAATGGAAAATTAAACAATTAAATATTACATGGATTCTATCTGAAAGTTTCTTCTCTTTTGTGATCACTTAAAGGTCTTCTGTAGACCTTTTAAGGCATATAAAAGTACTAAATAATAATAATAATAATAATAATATATCTTTTTTTTGTTTTATATGGTCTATCCACAAAAATTTTTAATTTACCAAGTTAAAAAGTCTTAAAATAGCATTTAATCCTTCCCCCTTACTGAAACATACAGAAAAACTAGTAGATACATGATGCGCACTGGATATCACATTTATGCAATTTAGATGCATATTGCATACATATCATATATCAAATACTGACACAATATTGTCTTTCAAAGTTGTTGGGATGTGCAAATACATGCTCATGTAATTATCATCATCTGAGAATTAAGGCAAGCACAGATAAACACACCCCTGGAGCAGATGCATATAAAACCTTCCAGCAAAACTTCCCAATGTGAGGTAACAACAAGAAACACTCACTGTCCGAAACAGAGAGACAAAAACACTTTTTTAACCAACTTTTGTTGGGACTAATTCAAGAAAGTCCAACCCAGTCCAGGGGTAAATGCCCCTGACAAAGTGGGTGAAATTTCAAGTGAAGTTTGTTAGGTGGGCAGAGATGCATCTTGGTGGTGGACTCTCTGATAGGAGGTACCTAATGATGCGTCACTGGTCATATGGAGTGGTTCGAGGCATGCCCTTGTACTTTTAATGTACTTAATTGTTCAAAATTTGAGCCCCAAAACATGATATGACCTTGAAGGATCAGTAATGTAGGCTGTAACAAGAGTGCCATTGCTTATAATAATGACGCACCTAGTTAGCCTATTACCACTAAAGGTGCCACATGAGATATGTTGAAGTATTATTTCTAAGTTTCATCATCTTACATCACTTAGGTCTCTGTGGGTTCCACGGTCCTCATCTCAAGCTTTATGGAAAGTTGTAGCAAATAAAAAAGGATGGAATAGTCGAAAGTTAAGAGTTCATTCCTAGAGATCGTGATGGCCTCATTTGTTGGGACTCGTATTAAACGATAATGTAGTATAACTAAATGTAAAATTGTTTTTCTTTGCGGCTGTCTCAGGTGCATTGCTGTCAGTGTTACAGAATAACAGCGTATCAAATGAGACAGGTTCAGCCAACGAACCCGGAAACATGAACTGGCCTTCAAAATAAAGGTAGCAAAATAGTTCACTGGCACCCAACAGCTATAGAGTTACTGATCATAACAACAAGCAATCGAACTCAAATCAACCAATGGGATGATTAGATGACGTATATGAAACTGTAGCTTTTTTTTATTTCCTCTTTTCTTTAAAACGTGTTAATAAACCACATGGCACAAGTATTTCTCGAAGGATTTTATTTTGAAAGCAGAGTGGGCGGTGTGTTTTGCTGTAGCAGGCTGCATGGTCCACCGGATGCAGTGGCGACCCGTGTCGCTGCAGTGTTGCGCTTTCCTGTTTACGGGCGGGAAGAGCGAACGTAGCTGACTGTGGAAGCTACTGGGTTTAAATTGGCAGCACATTTGTTTTTAATTTTTCCTTCATGCTACTGGTTTGCACGTTTGAATGATACACGGGGTATTGCGAGGTCTTGTGGATACCTTTTAGGCGGGCCGTTCCTGAAAACTAGAGGGATTTTTTGAGAGTGCGGGACAGATGGAGGATCCTCCTGCAGATTCTGGTGGTGGTGGTGGCGGCGGTGCAGCAGCGGAGGGCCCCGCGGTGCAGGTGGCAGATATCTGCTGGCCGACCGGGGCTCTCCCTCTACGGCTCCTAGAGTGGAAAGTCAAACCCGGGTCTCTAATTAACGTGGACTCCGTGTTAGCACTGTGTGCTCCCATACCTCAGGAGAAGGGGGCAGAGGCTGCCAGGCTGCCAGAGAAGAAGGTGAAATCGGACCGTGCTGGAGTAGTCAAGGAGCTATGCTGTCAACTTGGACAAGTCATACCCCCGGGGTGAGTCAGTCTGCTTGCTATAGCTAACTATGTTCACTGAACCAACCATTGCCGGGAAAGGATACAAGCAGCATGTCAGCTGCAGTTTTGGTACCGCTTTGCCAGCTTCAGACTTAACCCGCAGTGCAACGTTAGCTAGCTAACGAGCTAACATTGCTACATATAGGTGCTAAGTTAACGTTAGCATGTTTGCTAGCAGTACTCAAATCACTCACAGCACTTGCTCGTGTCAAGTCAGTCAAAACAAACAAGGAGACTTTTGGACAGAACTTTCAAAATAAAAGTGCATTTAGTGCGATAATCTGTTTCTGGACCTTTTCGGGTCTCTAAACCAGTTGGAAGTGATAACCAGTTGCAAGCAGAAATTAGGTTAACATTATACGTATTCTTGAATTGTCTCTTGAATGTACATGCAGTCAAGTTTACAGGCTAAACATTTCTTGAGCCTTTATTCTGAAGGCAAAATCACGTGGAGCGCTGTCTCGTTGTGTTTGCCTTGACGCAGCCGCCCCTCGCGTGCACGGAGTGTGTACATGCTGCATAGGCTGACAGGTGGAGGAGTGATCCGAGTCTGCCGAGGTCCCAGTGACTCTTACACGGCCGTCGTTACTCCTGCTTCATCGTGACTGCTTTTTATTTCAGAACAACACTAGATTTATTTGGCAAACAAGCACATATTTGAATTATGACTATAAAGCTTCACTTGTCTTGTTATGTTTTTGGTCTTACAATTGCGCGTCGGTCAAGTGTACCTAACATGAAATACGTTGTATATTTGAATGTTAAGATGGAGTTTTTAATTAAACATATATCATAAATCTAATTGAATTAAAGTTTGTAATGTTTCTAAAGTGAATTATCAACCGTGTGAATTACAAAGCAAAGCGACTGAGTGCATAATGTTCAGCTATTTATTACAGTAGGTACATTCATGCTCGCTGGATTTACAACTTGTTCTCAAAGTAATATCTCAGTGATAACGTTTGTCAGTAAGCAACTTGCTGATATAAAGTATCAAGGCTCACACCTTATCTGTAAGGTAAAAATGCTAAAACATGAAACATCGAATAAACTTCTATAATACCAAGCACTTGCTTGCCACAAAGCAAGCAAGCAAGCAGAAAGATGGAACCACAGTACTATGGCTGGATTACACAAAAGTATTTCCTCTGATGTCTCTTGTCTCTTTTTTTTTCCAGGGGTGTCATCATCAGAATAGAAGAATGCAGCCATCCAATAGTAATGAAGGGTTTATGTGCTGAATGTGGCCAGGACCTGACTCAGTAAGGAAATGCAAACACTTTGAATTTTATTTTTTAAACTTTTTTTGTTTGCTTGTTTATTACACATGATGTATTTGACACTTTTGCTCACACATTGACCTTAACACTGTACTGATTAAAGAACGACCCGACTAAATGAATGTAAAAGTTGATGCTTACAGTATCATACTGTCATTTGGTAATCAAAAATTTTTAGAGCTGACTAGAATTTGTCTTTGCAAGGATGTGACATTCATGTGCCACAAGGCAAACTGAATATATCTGGCCCAAAGTATTTGTGGTGGATCCTGTATTATTTAACACCATCAGGGGGCACCAGATATCATACAGAAAGAGCTGAGTAAAACTTGGGTTATAAATCAAGTGTTCTCCCTCTGCACTGTCTCTTGTGTCAGTTTGATAGAGATGTAAAATGTATAGCTGTCAGTTAGACTCCAAGACATGCTGAATTTATTGCAGATTTTACATAAAGAAATATAGTTCCTGTGCATTATCATTGTAAGGGAAAAGTGTATGTAAATATAATAATAATAATAATAATAATAATAGTAATAATAATAACAACGATAATAATAACAATAATTATTATTGTTATTGTTATTATTATCTTATTATCTTATTGCCTAGTACTGTAATAGTACACATGTTTTGTGTACTGATAGACCAAACGGTGAGTCTTAAAGAACTTAAAACTGCCAAAAATCGGACTAATCTTTTGCTAACTGGTCAATTTTCTGGTTTTACTAAGTATGTTTGCTCAAATCAAGCCACTATCAACTGCTGTCTGACAAATTTTGATTTGCATGTTTGTGAAAGCTGCATTTCTTCTCAGTCACAATGTGTTCACGGACTAAGAGATACACATACCACAAAATTCATGACTCCCACTCTTCTTCTTTTTTTCCTTCTCAGGCTGCAGAGCACAAATGGGAACCAGCAAACTCCCATCTCCACAGCAACAGTCTCCATGGTGCACAGTGTTCCCGAGCTGATGGTCAGCTCAGAGGTGAGTCTTATGCTAGAGATACCTGGAAGATTGGGTTAATTGGGCACATAAACTTTACATTCATCCCATTATAAGACCTGTGCGTGTATGTGCATTGCTTTTGAAGCTCATCACCTTCTGTCTTTACTGTCCATTTCCAAGATATTAAATTTAGACTGTTTTTTATTGTTCAGATATTTTGTATCATCAAATGTAAAACATTTTCATGCAGAAAAATATAACAAATACTAACTGTTTCCTGGGGAATTGTAGTAATTTCAGGGTTAAAAAGCATTAGCCACAGCAGAGGCACATAACTTTCAGATAAAAAGACATGATAATGATACAATTATGCATAAGAAAAGTTTAGGTCAAGGTTTCCATAGACAACTACCCTAAAATTAATCAGGAAATGTGTAATCATATATTGCCAATTCTACATTTTACCATATCAAAGGTGGATGTGTATGCTGTGTCTTATTCCCCTTAAAAAAATCAAGGGCAGGGCATCAGCCTGACCCCTATATTTAGTTGTATCCAAGAACTAGTTAAATTCAATCCAATAAGATGCAACTTTATAACCCTGTTACCCCTGGCAGTGCCCTCCCAAGGAATACACATGCACACACAATGGGGAAAACCGTTAATCACATAGCCTCAAAGGACCAAAAGATGTAAGCTTAAAACCATAATTGAAATTTTAGTGATAAATATGTAAATGATAACTAATTATGTTAAAAGCGCTGTGTTCATTGTAAAACAAAGTGTTTGTTGCTCACGTTTTCTGACTCTCTGTTCGTAATCTTTATTCGTTCCAACAGCAAGCCGAACAGCTGGGCAGAGAAGACCAGCAGAGACTCCACCGGAACAAAAAGCTGGTCTTGATGGTGGATCTGGACCAGACGCTGATCCACACCACCGAACAGCACTGCCAGCGTATGTCTAATAAGGTATTATCCCATCAAATCACTCTTCTTTACTGTCATCACTGTGATGGAGAGACAGATTCGGTGTCTCACATGAAACTGGATTGTATGCATCAAGAATAAATGCTTAACATCAAGCTGTGCAGATTTGAGGCTTTGTATTGACATGAATAAACCTGTCTGAGAGCATCCTAAGGGTGTGTCCCAGAAGTACCTTTTCAACTAAGAAACAACTGTTTTTATATTTATTGCAAGTGTCACATGTACGGCTAATGCAGAGTTTTTTCTCTTAAAATATTTGTCAGGCTGAATATTTAAGGCATTTTAAGACATGGAAGACTGTATACATCTGTCTTCTCTACTGATTTTATTGGTGCATTGTTACATTTGTTAGCATTCTACCATCAACAACTACCAATGAGTGTTATAGGGTGAAATAAACGTTAAGATGTAAATAACACCACCTACATCCACATGAATGTTTCATGATAACTGTAATCCCTTTTGGTTTCTGATGAGCATAATAGAGCTGTCTGAGTTTTTGACACACAGGAGGTGGATGGATTCAGAATTATTATTATGTGCTATATCAAAGGGCTGTCTGCCAGTATAATTGCAAAGCTTCAGTAGAAGTGACTATGTGTTAAGAACACGCTGTAATTTCCACTCAGGGTCACTCCATTTATCATTAGGAAATATCTAGTTGAAATTCTATAAAAGTACAGAACAGTTTCTGTTGTTAACCAAAGCTCACGTTCAAAGTCGTCCTTTTAAGAGCAGATGTTGACGACAAAATCGGCTCATTAACTGTTTGTCATAGTTAACACTCTTGTTGTTTCCTCCAGGGCATTTTCCACTTCCAGCTCGGGCGAGGAGAGCCAATGCTCCACACGCGACTACGCCCACACTGCAAGGAATTCCTGGAGAAAATCGCCAAACTCTATGAGTTACATGTCTTCACATTTGGGAGCCGCCTTTACGCACACACCATTGCCGGTAATGGGCTCATTGTTTTAGATGTTACACCAAGTTTCTGACATTATAGGCCCTGATTACACAAACCCACACAGTTTTATTAAAATAAAGATGCTGTTGAATACAATCCATTTCAAGTTTGAATTTTGGTAAAGTTGTACTGCCTGTTTGTGTCCATAAGAGGGAAGTGTCCGCTCATATTTTGGGTTCAGCTGAAGTTATGTTGGTTCACTGGTGTACATCTAATGTCTCCTGGTATCATTTGCAAGCAGCAGGGGTGCTACATTTTAAAATGTAAATCCAGTTAATGTTGTACATTAACATTTTCGATGCTCTCCTGCTAAATGGGCAGCTTTACAACACAGTCGTCAAATTCCAGCTTAGTTTTGCAGCATTTGTGTGAGCTGACTGATGAAAATATTTCAGTTTGTGATTCAAGGCTGGATTATATTGAAGTGTAGGAAGTGTGTTTATAAGGTCTATATGGTCTCTTTGGTATGCAGGCTGCAATTTTTCATCATACTGTATATAATAGCAGCAGCAGCAGCCCCTGTCCAGCACTGTTCTGCCTCCATATGATGAATGTTTAATGTATTTTGAATTGGATTTTACTACTGGCCCTGATTCAGGGAGGTCGGCAGGTTTCAGAGCTGCGCTCAAGTTATTGATGTCTTCTGTTGTGGGTAAAGGAGACTCTGGCCAGGCTGTCTTGTTCTATTGTTATATAAGTTTTTATCAAACTGTTCACTTCTTTTCAGGCATAGTAAGAAAGCCTGAGAGAGTGTAGTTTTCAAAGCTTGATTCAATGAGGAAATACTGGAGTGAAAGTAGTGAAAATGGTTTAAAATAGAAGAAAGTGCTCTTTTATTTCGAGATGTATAGTTTCATTAATGTGGCGTAGAAATGGTGTAGCAATGAAACAACATACTTGAATGCAAATGCTGTAGTAGACTGTAGTACATACATTTCTGCAGCCTAGAGAGGTACTTTGGGATTTCTGATTTAGCATTCAAATATGCATCTCTTTTTTCCCCTCAATTTTGCCTTTTCTCTTCCTTTTTCAGGCTTTCTGGATCCTGAAAAGAAGCTTTTCTCTCATCGGATCCTCTCTCGAGACGAATGCATTGATCCTTTCTCCAAGACTGGGAATCTTAGGTGGGAATTGCCTTCCGCTAAAGATGACAACTAGATCGACCGTGGGCAGTTTAGTCTATCGTGACCCTGCACCTGTCAACTTTCCAGACATTATGTCTTTTTTTACTTTTCTAAGCTTGTGTAACCGTTCGTCTATGTCATCAGTGACTGCAGATGAACACAGAGAGAGGAGAACTATTATTCTCTCTCAGTGTCACTTTGAAAGGTTGTCTTTGACATCTCCTCGCAAATAAAAAATTTGGATGGATGATGTAAGAAATTGATGTGCCCCTTATTTTTATTCATAGCTAAACACACAATCTGTCACTGCAACGTCACCACAGCCAAAGAAACATGAATAATGTCCTCAAAGTGTTTATCTGTAAACGTTCGGACATCTGTCAAAAAGCTCCTCAGTCTTACTGGTGTCTTCTGCATAATTCTCATGACAGGAATCTTTTCCCTTGTGGTGACTCGATGGTCTGTATAATCGATGACCGAGAGGATGTGTGGAAGTTTGCACCCAACCTCATCACTGTGAAGAAATACATCTACTTCCAGGGCACGGGGGACATCAATGCTCCACCCGGATCACGGGAAGCTCAGATGACAAAGAAAGGTACAGTGGACACACATCTTTGATAACAAACCTACTGTTAAAGCAACACTGCACTGTCCAACAAGTCGTTGGACCCTATTTGTACTGTTGCTGAAGTTTGGTGCCGTTCTGAGCATTATTTGTGGCTTTTTGGTGGCGGTTTATATTTGGATCCATTTACTGCAGTGTATTGTTGTCGTGCGGTCGTTTCTGAGGTTGATAAATCTCGGTGTGTTAGACCATGGATTAAACTTACACCGGAATATCCCTTTAACAAGCAAGTCAGTCCAGTCAGTAGCTGAGCTAGGGCTGCTCTCATAGTTCACAGTGCACAGGACACAATGTTTTACTCATTTAATCTGTTTGGTTGGAAACGGTACCATAAACTCTGTGCCACAGTGAATTGAGATTAGAAGTTTAACTGTACTTGTGTACTGTCCACATTGTGCTGTAATGCTTTGGCAATATTGTTTTTGAAACTTACATGTCAATAGAGCTCCTCTGAATGGAATTGAAATAAATTGTATTGAAAAAATGCTATGCTACAACAGGAAACCACACTACGCTGTCCAATATAACCATAATCAAATGTTATCGTAATCATAAACTCACTTAATGCATTTCTGATTACGTTATGTTTATCAGGGTACTCATTTATACTCAGGATCCAGACAATATATAATACTCATCAACACTCCATTGATGTGCAGCAGCCAACATCCTGAGATCACATGATGAGCCTACACACCTCTATTCACAAAGCTCTTCATGAGTCAAAGGTACCTGTCAATGGACAAGGATACCATCTTAAAGGCATCCTATACTTTCACCTTTGTATGTCCTCTTGTGTTGTACTCACAAGGGAATCCTCTCAAATACACACTGTTATTCTCTTCATTATTATAGCAGGAAACAAGCTGCATGGAGCCAGCCAGTGTGTCTCCCTTGGGACTGTGGCAGGACCCCCCTCATTTACACCCACTCCCGGCTGTCACATCAATTAATGATAACTCCTGGTTGTACTGATCCCATGTTACAACAGCTGTCGGGCTCACTAATGGCCCTTGTGTTGTTGATAAATACAAAGATAGAATAGAGAGTTTGGGGAAACACAAGCTTCAATTTGCCTGAGGCAGATTTGGTCCAGTGCAAATTCAAATCTTGATATATGACATTATTTTTTGCCTCAGGCAACTCTCTTGCTGCTTTGCAAGGCAAATAGAAATAATTATCTGTACATGTTCCAGTATCTCTATCACGCTGCAGCCAGCAGGGGCTGCTTACATCATTCAAATATGTCATTAAATGTATGGATATTTTTATTCGTAACATGTGGAGCCATGAAATTGATAAGCAATAGATATCATGAACTGAAAATAATTTTCATTTTCAAATTAACAATTGCTCTGTTGTCCTACTAAGCTGGGAAGTGAAGCACTATACAACTACAGTTCGGTTGGGACTTAACTCTAAAGTTAGTTTAAAATGACAAGCTCAACATGAACTAGAATCATTCATAACTGCAAGGAAAGGTCTGCTGATGAGGCTAGATTTCAAGAAGGATCATGTACGGCTTGTTTATCATTGCTACATTCGAGCAGCACATGAAGCTGTAATCACAAAATTGACTTTTAATACCTTCCAAGCAAGTCAGTTAAAACCCCAGAGTTGAGGGCCATTAAAACCAAAACAATGAGGTGAGTGGCACTAAAATGTCCAGAGAGCTGAGGAGAGTTGGGTGATAATTCTTTATGGGTTCATCACTACGAGCGATCCCTGTCACATTACACACTGTCATTTGGTGCATTGTTATTAGAAAACTTAAAAACAAAATAATTATTACAGCTTTAAGCACACTTAAAAACGGGTAAATTATATGTGCCAGTATATTTTAGAATAAAGAGGGGGCTTGTGGTCAACTTTAACTAAGACTACTTGAATCATTATGTGCATATTTTATCACTCAATGTATGAATATATAAGCTGCACTGCACTGTAGATGGTCAGCAATTCTTTATATTGAGATCCTGAAAACATCCCTAACCCCTAATCCTAACCCTAACCCAGGGGACTTTTGAGTATGTAGTAAATGCTGTTGAAAAGTTAATTCGCTGCTTTTTTGATCTGAAGGCTTGTGTCCACTGGCCCGTGTCTGCCCTAGCGTGCTTTGCCTGCTCCGATTATTTAGCTGCCCTCTCTTGTCTGTCTAGCCCTGTGCTTATATGTAATGCAGAGTTGACACTATATCTTTCTATGTCATTCAGAAATGACAGGATACTTTGCCTCTAAAGAATCAGTACCACTGTCATGTCACTGTTTTGTGTTTTTTACACCAAAAGGTGTGTGTCAACAGGGGCTGCCACACCAGCTCCTTGGGTTATCCCCTGGATGAAATGTACTAATTAGAGGTGGGTGCAATTCATCGATGTGGCGATGCATTGCGATGCGTCACATGACGATTTGGCATCGATTAATTAACGCTGTTGCTTTGCCGCAAGACCGGAACAAAAAACACGTAACCTGGAACCTTAGCGCGTGCACCGCCCGGACTGTTTAGTGAGTGGGACCACAACAAACGGAGCAGTAACGTTAGTTTCTTTGCAAAATGGCAACAGCTTTAGCAGCTCCCAAAGAGCGGCTGATTCTCTTGCCACCGGGGTTCACTGCAACCGCGTGGAAGCACTTTGGATTTTATGAGAGAGCAAACAAGACGACTGACAAGACCTACGCAATTTGCTGTTTTCAGTGTTTTCTGCCAATAGAGGGGGCTCTCATGCAAGTGGAGATTTCCCTGGTCAAAGTTAAGTAGGTCAAAGAGCAATGTTTACATAGTCATAAAATAAGATATTTTGTGTCTTTGAAAAATACAAGTCAAATGTTCAAAAACCTTGTTATTTACCTAAAGAGTGTAGTTTTAGAGGAACTGAGTTAATTGATAGGCTATTTATTTACAAATGTTGCCACTGATGAAGACAAAATCAATCTTGTATGGAAAAAAGGAATTAAAAATTGCAATAATCGAAGAATTGTGGCACCAATAATTTAATCGAATCGAGAATCATTATAATCGAAGAATCGAAGAATTGAAGCTCCCATAATCGAAATCGAATCGAATAGTGAGGTACCCTTGTTCGAACACCCCTAGTATTAATGTGAAAAGGTCATTGCCAAGAGACTTATTATCACAAAGTCACAGACCTTCCAGAAAGCATTAACGCTAAGTTCATGATGAAATGGGTCATCACCATCACTGTTGATGACGTTATATGGTCTTGATAAATCATGATAGTCATGATGGAGCGTTTAAAAGATTAGTTTGTTGAAGTTTGCTGGCTAGAAATTTTGGTCCTCAATTACTTGAATGTCAGAATTGGTTTTATATTATCATAGTGAGTCATTGGGGGTGAAGATGAAGTTTGAACACTAACAAAATGCAGTGAAAGGTTATCAGAGAAGTAAAAAATGGACCTATCTTCTCAACTTATCTTCCCTATAAAGCACGTGTTTCTTCTCTTCATTCGGACTGGAGGTGAAGAAATGAAGTAAAATGTATCTTTCTATTTTACATTCTCTTTTAATATTAATATAGTATCTAGTTGTTATATAAGTAGTTATTGTTGGGTTAATGCAGTCTTTGCCATCCACTGGCCCCAACTTATTTTCCAATTATGCTTCCCATTACAACCGTCTATGGAATTTCAAAGTGTTCAATAATAAATAAACAAATAAAGGCATTATGAAATGAATAATCACATTAACTAACTGTGTAGGATATATAAATGAGCCGGCTTGTAAAGTAATTGAAGAAATGATTAAAGTCGACTCATTACCGTCCTTTAATCTAAAGTGGGTCTTGCTGTCACCTCACCTATTGATTCTAATGCATTTGTCCTTGAATACTGTGTGATCACCTCGTCTTGTTCCATCAGGAGGCCCGTCAACTCGATCAGCAGAGTGCACAGAACCAGTAGGGACACTTGGTGCTGATGAGCAAAATAATGGCCCCAGGAAAAGGGCGAAAGACTTTTCTGGAAAGGAAGAGTCTACAGCATCTCAATCTTCTCAGGGAGTACCAACAAATGAACGGACACATCCGACAGGGGTTGTGGAAGATGAATCGGGGAAAGGTAAAGGATCGGAGACTGAGGTGGAGTCTGGGGCGAGGTCGAGGGAAACTCAGGTGGGTGACAGAATAAATGTCAAGGAAGATGATAGTAACAGGACACTTGTGACGAAAGAGGCACATGACAGTGCAAACTCATCAGCACCGGGACATGAGTCCAATAACTTGGACTTTGACCTTTCCAGTGACAGCGACAATGATTCCATCACAGGAAAGCCTCCATCATCAGAGAGTGATAGTGAAGGCAAATCTTGCCAGGCAAAGAAATCTGGGCAGGATGGAGTCACGCAAGAGCATGGGGATGGGGAAAGTGAGAGGGACAGTAAGGGTCGAGTTGATGGCGAACCCAGCTGTGATGCAGCAGAACCTTCAGGAGTTCTTCTTCCTGACCCTGAGCTGGGTAATGGCTGTTCTGATAGGAGAGAGCCAGAAACAGAGTCCCAGAATAGTGAACAATCTGGGGTCACTATGGGGGAAGAGCTGCTGGACCAGAGCATGGAGGATGAGGAGGAGGAGGAAGAGGAAGCTGATATCGACCAGGATGATCACCTGATTTACCTGGAGGAAGTGCTGGAAAGGATCCATGCAGAGTACTACGCACGTTATGAGGCCTACCTGAGGAAGGAGGCCCCTGAAACGCCGGACATCCGCAAGATTGTCCCGGAGCTTAAAAGCAAGACACTGGAGGGCACAACGATAGTGTTCAGTGGCCTGTACCCAACAAACTACCCCATGGAGAGAACCCGGGAGTCCTACCATGCCAAAGCACTTGGGGCTAAGATTGGCAAGAGTCTGATACTGAGCTCCCAAGATCCCAGTCGTACGACGCATCTCATCGCAGCAAGAGCTGGTATGTAGAAATGTATGTATGCTGTTGACCGAGCATACAGCAGTAGCCTTCTTAAGGTCAAATTTGACATTGAATTTATCTTTCCAAATGTTAATGCTATTATGCTCAAACATAGTTTTTAACCAGAATTACTTTTCATAGCCTGTTTGTTCCTTTTGCAGAATACATTTGAGGCATTTTTGTTGCCGTGTGCCAGAATCACTCATAACTGATGCAAGGAAAGGTCTGCTAATGAGGCCAGAACTCAAGAAGAGTCATGTATTGCTCGTTTAAATGCCAGGCTTACTGACACATTGGCACATTTGTGTGAAGTGAGCCTTGTCAGAACTTTGGTTGAGCAGAGATAATTGAGATTCAATACACTGTCATCACAGTAACTGCCTCTCAGAGGTCAGCAGTTCTGGGAAGGTGCCGGTATGATAAGCTCTGTTAATGTATGACAATAATGCTGTAGGAACACACCACTGCAGACACCATGGCTAAATTCCTAGCACCAGCAGCAAAAGCAGTTGGAAATGTTACATTTGCATTAGCAGCAACTCATTACTGGACTGGTATATCGTAGGGGTGGGCAAAAAAATTAATTCACGTAAGAATTGAGATTCTTATCACCTAAGATTCAGTAGAGATTCACAGATCTCCAGATCGTTTTTAAAATGTTCATTAACCGCACGTTGTTGATGGAATTAAAAAGGCAGAACTGAACTGAGCAGAGAAGCACCCAGACAGTTTACCGTGTGCAAATGCTAAAGATATCTTTTAGTTCATCTTCAAAAGAGTGGATTAAGGACAACAGTGAATGGTTGAGCACACAGTAAACTGGAGCAATAGTGTAGAAATACTGCCCCCTCAACTATTCTTCCACCCGCAAATCGATGCCAAATCAAAAATTGATTCTGAACTGAATTGTACAGGCAAGAAATTGAATCTGCCAAAGTTCTCACACCCTCAACAGTGAGGATGATATCAATTATTATCGTCGATAAATTTATCAAGATAAATTTGTGCATAATTGCATTCGAGCATCATCTCCTGTGAGTCTGTCATTTAGGTTGGCATCACAAATCCAGTACAGGAATGGTGGACTTCACTACTACCAATGCAAAATGAGATTTATTGTGTATTTAGCAGCGTTAACAGAATGTAAATATATTGAATGGCTATTGCCTAAAATAACATAAATATTATTAAAAAATGAAGTTAATTTCTTAAAAAATCAGAAATGTTTTAAACTTCTCTATGTTAACCTATTTGTAAGAAAAATGTATTTTTGAGTCTCTCCCCTAACTCGTCAAAAACAGATGCTTTGGGATGGCAGCCAGCCCAGTTTACAATCCCAAAGCATTTTGACGAGTTGGAAAATCAAGAGCTTCATTACTTTGATGAGTTGGAAATAAGACTCAAAAATCAGCTTTTCTTACAAATAGGAGCTCTAAGGTTGGATTCTATTATACCTGGGTGCCTTAGTTGTGGATCTAGACCTTGTTGCTCCTTACCAGTCAGCTTGTTTTGAAGTAGTGAACTAATAGCCTAAATTGACTCATGCAGCTGTAAATTCTAATGCTTCAAACTGATTTACGTATATTTCCTCGAGACAGCTCCTTTTCTGTAATTAGGCCCACTTGATTGCGGGGAACACAGTTCACTGCACTCTGACATGCCAGAACCATGTGAATGCTGGCGGCAGTGTTTGTGTGTTTTTTCCGAAATGGTAAGAACTACAAATTATAAAGCTAGTTAAAAATTGATAACTTAGGGGCTAGTCTCTTTTTTTGAGTTGATTATTATGAGGCTGAAAATAATGTGCTGCCTTGGTAGACATGGGCCCAACCCATCATGTGTACACCTGTTGTTTGTAAAATGAGTGCTGATAAGGCCAGTCATTTATTAAGCCCCTTTTATAGAGTCTATAGATTAGATAGAACAATACAGCTTCAGCTCAGCTTAGAATGGTATTATATCTGAAGAGCACCAAAGACCGCATTCATTCCTCTATTGTTGCCAGTCCCGTTTACCTTCTGAAAACAAACACAGGAAGTGGCACTGTTGCCTTGGGAGCCATCCCGGCTGAGAGGAGCACTTGGCAATCACTCATGTTGTACATCAGAAGGACAGAAAAATCAGCCAAAGATGAAATCAGGACAATATAAGCAGCATGGTTCTCAGTGTGCACAGAGCTGCTGAAAATATCCTTTGTGTTGTCAGAGCAGCACAGGTATTTATCAGGTCCATGTAACAAAAAAATCATATGTGCATATGTTTTATTGTTATGTTTCAATTTGCGTTCACTCATTGAGTAGCTACAGATATACAGTAACTAAACTTTTTCAACAGCATACTCTGCATTTTGGTGGGATCCATTCTCTTTCTTGTGGACAGAATTAGGAGTTGTGGCAGCCAGAAAGTTACTATTATTTCGATGGATACACAAGTCATCATTCTGTTTTTCATCATTTCCCCCCCCCCCCCCCCCCCCCCCCCCCCCCCGCCTTTTTTTTTTTTGCCATGCTAGTGGAATATCTCGGTCAAACATTTTGTTCCAGGCTGAAATATCTCAACCAACTGAACAGGAGATGTGCACAAGCACTGGGCGTCAATATGTGAACAGTGTGCTATTGTTAACCTGGGGTTAATGAGCTTCTAGACTTTCTTTGTGTCAAACATCAATAGGTCTTATTCAAGCACAAACACTGCATTCACCGGAGAAAACATAAAAACCACTGAGTTTGCAAAAAAGTGTAAGGACAGTGACTTCGGTGACTAAAAAGAAAAAAAGGTTGTAAGCTAATCTAATAATATTGACCAAGCAATTATTTCCTCTGTTTTCTTCTAGCGAAGACAGCCTTGTAATTGATCTCAATTATTCACCAGTGCCTGTGTTTGTGTATTTAGTTAATAGCTTTTGATCACAAGGTCGAAACCTTTTCTTAATTTTGACCTTTTTCCTTGCTTATTCCTGGCACCCAGGCACCGAGAAGGTTCGCCAGGCACAAGGCTGCAAGCACCTCCAAGTTGTCAATCCTGACTGGCTGTGGAGCTGTCTGGAGCGCTGGGAGAGGGTGGAGGAGCAGCTGTACCCACTGAAGGAGGACTACTCCAAAGCGCCAAGGTAAAGTAGCATTTGTCTTAAAAGCCATCCCAAACTTTGTAGATGTGAGCTGCTTACTTAAAAGCATTATATAGGTAATATAGGTATGAACTGCATTAGACCAAAACCTTTCTTGAAGATAATTCCAAGTCTGACATCTTCGTCTTGCATGTTACAGGAGCAACAGTCCTGCAGCATTCCTTGACAACCTAGGCTCCTTCCAGAAGCCTATTTTCCACCCAGCTGCCATCCACCACAGACCTCCACCTCCAGCCCCTGAGGTTCGGACCTACGACCCTGTCACAGGGAAGCTGATCCGTAGGGGCCCTCAGGTGTCACGCCCACCACCCTACTCCCAGCCGTCGGGGTCCATGTTGCTGTCTGACAAGAGAGAGCAAACTTGTCTCAGGTAACAGCTGCACCCCACTGCACTGCATTCAGAAACCCCCCCGTGGACCCTGCATAACTATAGCATTTAAAATCATCAGAGTTATGCTATCGACGTTTTCTCTGTTTAGTACTGACTGCAGAATCGCTCATAAAAGATCTTAAATGTATGGATCTTTCCTCTGGGCCTCATCTCCATCCCTCCCTTCCCTGTAAACTAAAACAGCTGTTGGTGTGGTGTAACACTGCTTTGAATTGACAGGACTTGCCCTCAACGGAGATGTGCAGCAGCTTCAACTATCAACTGAGGCGCAATAAAGCCCCCAACAAAGCTTTTATTGTATGGATTGTTTATAGCATTTGGTGACGGGGGAAACCTGTCAACCCGGAGTGTGTAGTGTAACTCCCAGACGAGCCTCCAAACTTGGGTTGTTTTATTTTTGTCTGCATTTGAGCCATAAATAAAGGCACAATAACATTCAGGGTAGTTTATAGAACAATGCACGAAGTCCCTCTTCAGCAGTGTAAAATACTAACCTTAAGATACGTTTCATATACATTCAGTCATATAAATATTAGATTTTGCAGCAATGTTCTCATTTAATTTCCACCAACAGTTTGATGTGAACGGTGCAAGAAAAGCTTCACACTTCCTCAAAGTCACCTCTGTGCTCTTTCACTCCAGTGGTCATTCATATGTCAGTCACAGATGCAAATGAAGAGTGTGTATTTTTGTATGTCACTGGGGCTGTGGCCGGACTGTTTCTCACTTAACACCAGGGTAATAAAAGCTTACTTTAGGTGTCTTTTTACTAGACAGTCATGGTGGCTTAAAATCTTTTGAAATGTCTATGATTATACTCTAATTAATAATCACAAGCATAAAATTGGCCCACATAATTAATGGATTGGAGGCAGCAGTTTTCTCGGAGTTGTGTGAACTTGGATTAAATCATCAAAGAAGATCTGTTCAATTAAACACTGCCAAGTGAAAGTGTGGAAACTTCCTCTTCCCACTTGCATAAGATTTACATCTAAAGGGCCCTCGTTAGGGAGAGATAGCCTTTGCACGTCTTATCGTCGTTTTGCAGCCACAACTTTCACTCTTACCCTGTTCTCTCCATCCGCAAATTGTCTGTGTTGTGAATAATGTGCTGATTACAGTATGCAAAATGTTGGCGGATGAGCGCTGTTTTCTTTTGGTTCCTGTGAAAATGACTGTAACACTAAAATTGCATATAGAAATAGAACAAGAGAACCAGCAGGGAAACAATGTACTCTGCAGTTATCATGACTTTAATGACTGAGGATTGATTGATTTTCAGATACATCAGCAAGTTAGGTAATAATATGACAGTTTAAGTTGCACAAAATACGACTTCAACCACATTTTGATAAGATTTTTAAACACACTTCAAGAAACATTTAACTAGTTGGAAAAGGGTCTCAATTTAATACTGATGCTTCTGCATTGTCTTCATAAGTAAACTAGATGAGCACTGAGATAACTGGGTTGGATAAGTAATGAAATGAAAACTATTTTTTATGATGATTAATTGAGGTATCTTGCAGTCTGAGGAAAGAAGCTGTTCTGCTGTCTGGTGGTACGGTACACTATTCGAAGTTGGCTTCACATTAATATCGTACATGGCCAGAAATAATGTATTACATTACAATATTGTCACCATGATTCCTGCAAACGGCTTTGTTTAAAAGAAAAAATACTCACTTGCTTTCAAAACGGATGTATGCACCTGCCACAATGCAGTGATGACACTACTGCTTTTGTACACAAGGACTTCCAGAATAGGCAAAAAAATTAAAGTCCACTTACAAGGAACAAAGTAAATAACTTTGTTTATGTAGCACCTTTCAATAACAGAATGTCACAAAGTGCTTCACAAGATTTACAGGAAGCAAGAATGGGAGTGCATACCTCTGCCAAAGGCCCAACATTCCCCTTTAATTCAGTCAATCCTCTCTGTATCACTCTGAATAGTAAACCACCTGTAACTGCCCAACCATAATCTGAGCTCATCAGATCTGGTATGTGCATGAAATTGTAGCCACTCATAGGTTACTAAATACTAAATATGCCAGATTTTTCAACTGGATCTGCACCAAAAGTTAATGGGTACTATTTTGGTCAAAGACCATCCTCCATCAAGTTTTAGTGGAAATGTGTTAATTAATGTATGAAGGCAAGTCTAAACAGGTCTTGAGCTACCGATTGTATTTACACAGTAGATGCAAATCTTACATATTTATCTATCTGTCTACTTGGGTAACCAGGTAGTTAGTCCATCTATTTAAATGGACCGAACAAGTTTGCACTCACGTTGTTTAATGCTCATTTTTTTGTTATTGTACTACAGGGGAACTTCAAAGAGTCAGCAAGGTGACGCTGCAGGGTCTAGCCAAGATGATGAGCAGCCGGGACCGTCTCGTCGGAAACGACAGCCGAGCATGTCAGAAACTATGCCTCTGTATACACTTTGCAAGGAGGACCTGGAGAGTATGGACAAGGAGGTAAGAAGGGGATGAGTGACCACATCTTTATAAGGTTGATCTGTCACCAGGGATGCAAAATGAAACTGAGTTCGAACAAAACAAACTATTTTATTGCCTGGAGTGTGGGGGATGAATTGAGTCTCACGACCTGAAGAAATAGGCTGCGCAGTAGTCTGGTCTAGTTTCTTGTGGTAGTTTGCCCACATTAGCAGATATTATGTGGCCAAAAAAGGGGCACTAAGCAGACATTGTGTATACAGTAACTGAGGAATTAAAATACTTTTGTCTCAGCGGTGACTGGGTTGTTAGATTTCCCTTGCAACCTCACCGCAGGGCATAAGTGCATCCACCTGCACCATTATTGCTCTGCATTGGAGGGCCAAACTGTGCACAATCAAGCAAGCTATGTCGCAATAAACATCTTGATTTTCAGAAGGCTTGCTGGGTTGTGTGTGTAGATTCAAAGCTGCTGCATACATTTTCCTTTTCTGTTGAACTCCTCTTTCGCTCTTTCGTTCCTTTTCTTAATTTGTCCTTGATTTAAAAACCACCTAATCTGCCTTCTTTTGTAGTGCTGGTGGAGCTGTAATGAAGTATCCAATTACCAATTCAACACTTACTACTCTCTTTCTCCACAATAAAAATATGCCTTTATACAAACCACTGGAACTTTTATTGATAAGCAGTTGCATGGTATGCTGACCAAGGTTAGTGGTCAGTTGCTATACATTGACATGTACTGTATAAGAAAGGTGTAAGAGTCAATAAAAAGAATTGTAAAAGAAAGAAAGAAAAGTGTTAGGGGTATTTGTGGTGCTGTGTCAGGTTGACTGCTATCCTGTGCCTGTGTGTCACGTTATCCCATCTTGTTATTTGTTAGTGCAACTTATTGATAGGTTGGAGAACTTTGTTTGAAAGATTGGATCTCCCTGCATTGTTGTTTATGGATTAGATGGTGTAGAGGGATTAAATGAAATCGCAGTTGAATACAGTTTATCAGGCAGCTTTTGGCAAATATTAATGACAGAAATGGTAAATACTGAGATCCATAAACATCAATGAAACCGTGAGCACAACACATTTTTTAGTGCTGCTTCCTTCAATTTAAAGCCACTGCCACCTAGGCAGATTTAAACCCTTGCGCTGCCATGCCAGTCCACTTTCTGCATTTTCTATTTTTTGCAATATTTGCGAGGCAGGTGATGTGGTGACTAACGTCTGAAAGCTCTGCACCTCCTGCTTGGATAATACTCTATAATGGAGTCTGAGGTCTGCTAATGCTTCAGCAGGGGGAAATGTGCAAAGTGGAGTCTTGAAATCTGTCAAGAGCCTCTCAGCAGGTTATTAGTCTAAAAAAAAATAAGAAGAGCTTTGTGTTTTGTTCACGTGGGACATGACATGTGATAAGCCCTGTTTGAAGTCACGTTTTGGCTAGTGGTTATTTTTTTAGGTCTCTTTGTTGTATTTATAGGGATATCTCATTGAAACTATTGTGTTGGTCTCCACCCAGGTTCTTATTTCTTACCTTGAAATCACCTAAAAAAACATTAGGCTAATTGTATGCAGTAGTCTGTAGTAGTGTATGCAATTTTGACTCTGTTTTAACTAATATTATAGCCATCTTAAAATTGCACAATTACCAATTAATGAAATGACAATTTGTGTGAAAAAGGGTTTGCTAGAAGTGACAAACCAAAAGAGACCCCGCTCCATCATTTTACGTGGCCTACCACTTAGTGGCTGAGTTGCTGTTGTTCCAAATCATTTCCACTTTGTTATAATACAACTGACAGTTGACTGTGGTATATTTAGGAGCGAGGACATTTCACGACTGGACTTGTTGTACAGGTGGCATCCTATCATAATACCACGCTGGAATTCACTGAGACCCATTCTTTCACAAATGTTTGTAGAAACAGTCTGCATGCCTAGGTGCTTGCTTTTATACACTTGAGGCCATGGAAGTGATTGGAGCACCTGATTTCAATTATTTGTATGGGTGTGTGAATATTTTTGGCAATGTATAATATAATAATTAAGAAATGATATGTTCAGTTCATTTTCACGCTGTTCTTTCTTTGTAGGTCGAGTTGGCCTTTATATTTGGTAAAGGGTAGTTCTTCCTTGGCAATGGAAAAGGCTGTGTTAAACTCAAATATTAATTTGGCCTCCTCAGCACACTAATTATCAGCCTCACAGCATATTTCATGCCATAGACTAGCACTGTGTTTGACCAGTGTGTTATGTTTTAACTGTGTAGTGCCAGCATTACCTGCAAATTTTGTGTTCCCCACATGTTGCAGGTATCGACTGCAGCCATTTTTCACGAAAACATTATTTTCTGCCCTTTTTCGCCACACTTTTCAGACTCGGACTCATCTTCTGATTTAGGATTTGACTCTGGCACACTGCTAGGCTTATCAGGGAGAAAATAACCAAGAGATTCCACCAGTTACATGTCCGGTGCGTTAAGACTCTGATCTGGTTTTGTTCTGCCGTCGACCATCCGACAACCCCCACCGGTTGCGTTTTGAGTCCGCCACGGCGCGGTACTGTCAACAACTGGCGTCGCGAGACCGAGGAGTTCCCACGATAATCAAATATAAACTCAGTTATAGGTATGTGTAAAAACAACAACAGGAAGTGTTCCCGACTAAAGGATTAGTAGAAGGGCTTGTATTTACGTCTCTTTTGAGATTTGTGTGCAGACATCATCACGGAGTGTTTTATCTTGAAAAGTAACCGTAGTTACTTGTCTCATTGCTGTTTTGTGTGACTTCCTGTCTGCTTTGTGCTAAATTCAGTTGAATTGCTGCGTCATGTTATGGCATCCACCAGAAATAGAAGTCCTGTGTATCTCCTCCAGAGGGCTTTGGTAGGGCTGGGCGATTAATTGAATTTCAGTTTCGATTTCGATTTTGGCTTCCCTCGTTCATGAAAACAAGATAATCGTAGTAAAAAGATCATTCTGCCGCGCGCCCTGTCTTGTGTGGTAAATGCAGCGAACCCTTCCATCTCCACCTATGAACTCCGCCCCACCCCCGCCTGAAAATTTTTGCTTTCAGCAAATGCCAGTGCGTGTTGCCAGTGCGTGTTGCCAGTGCTTGTTTTGAAAAACATGTAGAAGAAGACGGTAGAAGATGGCAGAAATGCAGTCTTTGGTCGGGAAGAAAGGTAAAGCAAATTCTGTGGTGTTGAAACACTTCAGTTTCGAGGAGTCTGAATCAAAACAAACGAAGATATTGTGCAAGAAATGTCACACAACCGTGTTTGCACCTCAAGGGAATACGACCAATTTGTTTAACCATTTAAACTTCACACACAGAGTAATACATGACCAAGTAGTGAAGGAACAAAAAAACTCAAAAATGAAAAGCTCCTCGAATCCTGCCACCGCCACACAGTCCTCAATTAAGGACACACGTTACAATGCCACTGCATATCCACCCAGCTCCCACAGGCATAAAGAAATAACAGATGCCGTCACATACATGATTGCCAAAGACATGTGCCATCAACACCGTTAGTGACCCAGGGTTCAATTAACTGATTAACACATTGGACAAGCGGTATGTGTTATCATCACGGCATCATATCAGCAGAATTGCGCTGCCTGCCCTTTATGACGAATGTCGTGGAAAAGTTTACAAGAGTGTCAACAGCATTATATTTTGCCACCACAATGGACCTATGGTCGAGCCACACCGGGATAGTGTTTATTTTTTATTTTTACATATTATTTAATTCATTTCATTGATATATTTTTCTGTTATTTATTTGCATTTTTCTTGTTTTTCAGGTCAAACTTAACGTGTTAAAAGAAATACCAGAGTTCAAAGTTCAATAAGTGCTTGTTCTCAAATCAATGAATAATCGTCTTTAATAATCGTGATTACAATATCAATCAAAATAATCGTGATTATGATTTTTGCCATAATCGAGCAGCCCTAGGCTTTGGACTGCCAGAGCTGGGACAGAGCAGATATGTAGTTTAGCAGACCTGGTGAAAGTTAACACATAGACTACAGTGAGTGAATGCTATGCCCCACAGTGGACACGTATCTGGTCGAATCGTGGGGTAAGCGCCAAGTAAGCGAGTTGTTGTCATCAACTGATAAATCTAAATTTTGTATATCTTTTTAGATAAATTATATAAAAGACTTGATGGTTTGAACCCAATGATCCTCTCTGTCTCATCTGGAGATAAAACGGTCATTCTTATGGTAATTGTTCCTGATACACAGCAGCGATGGCAAAAGTATGACACGTTTTCATGGATCCCATCTGTGTTTGTGTCTATTAGACATCAGGATGACTACAGCAGGAAACAAGCTGGAAATTGTGTTTCTATTATTAATCTGGAAATGGTACATTATGTCAGGGGTTGGGTCAGGCCTTTTGTATCATGAGTCTGAGCCGAGGTATTTAAGAATGTTCTCTATCTCTTCTTCATCAGAGAATGTGGGGTAATTTTAAAGGAGAGAATGTGGTGTTTTCGCAAAGCATATCCTTCATTACCATCTCGATAAATGTAAATGTTTACCTTACAATGTTAACTTTGGAATGGCTGTTGGGATCTTGAGTTGAAGTGTTCTTGCACTAAGAATGATGGATCTCAAATGGATAAGTTCCCACCTATAACTTGCTGTTTGTCTCTTTAACTGTATTAAGAGTTACTTCACTCTTATGAAGATGTGCTCTGTCATTGTGGTAGTTATTCACCCTCTGTGAATTCCCACAATGACATGGTCTATCTAGCCTCGATCAACACTCTTGGAATGGTAGAAAGTTACCAGAACTACTTGATTTATTTCATTTTCAAATCACAAAGGCACACTGTGCTTTAAGGCTTTTGTTTTAATCAATACCATTGTGCAAGCATTGTTACGGTATCATGAACAGTTATTTTATTAAAGGCCAGCCTCTTGGTAATGTAGCTTTGTCATAGTTGAAGAGCAAGTTGGCTAATTAGATGTTCAGTGCTCACGCTGGGTATTGTTCCAAAAACACCAACAGCATTTATTGTGTAAATGTGACATTTAGAATGCATGAGCATAAAGCTGAATGAAGTTCGCCAGTGAGAGAAGAAGATTTTATCATCATTTTTACCATGTGGTTGCTTTCTTTCAATATTGTAATATATTCAAAATGAAAACTTCAGGTGCTTATTTTAAAAATGTAAGTTGTTGCTAAATTTCTGAGCTTAACATGTAACTGCATCTTTAAGACCCAACCCAAATGAACCCACCTGATACTTGGCTATAAATTTGTGATTTAAGATGCATACGCCACCAGCGCTCAAGACATTTTCTTAAGTAGGAAGTAGGACTTTTGACTTACACTGATAAAGAGAATAACTGCTAATTAGATCCTCATCCAACATCTTTTGTACTTCAGGAAAAGTAAAGAAATTGACTCAAACAGTGGGTCTTTTGTAGATGCGCTGTATTTCAAATGTCATCCTCCTCAGACTGCCTTCACTAAAGGGCAGTCTTAAACACTGTAGATCTTCAGGGCAAAGGGAGAGAATCAGGTTTAATTGGCTGGAGCAAGGTACACATCTGAGTCAGGTAGACAGCCTTACATTTAAATGTCACCAATGGTAACATGGTGGTATGTGTCAGTTTACCTGGAGCAACATGTGCAGAGTCGGCAAAGAATCAGCAAGGTACCAACTGGGTGACCTTTCTTTGAAATCGCCTTTCCATTGTTGGCTGTATGATGACTGGGTTCGGCTGGATTCTTGGTCCTCTGCTACTTCCAGTAATACGATAATGCATCACATGGACTATTAGTACTTTACTAAATAATATTCTTAAAGTGAAACTCTCGCCAAAAAGCAACCGAGGCTTTATTTGCGATTGAATATGAGTCAAACCTTTGTGTAAAAGCATAATTACGACGAAAGAGGCAGATTAACCGTAGTTTCGTTTTTTGGCAAGCTAATTTTCAATGGGGTTCAGGAGCAATTTTACGCTAGCATCAAAATCGTTTTTTCGTTTCGCTTCGTTTTGTTTCTTTTTCTTCCGCTTATCCATGCGGGGTGCGGGTGATGTTACCGCTTTTATACCACCTTTTTTCAAGGTGGAGCGGGGGTACTGGGGCCAAATCCAGTGACTCTATGGGCGAAGGCCAGGGTACTCCCTGGATGAGTCGCCAGCTCATCGCAGGGCCCTTACTGATGGCAGTGGCTGCCACGAAGGTGCCAACTGCACATCAGGAGCAGTGTTGGGGTTGGGTTTCAGCATCTTGCTCAAGAATGCTTCGGCTTGTAACTCAGTCCCGCCCTGGGGAGCCAGGGATTCGAACCAGCGACCTTCCGGTCACTAGTTCTCAGCTCTACCCACTGAGCTACAGTCAAAATCGCTATATTTCAAACACTAAGAAGGCTCGGCACAACATGATACTTTGCTTGTAGTATCACTAGAGTCTCTACACATGAACACGAGCATTGAGAACATTGTTTGTGTACACAGAGTTTACTAAAAAGGAAGTTTTTGAACGACTCACGGTTGCTGCTGCATCTCCGGCGCGCCACCGTCATGGCAGACAAAGTGTCGATCCCCGAGTGCGACCTAACAGGCTGCCTTGTCCACCTTGACGCGGCGCACCGGAGATGCAGCTACTAACGTGAGTTGTCCAAAAACTTTATTTTTGGGGCCTCTACACATGCTCGTGTTCATGTATAGAGACCCTGGTGATAATACAAGCAAAGTTTCATATTGTGTCGAGCCTTCTTAGTGTTTTAAAAATATCGATTTTAATGCTAGCGAAAAAGTGCCGTAGCACTCCCATTGAAAATTAGCTTGCCCGAAAACGAAACTACAGTAAATCTTAAAAGTGCCTCTTTCGTCGTAAGGTACACGAAGGTTTGAGTCATATTCCAAATAAAGCCTAGGTTGCTTTTTGGCGAGACTTTCACTTTAAGGAAAATTGGTCTTGAGTAGAACATACTGTAGGAATGTTGTCTTTTCCAAAACTGTAGTTAATAAAACTCTCATTCAAAAGTAGGTTTTGTTGTCTGGAGTGACAAGAAAACTGTTGTACAGTTGCATTTCATAAAGCTGGCACAAAGCATTGCCGTATTTTCGCTGTTTAGTGTTACCAAACAGAACAATTATAGCTTTTTTTGTTGACAGGTAGGGTTTGACAGGTATTCAGTTTTGCCAGTCCAGTCCAATTGTAAAAGCTTATATTGGTTTGATTTTATGTGAACTACCTGAACAGGCTTTGGTCAGGTGTAAGTAGAAAGAGCTGGCAGCATGTGGTTTGTTAGCGGGAGCCCAAGGGGAGCAAAGTATATCAGCAGGTCAGGGTGCTTTTTTTTGTGATGCACTAGATTTGAGCATTTTGCAAACAGTACCACTATACTACTCTTATTGACATCTACAAGAGAGGACTCTCACCAGTAATGACTTGGTGCAGATGATGCTATCTTTGTCACACATTACAACACTTTATTACTAAACCTAGTTTTGATCCAGACCCTTTTATAGTTAGCATTAGCATTACATTGTTAAATGAAACTGAACACTTCCTTGAATACAATACCTTTATTGTCATTGTCACAATGAGAATCATTTTGCCACACCAAGCTTCTAAAAAATAGAAAATAAAACATAAGCATGGATATAAATGGATATAAAGTTTTAAAATATAGCATTATGAATCAGTACAGTTGTATAATATGCATAAAAATATGTGGCATTGTGCATATCGTCCTGGATGTCTCTCTATGTTAGACTGAAGTGAGCAGATGTGAGAAACATTAGCAGCTATTCCGATACATAATGTGCAATTATTGCAAGTCAAGAAGCAATTCAAATGTGGCTACTGCCTCCTTTACTGAAGTTGCACTCGGCCAGTTATTTTGTCGTCTCTAGAAGAAGAAATTTTAAGTTGGATGGTTGTTGTGACAAATAAAACTATGACGTGTGACAGTAGTAGCCGAGTCACATCAGCCCAATCTCATTGACAGGATAACATTGAACAATGGGTCATACAGGCATCGTTAATATTTAACCATGTTTACAATCTACTCAACCTTAACCACCTTTTTTAGTGGCCTATTCTTAACTATTCCTCAGTTATACATAAGTCAAAGTGCACATGAAATCAGATATCTGTGAAGTCAACTCTCACCTATGGGAAAAACAGTTAAATACAGCTAATGTCTCTCAAATTAGATGAGTGTTGCCAGTGGGATTAGCAGTGCTAGCAACCTTTGAACATTAGAGGGAGCCAATTGATGAAATGTTAATATCAAAAGTACTGCCTGAGGATCCATTTAAAGAAATCTTGGGCTCTCTTTTAAAAAAAAAGTGAATTATGTAAGATCAGCAGCTTTCTATATGACACGCTCATATTCTCTTACAGTTTGGGATAATCTATGATCAGTCTACTTAAAACAGTTTTGCCCTTTGGGTGTATAACGTTTCAGGCAATAGCTTCTTGAATGACATATTTCTCCCCATGTATTTGCATTTAACATAAGAATCAAAGAATCCATTAAAACATATGAAGATATTTAAAAAAATACATATTGTTCTCAAACTGTGTAATCATGGAGAAAAAAAAAAAAAACTAGCCACCAAAAAAGCTGTACTAAGCATACATGATTAACCCATGACACTGCATGAACTGCAGTCTGGCTGTAGGTGTTTTCACCAGTGCAATAACTCCTTTTATGTTACAGTCATTTGACCCCATTGCTCATGCAATAATTTCGTTAAGGGTAGAATTCTGAATTTCTCAGTCATTGGTGTTCCTGCAGCTTAAAATATTTAGTTATAAAAGTTGTCTTTTGCTGACATTTAATAATTTCTCCGGATTTCTGTTCTTTGTTGTGACTAAAAGGATAATGGCAATTTTCACAGCAGACATTTGGACTGACATTTTGTTCTAGAAATAAAGCGCAGTTAATACAAATTTAGTCAATGATTGATAAGTTCCATTAAGTTTCCCATTTAGCCAGTATGCACAATGACAGGACCCTGAAAATTGACAACTTAAATAGAATGAAGTCATATATAATGTTGTTAATTTCTGCTCTAGCATGCCAACATTTCTGCTAAATCAATGGTCTATAGAGGGGTATGAATTTGACTGGCTCGCCATCCCTTCAGTCTGCATTTTCTGCCTGTACAGAATTGAGTCAGTGCACATAGCTTGATATAGTCTATGTCAGGCTCTTCAGATATAAAATAGATAAATAACTACAAAAAAAAAAATTCTAATCCAAAATTGATTTCTTGCACCATTTCAGTTTTAAAACAGGGCATTTAAACAGAGTTAAAACACAAGTCACTATTAATAGAGCTGAATGCGAATGTTAAATTGGCTGGATTTGGAGCTCCTGCTGGAGTTAATATTGAAACTTCCTTAATTTCTGCCAGGAAATTGATTTATTATCATCTTTCAACTGTTCTGGCTCACAAAATGAAAATGCAATGAAATCCTGATGAGTGTAAGCTACAGGGGAGAACTGGATGTGAATGATTATTATACAAGTAAGGATTTAGAAACATGTCTGTGTTGAAGTGGCACGTGTAAGGCCATCGGGGCCCTCAGATACACGGCTCATTAAGCCTTGGATCATAGGAGATCTAACACAGTCATCAGTCATGGTGATCTTCTCTCACCATCTGCCTGCAGGTATTGATCGCACACATCCTTGGAGAGATATAATCCTTGGGAGTTATTGGGGAGGACAAGCTTCTGCATGAGTCTGCAGAATATAGAGACTTGTTTGGAAGATTTGTACGTTTTTGTATCACACACATTCTGTTGTTCTTCATCTATTTGCTAGTATTGGGCCCAACAATGATGACAACGTCTTTTGTAGGTAAGATATGGCCAGAATTTAGATTAAAACATTCAAAAAAAGGAACTAACATGATCAACAGAATGTAAGGATACAACAGTGGCGATGTGTCGTCAAAGACTAGTTGGCATGCTAACCAGCTAGCCTCAATCTGGCCTGTCTCTTAATACCGTTTTTTTTGGTAAGAGGTGATGGTCCGAAAGCCTTCCAGCTGAGAGATGTGCACAAACGGCCTCTTTTTCATACTCATCAGAAAAAAAAAACTATATTCCTTCTAAAGTTTTTTTGTTTTGCTGCAGCAAGTCAAGATTTAAAATTGACAAACAAAATAGTACTGACTGATTTGTATTCTGGCATTTTATGGATCTTAAGCACATGATCTCGAAGATTTACCCAGCTTTGTAATGGACAGATAGCTTTACTTGTTGCTAAAGCATCCTTTAACTGCTGCTAACAGTAGGTGCTTTCTGCAACTCGGCATGGTTTGCAGTGCAGCTTGTGCTCCTATTAGCTGATTCAGCCGCGGGTTGCTAGGATCCAAAACTGACATTAAAACCACCACATAACTATATTCCCTGTCATGAAACTGGTCTCCACTGGTCGCAAAGGCTCTGTCTTGGTCAGTCTGACAGTGTTCATGGTAACGTTAGGATGGGTATAGCAATGCACCTATGTCTTCGTTAACATTCTACGTAGCGCTTAGCTCAGTAGTGTTTTGCAACAATTTTCATTTTTACATAAGATGATGGCCAAGTACTCCCTCAGCTTATTCCCCTTAATTCATTCTTAAAAGAAAGAGAAATATTGTTGTTTGATTATATAAATGTAAGTTAATACATCTGAGAAGAGTAGACTTTACTACCAGGCCTGACTATGTGTTTCTATTCTGTTGGATCCCAGGACTGTGTTTTGCCTGGTGCACCCTGCTATGGCCAATATGAACAAAACGAGTCAAGTGATCAAGTATGTAGTGCGTATTATACAATATGAAAGGCTTTATTACTCTGGGGCTGCAGACTTGTAATTACAGCTTCAGTGTGAAGAGTTGCAGCAGTCCCAACAGGGCTTCTGCAGATATAAAATGGTTTTAAAGATTTGACTCAGCTAATGAAGAGGTTTCTGTCAATTTAAAAGGGTCATTTATTTTTCTCTTTGCAATAAAGTCCCATGTTTACTCTGATGTGAAGCTCCTTCTCCGCTGGCCATGCTGCCGTAGCTCTGATGAGATGCAAATGCTGTGGAATAAAGAAATACTATGGTGATGATTTCACTTGTTTGGCGTGGAGTCCACACAGATTAAACATGGCAACAGCTGCTTTTTAAAGGCCTTGTGGCATTTGTTATTAGCGGTTATGATGTGACCATTTCATGTCATTTTGACTCTCTGATTGGATGGCGTTTATTTCCACCAATACTGACATTAACTGAAAGTAGCTGTGACATTAATCAAGTGGACCTTCTTTTATGTTACCTGAGGGGGCCATCCACATGGAAATGCTTCTGTGTGTGTAAACGCACATGTTTTGCATCGTTTTGGCCGATCGTCCACATGGATCCTGTAAACGCAGTGCCTGCTCTTTTTTGAAACCTGGTCTCAGGGTGGAAAAATCCGAAAGCGCTGCCCTTGTGTTCTTGTGTGGCCCCCGGGCCGCATACGGCCCACCGGCCGCCTATTTGTGGCCGTGAACTGTTATTCCTTCACCATGTGTTTTGGTTGGGTCAGCACGCATATACTGGGACTTGTCTCCATGCCAACGATACACAGACAGCTGGGTCACTCACTGCTGCAAGCGCAATTTTTAACTTTCACTTTCGTTTTTGGAGGAGTTCGCTATTGACATTTTGCTGGCTGTAGGAGCCTTGGACGAAAATGGCGTGTTCCGAGTTCACTGCTAAAAGAAAAGTGGACAGTGAAAATCGGCAGATTTCCAATTTGAAACTGCACTATGAGACGAAGCATATGAATTTGAAGTAGACTTTGTCTCAAAATTCAGAGGTAAGAACAACAAAATGTATGCACTGAAATCGTCATATCAAGCTGCAAGCAGGATTCTTGTCACATCTATGAGACAACAACAAAAAGCGACAGAGTGCTCACTTAGAGACTTAGAAACTTTGTTTTATTCAACTGTTTTAATTTGTCAAAATGGAAATAAAATTTTATTTTATTTTGTATTTTTTTGTTGTTTTAATGAAAAGGACATTTTGTTTTGAATATATATAATATTTAATATTATACAGTATTATTGCATGTGGCCTGACCAACCTCAATACATGGACCTTTGAGTCATTGAAAAAAAATCTTTGTGGCCCTTTGTATTTGAGTACCCCTGACATAGTCTAAAATCACAAATTACTTTGCCTCAGTGGGTAAATAGTTTACAATTTCCTGGTGACCAACTGTCCAACAGTTGTTAACCAGACATTTTAAATTGTCTAATTTACATGGTACAACAAATAACTTGATTAATTGCTTCAATTTCAGTGCAGTTATTACTGAAATGAGTTCCCCTTGTAGCAAGGTCTATGAATATAAATCATTAGTGAAGAACAAAGAGAAAACAAAAATTCTGCTTTGAAGATGAAGGTTAGGATGATTAAAGTTAGGAAGATTTATTCAGAAATTGGAATGGGGCGATATGAACATTTTAGGTCGTGATTGTCCTGGCCAATATAATTGCAACTCACAATATTACCCCCTGTTCTTAGTTTTGAAGCTGTAGCATTTCCACTCATCTGATTTGTAATTTTTTGTGGAGGATACTTGCACCATGGTGAAAGGTGTGGGATTTTGGAATGACTAGAAAGATTCAGGCTTCCCTTAGGACAGTTATCACAGTTATCCTGGTAAATTCCCTATGATCAGCTTATCCTCTTTTTTTTATTGCAACCTATAATAAAGTCTTACATTTGTCCCATCTATATTCAGAAGAATTTTTTCTTTTTTTTATTCACATTCAACAAAAACTAAGGAACATACATGAAAAGGAACATGTAGTTTATGTTCTTAATAATGTTACGTCTGTCAACTTGAGCTCTTTGCTACTATTTTTTTCTGTATTTTTCTACTTCAAACAATGTCTGAATTCAATTAGAAATCCTACAACAAACTTCACAAAATAAATATTCTGATTTCTTGATTTGCCTAAAACCATTTTATTAAAACCAAAGGCTCCAGTATTTGTCTGACAAAACAACCAGCTAATGTTCCCTCTTGAGAAGCTATAGCCAGTGAGTTTTGGCATGTTTTTTAATTATTTTGATATTCCAAAATGCAACAGTAAATGTGAAATCAAAGGGGAAGTCTGTTGCCCTAAGCTGAGTCTGTGGTGCTGTCCATGGTCCTGAAAATGTTCATACATTTCACTGAGTTTTACAGCCACAGTTTGTAAAGCAGTGAGTTTTAAGATAGCAGACCAGCGCTACAGGGTCTAATGCAGTCAACCATCATGCCCACACAACCAGCAAATTGCTGCTCCCAGACAAGCCTCTCCATCATTCAGACTCAATCCTCTATCCCTAAACCTCCACTGCTATGAATATTCCCTCTCCTCAACTTCCATTTGGATACAGTCCTTGGCAGCCAGACATAAATCTCTTCAGTCATCTGACTGTGACAATATGTCCAGTTTTGGTCCTTTCTTGTCCATTCAATGAGGAATAAATTAGTTGGAAATTCTATCTGAACCATACAGATTCAGAAAAGCACATCATTGATATAAAAGCTCTCTGAAATCTGAAGTCTCTGAATGAACTCTAAAGTATTTCATGTCTGTATTCCATTCCAAAGTAATGTTTTCAGTTCAGCCTTATGTAACTAGCCTTGCCTAACCTCAGCTGCAGTGTAGCACATCTTTCTGAGATGATGGTGAAAAGAAGCCAATATCTCCCTGTTTGCAGAGGCGCCTTGCTCTGAAAAGATGGTTGTAGTGTACACATGAGTCCTTCCTACATGTAGGAGTAGGCAGAGGTGGAGTGAGGATGAGCACTCTTGATTGTGATTGTTCTTAACAAAATGGGGCTTGTCCTTTACTCAGTGGCTGTATGGATGTGCGCTTTTGGCGTCTGATTTGACTTTAATGAACAATTTATGTTGAACGCAGTTATGAGCAGGAGGTGGTTAAAATCTTTGTTCTCTTGTTTCTCCGGTCCCAACAATTTTTAATTCCTAATTTGATTTTTGTTGGTTTGCTGGTGATGCTCCATATCCTTATGTCTACCTCTCCATGCTTACATATGCATTCATTTCCTTCTCTCGTGGGCCTCAGGTGAGCTTTCCTCTACATACAAAGCCATTCTCTTCCTTCACGCCCACATAAAATGACCCGTCAACAGTCTTACTCCACTCAGCAATCAAACATCTGCCCTATTTCCACCTTTGGCTACCTCTCACAGATGGAGTCAGTCACTTTGGGAGGGAATAAAGCTTGTTATAAACCCCCTTCAGTGGGAATTGGCTATGAAAATGTCTCCCTGTGCAGTCCTCGGCCTTGAACAATAACCCAGCGCAAACAGAAATTGGTCAGGACAATGAGAGATGATTGACTGGCTGCACTGCATATGCTGAGCTCTCACCGTGAGCTCCTGCTTCACCTATTCTGCTGCTGATATTTACTGGCAGATATACTATTGTCTCTCTTCTGAGTTATGTTAATGCACTGAGACACTGATATTTTTCTTTTAAAGCCAGACCTGAGGCGAACCTGTGCTATTCAAAACTTTGAAAGAACAACTCCTTTGTGAACATGAAAGTTTTGCTTGGACAACTTCATTGCATGTGCAGCTCTGCTGTCTTGCTGTATGCAGCTAAAGGCCATCTCAGCTGGCAATACCTAATGTGTTTCACTTATCATACAATTGCTCTATTCATAGCAGTGTTTATTTTTCCACATATGTGTTTTATTTGTTTTAGTCATATTTAGATTGAGTTTATTCGTTTTGGTCTAGTTTTAGACAACAAACACTTGAAACATCGAGTAAGTTATGTCTAATTTTTTTCACATGTTTTTACTAACTTCAATTGCATGTAATAAAACATCCCATAATAACATTATGATAATGTTAGCAAAACTCCAAAACCATTACTCCTGCCACCCTGACATTATGGTAGCATATTGTAAACACCAAATGAAAAGATAGCCCAATGAAAGTAAACTTCAGTGTGGTAATGTAACATTTCAAGCAATTTTAACACTGTCTTAAAAATTATTTTCTGTTGACTTCAGTGGTGTACCCTCTATTGATATAAATCACCTGTTTCATCACAATGTGATAGTATGTCGATTCTCTGGAAAACTATGTGATATTTACTGATTTCACTAAGTCTGTCACAATACGAAATCAACCCTGCTTTGAGAGGATATCATTTGTCCATTTAACACAGTCCATTACAGAAGTTAACTTTACTGCTTTTGTCCATAAAAAAACAATACATAGATGATTGTAAATAATTAAAGTGGTTAAGTGC
Organism: Sparus aurata; assembly: GCF_900880675.1. Classification (NCBI taxonomy): domain Eukaryota; kingdom Metazoa; phylum Chordata; class Actinopteri; order Spariformes; family Sparidae; genus Sparus; species Sparus aurata. Next base: position 26,511,596 of record NC_044189.1, on the reverse strand, counting down.
AGTCAAAATGTACTTGAAAAAACTGGCTCAATACTAACTGTCAAGGACACAAAACTTGTTTCTTTTTTGCTAGTCACTATTAATGGCTTACTATGGCCTATTGCCTTTTTTACATTGCATAAATTAGCCTAGCGGCTAGCAATTTTTCCCTCTACACATATCTTATAAAATGATGTGCTTTATTTGAAGTTTTTCTTACTCTCTGCTGGTTAAAATCACTGCATATCCCCTCCGAACACCACGGTGTAGTCTGCATGCCCGATTGTTCAGCCTTACCGAAAAAAAAACTGTGGCTAGTTTTGCCGTAGTGAGAGCAACAAGTTAGTGGAGTCAGTACTAGCTAATGCTCATTGCTGTGGGAAAAAAGCAGTTCACTGCTCCCACAGTAACAGCTACTTTAAATTGCCGGCTTTCATTTAAAATGAATGACTGTCGGCCTCTTTTGCTCCGCATGAATCTTTTAGTTTGAGAAACACCTCAGGCCAGGTGTGAGTCTGGAGTTAAAAAACTCATGTCCAGAAGTTAGATATGAAATCTTGATAGCCTTGTTGGACAGAAAACATCTAATCTTCCTTATCTGCGATTGATGCGTGTTTTTATTTGTCAGCCCAATTTTATTGTTTTTTTTGTTCAGACCATAGTCTGTCATAGCTCTGTCATGTTTGCTCTTCTGTCCTTCACATCAGCACATCTTCATCACAACAGTTAAATCATCACAGGAGACAACAGGATAGTCACAAACTGTGCCAGTAGTGTAGCCACTGACACGTTTTGCCAAATGTAAAATCTCTGCCCTGGGATAACACACAAACCTCCATTTTCAGCTTGCAGTGATGATACCAGTAGCCTTGCTGCAAACTAGCTTTGAGGGGTTGCCGGGCTGTGCTTTGAAAAGTTTCATGGTGCACTGTTTGCTTGGCCTTTGATTACAGCCAGGAAAAAAGCTGCTGTGGGAAGCTGGCCGCACTGTTTGTGAGAGACTGCTAATGCTTCCATTTCTGCAAAGGTTATAAGACCCCTCCTGATACAGTGACCTGTAGATTGGTTTTTAAATGGCTCTGATCTGAAGCAGACTTGACTGCACTGGCCATTTACTGTACAGTGCCTCATAGCTATTTGTCAATGGTAGATAATAACTTCTCTGATCCACACAGAGAACAAGTGTTTGCCCTTAAATGTTCATATGTTTGGCCTTATTGGTGTCAAATAAATGGACCAAACTACTGAAATTTTTAGTGCCAACAATATCAAAGCTTCAAACCTCTGACTGGCATAGCGCTATGCATTTTTTTCACACTGGTTATACTGGTGTGCCTGCCTTTTTCATTCAGTTGCACCAGCACAGCATTTAAGGGCATTTTAGAATAATTCATATTTATCTAAATTAATGTACAAGTGTTTTTCTTTTTTATTTCAATTACAAGCAGCAGGTTTGCGATGATCTCTCTGGTTACAAAAACACTGCTGCAGCCAGAGAAATTTAAAGTCACAACCCGAAATCTTGGAATGGGCATTTTCCATGACATCAATTCACTGACATTTGTGAGCCAGTGTTGTTAGAAGTATGGTGCATTACTGACTTAAACAGAAGTCCACTTAGTGCAGCTTATGTACATTGTTATTTTCAGTGTTTCTTTATAACATTCGGCATTTTCCACTGCCACTGGATGCGAGAATAAGTAGCTTTCACTTGCAAAATGGTGTTCGGAAAAGGAAAAGGTAGTTAGTCCCGCTGGAATATGTCAGCACTGATTCCCACTTTTAATTACATTTTAGGATTATATACTCATCTGCTGAGTCATGGACATCTTATACAAAAAGCAGCTCATCCACACAGATATTGCATCAATCAAATTACTGTAGCTATGGTGTCAAATATCCACATTTTCATTAATAAAATGCTTGATTTGTACCATGCACCTGCTTATTTATGAATGTGTTTTTATAAATATCTGGGTGTTATTATATGAACTTTTTTGTTAGAAAATCTGCTGTCTGGAAGTCAACCTGTTAGGGGTGGGTAAAAATATCGATTCATCAATGCATTGCAATATATTTTATCCCAATTCAATATCGATTCATGAAATCCTCCGAATCGATTTGGGCAAACAACCACCTGCTGTCCCCCGCCGGACCCCTCGGTCCCCGTCTCCAGCAGCTGGAAGCGTTTTGCCCGCGACCTCGCTAGAGGGTCGGAGGGTGATGCGCCGCGGAAACACCGTCGTAACTGCGGAGGCGGGTAGCCGATGTCTGACGCACCGCTCTTTCGGAGACTGTAAACTCCCAGCGCAGCCGGTCTCACCCTGGCTGCTGCACCGTGCGCCCGCGAATAGCAGTCTCCTCCGGGGAGTGAGGGGGGGTCAGTGTCAACGTGTTACCCCCTCACGTCTGGTCGGAGGGCAGAGGGATCGCGGTCATGTCTGTTTATGTCACACAAAAATGTACCATGCAGTCCCAGATACAATGGCACTTTCTCAGCTTAACTATGGCTGCACTATTTTATAACAAAACACATCGAGTACCTTTGTTTACATTTCAATTCGAACTAGAACTTCCTAGAGGAAAGATTTATAATTTAAGATTACTTTTTATTAATTAAAAAATGATCAACAGGTACGCTAATTATTTGTTTATTACTACTTATTACTGAATCGATATCGAAGCATTTAAGTCAATATTGAATCGAATCGATATTGAATCTTGAATCGGATTGCGACCTAAAGAATCGAAATCGAATCGAATCGAATCGAATCGTATCGTGAGGTTCTTAACAATACCCAGCCCTACAACCTGTGGCATTCTTACATCTGTCAATTTTCAGCTCTCTGTATTTTCACTGTATTGACTAGAAAATACACCTTTTAAATCTTTAGCAGCTGTCACAAAGGCGAGGCCAAACAAATTGTCGCAGCTGGCTATCGTGAGAGCTAGTGATGGGGAAAATGCCATGAGAGGAGAAACATTTTAGTGGAGACAAAAAAAGCTGTTTGTGTTGGGATGAAATCTTAAATTGTCTGTTGACGACAGTGAGGGAACAAACAAGACTCCTTTCGTATTTGTATCCTACCCAGTAATTTGTTGTTGCCCTACAGGGTCACTCTCAATTAAAATTTGATGCAGCAGTCAGAAATGGAGGACAACCAAGTTTCTTGTTCCTTTTCTTTTCCCTCCAGAGCAGCCCTGCCTCAGGCACTCTTACCTTCTATTTTCACCAGGGCTCTCTTTGGTTGTCCAAACAACCAACAACAAGGCTTTAATGAGCCTGGCTTGATGCCAGTAATGATCCTGACTCCAGCCCCAAGGGAGTGTCCTCCTGCATTAATCCCAGTTTTTCCGCAGCCACGTGCTGCTAATGAGGCAGTGAACGGGATGCTGCATATTTGCTGTAGTAATGTTCACCACTGATTTCCATTGATCTAATGGTTGTCAATTAGTTAACCTGCTCTAAATGGTCAGTAACCTTGGGGCATGATAAATTATGAGCTGCTTGAGAAATCAAACATCGTTGAATAGGTGGAGCTGACAATTTCACTTTCTATGGCCGGCAGGAAATCCCGCTGGATAGATTAACTTTGTTTACTCAGCTCCAGATTGTTTCCTCATGGTAGAAATTTGATGTGATGAGTTTATCACTACCTCGAATATTATTCCATCGGCTGGAGGATTGACTAAACCAATCCAACCCTGTTCAATTTATTATCCAGTACTATAACCACTAAGAAAGACACATTTTTGTTCTTTGAATACTATTTGTATTTGTATTTTTTAATATAAATGTTTTAATATGAACCAAGAGTAATTAAAAACTGATGTGATTTTTGATCTGGTAGTTTTTCTTGCATCAGTTAGCATATTATTTGTTGGACTGTGTCTACATGCTTCATTGCTGCATTTATTGACAAGACAACCCAGTCAACCAACTAGTTACTTTCAGAACTTGAGCAATATGGCAGCACATCCGTTATAGGCTTATGGACAAATCTTTAATAATCAAATTTAAAGAAATAGTTAGGCATTTAAAGTAATGGCTTTCGAGACGAGATAGATGATAAAAAATGCTCGTGCTGGTAGTTGGAATGGTAGTTTGTTTTTGTTTTCACTTTCAGGGCAAAGCTAACAGGCTGCTCTCTGTAGCCTTATTGCTGTACAGATATGAGATGTAAGAATGGTTTCAATTTTGCCAGTTAGCTCTATTTTTTATCTATTTCTTTAAGGGATCCACATTTATTAGTTTAATTTTATGGGGTTATGTAAAAAAAGATATTGGCATTTAATTCAAACACAGCATAGTATCAGCGTTAAAAACATTTTTTAAAAGTTTAATCACCTTCCAAGGTTTCAGTACAGTATGTAGCCTAATTATTTCTAGATGGAAAAACCACTTCCCAGATATAATGAAATGCATAATTGGAATCTGCAGTGCGTCAAGGGAATGGACTAACACAATTGTTCCTCTTCATGACACTTTAAACTGAGATTTTTTATTAAACAGAAATTGTCATTGCTTCAATGATTGCCTACAAATAAGTTATTCCATGAAATTTGTTAGCTATGTTAGTGAATATCTTATACAAAATCATGTGAGGCAGAGTGTACTCAGTGAAAGGATGAAGAGTAATTAATCCCTTGTGCATGAAATGCACAGAAATCCATATTCAAAATGCTAGGATATTTCTACACGCTTTATATGCATTCTGAAATGTTAATGTGTAAACTCAAAACAAAACTGTGTGTAGAAAGAGGTTTTTTCTGAGGCTGTAGTGACACATAAATTCCATGACCCCGTCCTGTCCAGTGCTTAAAACAACATCTCACACAAGCTCCTTTATTTTCAAAATAGGTGGACGACATCCTAGGTGAAGAGAGCGACAACGAAAGTGAGGGCCGAGGGAAGGAGAAGCCCGGTAATGAAGAGGTGGAGGATGATGAAGAGGAGCAGCAGCAGCAGCAGCAGCAGCAGCAGCAGCAGCAGCAGCACCAGACACAGACAGGAGCTGGACAGATTGCAAGAGGAGGGCCCGGCCCTCAGGCACTGGAGGAGACGATGCAGACATCAACCAGTGAAGCCAGTCTGCCAGATAGTGTGCCAAGGTGAGACACAGAACTTCATTGCCAATTTCACCTTCGTCATTTACTGTTGCTTTTTTCAGTATTCCCACCACACTGACCCTTTTTTGTGCCCTGACTCTTACCGCTGCAGTATCCCCTTTTACGTAAAATGTTGTACATGGATAACTCTCTTCCCTCTGTCTCACTTCAGCCCAAATATTTACAATTTCGTGTTTCCTTTATCATCACTCTTGGCACTCTCCTCTTTCACTGTCGTTCCTCTGCATTTTGCATAAACACCTGCAGGCAAGAAGGATGCTTAACTTAAATTGCAGCTGGCAAGAATCTAAACCCATTGAAAACCCCATAAAATTGCACTGTATATTTTTCAGATTCTGCTTCTCCAATGACTATTATCATAACACAACACTTAATCAGTGCTACCATGCTGAGCCAGACGGACTGGTCGGTTGTCATGGAGATAAATTTCAAACAGACAGCAGGCAGTCGAACATTTCTGAACATATAAGAGGCTCTTATTGCTGAGAGACAGGCCCAGTTGAGCCGAGCTGTTACATTCGCTCTCTCCTGGCAGATGATTTTGTCGACTTTTGTACATCCTCAGCATTGTGATATTCCTGTGCAGAATTCATTTGAAGTTTTCCATAAATAGAAGCCTGTGCAGTTTATTTTAAAGTTCAGTAACACATTTCTCCGCATTTAAAATGTCAACATTGGAAGGAGCATGGAATAGACCCAGAAACAGAGTTAAAGTAAAGTGAAATTCAGCTCAGTTGTCTTTTGCTACATTTACTTTCTCTTTTCTCTCATTGGTCATTCTTCTGACACAAATAATGTGCATTTCTACAGGTACTGTAACTTACTTTCATAATACTGTAGGGTCTGTTAAGGTCTATAGTTAAATAACTTTTGCCTAAGACCTTTGGAAACCTTCTCTGGTAAGTTTTGGTTTGCTGTTGTCATGTTTGTTTCAGCACTATGTGACGATTTTAAATATGACACACCTCACACCTGTGGTGGCTTTGTAGTGGATGGATCTTTATCTGTGCTCTCTTTGTCTGTTTAATGTTATCTAGACAAGCAATGCAATGCAGTGTTGCTCTCAGAAGAGAGGTGGAACACAAAGTGGGTTGTTCATCTGAAAAAAATCTTTGTGTTTTTAAGTACAGCAACCCAGGGCACACTTGAATATATGACAGGTGCATCAGAGGAAAGCACAACCAGAATAAGAAATGAGAATATTTTATCGCATTGTTTCGCTCACTGCTATTATATTTAATTGAATACATTTTAGTCTGTTTGGCCTTCATTGGATATATGGGAAGCATCATAACAGTTCCGTATACCATATGCACATGGAAGCAGCCCTAAGATATCCAATTAGAGGACAAAATTAGTTTGATTGGTGAGCAAAGCACCAATTGTGCATCAGGATGCTCTTGTTTTCTTTATTGTTCCTGAATGAATTTGATACTGAAGATGTGTCCAAAATCACTTCCTCATTCAGTCATTCACTTCCCTTTTTCCCTATGTAATAGACGCTCAATAATTTACGTAAATGCGTGGAATTGCGATTGTAGACTTATGCTGTGCTCTCAGACTTTTTGTCTCATAGTGGGAATCTCTGACACTAGATTATAGTGCATATATTTCACACAACAAATTCATACACGTCATGTACTTGTTACAGAAGTAAAGACATGGGTGGAGCTAAAAACATAAATTAACCTTTATAGCAACTATTGCAATGCAGCAGTTGATAATATTGTTGGTTGCACCTGTTTTTGACAAGTCCAAATGTCCCCTGGGAAAAAAATCTATACAAAAGCCAAATTTCACTGGCTAGATGGAGAAATGAGAACCTCGGCTCGGCTGACCAAAAAAAAGTTATCGCCTGTGCTCTTCAGCTCCTCTGTAATAGCCCTAGTGTTGGGTGCTTTTGTACACCAGTAACACTTTCAGAAACCTTTCTTTCTTTTTTTTTTTTTTGTGCCTCAGTATCCATGGCTACCCAGGCCTCAGTCAGCGTCAGCATAATGATTTACTCTGTGCTTCCTTCTTTTGAATACATCAGCGTGTCTGTCACCTAGTCTGACACCTTTGGTTGCTGCTAATGAGCCAAGCCTGAAACACACCGTCTGCTGTGTTGTTTAGTTATTGCTGAAAACCTCTGGAAGTCCATCTCCAGTCAGCAGCAGCACAAGCCTGACATACAATGGTAGGGGTGTATATTTGAATCTGAGAGTACTGTCCACTCAAATTGGTAGGTAGGTCTTAAGTCCTTCCACATGAAGCTACCAGAGAGATGGTTTATTTATATTACAGCTTACCTGGTACTGAAACGCTTTGAGCCCTCTGTTGCTCTACCTCTGTTTTTGTCTTTTGTCTATATTTTTAACTACAATGATGCCATGACAACTCTTTCTCTTCACTGGAATGTGCTTCTGATTTCACTTTTTGAAACCATGAAACTGCTTTTCGTTAAATTATTATTATTATTTTTTTTTATTTTTTTTTGAGCAACATAGACTGCCATATACTTTTATTCCCTGCCTTGGCTCTGCCTTGAGTCCTGTACTAATACAAGAACTGCAAAAGAACTGATGTCCTTGCGTGCGATTAGAGCAACATAAAAATGAAAGATTTAGAAGAAGGAAAGACATGCTTGCATGCCGTATTGTACAATTATACAGTCTATTCTGAACCACAGCGTTGCCTTAAAGGAATACTCATTCTAAAAATATAATTTCTTCATCAATTACACATTCACAATAGCCTGAAAGACAACAAAGTTTGTTCTACATTACTTCAAGCTACATAGAGATTGCACAAGTACTGTGCCCCCATAAAGTTGGAAGACTCAAGAAAATTATTAAAAGAATGGTCAAGGTCCGGAAATACTGGATATGACCTTGATTTCAAAGAAGCCGGGAAGCTGAATAAATCATAAATAAAATTGTTGATCATTGTGGAATTGCATTAAAAGCAGACATGATTGGATAAAGGATATTACTACATGGACACCGGAACACTTCTGAAAGTTTTTGTTGGTGCATTTACAAATGCAAGTTAAAACTCTGCCTTGCAAAGCGAAAAAGGTATATATCCAGGGTTCGTACGGGTGCTTGAAATCCTTGAAAGTGCTTGAATTTCAATGTTGTGTTTTCAAGGTCATAAAAGTGCTTGGATTTTAGTTTAAGTGCTTGAAAGTGCTTGACATTATAACCCTGTCTTGGCAACATTGGGATCAGACTGGATAGTTTTCTTATTACAAGGAGAAATAAAATCAGTGTGTGTGTGTGTATCATCACACATGCAGCCTGGTAGCAATAGAGAAGGATGGCTGAGGAGAAGGTGAATTTGATGCAATTTGGACTGATGACACGTTCAATATTAATAAACTTTGATGAATAAGCGAAAAGCTTATAAAAGTTTATGTCAAAAAAGAAAATTACAGGGTGCTCTCAGGTCTCTCTTTGTCCCGGTGCAAGTGTACCTGAAGAACGCCAAGTGGCTTCCCTTTTTTTGGACAAAACTTTTTGTTCTCCTTTAATTTCTAAAGTTTTTGCTATCATGAAACATCATTTTAGATGTTTACAGCATAATACAATGTACATAATTGTGATAAAAAAGTGAAAAAAATAATCATGAGTATATATATTCCTGTAGATATGTATTTTACCCCAGCGATAAGGTGCTGGAAAATTTTGTAAATGACCCTTAAAAGTGCTTGAACAGTGCTTGAATTTGACCTTGAATAATGTGTACGAACCCTGTATATCAACAGAAACATTGTTGATTTCTCTGGGTCTGAGCTCATCTGAGATTGACTGATGGAAAGTGGAACATTCTGCTTCAGAGTCCACATCTCAAATTATTTTTGGAAATCAGGGACATTTATCCTCCAGGTTGAAGAGGATCCAGATAATCACCGAAGTCCTTTTAGGCAAGTCTTGCCACTCAGCAGCCATCTTGGCAATGGCCCTGGGAATTTATTTCTGGCTAACAAGACCAGGCCCCTAATTTAAATTACATTGGCAAGGGACTTGCCTCCTGTATGCCTCTTTCTTAGAATCCCCCACACCACCAGAATGTAATGAAGGCTCCCTTTTAAATATTGCATATCACTAGACTAGTAACAATAACCCTGAGGACATCATCAGGGTTAAAGTCCTATTGTTCCTGACGTAATGTGGTAAATTGGTGCACTGCCACTTTTATCAAAATTAATATTACAATGTTGTAAAAAAAAAAATATGGAGGTATGACGACTAGCATTATCTAAACCACAGATATGAATTTGCATATTTAAAAGATTTCTAAACACTAATTTTCACTACCACATGAATGCCAAATAACCACTTGTACGTCAGAACATTTATCAGATGTCAAAGATGAGAAGTTAGATATTTTCATACATTCAACTCTGCCGAGACTTAACCTTGATTTTTTTTCCACAGCATGAAGAACGTGTAGAGTCTATATTTTGCAAGAAATAACACAGGCACATGTACAAATTAATTCTGGCATCCACCGTTAACTGTCTTCCAGGCTGCTTGACAGAAAAAGAAATTTGACTGTGTTGTTGTCCAGTAGGCCATTAGAGGCATTTTAAGATTCATACAAGACTTCATATAGCTGTTTTCTGATTCAGACAAGACTCTGTGGGACCTCCACTCCCCCAGGAGCTGGCTTAATAGTTGTCATTCTGTCAGTCTCCATCTCTGGCCTCACCACCTTCTCATATTTGGCACAAAATAGACATACATCGGTTGCTAAGATACTGTAGTGATGTGAATGTCTCTGTGTTGTTCTCATTCACTATCTGCTCCTGCCTTTCTTTATCGTTTCCCTCTAAAGTAAAACAACGTTGCTCTTACTTCTGTTCATTCAGCCCTAATCCTTTTCTCGAACACAAAGGTAACACTGGAAATGCAGCCATGTCCACATTAACAGGATTTATTGGTTACCTATTTCGGCTACATTTAGACAACTAAATGCATGCAAATTATGTTCTTCCTTATATTAAGCAGGGATGAATTTACACCCACAAAGCTTGTTTAAAGCAAGTTGAAATCAAGCAGCACTGTGGGTATCAAGGACCAGTGTTTGCAACCACTGCTTGAGGAAAATTAAATCAATTAGCTTTAACAAAGGTGATCCAAGGGTGTTTTATTTCCCTGCCCATTTTGAAAATGATAAGTCATACTCACACAGCTCATAGCTTCTTTAACGTCATTTCATGGTAGTGCATAAGCTTTTTAAATCTTCTCACATGGTTAATTAAGTGCTCTTTCTTTAAAATCCATGAATGCATGATGGGCTAATAAGCATCTGCATTGGGCTGATTCTGCTTTTACGTTTGTTGGTTTTCTGCCACATTTTACATTCCAGGCATCAATCATGTGGCACATGCCAGGATATCTGCAGACCCTCAAAGTCTTACTATGTCTTAAGCAGCTGCAGGAATCTATTGAAGTCCACAATATTTCAATCTTGCATGTCCAGTCAAGCACAATTTGAATCATATTAAAGGTGGAGTAAGCAATTCTGGGGAAATATACACCAACAAGCCACAACATTAAAACCAATGACAGTTGCAATTAGGGCTGGACGATATGGACCAATAGTCATATCCCGATATATTTTGGCTGAATATCGATATACGATATATATCCCGATATTTTTATTGCAAATTGAGAGCAAATGTTCAGTCAAAGTCAAAGCCAAATATGACATGTGGGTGGGAATTTCGTCATTTTAGGGGCAAGTCCATTTGGCCTTCACTTTTTTTTTTTTTCAGGGGCACCAAGGCCACATGACAGGGCACAAAAGACCACTAAGTAAAATTTGTTTATTTACCTTTCAGACTGATACCATAACATCCTAATTTATAATAACACATGGATTATGTATCAAAACGTTTTTTAAATACCAATATCAAGTTGATGTTACATTAGAAAACAGTTTGTTTTTTAAGTAGGGTTAGGGTGAGGTGAGTTTTGTGACACTATACTGAATATTAATGTTATTGAATATTTCTCTCAATAGAAATTCCCCAAAATTATGGCAAAGCACATTTTTTCCCAAACAAAAAAATTGTAGAATAACCAGCAGGAGACCACTGATGTGTGGAGTGATTTTGGTGACACTACACTCTAAATAATAGTGAAGTTATATAATATTTTTTGTAGTTTCTCTTTTCAGTGCTGCACTTTGTAGACGGTCCCTGCGCCCTCGTCTCACAGCTGGCTGACCATACAGACCAGAGTTAATGTCCAGACGCTCGTTTTGATTAACATACGGTTGTAGCTCGTTGTCTTCCTTACTACGGTAGGAAAGAGCCGTCGTTTGTGTTTTAACAAGGTTTCACTTATGAGTTATTGATCCAGGAAGTTCGAATCTGTGAATATATTTCCAACTTTACCAAACTAAATCCTACCACATACGTCAGTTACGTATCATGTCAAAACCGGCTGTGCTCGCTGTGCTGTAAGTTTCGTTCTTCTGTTTTGAGACGCTGCTGCTGTTTGAGAGGCTTTCACGTGAGACCATCGTGATGATGAGACTCCACCTGCGCGAACCGCGAATTCACTGAAGTTACTGTGAGTGACTACTGTGCACTCAGGTGGCTGTAATTCAAGGCAAGCTCGCTACGCTGACCGGGCCAGGGGCACAGAGGACACTGTGGCCGTACGATGAGTTTTTTTCACGGGGCATCAAGGCCAAAGTGCGGGGCAACAATAGTTTGTTGAAGAGTGCCGGAGTGTCTGTTCCAGCCCCTCCCCTCTCTGTGCATGAAGGAGGGGGGGCGGGGGGAGCAGTGCAGAGAGCTCCGGGTCAGCGGTTTGCCTGGAGCAAGGACCACAGCGCAAATTTGAACCATATCGATATACACGATAGGGTCTAATTCCATATCACATTTAAAAAATATATCGATATATGTTTTATATCGATATATCGCCCAACCCTAGTTGCAATCATTAATATTGATCGTTCTTTAACAATGCAATATACTGCTGGGAATCCTTGGGTCTTGGTATTAATGTGGATGTCACTTGACACAAATCCCCTGCCCAAGGAATGATGGAGACCAAGTGCACCCTCTCATGGTACCTGCACTTCTCAATCAAGGTCAAGGTCAAGGTAAACTTTATTATCCCACAAGTGGGAAACTCATGTGGTCACCATAGCACATTACAAACAACAACAGGACAGACCAAATAACAAGAACATAAAAAGACATGACAGGCATGTGTGAGTAAATAAAATAATTGAATGTTCATTTGAAATAGTTTAAAATACTTAGGAATTGTTTTGTCTAATGTTGTACAGTCTAATTGCTGTAGGCACAAAAGACTTATTGTACCTTGTGGTCCTAATTTTCCTCTGCAGGATTCTGCCACTTGACCTGCTACTTCTTAAAAAACTCAGGTGGAGAGGATGGGTTGAGTCGTTTAAGATTTGATCTATCTTATTTAAACTGACGTCATTGTGCAACAGAGCGACAGATACTTGATCAACTCCAATGATCCTACTGGCTATTTTGACTACTCGTTGCAGTTTCTTTTGATCTTGAATATACATGTTTCCAAAGGCACAAATAAGACCGAAGGATAAGACAGTCTGCAAGAGAGATTTGTAAAACATCTGAAGAAGGCTGCTATCTATCTGAAAGTGTTTCAGTTTCCTAAGAAAAAACATCCTCTTCTGCAATTTTCTGGTCTTATTCTGTGCACATTCTTTGAATGTCAGTTTGTTATCGATTTCAACACCCAAATATGTATATGTTGAGACCCGCTCTACTACTTCACCACTAATATTTGAGGGCGGAACTATAATTCCTTTTTTGTTAAAATCTAAGACCATCTCTTTTGTTTTCTTCGCATTAACCACAAGGAAACTATCTGTAAACCATTTCATAAAACCTTGCATTTCCCTTTCAAAACCCTCTAGGGATGCAGTGTTAGACTTTAAAAAAACCACTAATGCTGTATCATCAGCATATTTAAAATAAGTGTGGTCTGAGGAGGCTGCTTGACAGTTATTAGTGTATAAGGTGTATAAAATCGGGGACAGGACGCACCCTTGTGGTGCCCCTGTGTTTATGGCTTTTAGGGATGAGACGCATGAATTGAGTTTGACCACAGTGGCTTCCCCAGTAGGATGATGTGCCCTGCCACACAGCAAAAACTGCTCAGGAATAGGCAGACCCAAGGAACGTGAAAAAGTGTTTGAGGCATCAAACTGGCCTCCAGATTCCCCAGATCCCAATCCCAATTCTTATCCACAGAGGTCCCACCTCATAATCCACAGGATTCAAATGATCCACTGCCAGTGCACCACAGGATGCCTTGAGAGGTCCTGTGTACATGTCTCAATGGGTCAGAGCCAAGTCCAATCCATTCTGAGGCCTATTCCGTTGCGTCCCACAGATGCTCAATCAGATTGAGATCTGGGAAATTTTTAAGTCAGTTCAGCGCCTTGAGCTCTTTGTCACTTACTTTGAACAATTCCTGAGCAGTTTTTGTGGTGTTCCACAGTGCATCCTCCTACTGGGAGCACCACTGCCATGAGGAAGTGGTGCTCAATAATAAGTGGTGGTTCATACATGTCAAGTTGCACCCATATGAATGCCAGGACCCAGTGTTTCATTGTAACAAGTGCCACTGCAGGTATAAATCTGCTTGTTTCTTAAGGTGGGGGGGTCGTGGTGGGCCCTGCAGTGATTGGCTCTGGTGCGCACGTGACTGTGGTGGCTCCGGTGGACAATGCTCGCGAATTTGTAAAGCATTTATGAAATAATTTATTAACGGTATCATCGCAGTCCAAACAAATGCGACGTTGCACACCTTTGAACCAGGCAGCAGCCATGTTGAAACTCTCAGGTCAGTCTGATCCTGATCCGCAGAGATATTTGAGGCGCACACACAGAGACAGACAGACAGAGATTCCTTGCTTTTATTTTACACATTACACATATATACACACACACACACACACACACACACACACACACACACATATATATATACACACACACACACACACACACACACACACACACACACATATATATATATACACATACACATACACACTCATCAAAGGATTTAGTAAATATATATATCTATAGTAAGGGGGCTGTAGTCCACAAGGCTCCCCTTGCAGGAATGGCACAAACAATGAGTGTACTTGGGAATCAAGTATGATGCAGGTAAGAGTCATTGCTAATGTGTTTCGAGCATATACCCTTCCATTACCGTGTCCTCTAATTAGCTGCTGAGCAAAAGGAAGAGTTTACTGACCTTGTGCAATTAAAGTCATCCTTGAACTGGCTTAGCCCCAACCATCTTCACTCTATGTCTTTTGTGTTCCTGTCTGGGCTCCTTGACATTGAAGTGCTTTAATGCAAGTTGGATGCATCTCTATAACTCAGAAATGAGGAAGGTTTCCAGCAAGCTGGTATTTCAGCCCACTTGTGGATGTTCTGGCAGTCATTAACTGCTAGTTCGGATTGATGGTAATGATCTATGGCGAGCAGTGCCATTTTGGACTCTAAGAGATTTAAGATTTAACAAGAAGGTTGCAGGGTTGATATTAAAGGTGGATGAACTTCCCTTTCCCACAGGCTCACAGAAACGGTTGTCACATTCTGGGTAAGGCAGCGCAGCCCCAGTTTCAGTCCAGACACACAGTACACATTTTATATTTTTATATACATATGTCTTGTCATGTTTCTCATAAACCAGGTATCGGTCAGTGGAATTATTAGGCTGTAAATTTCAGCCTTCAAATAGAAGGTTTCTCAAATTAGGTTATTCTTAAAGTAATATGAACAGTATGAATAATTGATAGTCCTCCCTGCTAGGAACTGCAACAGTGAATGGTGCATCTAACAGGGCACATGTAGGCTTTTAAACTGTCAGACTTGTTTCTTGTTTCTCTTAGCCAGTTTCACATACAGGCCTGCTTACTTCTTTTCCATTACAAGCCATGTTACAGATGTGTTATATTCATTTGGCATATGGCGCTTCTTTATACATTTACATACATTTGGAAAAATCTTGTATTCATTAAAGTTCCTCTTACTAAAGTTGACAGGGGGGAAAAAAAACAGATATTAGTTTCTGTTTTTACTATGTTTTTTTGGATGACTACCCATACTATCTATTATACGAGTGAAACTGATATCAGTATCACATTATGTGCAATTCATGGGGGGTAATTCTAGGGATAAGCCTATATTCGGCATTTAAACCGATTATCGGTATCTGTATTTCCGTTCAGATTGCTGATAAGATAAAATAATTTTAAAATGTGCTACTTTGGCACTAATGCAACATGCTATTACGTAATGTCCTGCCCACTACACGATCTGATTGGTAACATGTCACAATTAAAAGCCTATAAACACTGAAATGATGACAGTCTTCATAGTAACTTGAAACCAAGTTTGGAGAGTGGAGAGGAAGTATAAAGTAGCAGATAAATAAATACCAAAGTAAAGTACCTCATAATTCTACTTAGGCACAGTACTTTTGCTGACCAAACAACCTACAAACGGAGACAGCTTCAAACATAACCTCCTTGGCGGAGGTAATAAGGAAAGGGTTTTTATCAAGTAACAGTCCAATGGGCAGGAGAGAAGTATTGTCCATACACAGCATTAGAGAAAAAATTATGTTGCCACAGAATGTTTAAGGGCTTTCACTTTACAGCTTTGAAACCACCATCCATAACTCATATGCAAGGTTTGAGCCAGAGCAAGCCATTTTGAAAATGACACCCTTAAAACATAAAATTTCTCACTGCAACCTCCGTGCACCCATAAATTGTTGCCAGTAAAAACAAGGGTAGAATCAATGCTGGCTTGGGATGGATCATTTAGATGAAATCTGATAACTTCAGCTTTAATTATCACCTTAGTTAGGTAGACAAATACTGTATATAGCCATAATTACTAAAAACAAAAGCAGCTCTGTGTCTGTTAGAATATACTGAACAACTCAGTTTTCATAAGATCATTTATTGTTGCCCTTGAAGGAGAAGTAACCCCTAGAATAAGTACAAAGAGCCAATTTTGGCCGCCTTCGAAGCAGCCCTGGCTCACACACTAGTTATGGTGTTCATGTTAAGTGAACAGTAAGTATGAAATGTATTTATTTATTGAATTGGCTTAGGTTGTGGTTGCGCCCATGTGTCTTTGGCTATGTTCTATAAAAAGTAGTTTTGCATTATGAGGGATTGAACAGGACCATGCTCAGTTTATTAGGAGCAATTCTGAGACTGCATCTGCAGACTGATTATAGAGCTGAAGCCAAACAACAAACAGGCTTTCAACTGGGGATTAGTGTGTATGTGTGGAACTTTTGGTGCCAAGTAATGCACAGCTCAGGGATTTACTACTCAGTGCTGCTACACTTTTACGACTAAGATGATCACATTTGAATGTGTCCATGCATGTGTTTACAGATAGACACTTGATTTATGTGGCAGTCAGCGTCATAATCAAAAGATTCAACTGATGAGATTTTTGTTTTCTTATTGATAAAGACTGTACATAAACATGGACAGGAAATACATACATTCTTTCAGGAGTCATTTAAAATACTTGACCAAGCTTTAGTCTTTTGTATGAAATTAAGGTAACTGATTAACTAGATATCTTCTCTCACCATTACCTTTTTCCATTCAGTTCAATGTATTACATCAAAGACTAATACAGAAAGAAAGACCAAGTAATTAGACCCATTCACCACTCCAGCACACCTGCTGTTATCAGCTCTCCTCACTTTTAATTTCTCTGTCTCTTGTTGATAAGCTTTCATTCAGATGCTCCATCACTCTTTTCTACACTGTGTACCTCTGGAGCATATTTATGTCAGAGGGAAAATGAAAGTGTAAAAGTTGTCAGCTTGAGTGAGCATGTTATTATAACATCATCAGAGCGACGGTGATGGAGGAGGCAGGTGGGTTGTAAAGTTTTCCATTCAGGTTGTCAGGCAGTAGAGTGTGAAATTTGGAATGTGTTTCATCCTCTATGACGCTCTTTGTTGGTTGTCTGAACTTGAGGTTGCCTGATTTGCTTTTTGCTGCAGTTCACGTATGGTCAAACCTGTATTTTGTATGTGTAAAGTTGCTTGTACAGCACTCAAACATATACATGGACGGACACACCTATGATCAAAGTGTCGGTCTGGATAGAATGACAAAAATGACGGTTCTAGGAAACAATGCCTGTTCCTTACACAGAGCAGGTCCCTGAAACTGCTACTCTTAGAGAAAAAACAGCACCGTTCAGAAAGGTAACTATGGACAGTGCCTCTGCATATACAGTCAGTTTCTTCAGCTAAGCCTGAGAGCTGGTTCCAGTGACTAAATTGTGACCCCTCATTTATCAAAGAAAAGATCTACAGGTGGACAGCAGAGCATGAAGTCACTTATTCTTTGGCCACACCCACTGTGTGATATGAAAGAGGGGCTTTGGTCTGAGAGCCAATTAAACATGAATGAAACACAGAGCGCCGGACCTACCAAGAGGCTTACACTATTTTTCTTTCACTTTTCCTGTTGCAAGCTGGACTGTTGCTTAATCCTTTTGCCCCCAGTGAAGGATAGAACCTGATAAAACTCTACATTTCTTACATTTTAAAGATTAAAAGTCTCGATCCAATCTCAGTCCCCTTAACTTCAACCATCCTACTCCCTAAAAGTTTCAAGTTTTTCAGGGAAATCTTAGAGGGGCTGTCTGCTTATAGTTCAACTGGGACTGAGGCTATAGATAGCCAGATGTTAAAAAGAGGATTTTATCCTGCACAATTTTATCCTTAAATCATTAACAGCACATTCACAGCCCTTTAGGTTCTTGGACAAGCTTTTTTGAAGGCTTCTGAAAATTAGGCAAGCCTCCTCCGCATACTTCAACTTAGATGACCCAGAGCAATCCGCTGCCTGTTGGATATCTCTCTCATTCTCTGTCGTTGGCTGTGCAAAGCCCCAGATACCCTTTAGGGAGTGATAAAGTTAATTTGGCCTAAAATATTCCCTTACATTCTTCTGCATTAGCAGCAAAAGACTTGATTTGGGGGATTGAGATACAACTTAATGCTTGTTAATGTTAGCCATCAATACTTTTTTTTTGTTGATCAATTTTTTTTCTGTGAAATGCTTCCCACATTTTTTATCTTCAGGCTAATCACTGTCCAACAAATCCCAAAGATCTTCGATCTTGACATGTTATAAAACAAAAAAACAGCCAGTTCTCACATTTTGGAACCAGTAACCTGATTGACTGACCTGACGATGCAGGTGGTTTGTTACACAGAACAACCTGGTATGTCGCCCTTACAAGCTGTTTGGAAAAGGGCAGATACTGCAACATGATACTTGGCAGGTGATTGGACAAACCATCTGTTTATTATTGTCTATCATGAGCTAACTTCAGCCAAACATATCAATGAATGTGGTGGAAGTAGGATAGCTCTACCATTAGAACCTGTTGGTATATTCAACTCTTGCCTAAGGCAGTCAAGAGAAGTGCATAACCATTCCCATGTAGGAAAGCCTTCAGTGCCATTCTTTGCTCTTCTTTTATTAAAGACATCTTTAGTTCTGATTGCTTAGGGTTAGGGTCAACCACCTCAGCACATCAAAACTAGACAAGGACCGTCACCCCCCCCCCCTTAAAAGTCGGTGTCCCAGATGGATCACCGGCATTCCATCACCATACCACGTAGGCACAAAAACAAAATATTCAACAAAACAATATGAAGATACATGACCTTTATGTTGGATTCTTCAACTGTAACCTCTCCCACCCATCCTCAGCAGTCCTGGTACCTGAGAAGCAAATTAAGAAGACAGGCACAGCAAGAACAGATGAATAACAATACAAAAGGCCATATCAACTTGGAAAATCACACCAGACGATTCACTGCAGAGGAGCACGAGACAGTGCATCTGCAATGACATTCTCTGTTCCCTTTATATGTCTAATGTCCAGGTCGTATGCCTGGAGAAACAGTGACCAGCACATCAGCCTCTGGTTTGGACATCTGAATGAACGTCACTGCAGAAATCACTCTGCAATAAGACAGCACCTGCTCCCATCTGGCTGGCATCTACTTGCAGCATAAAGGTTCGATCAAAACAGGGAGCAGCGAGAACAGGAGACGAGCAAAACAGCAATCTGACATTATCAAAAGCCTGCTGACAATCAGACGACCAATCAAATTTCACCTTTGCTTTGAGCAGTTCGGTGAGAGGAAACACGACAGTGGAGAAGTTTTTGCAAAAACTCCTGTAGTATCCCACCAACCCCAAGAACCTCTGAAGTTCTTTTTTTGTCGTAGGTTGTGGATATTCTGTTATTGCCCTAACTTTGGTCTGGACCGAAGCCACACGACCCTGTCCCACCACACGGCCTAAGTATGTCACTGTGGCCATAGCAAAGTCACATTTGGCCAAATTAATGGTGAGTCGTGCTTCAGTCAAACGGTCAAATAGGGCACAGATGCGTTGAAGGTGTGAGTGCCATGTGTCACTGTAAATTATCAAATCATCGAGATAAACAGAACAACCTTTCAGACCTGACACTACACGATTCATCAAGTGCTGAAATGTTGCAGGGGCAGTCTTCAATCCGAATGGCATCACTTTGTAGGAATACAGACCCACTGGTGTAATAAACGCAGATATCTCCTGTGCCCGCTTGGACAAGGGAACCTGCCAATAACCAAAAAAAAAACAAATTTGGCAGATCCAACCTGGTCTATACAGTCATCCATACGTGGTAAAGGAAAAGAATCTGATTTTGTGACAGAATTTACTTTCTCATGTCAGTACAGAATCTAGATGATCCATCTTGTTTTGGTACTAAAATGCATGGAGAAGCCCAGCTGGATGATGATGAAACAGCAATGTCGTTCTGGAGCATATATGCCACCTCAGCATCCAAACAACTGCGTTTAACTGGCGCCATACGATAGAACTGCTGTTTAATCGGTTCAGCATCTCCAACATCTATATCGTGCTCAATCCAGTCAGTTCTTGAAGGGATGTAACCAAACAATCCTGGATATTTTCTTGCCAACTCTTGACAGCTCATTGCATTTTGACTCTGGCAGATGAGCCAACAACCTCTCCAAATTACAAAGCGATTCTGAATTCTGCAAACGTCCACTTAGCAGACTTTGGTCAGGCTCCGGTACGCCATCTGCCTCCTGCACCAAAACCTCTGCAAGAGCTGGACGCACTACATTCTTCCCATCCTGGTCCAAATCTCTCTCCCCTATATGCTTGTGGTAAGGTTTGAGGAGATTAACATGACAGAGTCACCTGGCTTTCCTGCGACCTGGTGTTGCAACAGCATAATTCAAATCCGAAATTTTCTCTCTGACTATGTATGGGCCTGTGTACTTAGCTTGAAATGGCGAACCAACAATAGTTGTAAGTGTGAGAACCTGATCTCGTGGTGTGAACTCCTGGCGCTCTGCATGACGATCATACCACTTTTTCATTTTGGTTTGAGATGCACCCAGTTTTTCGCGTGCCATACGTCCAGCTTTAAACAAACAATGTCTAAAACCATTTACAAAGTCAACCAAATTCTTCAGTGGGTCAGTATCTACACAGTTGTCTTTCAGTACCGCCAAAGGACCCTGTACTGTATGTCCAAAGACCAAATCATTCCGGCTAAAGCCTGTACTCTCCTGTACTGCCTCCCTCGCAGCCAGCATTAACCATGGAAGCCCCTCTTCCCAGTTTCTATCTAGCTCAGTACAATAGGCACGCAAGAGAGACTTAAGAGTCTGATGGAATCTTTCCAAAGCACCCTGACTCTGCGCATGATAGGTAACGTAATGTACAAAGATGTAGCTTCGTCCTGCTCTTCGTACGCCATCTTTCTCGAATGCCGAGGCAGAGTTTGTTTTTGCTGGTGACGTAAAGAGGTCAGCCAGAGGTGGCTCTGTTACCACTAGTTGACATGGGTACAGCGCACCTATCATACTGGGGTATGACCTGCTTCAGCCAATAATCCAATTTTCTCACAGGCATATATACTCGGACAATTGCAGTTGTCTGATTGAGTAGCATAGTCGAACTATGGCTGTAATCCGACTAAGCTGTGCATGTAAACGTACTGAATTCTGAGTGACCTTACAGTATGTACCAGCCACTCTTGTAAATGTGTTTGACAAGCTTCATCAGCTTGTGCCTCTGTAAGTACGTACTTTAGATGTGGTGGCTGTTCCTAAGTAACATGTTTGCGAGTAAGAGGCACCCTGGGAAATGTTTCACATAATGACACATGTCCACCTTTTCCTCAGTGGACGTTGTAGGTGCTACAGCAATAAACCTGAGGCACATTTTGGAAATAGGTTCAAACAAATGGGCCACTGCTGTTAAAGGAAAGGACTCACAGCACAGTATGGGATGTATTCTACCTCCGGCACCATAACAGGTTCTGAGCAGCATTACTGTATTTGCCATTTGTGCTGATTTAGCAGTATTTATTATACTGTAGGTTTGGATTAATTATTATGAGTAAAGCTTTTACATCAGTGTTTCTACATAAGGAATTTCCCCAGTGTGTTCCTTCTCACACTTTCTAAGTTGCTGTGCTGTTACTTTTTCAACCGGTTTGGAAATTGGAGCAAAGCTCTCCATTTTTATCTTGTGTCCATTGTTTTAATATGTTAATCTTTTTCTCTGTTCAAAGGTTTTGAAAAGCTGTCATCAGACATCACTATAAGCATGTGTATAAAATACATGATTAACTGTATTAAAAAAATATTTTTTTATGAAAAACAGGAAAGATTTCTGCCATAAAAAATCATAGCAGCAGTCATGAGCAGGCATTTAGACTGAAATAGAACTCCAGTAAAATAATGTCAGATGTCAAAACACCCTACACAGCAGTTCTGAGGCAGAATTAAACAACTATGCAATAAAGTCAAGTCCATAAAGCATGGATTAAAGTTCTCCATCGCTATGACGGATTTCCGTCATTCAAACTTCACAGAGGCGACTTATGAGATCAATGTAGATCGGAGGAGAACAAGTGTTTGCTGATTTTTATTGACAGATTGTCAAACTCTGCAGCCAATGGTATCGTTAACAGCGTGTGCACGCCTGACTATTGACAGTGTAGTGACCCACACAGGGTGGGATCTAAACACGAAGTGGCGCTAAAGTTTAGCTTGTAATCAGTAGTCTTGCTGACTGATTAGCAACAGGGACACGGGAATGATGCTGTCCAAACAGTCAAAGTCCTTTTTTGCCAATTTTGCACGGACATGAAACTGCCTGCTCATATTGTAGTTCAGCAAGGGTGACATAGTTACAAAGATTGAGCAGTTCATTTGTATGTATTCTGAGAGAAACTATGGGCTATTATTCTGCTCAGTCCATATATGTAGATGCATGATTAGACTGTGTACAGAGAGCTCCCACAAATGAGAGCAGAGAACGTATAGCTTGTTCATGGCTCCTCAACATGTCTGCGACTCAACCAGATATTTACTCTGCTAGATTTCCAGCGGGTGTCGGCAAGCTGTCCCTGAGCAACTGGGTTGTATCTTTGAACTGCTCGTCATTCATGGGAGCGTGCACCGATCTGCCTCTGATCTGGTGCTTTTTGTCGGTTATCTCCCCAAAACGTCTCCAAGTGGGAGATCAGGGCTTAAATCTTGTAGTGAGAATTTAGGTCAAGTGTGACTGGTGTGTGCGTTGGTCTGAGTGCTGTTGACTCACTGAAGGCTGCAGCACCGTATTTACAACCCAAGGCTACTACTATGTAAATTTCACCGCATGTTGGCTCTACTTCTAATGTCAATTGGTGGTCACCCTTAATAATCCCACAGGTCTCTAAGTTGAGTCCATTTATCATTGCAACTGGTGGGCCTTTATGCGCACATGGGATGGCAAGTATATAGTAGGCTGTGCAATGCAGCATACCTCGATGAATGGAGCCCATGGTTTGAGAGTTGTTTTTTTATTCTGTGTCTATAACCACTCTCCCACCAGTTTCATTTGTCATCTCTCATGCTGGCATCCTTACTAAATTTCTTGGGAAGCGTGTATTTCCTGCACCAAGTACAGCCTGTTGTTCTTGGCATCGGAGATTCATTAGCGTAACATTGCTTGTAACATTTGGGCAGTTTGTCAGTAGCATCAAGAAAATTACACTGATTAGTGCAGAAATAATTTATTTTGCTTGTAGTCTTGTTGCTCACCGAGGCATTAGTCGCTTGATGAATCAGTTCATTGTTTGTTTTTCTGGAGGATGACACCTGATGTCTGGGCCTCTCTCTTTGTCATGGCCATTAGCTGAAAGCAAGGCAGTCAAATCAAAGCCCCCAAGACAAACAGAATACCCACTGCCTCCCCATCCTCACACTGAAACTTTTTGAACCAAATCCACCTTTTCACCCCCATTTCTGCAGTGCTTTCAGATGTCCCCCAGCTCCAAAGGAGAGCCAGTTCATTCTCCAGACATCACTTGGCACCGCTTTTCTGTTCTTTTTTTGATAAAGTTCAGCTGTCTTTCCAAGGGAAAGTGTTCAAGCCCAATATTCTCTTGACTGCTCAGGATATCCAGCCCACACACCTCCACCCTGACAAAGTTTTAAACTGGGGCTGATGAAACTGTTGGGGCTGATTGCACCATTGTCTCATCTGGTCATTTCAGTATCGGACACCGCAAAAATGATTTGCAGAGTTTTAAACTGGCAACTCCAAGTGGCACCCAGAACTCTTTGATAAAGTTTAACTTCATTTCCAGAAATCATCCAATGTGACGTCAGTAAGCTGGATACAGCAAGCTCATGTCTGCCAACCCAGCCAGTCTGTGATGCCTTATGCAAAAGAGCCACAGGGAGAAAGGAGGCATAACATCTAACAGCCTAACTGGACCGAGATCTTTCTTGTTTACTGCTCAGGGGAAGGCTTGTATTTCACTCTTGAGACTGTTATCCTGTAGATGGGTTGTAGACTGATTTCTGGAAAAATAAGGTAAATCTACAGGGCCTGGGGTGTAAGGTGAGCTGATTTTTCAAAGACATTTAACAGAGTTATGTTCTTGCGTCAAATCTAGGTCTACTCTTTTCTTATACAACACCAGCTACATGCCAGAAAAGTTACTTATCTGTAACCTGTGTTTTCTGATAATGTTTGTATCCATGAAAGCAGCATAGAATCAGAATGAATGGATGCTGCTCAAGGCACGTATACACATTAAAGTGTCCATAATGATATGTATTGTTTGGTAGTGATCTGCTGTCTGCCAAAATAGAGATGGATAAAGATAAAGGCTAGTACCTATCAGGTTAAGGAAGCTTGGCATAGATAGCTTAAGTGAGGGAGAACAGACGCATTAGCAATACTTTATCAGGACTTTTATTCTGAGTGTGAAAATCCGACCCATGAGTACAGAGTTCTAAATTAATGTTGTAATGACTGCTGAGTACTCATGGGTCTGAATGTGAACATGTTGACGGGCGCTGCAGCTGTTGTGATCCCATCACAAGATGGTCTGTTGTTTTGTTTTTTGGCAGGGCAAATATATTTCATTAAGGTGTAATCAGTAGTATAATTGGCTGTCTTAATAAGGCAACTTAAAAGCCTGTTTAATACTATAATAATGACATTACTAAGGTGCCATCAGTTCCTTGGGGCAGTTTTGTCTTCAGTCCTTTTTTTGCAGTTCCATGGAATTATGCAAAACCAGACTAAATGTTAATCACAAATTATGTCCCAGTCAATTTAAGACATTTGAAATAATTCTTTGATCAATATGTGAAAACATGCTTCTCTGCAACTGAAAGAACTGTTTTTGAACAGTCGGTGTTACAAGATTATATAACACTCCCCACACTACCCTGTTACATGTATAAATGCCTTTTTGATGCCATAAAGCTAAATGTCAGTGCAACTAACAATATATCAATGTCCTCAAACCCACTCCTTGTATCTGTGTCATCTTGCTGACTGGAAATGGTCTGTCAGTGATGGTGTGTTTGTTTGCAGTGAACCCTGACCACCCACCAGAACTGTGATTTTCCTAATTAAATAATAGATGCTTTCACAACATAGAAGTTCCCCAGAGTCAACTTCTCTCAGTGAACAGTTTGTGCAGTTACAATAAATTACCATACTCGACATTCATCACCTCATCAAATTGCAATGCAACTGCCCCCTCACTGCTTAGCCAACACGACTTCTGCTGATTTAGTCGTGGCCTGAACTTAAGTGGCACTTAGAACAAATAAGACTTGATGAGCTTTTTACATTCAGTGCGAGATTTGGTGTTTGAGGATTTGTTTGAAAAAGACAAATAGGACACAAACACACACCTTGATTGCTGGTGATGCATTCATGGTGTTTACAGCTACTTTGCCTTGTTAAAAAAAAAAAAAAAGACCTTATTTTTGGTAATGGCATGGTTTATTCTGATGATCTAAAGAAAATATATTAATTAAAGGAAAAATTAACTTCACCTTGAGTTGTGAAGTGCAGCTCTTCTACTGTTTTTGAATAAAACTGTTCAACCACTGAAAAACCTGATTATCTAAATCCCACTGCTTATCCTCCTCCTCACCAAACACTGGAGCACAAACCACATCGTCGGCCTGGTTGGTCTCATCAGCATTTGCCGCCTTTTGTTCACTGTGTGTGCTGACCGAGATGAAAGGGAAAAATAAAAATACAGCCCATCTTGGCGTTCTGTGAATTGGACTCTTGCTTTCTTCCTCACATTCTCCATCTTGCTCTCTTCTCCAACCCCAGTAGGTTTTCATTCCGCATATCCAGGCTATAGTTGTGCGTGGAGCTGGCTGTAGTCCGGCACCCTCCCCTTTCTTATACTGGAAATTAACAGAGAGCCTCATGTATGGACTACACGATCTCATGAAACATCTGTCCTTGTTCTAGGGCTTTTAATCATTCAGTGTGAATTCTCAATTACTTCATATAGCCCGTTATGTCATTATTGCTATTCTTAATTATTCCTGACTTATTTATTGGCATTATTCTTTAAGCAGTTTAACACTAATTATCTGTCTACAGCATGAAAGCTCAAACACATTTTAACGTCCTAAATATTCTGATTATTGGCTTTCTATGGAAGGTGTTATTGTCTTCCTACTGAGTGAATTTAGCAAACCATTGGAGAAATTGTGCAACAAACTACACATCCAGTCTTAGGTATTTTGAGACACATGAGTAAGAGATGCAATTTTCCAAAGGCCAGTAAAATCTTCTCCAACACGACTGCTCCATTAAATTTAACTGTGCATGCAGATCAACAGTGAGGTTTTCTGCCAGTAAACATTGCAGCTAACATGAAGCTTCTTTCTGTGAGGGTTTACCTCAGTGTCTGAATGTGTTTTGCCCTGAGCACAGCATACACTCATTTTAAGTAATGAAATCAGCCCAAACAAACTTGATTATCAATGTTCCTCACATGTAGTTTTGTAGTTTTCCAATATCTTGCTTTATAGAGTCAGGGCTCACTCAGGATTTTGAAAAGTATTTCCAACCTCTCTGCTTTTTTTGTATATTAAAAATGACACCTTTGTGTTAATCTATATCTGTTTTTTGCAAATGCAATGCTCACGCTCATTAAAGTATTGCTCCATAGTGCTACTTTTTTGACTGGCATTGTTAATGAAAACGTACAAATATTTATCTAAACTATAGGGCTAGGCTATGTGGTCTTAAAATAATGTCACAATATATGAAGGGCATAATGCGGTAAACAAAATATGTCTCGATATTTTGAAATCTCCTCAGAAGTACTTCATAAATACTTGGACTGGGCAACAAAGTTGCGATATTGCAATAGTTGTGAATTCATACTGTGATATTGATATTGGGCCAATATTGTCAATATGATTGTTACTTTTACAAAATATGAAGTGAGATTCTCTTATAAATAATCTTCACTAGTGTGGATTTGTCTTGGAGTTTTGGCTGAATGAGGTTTTTCCTGAACTATCAATCTATAATCAAGTCTTTTTTTTTTGCCCAGTTGTTCTCCATGGTAATTTTGCTGTGGCAACTGTTCTTCGGTCACTTACACAGAATTTCCTCATGTCCTCTGCATCACTGATCAATTGCAGTTGTATAGTGAATAGAGCTGTCCCAATTATCCTGATTATTTTTCAAATGATTAATCCCGATATTAAACTAACGATTCATTTTTTGATTAATCTATTAATTTTTCAGTTGCCGATTATTTCCCATTACTTGATCAATGTAACTATTCGCACAATATGGATATCAAAACATTTCTTGTTAACATTTCAATATTTATTAAACATTTCTTTAACATGGCACTTAGAGCATTGCTCCTCAAGAATCTCTCCAAAATAAAAGCTACAGAAGCTACATGTTGGCACAGAATACATGTTATGTAAAGTAAAAAAAAAAAAATCCCAAATGAATGGGCGTTCAATGGGGTTAGAGAAGGGTCGATATTTTCAGTATTACACTATTACTGTTCGGCTCCTGGACCGTGGTCGGGAAGCACAGGGGAGATGATTTCCTCCGGGGCCGAAGTTTGTGTTTACCTTCAGGGTGAACCCCCTTTCACGTTTTATGTTGGTCGGGAAATAATACCAGGGAGCTTTGCTTAATCTTGAGGAGCCATCGCCTTTATTTCACAGTAAAACTGCAGCCTGTACTGTACATTAATTGCTCGGTCTACTACTGTTACCTCCTTCGCTTTCCTTCCTCTCCCATTCATTGAGAGAAGACGCTCCCTCTCTCTCGCTCGCCCACTCACACCTTATGCACACACACACCTCACGCAACACCCTATTCCTGAAAGGGCTACACAAATTATTCATGTTGACGAATTTATGTCATCGACTACGCCGATGCGTCATCCCAGCCCTGATAGTGAAACTATATGTTAAAAGTGTTTAGTATGGGTAATATAGTTGAAGGGCCCAGGCATACAAACACTGACATCAGATAAGTAGTGGACACGAAGGCAGACTGTTGCATCGCCTTATGTCATCTTTGTCTCAACCAAAGAGCTGCACTTGAACAGACAACAAAGGATACAGCTGAGGGCCAGCTAGCTTGTACATTTTGCGCCTACGTGAAGGGAAATCCCTCTTTACTGATATACAAACTGCTATGATAAAGCTGCGTTTAGTAACACCACTCCTAATATAGCCACGTCTTATCGAGAACATGTCTAATGAAAAGTTTCAAATGGCAGAGGGGAAACTGCAGTCAGTGGGCGAAGTCATGGACACTACAGTAACAGACTCAGGGGGCTTCTCTTTTCATTTGTCTTTCACTTCTCGTGCACTGATTCATTTTACTGAACAGCCATTCAAAGGGATTTCTCTCACCGATAGGCCCACAGCTGATTTTATGTTTTCAATCGATTATAAAGATGTCAACAAATAAGTGCCAACTGTGCAGATCACGACACAAAAACTAAGGACACACGTACTCATATATACTGTGTGGTGTGTCGGGGTCCTGATGCTGAATACTGTCAGATCTTTGAGATCACTGTTTAGGCATTCAGCACTTAAACCTTGTTATTGTGGTTAAATGTAAAGGAATTGCTACTTAACATTGAGCTTCATCATGATGTTGATTAAATTTGAGTAGCTGGTGTTTGTGAATGTCACTCCACATTTTCTACCAGAGAAGATGATTGGAGTGTAAATGGGAAAATAAGGCTGTTATCTCCATGCCTGTATTGTAAGTTAGACTCCATGAGCTTTCCAATTAGAACATCTGCACCCGAGGGCCCTGTTGTGGGTAATTGTTTTTAAGGATTGGCTAATACCCTGAAGACTGCTGTAATGGCACTGTATCTCGCCAGCATGAGCTCAAATTATTCTATTTACATTTATGGAAGCTGTTGTGTTGAGCTCAGAGATAAACGTTGTTTGTTGTACCAGAAATGCTTTTTTTTCCTCCGAAGGCAAAGCTTTTATAGCTGTCCTCTGTCGCAGGGCACTTTGATGCTTGCTGCAGATTAATTAAATGTCTACCATTAAAGCTGGAATTTATACGAGTGTCTGACATTCACGTTGAGACTGAAATAACCATCCTAATTGAATTAAGCTCATCACTTGCAACAGATTTTCCTCTACACCTGATCATATCTAAAAACAGCTGGCTACAGTGATTCTGTTCTTTTTCTTGTGACACCTAGTCAGCGCTGCTTTTGTTGGTGATAATGTGATTTGTCAGGTATAAACACTCCTTGGCAGCTATAGCCAGAACAGTTGATTCAGGAAACAATGCATCTGTTTCCTTCTGCCATACTGTCTAGAATTAGTTTTCAGACAAACTGTTGCCTGAAACGTGAGTAATGGGGTGTTTGAGTTGCTGAAAGGTCAGCTGTCCGATGAGTTAAACAGGTAAGGTGTGAGTGTGCACAGCGGTTCCCCTTGACATTTCTTGTTACAGGATTATAGAAGGATTTTGGGCGCTGAATGGTAAAAACCTGTAACTCTGCCACTGCAGCTTTTACCCAAAATGTGCTTGCTTATAAATCTACTTCTGTCTTTTCCCA
Organism: Sparus aurata; assembly: GCF_900880675.1. NCBI lineage: Eukaryota > Metazoa > Chordata > Actinopteri > Spariformes > Sparidae > Sparus > Sparus aurata. Next base: position 26,481,973 of record NC_044189.1, on the reverse strand, counting down.
CAAAGATCCTGCCGGCCTGTATTATCAAACAATAATCATTTTTAGTTGCATATGTATTGTCATTTATGACGGCCAATAGCTAACAACAGTTTTAAGTGTCAAAATGTTATTACACATTGCATAGTTGACAAAATCTGCTTACAATTTCTTCATTGATTACATAGTTGCATAGAGAAATAACAAGTTTAATTTTCACTCAGTCATAACTCTTCCATGACCATTGTTTTGGATGTTATAAACTCTCAAATATTGATATCAGTACAAGCCTCAAAAATCCCACATCAGAGCTCAGTAACAGTGAAGGAGCCACATTGTGTAATAGCTGGTAGGTAGCCACTGGGCTGCAACTAACGATTGTTTTAATTTTTGATTCATCTACATATTATTTTCATGATTAATCAACTAATTGTTTAGTCTGTAACTTGGGTCTGCAACAGAGTGTCCCACACCTGTAGGGTATCCTCAGAGTTACTGCAAGCGGGCTGCCACATTATTGTATGGTAATATTTTATTTTTATAAGTTTTAAATCGATTAAAAAGTTGAATGTGTCTAAAAATACACATGCATGAACATAGCATGAATCCAATATATTAGGAGCAAATTTATGATATTTTTAGATACGTTTTTTTTTTTTTACACCAGAGTGATCATTGTGTAATGGCAAACTAGTCAGCCAGTGATGAATTATTTAAATATATTGACTGTATTTTTATCCCAGGTGTACGGACATGCTTGTAAACCACAATGGATTGTTTTGCAACTCATCGAGCAAGAGACTCTGACATACCCTCCACCTCAGAAACCACTACAGAAAATGCAGAGTGTGAGGCGGACACCACCTAACATTAGCCATGCTACAGCTGCTGCTGACTTGTTTAAACATGGCACTGTAGGCAACCCTGCACATTATTTTAGTCCCATTTTAGTATGCAACAGAATTTCCTACAGTATACATATGTAGTAGTGGGTCCCTGCTCCGTCTAATTTTTTGGGGGGATGCCCTTAGCCTGAATAACCTTGAAAAACCCTGGGTTTATAAAATGTAAAATAAATAAAATAAAGTTAATATGGACAATTCACATAACCCAGATTCCAAAATGTCTTCTTCAAATTGTTTAAAGGGATATTCCGGTGTAAGTTTAATCCACGGTCTAACACACCAAGACACCAAGTAAGACCCCCCCTCTTGAGAGATCTAGTTTTCTGACCGCTAGCTTATGTAGTTTTAGCAACTTTAGAAAATACCGCACTATAACAATACACTGCAGTCTATGCCTCCAACCAAGAAACCACCATCAAAAAGCCACTCATAGCCACAAATAATGCTCAGAACAGCCCCAAACTTCAGCAACAGTACAAATAGGGTCCCAGCACATAATTAGAGGCATCAAACATCTGCTAGCTTAGCCGAATTTCTACTGAAAGAGAACACTAGGTGCTTACTTACTGGGTGTCACAGTGCTTTAGACCAGTGGTTCCCAACCTGGGGTCGATTGACGCGCCGGCACGTCAAAATCACGTGACCAATTTAAGATGACGTAGCAGCTAGACGGAGCCTCAGTGAGTCTCGGTCCGACTTATGTGTTGGACTAGCCTTCAAACTGCGTACCAGTTTTTAAATTGCATTGATAGGCCAAGTAAAACCGGACTTATGATAAATAATGTACGGCGCGCTTTTTCGCTAATATTACCGTCACGTTTTCTGCGTGTTTGGTGCAGGGAGAGACGGTAAAAACGGGCTTCTCTCACGAAAGTGTCCGCAAGCAGGAAGTGTTTGCAAGGGAAAAAACACGTTCCTGTTGGGGGAAAAAGGCACCACACCAGCCAATCACAAAATTACATGGCAAAACACGTGATTTGGTTGCTGGGGAACAGGGGGAAGTTGTGGGAGGGACTGACAGTGACGGTGATAGCGAGTTTTGAGAGTTAAGAGATTTGTGACATTTAGCGTGTTTTGGAGTGTAACTTTTTTTGTTTAAAGGTCCCATGTTATACTGTTTTTCATCAATTTCACACAGCTGTCAGAGGTCCAACAACTCTGTATTCGATATGTATTGCCCCAAACACATCCGTGGTCCTGAACTCCAGCTGTCTAAAAGTCGCTCTGCTGAGCTTTATTCAGAGCACTCTGTTTCTGTGCCTGCACCTTTAAATGCTAATGAGCTCCGTCTGTCAACGCCTACTTGGGGAGCCTTGCCTGCTACGTCACTCTCAGGGAGAGGAAGCCCCTTATGCTAACGGTAGCATGCGCTAATGTTTACGGTGGATGTAAAACTATGGCTCGCGGAGATTTTTTCGTTCAACCGAACCAGTTTGACCCATAATCGGACCCAGAAGGAGAGGCTCCGGAAGAAGTACAGACTTTGTGGCTGCAGCAGGACTTTTCAGAATGGTTAGTGTGGTTGAATAATGTTAGTTTGTTTGTATGTGTTGTTACAGTCAGAGACGTTCTACTATTGTAGAGACAGATCACTCTGATCATTTTGAATGGGTAAATCTGCGACGCCAAAGATGGCGCATATCCCGCCCCTTTCACCAACAGCCAATCACCTGCGTTGTCACAGCCGAACCGGGAAAATTATAGCCCAATCATGTTGTTTCACCAGCGCATGCGCACAAGTAGTTTTTACGACAGCGAGAACGTCTCTGGTAGAGTCATTGACGGCACCGGAGTGGTGTCCGAAAGTCCGTTTTTCTTTCTGCCGTTGAGCTCACTATATAGTGCACTATGTTGGACTCACTATGTAGTGACTAGGGAGTAGGGAATGAGTGGGTGATTTCGGACACAGCCCCAGAGCACAGCAGCCGGCACAGATTCAGCCGTACGATTGACGTCGGTGTCGTAAATCCGTGGAGTGGAGTTCTCCCTGTAGGAAAAGAGCGTTTTAAACATAATTTCTATGGTAAAGTCGATGTTTTTTGGTTTTTATGTGTATCTTATTTCACTGGCGAGCATGTCTGTATGTTTTTTCCGTCCTGCTATCACGTTAAAGGGTGGATTTGACCATGACTCCATTCATTTAGATAGGGGTCTGGTCTCTTTGGGCTTTTCGAGGCGTCGCCAAGATGGCCGCCGAGTGGCATGACTTGCCTAGAAGGACTTTGTTACAGTTACTACCGTGTAGCTAATGGCTAACATCTAGCGAAAGCTGTGTTTGTCTCCTACACAGTCTTCAAACTCTTGGACACTGTTCGCATCGTCTCTGTCTCCAGTCTGCACATGTTTCCAGACTTTATACTGAGACAACCAAGCTCCATCGTAATATTATTAACATTAAACTTGCTTCAAACGCCATTGCATAGCGGACCGAAGTGGAGCTAACTAGTTAGCCAATTTCCAGCTGACTTCACCATACTCGTCGGCAACTGTAAATACTATCAAACCGCGGCGACACTAATCGGTGGCTCGGGTGCAGTTGCTGGGTCCGATATGGTTGGGACTGATCCTTTTACGAAGGTCAGTGTCGAGGCAAAGTCAGCTTTGTACTGACCCTCGTTACTGAAGCAGTCCGACGTGAAGTGGTTAGCACACACATACAAGCTAACACGAACCGCAGCCGGCACGTTGTCATTAAAAATGAAGCACAACAACTGTCTCTTCTGTTGTTATGTAGCTGGAACAGAATATAGGCACTTATGTTGATTATTACAACCAACAACAGAGCAATTGCGTGTCTAGCTCTGAGCGACAACGTTGCGAAACACTGCTGTCTCTCCGCTGGACACACCGAACTTCACCTCGGGGATGAACGCCCCCCTCTCGGATATCTCCTATCACCGCGCCGTGGAGGTCGGCCTATGATAATGACTCCTTTCGTTACGTAACTAAAGGAGCAGAATCTGAACAGCCTGTAGGAGCGCCGTGTTACCAGTGGGTGGGCTGCAGAGACCATGCAGGACTCGCTTGTTTTCCTCATTCTAGGAGTTGGCAGGCTCAGGGAGGACCAGCTTATATATGTAGAGACCAGAGAAAACTTGTTTTTTATGATATGGGACCTTTAATGAGTCAAAATAACAAGGAGACTGCTGAATGTGGAGCAGGCAGGAGAGCTGAGGCAGACCTGAGCCTGAGGCATTTCCTGCATTTAAATGTAAATAATTACATATAACTTTGTAAATTCCAAAAACTTATGCACAAGTTTAGCAAACAACAATTTATATTTGCATTATAAGTAATAGAAATGGTTCGTTAAACATATTTGTGGTTTTCACAGTAAAAAATCGAACTTTTTCCTACTCGGATTTTATGTTTTTTTGTGATTTTAGGTCAATTGTGTTAATACCGTGAAATGAAAAGATAACTGTAAGGTCACACATGTGAGGTTGTGCTGAAAATAATGACACCAAACAAGGCAGGGTAAATAGTTTTTAAGGTGAAATATAATGGTAAAATCAAAAATAGTCAAAAACGGCCAATTATATCCTGGACTGCCTAAAATCCCAACAACACACCCAATCAAAACTCTATAAACCAAATTGAAACATATTTCTTGGTCCACATTTAAATTCATTAAGCTATTTATTACCAACACCCCTATGAGGTAGGCCTATTCTGTTCTCTGGTAGGCCTATTCTGGTCGTTGTGTGTGATACACCTGATGACACAAAAAGGAAGACATGTATCTATATAAATTGTAAAACTAGGAGAATATAACTGTTGTTACTTTTTGCAAATAAAAGTTTGTAATTAATCACTTTATTCTTTTAGTGTATGCGGGTTAGGGTTGGAGGGGCCTGGCTTGTCTTGGACACAGGCAAGGGTGGCTTCAAGGAAAAAAGGTTTGGAACGACTGCTTTAGACCATGGATTAAACTTACACCGGAATATCCCTTTAATTCTTTTGTTAATACTTTTTATTTGCTATCATAAACGTCAAGGAAAAGCAGCAGATCCTTGCATTGGAGAAGCCAGAACCAGTAGATGTTTGACTTTTTTGCTTAAAAAACAATAAGATTAATCGATTTGTCATCATGGTTGGCAAAAAAAACGTTTGTTTAATTTATCGATTCATCAACTAATCATTGCAGTCCTATCAGGGACTAGGGTTCAGGCATTTGCAAAATGATAGCTTTACACCGTACAATGAAGTACTGTAAGATAAACACAGATATATTGCTATATCTGTGTAATGAGGAGGAAAAAAATGAACATCAACAAAGGTCTACCCAGAATTTATGGCACCTCTAGAAGAGCAGCACTTGCCCCTCTCTCATTAACTCCACTGAGATGCCCTCAGGCTCATAATATCCAACTACTCCAGTGTAGCCAATAGATGATATCATAGATAAAAAGATTAATACAAAATGCCAGAGTTACAAAGTGCTTGACAATAAGTCACATATAGATAAGACTGTGTGAACTGCGTGAGTGTGATAAGGGAATTCCTACAAAAAGATTAAATTAGTTTTAGTGAACCCTCCCGAAGTAAAAAATAAAAAAAACATTTTAAAAATGTGCTATTTTGCTGACCAATCCTAAATGCCTTATTGTTCCGAATAAGGCTGACTACTTTCCTGCAGTGGTAACAAACCTTAATAGTGATGTACTGTACCCTTTTCACTGTTCAAGTCACCGTATAGTAGAAATCCATAAGTAAAGGTTGTGTTCCTTAGGTTCCTTAAGGTCCTTACATAGTCAGAAATTTCATGCCATCATTGTTTTCCTCGACATATGATTTGAGAAGTGTACTCTGGACAAATAGTGTTGTGGTAGAGATAGTTTCTCTAAATTTGTTCAGTGCTTCAACATTATTGGCCTGACACTGTTCTTTCTGTGCCTCGACTGTTGTTTCCTGCTCTGCTGTTACGTTTTCCTGACAGTTTTCCAGAGATCTTAGTCCTTTAAAACACAACAGTAAGTGACAGTCCATTAACACAGCTGACCATATTCCTTTTTCATTGCAAGGTTTAGCCATAGGTCAGTATTTGACAGTGGTTGTCTTCTTCATGTTTTCATGTATACTCAGTAGCCTGGAGTGCCTCAAATTAAAAGCCATGGAGATATTCACAAGTATAGTTATACAACACTGTGTGAATGTGTTGTGAGAAGTCATTTTAAATCCTGGTCTCGCCTCATGGAGTCGATCAGATCCATCAGTCTGGCCCACGGGACATTTTGTCTAGTGACACCCAGCTGTCCTGTTAGTCTGACAATGAAGCCTGACACCTGAATCCCAAAGGTGCTTTGAAAGGTGTCACATGCAGGAAGGGATGATTATGAATGTAACGTGGGTTTAAAAGATATTGACAGTCGTCTGCCTTGCCCCGCTGCCCCTTGTGAGTACACTGAATCCAGGAGTGTGTGTTTCTCAGCGGAGCAGTGTGGAGAAACTGCACGATGGTCCCCGTGCTCCCTGTCCCTGACAAACACAGCCCAGCAGTGCGAGAGAGCGGGCTGGCTGTGAGGAATATGATTGCTTACTCAGATTTTTCACATATATGAAAAGAGGAGGAAGGAGGAATACATAAGTAGGAAAAAAAACTGCAAGTAATCTGACCCATTTTTTTCCTTTGGCTCGTGGCTCCGAGCTGGTGATGCAAGCAGTTTTCTATTTATGATCTCTGCATCAGATTAATCTCACTATGAGGCAACGAGATACATCTCAGGGGAAGACTGGCCTGTTAATAGCCATTGTTTCACATCACCCATACACACATGCATATGCTCTTTTTTTCCTCACACAGAAAAGTGCATATACTATTTTTGTCTGCATTGGAAAAAATATTTTGCAATGCCCTTGAGGATCGTCTGTAGATTTATTATCTTCCTTCCCCATCTTTATCACAAACGTTATCTCTTGCACTGATTATGCCAGGTTGTTATGTCCAGTCAGTGCCGGCCACAACCTTTTGGGGGCCCTAAGCAGAATTTGATTTGGGGCCCCCCCCTCCCACCACCGCAGAGTCACCTGTGACAGATTATGAACTACTGTCCCCCTGGGCACAGATGCATAATGACACCAAAAATGCTGGCAGACACAGCAGTTGTAGGCAGGTATATTGATCATGAAATCAGAATCATCTTGTCTTGAATTATTCATTAATTCATGTTAAAATATATATATATATATATATATATATACACTACTCACAATAAGTTAGGGATATTGTGAGAGACTCAGTGGGTTTCATACAGACGGTGTTTGTTTCACTTCAGAGAGTTTTGGGATAGGGAGGCAATTGTATTGGGGTGATAGACACACCTCATTTTGTGTTTTCCATGTAATGGTCTCACTGTGTACAGTGTGCCTTACATATTGGGGCCAATACCAAAAAACTAAAAGACAACCCTTTTCAATGTGGCATCAATTTCAACATTCTGTGGGTATAAAAAGCTGGTATTGTCAGTAAGTCATTCCAAGTTCATCATTCAAACAGCCATGAACACACGACGTCACTTAACGGACGAGCAGCGCCACCTGGCCATAGCGCGCCTTCGGGTCAGTGGCAGGCAGTCAGATGTTGCTCGTGAACTTGGTGTGTCTCAAAGTGTCATCAGCAGACTTGCATCAAGACACAGAACTACTGGCAGAGTTTGTGACAGACCCAGGAGTGGAGCCCCACGAGTGACAGACCGCAACGATGACCAGTACATAAGGACCTATGCACTCAGACATCGTTATGCAACTGCCACACAGCTGCAGGCCCAGTTACGAGATGTGAGGGGTACTAGGGTTTCCAGACAAACCATTCGAAACCGACTCCACCGCTTTGGCTTGAATGCCATACGACCATTGCAGGTGACTCCACTGACACCAAGACACCGCATTGAACGTTTGCAGTGGGCACAAGACCATGTGACCTGGACAATGCAGCAGTGGTCTACCGTCCTGTTCACTGATGAGTGTCGGGTCACCTTGCACAGAAATGATGGTCGTCAGCGTTGCTGGAGAAGGCGAGGTGAGCGATACGCCGAGGTCAACATGGTCCCCAGGGTTCCCTTTGGTGGAGGAGGTGCAACAGTCTGGGCAGGCATCACCAGTCAGCGCAAAACAGATTTGGTTATTGTACATGGCTCAGTCAATGCACGTATTTACCTCAGAGAAATCATAGAACCCATCATCATCCCCCAATTCCGCCAGCACAGCCCCAACTTTCTGTTCATGGATGATAATGCTCCACCACATCGCGCCAGAATTGTCACAGCTCGACTTCAGGAAGTCGGAGTGCCTCATATGGTATGGCCAGCAATGTCCCATGACCTGAACTCCATAGAGCACGTCTGGGACCAGCTGAAGCAGAGACTGGATGATCGTACCCCACCCCCACGTGACCTGGCAGAACTGCGTGTAGCACTTGTGGAGGAGTGGAACGCATTGCCTCAGAACAACATCATGAGGCTAGTGAGGAGCATGAGACGTCGCTGTCAAGCTGTCATTGCGGCAAATGGTGGAAACACCCGCTACTGACATTGTCAGTTTTTGTTATTTGGGGCTATCCTTGTTATTGTCTAAATTTTGGGGGTAATAAATATTAAACTAATGAAAATGGTGTTTCTTCTCATTCATTATTAGTAATATCAAAGGGAACATTAAAATTCAGACCAAATAGGAAAAGCACTCATGTAAATGAGTAAAATAAATACTGTCAATAAATTGTGAGTAGTGTATGTACATATATATATATGTGTGTGTGTGTGTGTGTGTGTGTATATATATATGTGTGTGTGTGTGTGTATATGTATCAGGGTTCTCCCCAAAACTTTTTAGTGTAGCGGCGCACCGTCTGTCCGGGGGGGGGGGGCGTTTCGAACGCTCGTCAACGTCAGTCCCGGGGGGGGGGGGGGGGGGGGAGACACGGACGGACGGACGGACAGACGGTCATCAACTCCGTCAGCCGGGGGACGGGCAGACACTCATCGCCGTCAGTCGGGAGCTCCTAGCGGTCAACCGGGGGACATCACGCGTGGAGTATAGCGGTGTGTATATATATATATATATATATATAATATATATATATAATATATATATATATATATATATATATATATATATATATACATATATATATATATATATATATATATATATTCTTTTTATTATTATTTTTTTTCCTTGGGGCCTAGGGGCCCCAATTGTTCGCTTAGTTCGCTTATGCCTTTGGCCGGCTCTGTGTCCAGTGCATGTGGAGTGCTTTTTTTGCAAGAAAATATTGAGTGTATTTTTGTGGTATATGCACTTTGTCAGCCTGACTCACATATAATTGACAGTATACCCAGAATAACGTTAAGCGTCCTCAGATAACCTGTTACCATCAGCTGAAAATGTTAGAGCTATGTGGCAGGAAAAGCTGAAGAAATCCAAAGTTTTGATCTAAAAATGTGACGTCCAAGGCAACTAGTCCTGCTTTGGGTTCTTGAAGGTGTTTTGCCTCTCATCCAAAAGGCTCCTGACTGAGCTAGTCCCTGGCCTATATATGAGTGTCTGCACAAACATACATCACTCTTAGCAGTGCTGCAATGTGCACCATTGATCTCGATTCCAGAAAGAGAAAGGTCTGAGGTTTAATGTCAGTGGGCGTTAAGACTGAAAATAGAAGTCTGTTAAAGCCACAGTGGGCCAGTTCTTCAGGTACCAAGCAGAATATGAAATGTGATACAGGTAGTACACTCTGAGTTATACATCCTTGCTGCTGCTATTTCAATTATTCATTCCAATGGAAAAGTTCAGATTATTTGACTTGTTCAAGTCACAAAAGAAGAATAAGCCAGGCCAGAATCAAAACAAAATCAACCTTCCTTGTAGCAGCTTCAACAAAAATATCTCCCATTTTGAATATCACACCAAATATCAAACTATTTTCACAACTTTTTATCAAAACATTTCCATGCTTCACCCACAGCTGACTGAAGAGCCTGAGTGTGGCCCTGGCATCAGGCTCAATATTGAGAAATAGATTACCAGAAGGTTTGTTCCTGGACAGCTGCCAACAGGTATGAAGAGAAGAGTACCTCATTAGGAGCCACCTCATCATAGTGGGGCAATTAGTCGGCTTGGGAGAAAATGCTTGGAGCTCAGTCACTGCTCAGTGCTCTCCACCCACTGCATGGACTGATGAGGAGAACAGGGGTGGTGGGAAGGTGGGAGTATCAAAGTAGTCATGGTTTTATGGCAGCTTTGTTGTAAAACCTCCATGTTAACATTCAAAACCTTTTTCACTTCAACCATTATTTCATCCATGAATTTTATTTGAACACCAATATTTTAGTTGCTGCTAGTGTTAGCACCACGTAGTACCATATATACCTCATTTGAATTTGCCTCTGTAATCTATACTTTATTGAAGATTATTCCCCTAATTGTTTCTCACCACTGCCTCTCTTACATTATCTCTTAGATGAGAGGTTTAAAATACTGTTTCATCCTTTCAACATTTCCAGCCTTCCCACACTTCACATTGTTTTAGTGACTTGATTCGTGACACCTCGCCTTTACATAGATTAGAGTTTTGACTCTTTGCTTTTCCAGTTGTCTTCCAACATGTGACCACAGAGTCACTCTCCCAATGAAAGAACAATCAATGAATCAGGTGAAGTGTACATTTTCTGTTAATGCGCATTAAATGTTTTGTGTGATATTCACATTTGTGTGCTAGGGTTAGAGTTTCATCGCCATCAAAGGCACTTATGCAAAAAAAAATTCTCAGAGCTGTTTGAAAGTCGCATTATATTTTCCACTCTACTATTTTGAATTTTATACCTCGGCCAAGCTTGCATTTGTCACCTGTCATTTTGTGGGCTTTAATATTCGGGAGATACAAGAAGGAACGCAAAACGCAGGGTGAACCAAGTTATTTGCAAAGCTCTGCTAGAGTGTAGAAATGGATAACCCCAAAGCAAAAACAATTCTCAAATATTTTATGAGCAGGGACCCTCTGAGCTTATGAATGAATTAAGCAGCTTTGGAACTGGTCCAAACAGAACTTCCTCTTCAAAAAAAAAAAAAACTTTAAACATTACAATTGAAAGTCCAAACAATTTGTCTTTCCCACCCTTTCTCAAGGACAGTGCAGACCTTTTATGGTTGTTTATAGCACACTGTGTGTGGATCAAGCCTGTGGCCTCTTCTTTATGGGAAAGTGACTTTAACTAATGTCCTACCTTGCTGGTCTGTAAAAAGAACGGAGGCATATACTTTATGTTCCCCTACTCTTTGAACTCCAGATTTCTGAGCCAAAATTTGTCCCGAGCGCCTGTGAAAAGATCCCTGCAGCCTTGTCAAACCAGTGCCAGTGCCAGTAAGCAAACAGAGAAAAGAAGTAACTCCTATTAAAGGACGCCCGGGGGCTTTAATCTGATTCTGCTGCCTGTGGCTGAGCCAGAGATTAGGTTGGTTTGATGCATACATGGGTGACTGGGGAGATATAAATGACACTGACAGTGAATCATCCAGTTCAGATGCTGCATCATACCTTTGTCACACTTGTAACTCTGGGATGCTGCTGTCAGCAAGGCATTGTTCTCTATGTATTGTCTATGGTCTCATCACATTAATTCACCTTTTTTATTTGAAAAGTCAGTTTACTGTTTTACTCTCTGATAGAGCAGGTATCAAACCTATATATCTATATATAATCTATATCAGGGGTACTGAAATACAAATCTTAAAGGGCCACAAAGATTTTTTTCGATGACTCAAAGGTCCATGTATTGGGGTCGGTCAGGCCATATGCAATAATACTGTATTATTCAAAATAAAAAATGTCCTTTTCATTCGAAACAACAAGAATACGAACTGAAATAAACTGTCATTTCCATTTTGACATCAATTAAATACATAGCTCCTCTTTTTGTTTGCCTTCAAACATTGTGTCCATCACTTCTGTCATGTATTATTTTATTATTTCTGCATCTTAGAATGGCTTCTTGTGCTTACCCAAAATCCACACCACTCTAAGTGAGCACTTTGTTGCTTTTTGTTATGTCATATGTCATGATAAGAATCCTGCTTGCAGCTTGATATGATGATTTCAGTGCATTTATTCTTGTTATTCTTACCTCTGAATTTTGAGGAAATGTCACCTCAAAATCTCCAGATTTTCATTGTCCACTTTTCTTTTAGCAGTGAACTTGGAACATGGCATTTTCGTGCAATCTAGAGGCTCCTACAGCCGGCAAAATGTCAATATGAGAACTGCTCCAAAAACGAAAATGAAGGTTAAAAATTGTGCTCACAGCATTGAGTGACCCAGCTGTCTGTATATCATTTGCATGGAGACAAGCCCTGGTATACACGTGCTGACCCAACCAAAACACATAGTTTAGGAATAACAGTTCGAGGGCCACAAATGGGAGGCCAGTGGTCTATATCAATTTTACATTCACAATTTATAGTGATTATATCAAGGCCACAATTCAGGCAAAAACCATATCTCTAGGTAACCTTAACACAAGGTCTGAGGAATAGTAAATCTATGCATGACAACCATATAACAGTGGAAAGCCATTTGCAGTCCATAAAGTTCTTGCCATTGAATAAAACACAAGCCACACAGGTTTAAGCATCATGTTTGAGAAATGGTTCATGACCATTAAAGTTGAGATAGACTTTCCTATATTCTTTTATAAGCCACACAATGCAACCAACATAAGGTTAGTGGCCAAAGGAATAAAACAAACTCAGTTTTCTTGTACGGTACGACCGAAAGCATTGAGTGTTTACATGTGTTTTTGAGTGTCTTGAACAATTTTAGTACACTTTTTGTTTTTAAGCTCTTTGTTTTGGTTTTACCGCTCCCAGCTTCACTCTTCTGTTTCAATCAGTGCGTTTACACGACACTCAAGAAAACCGAATTACTGGGTTAGTCTGACTATGATCGGATTTTTAAGATGCATGTATACACCTTAGTCTGACTAAAATCGGACCGGATCAGATTTACATAGTCGAATTAAAGCACCCAGATTTTTCGATTGATAGTTGCATTACTCCTGCACATACGTTTCAGCGGATCGGATCGGATTTTGCGTTCTGCGCAGGCGCGAGATATTTTCCCCGGGGCCGTGAGCCGGAAGTAGACGGACATCAGCGGCAGCGTCTTTCCTCCGAAATTACCGCAAGAAAGAGCGTCATTGTGCACCTAGTTTGTGTAATTATCATGTACACCATATACGAAATGTACAAAGATGTAGCTTCGTCCCACTCTTCGTACGCCATCTTTCTTGAATGCCGAGGCAGCTGGTGACGTAATGAGGTCAGCCGGAGGTAACTCTGTTACCACTAGTTGAAATGGGTGCAGCGCAGTGGCGTGCACAGACTTTTTGAAGGGCAGGGGCGAAAAGAAAAAAAAGGGCACATACAGCGTGTTCTCGCCACTGAAGAGGGCACTGAGTTCCGTGTGTTGCCGAGGGCACTTTAGACATGTTGATATGTTATACAAATGGCACATTATATAGCCTTAAAACAGGCTAACTAGACAGACTACTCAAGTTAATTTGTAGTTAGGATCAGCATCCACGAGAACTGTGTAGATTCAACATTGGACTGTGAAGAACACACAGAGACATGGATGTATGAAGGAAATAATCAAAAAGGGGCCCAACATAAAAGTCATTGCAACAGTAATGTTTCATAGTATTTCTTGATCTTAATAGTCTTCTGGAGTTTAGTGTGTTTTCTTCATCCAATAGGGCTCTGTGATAAAAACACAGGGAACAATACATATTTAAAATATTTATTTGACACCTCAAAAGAAACAAACTATGATGAAGCATGGACATACAGTGGCTTGCAAAAGTATTCACCTCCCTTGAACTTTTCCACATTTTGTCATGTTACAACCACAAACGTAATTGTATATTACAAAAATCCAGCAAATCTGCTTTATTTTGGGGGCATAGATGGGGCTTAGCTTGGGAGGAAACTAGATTTGCAAGGTCATGTGATCTTGCGCCTGTGGCGAACACACAATTATCAAACCAGACAGTGTTTCAAGGTCTGATTATACAGGCAGGAATGACCAGCAAGGGATGTGACAGTTATTGTTGTGAAAATACATAACAATGGCGGCTCCTAAAGAGGTTAGCATAGATGCTGCTATAGCATCAGTTACATCAGAATTAGAGAATATATTGAATTGGAAGAATGGCAAAGAACAGCACTGGCTATTTGATTGAAAATGTGTTTTCTCTCTTCTCCCAAATGGATTTGGTAACGAGTTTGATTGACCACCTGGCTCTGCTGATGGTGGCGCTCTGCTACTATTGAGCTGATTTGTTGAAGTTAGCCTGTGATAGATGGATGGTTTGTCCAGTCACCCGCCAACTGTTATTTGAAAGTGCCTGCCCTTTTCCAAACAGTTTCTAGTGGCTCCTTTCCAGATGGTTCTCTGCAGCAAACCATCAGGGGCATCAGGTTAAGCTAGGGCTGTGGACCCAAAAAACATTAGATTTTTTATTGAGTATGTGAGTATTGTTTTAAGACTAAAAGACAGATTAAAAGACAGGAAATTATCCTTAAGTAGCTGACCATATACTGTAGTCCAAGTAGGGCAAAGCAGTAATTAACCAGCTCTTTCACATAGCCAGAGCTGCTGAAGAATTGTTATTTACAGCTGTGCACAAGGATGCTCCCATGCATACTGAATCTTTCCACAGTGAACATCCTGCCTAAAATATTTGTCAACACGTAAGTCACAAAAGCAGGCAACCTGTAAGTCATTGTTTGAGTGCTTTATTGTTGCGCCATCATGCATCTCCATCTCCCTTTTCCTTGCAACACTGCTGAAAGTCAGAGAGTTTTTGAACATTGCTAAGCAAAGCTGACGCGTCCCTCATAAATTCTCCTCTCCCTCACAACAGCGCCTGTCTCTTCTATCCTCCTGTTTGTCAGTTTTCATAGTAAGATAAAATAACGAGTGGCAGTGAACAGATAATGATAATGTCTGTAAAAAAACAATTGTTTAACTGCACCGCTTATCAGCTCACTGCATATGGAGCTATTGAATGCACGAAGGACGGAGGTGATTATATCTCGCCATCTGCATTTGACACATCTGCTGTAAATGATATTGGATTGTGGGGGAAGGAACTGTTGTGATACAGGACAGTGATGACCAGCATTGCTGAGTTGCGAAAGCGCTTTATTTCAAAGCAGTAACTCAGTTACCGTAAAGATCAGGCCTACATTTGGAATCGGCTAACAGTCAGTAGATGCTTTTGTAACTAATTGACCCATATGGATGGAACCTATTGAGGAGTGTGGAAGGATACATCATAAATCTAAGTCATGGTCAGTTATTTGGATCATTGTCTCTCAGGATAAGACCTGTCAATGTTGATCCTCCTACACACAGCAGAGGAAACTTGGTCTGGGGCTCAAAAGTTGTGAGTTCATTATTGAGTTCATTAGCTCACTCTTCTGTATTCCGTGCTCTGTTTCCTCCTCTTTCACACTTAATTTCCTCCATTTGCCCTTTTGCTGCCTCTTTCCCCTCACTCCCCTCCTTCCTGCTTGCTGTGAGCAGAGTTGTCAGAGGCATTTGAAGTCTTTGCTTTACTTCCTCCTCTCACCATTTGTCTGTGCTTCCCTCCTCACCAGTCCTAGATTAGGATGCCTTGGGTAAAGTTTGCAGCCTTGGACTTTACTAAGAGCTTACTTCTTTTTAAGCAGTGACAGTTTCTCTCCGTCACAAGATTAAACGGTAGTCTAGCCCGTTCCGTAAATTCTTTCTGCGGCTTTGCCCTTCTGAATTCTCCCCTGGGTGGTGTTAGGTCCACAGTGTCTTTAAACGTATCTCAGCTCGGAGCAGATGCAATTTTCCTGACTTGTATGAGACATTTCATGTTTCTAATGCATCTCTAATGATGTGTTGAGGCAGGTGTAGCTGCAGGCGGTTTGTTTACCAGCAGGCACTCTGTAGCATGTCCTCTTGACATCTCTAATGCAATCATCCTCCCATAGTACACAGAGATAATAACATCTCAATGTAATGACCTCAACATCTGTGCCTATAATAATAGACACATTTTCACCATTTGCACTCTCATAACTGACCTTTTTTGCTTTTTGTTGGATACAGATTTTTTTTTAATGCACAAATGTGATTTCGGAAACCATCAGGGGAGAGATTCTAATACAAGATTTCAGTAATAAATCAGTTTTTTGTTTTTGTCTTGGTTGCGGTTTTCACCCAAATCGCTGTCCTAATCGTTGCTAGAACTCCACCTGATGATTTCTACCTGTGGGGTCAGGCAGCCACCCCTCATCTGTCATTGATAGCAGCACGATTTTAAGTGCTCCCTCAGGGTTTAGGTTCTGCCTCAGTCTTGGGTAAATTTATTTAACTGTCAACATTTTCCGACTACTGGACAAGGCAATGTTTCTTTATTGTATACCATCTCTCACTGAGAAATATAACCAAGTCAAAAGATCCCCATGACACTTAAATGTAAAACATTTTGTTAATGCTCACTGAAGCTGTGATCGTAGATGTGATTAACTCAATCTTTTTTAATGGTGTTGGACTTTACTGAAAGCTTCAAAGGGCAAATTGGTCAGAATCACAAACCCCTCATGCCTTTGGAAAGGTTTGATGGTAATAGATTGCCATTACATTTTATATAGACATTTATGCCTCCCAGAAGATGAAGTATATCAACTTTCGTGATACCTTACCTGTCCACCACCATACCAACTATTGGATGGAAATGGAACATTTAAATTTGATATTGGTACTCAAGGCGCCCAGATGATGAATCACAATGAATTTCCATACTTTTTCTCCAGCTCTGTGAGCAGATAGACATTTGTGGTTCAGAGTTAAATGTCTCTACAACTGGATCACAATATGATTTGGTGTGGCTGTAGAATTGTTCACAAAGAAGTATATGAACCATCCAAAACACCAACTTTTAGGTACATGTGACGAGAATTTCATTAGTGGATTATGTCTGTGCATACTGCACTTGACTCTAGGTATACTCACTGCACAGAAATATAAAGACATCTGTTAGCTTGTTCAATAATAGAAGGAAAGAACTTGTATAACTTGTTGTCAGATGGTAAGTGTGGGACTCATCCCAATGCAAAAACCTGCAATGTTTAGAACTGTGTTCACATCCATAATTCCACGATCAGTGTCATGTTTTGGAGAGGATCTGGTGTCCTTGTTCCTTGGTTTGCTGGTGAATGTTTTTTATCTTCAAATACCAATCCAGATACCTACCTAACGATTCCTGCAACTTGGAGCAATGCATCCATAATTCTTACCAGAATTGAAATTAAACCTCTTCTGTGGTGGAAACATCCAGCTTCATCAATCCTTTGTTAAGCCTTTTTGTGAGCATTGTTGCCTTTCAGCTTATGCATAATGCTTGGACAATTAAAATCAAACTGAAAATGAAATTTGTTAAATTCCAAATGGAGTCTGGACAAGACCATTTGTTATTGATTACTCTACCTTTAATGTGTTTAACACTTAAGTAAAGTGTTGACTGCAGGGACACCCCCCTTCGTAACAATGCGCTTTAGCAGCATGTGAAAGCAGCTAAAGATCTGATAAAGTGGATTTACAACTGAAGCTGGTTTTGGAGCTGACACGAGTGAATGTGGTGTGTCTGCCGTGTGTATGCCTGTGGGTAGTTGGATTAATAGACGAGAATTTAGATTGGATGTAATGATGCAAAGCAGAATGCAATGAAGAACACGCCCCCCTCAACCCCTGCTGTCTCAACTGTTAATATTTGGAAATGGGAGAGAGAGATGGTGGGGTATGGGTGTAAAATCTCACACACACCAAGTTTTTACTCATCCTCACCGTGTTTGTATATATATACACAGTCTCAACTGCGGTGACTCATACTTTGTCACCCGGCAGCCCAGGTAGCAGGAACAGAATCACCGATGGTGGTATATTGGCTAATTTTCTCACATTGTTGCCAAATAAATAATCATTAATCGCTCATCTCATTACAGCTCAGCCCCACATTAACCCTCTGACCGCCGAGCCTCCATGTTGCGGCTCTGAAAATTAAACTTCTCGTCAATTTGGAGGATCTGATTTGTGCTGTTGTAACACAAACACTCCCACACTAACCACACAGTCCGCAGGGGTCCAGTGTAACGTCTGCATGTCACAGAGCCTCTCTGCTGATAGTAGCCGACATCTGACCTTTAATGAACACACAACCAGAGCCCCGCTGTTGTGGGATGTTAGCGAAGCTGTCTGACAGCAGTGTGGTCTAACGAGAGGGGGCCTCTCAGCAGAGGCGGTGTCAGTCCTCCACAATAACCATACAGAAGCCCTCCGCACCTCATTAGCATCATGCTAATAAGCCTCTCCTCAGTCGTTGTCATGGAGAAGCTAAAATGGAGTGGAAAGAGGGATGGCATGTTTACAGCCATAGCGAAGAATTCGTCGGCCACTTAGGAGTGTGTGCTTTTATTTCTTCTTTTCCCTGCGTTCATCTTGAATCCACTTAAGTGCCATGTTTACAAAAACATGTAAGATTCGTTCCATTTGAAACTGTGATGAGCATGTGTCTCCAGCATGTCCATGAGGCATTGTTTTTGTATGTGTTTCTCAGATAGCCTACTACAGCTAGTGATGAAAACAATTCAACAATACTCAGCCTCATAGCTCCTCTATGTTTCAGTTTGCCTGTGGTATGTTTGATTTGCAATGTCTTCTTTATTGGAAGGTTATTTTTGTTTCTGTATTTTTTTTAATTCATTGAGACACAATGTCTTAATTTCGCTTTTAATGCGACCATCTCCAGAGTGGTTCGGATCTTTACAGCACCCTGGGCCTCATTTGCACTTAAATTTTACGAGATTTAGCTTGTCCCCCCCAATTCGCTTTCTTTTCCCAAAGGCGTTTCCTTCTTATCTGGTCTGCTTTGCTTTTCCTAACAACTTTACCTCTCTTCTCCTGCTGTCTCTGTATTCATGTCTTCTCAATTTCTGAATCCCTGCTTTCCTGATTGTTCTTAATCCCTCGTCACCACATTACTGTTTTGTTCTTTGACATTGGAGGGCCTTCACATCTCCTAGCGGCTCCTCTCAGTGCTTTGTGGATGTCTTCAGCCTTTGAGGAGTTCGGCTGTGCACCGTATACAGTCTGAGTGCAGAACAAGCCCTTGTTAATTGCATTGTGATAATCTCAAGGGGGACATGCTGTGCTGAACGAGCATTGCAGTAAATTATTCCCTTTATTTAAATGCTCTTTTTTTTTTAATGTAGTATACTGTATATCTATATTTCAGGAAAAACAACCAGTCTTTTATTAATATATTATCAAGTGCTATTCATTTACTTCATCTCAAGAGCTCACTTTAGCTGGAAAACATACACTTGAGACTTCATTCAGATAAGCAAATGACCACTTCTCAAATGTTTCGGTGATGACGCCCCCACAAACTCTTGAATAACTCTTCAAACTGTGCTAACTTGTTGTCGCCTTTGCATTCATTCAGAAGCTAATTTGATGGTTGGTTTATAAAAAAAACATATATTTTCTAGAACAGCAGCCTTGTGTTTGTAGTGAGAAATTGAAAGCGAAATGCAACATTATCTGGTAGAGCTGCAGTCTGAATCCGGTGTGGGGGCGGATGCCTTTCTCTGTGAGAATTTTGGTATTTTTCCACTTTGGCATCAAAACTGTGTCCATTCCGACTAATGGGCCATGCTAATGATGACCTCGCCTGTTGTACCAGGGATTCTGGAAACATGAGTCGAGCAAGACAACATATCGAGGCAGCCAGCACAGGCTTCTGAGAGCTTTTCAAGGAAACTTTCATTTGACATAAATCATTTCAAACACTTGTTTCAGAGTCCAAACAAAAGTAAATATAGGAAGTAGACCACTGGATTAGCATGTGTAGCTATGTATGTCTGGGGAAATGTGCTGGCTGCTTTGTTAGGCTAATCCATTGACTGTATTGAGGTTTGCAGACTAGTTTTCAGACTAGAAATTGGGTGTTTTTTGATTTAATTTCTTAACACAGGATGTTATTGGTTGTAAATGGGGAAAAGGTGCACATACATTTCAGTAACCTTAACTGTTTAAAAAAAGAAAAAAAGAAAATTGCCAAATTTCACTCAAAACCAATATCAATGTTAAGTCATGTGCAACATCACTGAACTTCCTATAAGTAACCAAGTAAATGAATGCAGTCACTGATTTTGTGATTGTTTTCAGATTTCACTTCCAGCCTTTTCTCTGGTTTCATTTTATCTTGTAATAAAAACTACAACATGTTGGCATCAGTTTTAAATGAAACATTAATGTTGGATGGCAGCAAACCCTCGGGTTAAAGGTTGACAGTTCTCTTTTCTAAATCATCTTTTCTTATTTCTACAGGGGACACAAACGAAAGCACGATGAAGCCAAGGAGGAGGACGATGACGACGAGAAGAAGGAGGCGGCGGAGGAATCTGCTGACGAGTCCTCTAAAGACTCCAACGAGGAAGAAGGCGGCAGCAGCTCAGAGGCAGACGAGATGGCCGCTGCCTTGGAGGCGGAGCTCAATGACTTTATGTGACATGGAAAAATGAAGGGACTCAGTCACAGGAAGAGGACAACAAAAAAAATCAGCCCCAGCCGCCCCTACAAGTGGTACCTAAAAAATCCTATTTTTCTGCTTTGGAATCGGTGTGTTCTTAGGATGTATGAGCCATGAGTGTGTGCTGTAATAAAAATGAATGTCCTGTACAGAAATGACTTGTTGCAGTGTAAATAAAGGCTTAGATTTTTTTGTAGCATTGATATATGGCCCTTTTTGGCATAAAACACTTTGATGTTAACATTTTATTGTAAGATAACAAACCATAGGAGACATGAATTTGATACCTTGTTTTGTTTTACCTATTTCTATTTCAATTTTTATATTGACGATGAAAAGATTAATGAAATTATAAACCGTACATTCTGCTGGTCGTACATGCCAAAGAGTTTGGAATAGGTTTGCCAAGGCGTGCAGCTAAACATTTTTCTCTGGACTTCCAGTTTTACTTTTCTTTTGGCCTCAACAGTTTTTTAGGGTCGTAAAATGCAACCAGCGGATCTAGACGTTTGAATGTTTTTCTTGAGTCATTTCTTCCTCCTCATGGTGTTTGTACTTTTGATAGCATAACGGTAAGGTCAGTTTCTCAGTTTTCGTGAAAACCAGCCTCTCGGTGCACTAACAGTGTGAACCGATTCTAACTCAACTCCAAGTTTACTACCATGTGTTTCATAAGTGTTTGTTCACCTGTCCCTTGGCGACGCACTTCTAGAGTACTGTCGATATTGTGTAGTTCAGAAGGACAGGCACGCTCACCAGACTTCTGCTTGTGTACACTGGAGCTTAAAGCTTTTGAAACCCTGATGCCTCGTAGGGGTAAGTTCACCGAAATAAAAAAAAAAAAAGTAAAAAAAAAAAACCCTTACCTTTAGTGTTATCTCGTTATGCAGATAGTTTGCTGGGGACTTAACAGTGGTGTGGAGGGCCCAGGGGGTTCATATTGTAGAAAATATATATTGATGTGAAAATCTTCTGAGCTAAAACTAAACTAAGTGAATGGATGGTGATTCACTAATGAGGCCAACATGTTGTCACTATTTTTGTCTACATAGTACAGCACGTGGGACATTATGGCATTTACAAATTGATCTGTCACATCTGTCGACTTTTCAACCGTGCCTCCTACATTAGTTTCCCAATTATGATGTGCTGACAAACTTCCACTGTAGAAACAGAAACAGAAGATATTCATGAACATTTAAACAAAACCAAAATCTCTTAACGAAACGAAAGCGTTCTTGGGGTTAAATGCAGTGCTTGGTTCACACGTTGCCTCTGAAAATCATCCGGCAGCATGTGAATCAAGCACTGCATTTGTCTACGCCACAAGAATGCTTCAGTTGAGGTTTTTTGGAAAAGATTGTGGCATATTTCAACAACCTAAGCAGCTTCAGTTCCGCCATGAGAATGAAAGTGTGAATGGGTAGATGAGAGACGAACTGAGATGAGAGATGCTCTTTGGACAAAACCGCCATATGAATACAGCAATTAACCATTTCCGCATTATTGAAAATGAATAAATAGATAAAAAGTGAAGATGTGTTTCCTTCAAAACAAATTTGCTGTTGCAAATTAGTTTTATATAAACAGCATTTCTAAGAGGCAAACAAAAACAGCCCTGTGTTTCAGTTGTGGCTGCATTGGCGAAGGTGTGTTGGTGTAAGTACTAGTCGGAGACACAGTTCATAAATTTTAATATGAGTGACAGAAGGTTATCACTGTGACATCTTTTTCCATGTATTGTGACGTAAACAGAAATGCAGCATTCACGATTTCATGGAATCCAACAGGGATGTTCGCTCGCACACGATTGTTTGGCCAACGCACCATCCTGTCAGATGGTGTTAAGTGGTGTTGATGCAAACGATCATTTTTTTTTTTTGACTGGGTCCCCTGTGGGAGGATTTTCAGGCCAGTATCATTTCTTACCATATGAACTCCGAGGGGCTCCATACAGTTTCATGATGCATGTTTAAAATATTCAGGTATAACACCTTTCTCCAGAATAATTGTCCCTGTTGATCAGTGATCCAAAGAACACTGTCAAACTATTTTTCTATGAACTCATTAATAAGCTGAAAGTTGCTCCAGAAACAAACCTTTTGCAGCGTAACAAGGACATTGATTCTGGAGAGATATGTGACTCTTGAATTTTTTAGAACACCTTCTTTTTTTAATGACGTGGGAACAAATTCAGTTCAACTCTGTGGTATTGGGGCGCAGCAGAAATCTCAGAGACAAAAATATCTG
Organism: Sparus aurata; assembly: GCF_900880675.1. NCBI lineage: Eukaryota > Metazoa > Chordata > Actinopteri > Spariformes > Sparidae > Sparus > Sparus aurata. The sequence continues at coordinate 26,459,226 of NC_044189.1, read as the reverse complement.
CGTGTTAGATACCACTAGAGGTAAGTTAGAAAACATGTTTTGGCTTAACAGACTCTTTAAATCTGCATGAGGCGAGATGCCTCAAGAGTCCCTTAAAAAAAGATGTCAAGTTGTTCTTGTCTGTCCAAAGGAAGCCGTGAACTCAAAGTTAATGGCAGAGAGAGCAGGACTCACCAGCATCTCATCCCTTTGGTTCGAACCAGCCTGGTTGGTGAATGTGCACTTTACTAACATTGCAGGATTTCTGCGTATTGTAGATCAAACGCTTCCATTTTCACTGTGTTTTTCACCACCTTTGTGTAAAGCTGCCTCGTTTGACTCTTATGGAACATTGTCGTACCATTGTTGCTTACATTTACTGTTGATGTCCTTTATAAACCCACAGCACTGAGGTTTTTGGGTTTTTTTTTGTCTCATACAGGAGTTTAAACAGTGAAAGATCTTCCTTCTTCTGCATTTTCGGCTGTATAAATAAATAATTGTCATGAAAGCGGGTGTCTGTTTGAATCTCTACCAATAAATTATTCACCTTCACCTTCAAAAAATACCACAGTGTTCCTTTTTACGGTGACAGTCATCCCCTTTTGTTTGGTTCGTGTTCATGGTGATTTTATGATTCTCAATCAAACAACTGACATGTAAAGTATTTGTAAAGTCTATTTCCTACTTGACCCTGACAGAAAAAGCTACTTTAATTAAATAAAGATGTTTCTAAGTAACGCAGCTGGATCCAGTGTTGTTCCTTTTCTGCATCCCAAAGAGGATAGCGTGCAGGAAATTCTCTGTGCTTCCAAATCACTAAATCATACAAACACAAAGCCCATTAGCTTTTTTTTTTTTTTTCCCCCCAGCCTCTTCTTTAGAATCATGATGTGTGTGTGGGGCTATGAGACTCCCATCAGGGCTCACTACACAGTTAATGGGCTCTGTGGCTCTGTGTCATGAAAAGCGCACCAGAACCATTAGGCCTCTTTCCATCTTGCCACCGTGATTGGTAGGTACACGTGTAGCAAATGTGTTTCCACCTGCGACAAACCTTTTTTCCTTCCTTATCACACCGAGACAAGTGGCCTCATCATCGGACAGACGGCATGAGTCATCAGTTTGCAATTTTACATGCGGGGAAGGGAAAAGAAAGAAGGCCCAAAGAATAATATGTGGTGAGGGATTCACGGCATTCATTTATTCTCTTAGAAATAAATACAACAGGATTTTGTGTTTGAAATCTACTGTAACCCAAACCAAATAAAACCGGTAATTTATCTAATGCGTGATGTTGATGGCACAGTACAGAGCAGGGAGAAGTCACGCTCATAAAAAGCCTATTAAAAGCGTGACGCTGTAGCAGCTCTGTTGTGGTGCTCGGTGCGTTTTTCCTTCCCGGAACGCCTGATGATCCACTGCCTCCGAGGCCAGAGCAAACAGCAATAAACAGAGAGCTATTTATCCTGCGATAAGGCAGTATTTTTCTCTATGGGGCGTATTTTTTTCTCACAGAGCCACAGTGGTCAGTGCTGTCCACATTTGAATGTAAATAAATGGCATTTTGCGTTGATGATCCAGGAAGGGGATTAAAGGAGACATGCTATGCTCATTGTGCTCAGGTGTTTATTTTTGGTTACTACTAGACAAGCTGTACATGCTTTATTTAAAAAGAAAAGCCTCATACAGTCCAGTGCTGCAGCTCTGTATTCCCCCTCTGTCAGAAAGGCTCTGTTTTAGCTCCCGTTTCTTAAAGGCCCCTCCTCCTGAACACCCAGTCTGCTCTGATTGGTAACCTCGCACACGCCCGACCCAGCACTTCTTACAACAATGACCATAACAAAGCAGCTGTGCCAAGTAGATTTGTGTGTGCCAAACTAGTCAGCAGGCATAAATTGTGCAAATGTGTGACACGGTGTTGAGTGTGATGTCACACGGTCACGAATTTAAAGGCAGGACTGGTGACGAGGCGTTTCAGGAGCAGTTTTTTCTGTGGGAGACAGGAGGTTCTGTTAGTGTGGACCTTTTTAACGTTCAAGAGCATAAACAAGACAGTCAAGGAAAGGGGGAAATACGAAAAAAGCATAATAGGTCTACCTAAAGCCTAATGCCTTATGGTTGAGGAGACAATCTAAAAAACAAATGACGTATGTAAAATCACAAAACGAGCAACCCATTAACCTTAAGTGATGTTAATTTTCTGGGCTCTTGTCATTTTCATAGCCAAACAAACGTTTTCATGGGCATCACTGGGCGAAGCAACAACAGCTGGGAATAAATACAATGACAACTGCATCGTTGCTATGAGTAATAACTACTCAGTGGCTCAGCACAAAAAGAAAAAAGCACCACCTATCAACAGAATGTCCTACAAGGATGCATCAGAATGCATTAATGATTGTATTGTGCACTTAAAAGTCCAATCAGCCCTGGACAAAAAAAACAGACGAAGCAAAACAGAGCTCTCGACAATCATACAGAAGAATCAAAGGGAAGTGGAATGTGTTTTCCAGTCCGAAAGTGACTGACTACTGATGTCAGGGAAGAGAATGAACTTGTGCTTTAATTTTTGGTTTTAGTAGAGACGCAGCAAATGGCCACAATTTTCCTCCCTCGGTCGCAGAAGAGTTCAAAATCACACAGCACTTCATAATCCGCTGGCATGCCGCCATCCGAGACAAAGCTGCAAAGCTTCGCAGACTGGGTGTTACATGGTTTCAACCTTTAGAAAAAATATACCCAAAATAAGGTAGAGCAAGAGTCTTTACAGAGATTAAAGGCACTGAGAACAGTAAGAACAACAGTAGGCAGAATATCTTACAGGTGCCCTGCGGAACAAAGATTTTCTTTTTTTTTCATTCAGTGTGACTCACCCAAACACATTGTGTGAATCCTTAAGGTCCAGCAAATGTGTTGAACGCATTTCCCACCTCATAAAACATTTACAAAGACAGTTGGTTTAAGCGTTTTTAAAATCCTGCATCCTGAGTGTACATCCTTTTTTAGTGAGCAGCAGTCTTCCTCTTCCATGTCTTTGCTGGAGCGTGCAGTATCTTGATCTGTCACTGCCCTCACACAGGGTCATCAATACGGGGAGCAACGCATTTGAAAAAAAATAAAAAAATAAAAAACTTGCATAGAGCTACTGTGTGAACCCGCAGGGAGTGTCAAGAAGGCGGACTCCATGGAAGATGACCCGCTCCATCTGGGGATACCGTACTAAGATAACCAAAGCACACAGGTTGTTGGTTCCAGGTTATTGCACAGTACTGGAAACATAAAAAATCTAATAAACATTGTTCCATTCCTGCCAAAAGATCCCCTGAATTCTAAACACAGGACCTTAAACTTAACGTCCACACACTTGGTTTTTTCAGAGCTCCATGCCACCATACATTATCTTACATTCCATACAAGCAGAAGGAGTTTGCCCGGTTATCACAGAGATGATCCACTGCTCTAGTAGAGCAGGCAAGTACAGACACAGCTAATATGCTCACCTACATTAGCCTCCCCTGTGCTTGACTCTCCAGCCCTCTGTTTGGTTAAATTTTGGTATTTAGTTATTTTCAAAATGTGTATGTCTAAGTTTACTAAGGTTGATAAGAAGCAAAATTGGTGAGGAATGGTAATCCTGGCTTTTAATACTCATCAGGCTTTCAAGTTTTCAAGGAAGAAAACCATTACACGGTTGAACGTCCTGGAAATGTTTGTAGGTGGACTGTGACTTAAAACAATTCTATCAGTCTTGTTCGAAGTTGTGCGCTTTATTTTGAGATAAGCAGATGTTGCCCTTATGCATCACTCTTTTCTCCAGATGTCCTCCGCCAACATGAGGAAATTATTCCTTCACTGATGAGTGACAGCCGCTCCCACTGGTGCCTTCCCAAGGAATCTCCTTCATATCTCTGATCTTACTTCTGCTTAGTCTGATTCTCTTCTTTTGTCTTCCTCCCGAAGGTGGCCAGACATGGATGTGGTAGATAATCCATGAAGCCAATGAGAGGCTTCGGTCAGATTGGCACTTGAGGTCAGATCTCCGTTCCGCCAGCAGTGTCTCTGCAGAGTTCTGCTCAGCTCCGATAGTGGCGCTGAAGAGAAGAACTCAGAGCTGAGCACCCGTTCTGATTAACGTTGTCTTTCTTTCTCTGGCCTGTTAGCCTTTTACGTGACTTTCTACTGGCTAAAACACCGTAACAGATGTACGATATGTTGGCTGCCCTGCTGTGTTACTGTGCATGATTGGGTGTTGGTTTTATGGTACTGAGACCTGAGAGTACACTCGAAGACTCACGAGTCGTAAATAATAGTGTAATCATCATCATTATTATCATAATCATCTATATAGTCCTTTCACACAAATGCACCTTGACGGATGGTAATGAAAATCAGAACGATAATGACAGTCATTGTCCTGATCACCATTATCATTACGACTGTCATCATGATAATTAACACCTGTCTTTGTCACAATCCCCATTGCTGAGTTATTAGTGCTAACTGTGACGTCGAGGAGTGGGAATAAAGATGTGTATGTAGGACGCAGAGTGATCCCCCATACCTCCCCTGTGTGAGTCCGTGTAAAAGCAGGGTTGCCAGATTTGGTAGCCTGTCGGCTTGTTTGTGTTGATTGGGCAAGACAGAAGCATTTCAGGGTGTCTTTTGATCGTTTGGGCAACTTTTTGTATCAAAAGCCTTGTAAAAATGTCATGTCTTGAGTCTTTTTCAGTTATTAAATGTTTTATTTTAAAGTACCTCATGCTCCTCGTATGTCATGTTTTGCTTTTCAGTGCCTCCTTTTGTCCTTTTCCTGTTTGCTAAGCAGTCCTCCCTCTTTAAGCCTCTTCTTCGGTCTTAGTCTTTGTCAGTTCATCTGTTGTCATCATGCATCTCCTGAGTTCCTGTTCTGTGTCCCTGTATCAGTCCTGTGCTCCCTATGCTCTTATTGTTCAACATGTTCTGTGCTTCTTTGGTTTGTACCCTTTTTAAGTCTTTGTATTCTTGGATTGGCCTGTTTCCTCTCTTTGCGTTTCCTTTATCTGACAGCCTTTTGTATGCTTACCTTTATACCTATATTTTGGTTTTCTTAGCTTTTGGGACTTAAGCTTCATCATTAAATCTCATCATGTGTTCGTTTACCTGCCTGCCTCCTCGTGTATCGCGTTTGCGTCGCTGTTTGTGAAATGTAACATGTACACAGAACACCAAAGGTGAAATTGTTAAGCTTCTTTTCTTCTTGCGCTTTTGATCACGGCACATTATGGAGCATCTCTGAGCCATGGGGAGAGGGAAGAGGAGAGGCTGAATCTCCTCGGGGAGAGTCGGTGGCTCTCGGACCGCTGATGTTACAGTAGAGAGGGAGAAGAGGCACGGTAGAAAACATAGACAGAGAGGATTTTTTACATCCAACAATGTATAAAAATCAACAAAACAAGAAACATTTATTTTGATGAAATCCAACTCTGTAATCTCAGTTTTCGAAGAGCTGAATGACCGCTCAAAATGAAAAATACTCCTGGAAGAAGGAGACAGGGCATATCTTGCTGCTCGATATGTATCAACATGCCACAACCTGAGGGAGAGTGAGTGACCGACACACACACACACACACACACACACACATACACGGGATATACTGTATATATAATTAATATAAATGTAAATCAATCTTGGTGTTGTGTTGGTGTTTTTGTTACGTTATTGTTATGTCCGAGTGTTTGGACAGACGCTTTGGCAATATTGTTGTTCAACCTTTCATGCCAGTAAAGCCCCCTAGAATTGAATTGAATTGAACTGAATAGAGAGGAGAAGAGAGGAGAAGAGAAGGGTCTATAAATTCATCGCAACTTTAAGACCCAACCACCAAAAGGATCATTGATAACAAATCAAATCTTACAATAAGCGCCAAGCGAAGATCAAGGCGAAGAAACTAGTTTTAAGTTTGGAGTGAAAGGCCTCATTGTAGTCAGACTGTCTGATGTCAGCGGGGAGGTTATTACAGGGGAAGTGGGCATGACTTGAAAAGGATCTGCAGCCTGCTGTTTTCTCTTAACTCTGTGGACCGGCAGGAGCCTCGCACAGAGTGTAATGTGTGAGGTGGGATACACGGCTTAATGAGGTCGGACAGGTATGATGGGGAGAGCTCCTCGACAATTTTGCGAGTCGTCCGAAGCATAAAGCAAGCTTAAAAGCATACTGTGATAAGGTCTGCAATGAAGCATCACAATGTATGATGACATTGTTTTTGGAGGCTGGGCGGGGTTAACTCTGTGTTTTTCTGTGCATGAGGTAGTGTGCCTCTAGAGTGCCTCTAAGGGTTTGACTCCCACTACTGGATATTTTTAAGGACATCTGGACACACTTCCAGGGTGTTTCTGTGGTGACCAAAACCAACTATTTTCCACAGGAGGTCAGACCTTCTCCATCCCTGAGCGTGGTCACCAAAACAGCTATTTTAAGCCAAACCACGATGCTCTCCTAACCCTAACCAGGTGGTCCTTGTGCCTAAACTTAAACAGAAGACAAGCGCAGCTGTCACAAAAGAGAAATAGAAAATTAAACCTCAAAAAAAGGAAAGTTGCAAGATGAAGACATGTCTATTTAACCCGGCGACCGGCTTGCCTCATTGCTCCTCACAGACCTGATGATTTACCTCATGATTTATTACCTCATGATTTATTTTACTTTTGTTGCGATGTTTTAGAGGTAGTTGTGCATTAAAACCGCTGGACGGAAGCGAACCTACAGGAGCAGAGGATGTGACCGATGCTCAATCCACCATTCACCCGACCGTGAAATATGAATGTGTTTATTTCTGCATCTTGAGTCATACGAGCGCATCTCAAAGGTAAAGCCAGGTGAGGAATCACAACGAGGCTCGGATCAGAGGCTGTCCGGACCTCATGCACCTTTCATCAGCGGAGTGCAGATGTGCAGCAGCTGTTATGGTACAGTATGTAGGGCAGCAGGGGGAGGTGGCAGCGGCTGTAAACCGCTGCGAGCTGAACGAACATGACTGATTACTCAGATTTTAGCAGGCCATTACAGCATCCACAGATATTGACTCAGTCTGTTGAATAAGCATCACTTATAATGCATCACAATAAACGACAAACCCAGGCCTACACTTGGGATTAGAGCACTGTTCATCCTGTTTGAATTTCCGACACTGAATTGAACCTTATCTTAAATTGTTGCTGGTTACGGGAAGCATACTTGCGTTATCAGCAACTGTTTGAGCAGTTGACTTGAACGCATCCCCCCTTTTATAATTACTACTGTATGTACCCGGTACGATGCGTATGTTCCCATCCATATAATCCTTCAAAATCCCTGAAATGGTTTTTACTGGAAAGTCCTTACGCAAGGTCCAGGAGCATGATAATCAATCATCCCCCGTGTAACTTACCAAGATGGATAACAGCATGAGCTCAAAGCTGCATAATGAAACATGATAAATCAAGTCAGACTTGTGATTTCACAGCCTGAAGGCATGTTCAGAATAACCGATATGTTCCTTTTCCAACTAACTTAAAGTCAAGGCGGACGCAGACTGACAGACTGGAGCCCACTTTTTAAATCAGGTCAATAAAGTGACTGATAAAGTTGTTTTTTAATAGGTTCCGGAAATAAATGACTGGCACTATTTTAATAAAATGTGTAGATATAAGAAATGTAGAGCTGATATCTGGGCCAGGTCAGGAAACTGTGTCCCATGATTCTCTTTCAAAAGTGAGTTTAAATTGAGCCTTTTATTTTTTTTTTATCGACACTGTTCTGGCTGAAGGAGAAGTGTGGCTTTTTGAGAAACACCCTTTTCTGCTTACTGGCACAGATTTAGATGAGGGGATCGATACCACTCTTGTGGCGGTCCACTAAATGTGAAGCTACAGCCTGCAGATGATTAGATGATCCACCTCTCAAGGCTCGAATTGAATTTCAATCCATCTTGAGCGTTTCTTGGAGTCATTAACACACACATTTATACTTTTCTGAGATCAGATACCCATCCAGTCGGCCCAAGAGACATGACGTGATTAATTGTAAATGGGGGCTTAGTTAAGAAGAATTGATAGCGCTCCCATACAGCTGGTAAACATAAGGCTTCCGCCAGCTGTCTGGCTTAGCTTAGCATAAAACCTTGAAACAGGGGAGCAACAGATAGCCTGGCTCTGTCCAAAGCTACAGTAACTTAATCTGCCCGCCAGCACCTCTCATACTCACTCATAATACATTATCCCTTGTTTGTTTTATCTGTGACGCAAGACTTTAGAAAGTCACCGCTCCCAGCCAAGAACTAGTCCCTGTAAAACTACAGCTTGACATTTTTACGCTGCAGATTTTGATTGATCTGACAGATTTGTTTAATACAACACATCCTCATATCAAATTTACTGGATAGGTCCATGGCCAGCAACTCCCGAAACTTCATGTATCACCATTTCCGGAACAACATAACAGCATACCAACGACAGGCGTACTGGACCTTATCATAGTCTCGCAGCGTTGGGTGCATTAGGTAAGCAACTTATGTTTGTGATGTAACTACGTTAGTAGGTTAGCCCTCTGTTGACTTCTGGTTTCACGCTGGACATGAACAGCGGTCTCCTGAATCTAAGTCTTGTGTTTATTTAACCCAACCGTCCATCCCCAGCCTCCTTCCTCATCCCAGTTTTCGTCACTTACTTCTCTTCCTCCTTTGCAGCTGTAGTAATAACTACAGCCACTAGAGGTTGCTGCCTACCAGGAAATGCACATATCAGCTGTAAAAACCTGCTTTCATACTTAAGCTCAAATAGACAGGAGCGAAAACAGGGCGCTTCAGACCGAGGGGGGATACAGTGTTGCAGCACAGGACAGTATGAGAATGCTGATGTGTTTTTTGAACACAGAGGCACGTCAAACTTGTCCAGCAGTTACCTAAAATAAAATCATGAACCTGAAAACCTGCTTTAACTTGGAGAGCGAGCCAGGCTAGCGGTTTCCCCTGGCTCCCAGTCTAGCTTCACATTTAGTGAACATTCCTCTGAGTGTTATAAAACTTCTTATCTACCTCTAGGCAAGAGAGCGAATGAGGGATATTCCTCCTTCTTGAATTCTTCCACTGCTTTTTTTGGTGTCGTAAAAAGGGAAGACACCGCTCGCCACTCATCATAATGACTAAATGTTTCTTCATATATCCAGATCACATGCATCTCATTGGGTGATGTGGCTGTTATCAGCCAATAGCTCTCTGGTCCTGAGTCATTAGTGGCTGGGAATATTAATCGGATTCCAACACCTCAGCTCATTTCCGTTCCTCCAGAAATACAGCACTCACTGATACCCAGGGTATTTTTGTCCATTGCCATATTCTACTGATTCTCTGAAAACAAAGACTTTTACCCATTGCATATTGAAGTGGCAGATTTCTTCAGTGCTCTGTTTGCCGTTATGCGCTGTTTATGTAACATGGATTTACACGACAAGGCACAAAGCCTGACTGAGCCTCCTGAAGAGCAAAAAAAAAAAAAATCCATCTTAGCATGTTAATTTGTTCAGTGATGAGCGATAAAGTGGTGTTTTCTCAAAATGCATGAACATCCATCATAAATGAGTGGATTAATTAAATTGTTTACATTGCAAGTCAACCTTCTCCGTGACTCCGCTAGAACCCAACGTTTCTGCACAGAGATTTCTCAAAAGACGGCCTTTCTCGCAGCAGATGGAGCTGAACATGATGTTTATTAACCGAATAAACAGATTTGGAGGAGCAGGACGTAGGAGGCAGGACAAAAAACAATGCCAATGGCAAGTACACGCTTCTTATCAACTATTCAAAGAGAGCCTGCTGCTGAAAGACACAATCAGAGAAACAACGTTGCCACCGTCTCAAGTCAAAAAGAAAAGCTGGTCCCTGGTTACTGTATTTCCTGCAGAGTGTGGGATTTATTAATGGTGAATGTGTATTTGTGGCAGTGAATGCATGATTGTGGATAACTGGCTCTCTTGGCAGCTTTTTGACGAGCAAATTGTATCTTCTGCCTTTCTCTGGGGAGGTTCAGCCTCAATCTACAGTGAAGGACATCCTCTTTCCTTAGACCCTCGATTTGATTGAGGAAAATCTGCCATGTTGAGGAAAAAAAAAACTTTTAACGGTAAAAAAACCTCAGGAAGAGCCACAGAGGAGGGATCCCTCTACCAGGACTTACAGACAAGCAATAGCTGCATGGACAGAACACCTGATACAAATTATAATATATGTAAAGTGCGTGGATCCCAGAGGACGACTGAGCAGGCTGAGGCATCGCCGAGTAGAGCCTGAACCACATGAACTCCGCTCAACCGTGGTGACCTGGAAGAGGGCAGGCCACACAAGATAATTAGCAGTAAAACAGAGACATCAGCGTGAAGAGGCATCAAATTTGACAGAAATACAGATATGAGGAGAGCAGTGATCCAGTGGAGCCCAGGGTGTGACGATCCAGATCCGTCAATACGTGAGGCAACAGGAGCCAGGAGAGAAGGGAGCCTGAATGAAAAGAAAGGAGGAGGAAGGAGGAGGAGGAAGAGAAAGCTATAGAGAGTGGACAATGAGAGAGCGACACAGCTTGCAGCTTGTGGGAACACAAAAAACAAAAGTTAGAGAAATGCAATATTAACCAGAATAAAAGTTTCTTGTCGGGTGGACAATGTGAATTCTAATACTACAGGTAACACTCCAATCGCGTCAACACCAGTCGATTATACAATTTTGCTTTCCCATTACCATCCCTCAGGTTAAAAACAAGACGTTTATGATCCTGCTAACAAGCAGTTTGACTATAAATGGAGTCGAAAATGTTCATTTTTGAATATTATTCGGTGTCATTTTCAAAGTTGATGGGGGAACCGCACACCCTGGATGATATAAACATCATTATGATTTGATTAAATGGCTGATATCGAATGGGATAATCATATCTGAGGCAATTTATATCACTAATTATGATTTCACACAGCAGCTGGGATGCCAACCTAAATAACAAGGGGAGTTATATCATCGCCACCATTAGTGATAGACAGCGGAGAGAAGTTTATATTTTATTCATTGTATTCGCACCGAAAGGAGCAGCAGGTACACAACCAGGACAATTCATCCACACGATCCTCCAATAAAAAAACAGAACTTGGCGAAAAATTACACATCTGTGCCGCTTTGATTTACAGTCCTCATAAAGCCATTGGCCCCAGGCTTTAGAGGGGAGCCACGGAGTGCTCTCTCATGTCCCTGCCATAGATAGAAAAGCACGCAGGCCGGGGTTAATTAATCAGGAAGTGGCTTAACTGCAGGAGAAGCCGGACTTTATCAGGTTATTATTACCCCAGCAATTCAAGTCATGCTTAGTGCTCAGCCCTGATTGCCTAAATGTGTGCAGGTCTTATTGGTTCGCTGTAAAAGACCACTTTATGACTCTTAAATGCAACAGCAGCAAACCGTCTGGTTAACGGATGGTATCAATTACCCTGATGGAGACGAGCTGCTTCACAGGCCTTTTTTCTTACTTTCATGACTTCGCAGGAAGATGGAAAATCTTCCGTTTGGGCACACGAGAATAACTTCATATTTTCTACTTCCGTTATTTCATCTTGAGAGCGCAGGAAGCTCAGGGTTATTCTACATGAAATCCAATCTCAAGAGGGAATTAAATAGTAAGACTATAGCCTTGCTGTGCTTTGAGCCCTTTCAGGCAAGTCTCGCAGCTCAGCAGCCATCTTGGCAATACCAGGCAGTCATTTTTGGCTAACAAGGACAGTTCCCTATCTAAATGAATGAGGAGAGAGCAATTACATCACTTTTAATGGTTTAAGGATATAAAGACTGCACTTGTGAAATCAACAGTCAAATCTTTAAAAAGTTGGTTTTCCATCTACTGCATATGAGCACATTTTTCTATTTGAAGGCTTTAAGTGGCTCGTCTCCTCACTTATAAGCTTGTTTGGACCAGCTTTTTCAAAACCTAGAGCGTTTCACCCCACGCTTCGGCTTGTTTGGGATCATGTGAGCAGAGCAGTTGCACTCGGATGCGGGTCAAAACAAAGCAGAACGCTCAAACTCTGGAGCGGTTTGTCTGCGGTCTGAATACAAACGCACATGAACCAACTGGCCGTAACAACTTGCCCGACGATTAAAACATGATGTAATCGAGCGCACGTGACCATGTGACGAGCAAGTGTGTGCCGGTATGCAGCCATCAGAGGCAATCCCAGACAACAGGCACTCGAGGCGACACATCTCCCAATAACGTGCATCAGGACACTGTTTTCTAAGCCGCAGTCTGGATGCTCTCTGCAACTGGGTACGATTTAATTAACACTGGTGTATGAACCACCTGAACACAATGAGAACAATTACTAATATGTGCTGATGGTGCTCCACAATTAAGTAGAAAACAAAGGAAGAGGAGGAGGCATTCTGGGGTCATGTTTCGGACAAATGAGGGAACAGCTTGCTTTCTCTTGGCATCTGTTTACAACTTTTGGACCACCATTGAAAATTGCCCTGTGAACACAACTGAACCAAGCGATTTAATACAGGTCATATATTTGGACATGGAGAAAAGGATTAGATACTGAAATTTCTGACCTAATGATGCTTAGAATCACAACTGTCATCCAAAGGGGATTGCAAAAGTCAATAGGCTACATCATCTGGGAACCATTAATGTGAAAAATATGGTGCCACTCCATCTTGTAGAATGTTAAGTGAAACCTTTGATCTGCTGTGTATGCTAGAGGAAAGGTCAGCGGATCATCAAAGTCACAATGACTTATCCTCTAGGGACCATGATTGCCTGTTTGCAGTTTTATTGCTAACCCTGGTCTGTGTCAAGTCAAATGTTGATTAAGGTGCACTCTCCATGATAAACATAATTAATTTAGCTTCCTTTCAGGAACTGTCACTATGCAAATCCCTGCATTGTATTCTGTGCAGCTCTAACCCTCTTTCAATGTCATACAGAAACAATGAGCAGACGGATGGCGAAGGAAGGTGGAGGTGGTGGTGAGGGTGCGGTTGAGGGATGGGCACACACAAACCTGAACGTTTCTGTGCGACGAGACGGACGTCCTCTGACTCCCGCAGCTGACCCCATTTATGAGGCGTCTCCCGCAGCTGGTGACAGGAGTTACAAATGTGGCAGACAGTGCCACCCCATGAATCCGCCCCTTGCGCCTGTCTGAGGCTGGGTGCTGATTGTCTCTGACACCGGAGCCACACTGACGATGAAGGGCATCGAAAACAAAGATGCTCTGACAGGCTGGGAGAAGAAAAAAAAAGCCTCCATGAGACAACCAGAACTTTGACTAAGAATAATGAAGTCAATGCTCATTAACTTATCCACTACAATCTTCAGAGTACACTGTATGTGTTGAAAGTCAATGTATTTTACATCTTGCTGACCTTGAGGTCATATACACATAAATGTGACTGATGATAGTAAATGTTTATTAGATAGTGGTTTTACATGTTGCACGTGGTTATAATATGGCAGGGGTCTTGAACATTTTCAAGGTAAGAGTTGTTTAATATACATCAATGCCTTAGCAGAGCTTCAACAAAGAGCAAGTGTAGCTCTGAGAGGTTGTTTTTCCAGTTAGTTTTTAATTGCTGAACACATTTAATATCTCCCTTGATCAGGCTATTTGACAGACCATGTTGACAGTGTGCAAAAAAATGAAATACCACTTGAGGGGCAAAATGTGTTCCCGCCTCGAGAAAAACATGTCATACATTTTAAATTAATTACTGTACAACTACGACATACTACAAAATAAAGCCATTTGACAAGGAATTAAAATGTTATATTTATCCAATTTGTGTTTTTTTATTTCAGTACGGGGAGCATTTCTAATTAGCTCCTGGTACTATGTCTGCAAGAGTGTGCTGCTTTTTGGAGGTAACGGTGATATAGTGCCCCCCCCCCCCCATGCCCGCCCACAGATGACATGTGGTATCTACTGGCTGTCAGCAGTAGAGATGTTCTTGGTGTTGAACGGTAAGCTGAGTTTTCAGCTCCTCCAGATGTCTGTCACAACGTTCCTCCTTCTCCAAGTTGTTTTGCGGTAGTTTATTGATTTCCTCGGTCATCCTGTGACGGAGGTCGTCCTGCTCAGCCCTCAAGTTGGTAATCATCTGCAAGCCTTACCACACTGTGTCTGAGTGAGACTTGACTTCTGTCTCGAGCTCCTGCTGCAGGGTATCAGCCCGCTGTCTCACAGTGTTGACTTCAGTTTCATACCCATGGCTGATCCTGTCCAGTTTGTCTTGGATAAGGTTGTTCTTCAGCTTCTCCTCTTGGAGCTCAGCAGTGAACATCTCATGGCTGGATGTTTTAATCTTTTTCAGCTCCTCATGTTCTTGGTGAAGGAGCATGCTTTGCTGGACCTCCTTCTGAAGCTGATGCTGAAGACTCTCAGCTTGCTGTCTGACAGTGTGGACATCAATGTTATACCTTTGGCTGATGTCTTGATCGTGAAACGCTGATCTTGTCCAGTCCTTCGTGGAGCAGCTTGTTCTTCTGCACTTCCACCTGGAGCCCAGCTGTGAAGTTGTCCTGGCTGAGTACATGTGCCATTTGCAGCTGTACATTCTGTTTTTCAACCTTTGTCCTCTGCTGCATTTCCTTCACAAGATCATGCTGAAGGGTGTCAAGCTGCTGCCTGACTTTCATGACGTCTGTTTCATAACTGAGTCTGATCTCATTGTGGGAGACACTGATCTGATCCAATTCATCTAGGAGACGTTTGTTCTTGTGCTTCTCTGCCTGTAGGTAAGCTTGATACTTCTTCTCTTTGATTAAATGAGCAACTTTGAGCTCTTCATAATCTTTGTGAAGGTCCTTTTTTTTCTTCTGCCTGGTGTTATCTCTCACCTGAGTGGCTATCTTGGCGTTGCTGAGAGTAACATCATTGCTGTATTTTCTCAGCTGCTCCAGCTTTCCTGTTTTTTTTCTTGCCCCTGTTGATATACATTTCTTTCAGGGTTTTCTGCTTTTTCAGCTGCTCTTTTGTGTCCTCCAGCTCTTGAAGAAGTCTCTGCTGAGACATGTCTGTTGGGTGCTACTAGAGTACCTAATTTCTTCGGCCAGTGTAAGCTGTCTCACAAAAATGGTGTCTCACAGAAATGTCTTCGATGAACAGACATTGTATCAGAAGTCTCTCTCTTAAACCTTTTCTTTAGTTTTCTCACATGTTCACCTCAGTGTCAGTGGTCGAAGCGGTTAAAGATTTGGACAGATGAAATGTTGCTCTAAAGTTTAAATAGACTTTGCTACCACAGTATGGAATGTCGCCATCGGGTTGCCATAATAATTGGAGATTCTTCTGCTTTGATTTCAAACTCGAAGAAACTCAGAAACACACACACACACACACACACACACACACACACAGTCAATGATGCTATTGAGCTCTCATAGTAACTCCCTCCTGGGATGTCACAGATCTCCCAAAATTGCATATAAACACGCAGTCGTGCACACACATGCTGACATTCAAGTTTACTCATTGAGCATATTTGCGATATATTTATGCATTTAGCTATTCAGTATGAATCTACTTTTAAGTATGTGCTGTATTGCCGCGTTTTTGCAGCTCGCTCTTCACTGAATTGTGATCTGTGCGGCGCACCATCCCACCCGGTTACAGCACGCACCCTCTCCACTCCTTTGCCTCGCGCCTCAGCTACAAATAAACGGAACCCCGCCGTTTTCTGCAACCTGCCCACGGCAGCCCCCCACCATCCATCACCCCAAAACCAGCAAACACCCAGCCAACCCCTTTCCGCCCTCTTCCCAAAGGCGTGGATAAGCGAGGAAGACCAATCCTCTACTAGTGCGGGAGGATGGTCTGTAATAACTACAACGTTCTAGGATGCAGCCCTTCAAGTTGCCGATTCCTCCACACCTGCTCTTTCTGCGGCGGAGCCCACTCCAGACCAACCTGCCCTCATTACCCTACCAAGCACAGCTTGTGTAAGTATCTTAGTACCCCAATTAAAATCAATGCTCTCGCTACCGCCTTAAAGAACCACCCAGACCGCCAGTTTGTTAACTTCCTTATCCAGGGTTTTACACACGGCTTCCACCGAGGTTTGCAGGTCATGCCAGATTTCTCCTACACATGCCACAATCTGCAGTCAGCTATCACCGAGCCCAACATAGTCGACAAACTCCTGGATAAGGAAGTTAAAGTATCATTCATGATCGGCCCATTTTCCAGTCCACCTTTCCCAACATTCAGAATTAGTCCGATCGGCATAGCCACCAGGAAATATTCAGGAAAAAAGAGACTAATCATAGACGTCTCATCCCCCCACGGCTCGACTGTCCCAAGAATTAATAGCTTAATTCCCAGCCCAGACTTCTCGATGCAGTACACTACAATCGATCACGCCATGATCTCTTCCTTTATGATGACCACATCACCAAACTAAAAGATATCCAGCTGTTCACAGACACAGCCCCTTCCGTCGGCTTTGGCGGCTACTACGGTGGCAGCTGCTTTTCAGCCATATGGCCGCCCGAATTCTCATCTCTCACGCCTTTCTGTCTTCACACATGGATAAAGTTCTAGAATCCATGTTCCTACTGGCTTTCTATGGCCTCCTACCCTGCTCAAAGTTCACCGCTCCATCCCTCGTCTACAAACCAACTCGACATGCCTCTCTATCCGACATTTCCATCCATTCGGCCGACACTCTCATCTTTCACCTCAAACGAAGCAAGACCAAGTCCGGTCAACCTCAACCCATTTACCTCTTCCGCCTAGACTCATACCTAAGTCCATACGAACCCATACACAGTTACGTAACTGCAAGACTAGCCAGTCAAGCTTACCCCCAAGACCCGGAAACAGGTCAAGTTGCCACACGCTTCTAGTTTCACCACCATTTCTGCCAAATCCTTTCCAGATCAGGAATACCCCCTGAGCTATATTCTGGACAGTCATTCCACATTGGAGCCACCTCCACCGCTTCCAGGCAGGGAATCCCCGACCACATAATAAAAATTCTCGGCCGCTGGTCTTCCCCCGCATACCTCACATACATCTACCACAACCTGAATGACATCAGAAATGCCAACACACACCTTTCTGCCTAAAGTTCTCTTGGGGATCATTCCCTTAAGAGGAAGCAGTGAGACGGCTCCCCCACTCAGAGTCTCGACTTCCCCGATTCACTCCCGTCCCATCACCACCAACCGACACCGGTCCATCAACCTTCTCCCGCATCCAACCACCTACAACCCTGACTCCCCCCTTCATCCCTTCATCCCTCCATCCTTCGACCCCCATCCATCCAACCCTCTACCCTTGACCCTTACCTCATCCCTCCAACCCTTCATCCCTCTCCCTGAACCCTCATTCCATCCCTCCTACACACTGTCGGTTCTATTACATTCATATTGTACAATAAACCATTCTAAATCCATGTCATTATTTGGCGTGGTCTGTGTTAGTGAATAGTCGTGTGTCACATAATTTAAGATGTCTAACAGCCACCTGCTGGGACAACAAAACACTGACTTCTGCCCTGCTTGTTTTAGAAGTGTCCTGATTCAAATGATCAGCTTATTATCAAGCTCTGCTGACTGTGTTAGAAACCGCTTGTTTTTACATGCAGCTAAAGTTAGCAGTCCTGTTTGTGAGCTTGCTTTCTGCCATTTTGGACCTAACCCATGGACTAGCCTCCTCTTGGATCTTAGAACAGCAAATTCCTTTAGTATTTAAAATGAATAATAATAATCTTCTTAATTTGGCATTGAATGTGGAGTGACTGCATCAATTGTATTCTTTTATTGTATTATGTTCAGACTGTTATTTTTCTTTTATTATTGCCAAAGTGTTGAGTTAAAAGGGGGGGGGGTTACTGAGAAGTGTCCAGCAATGAATGTTTTCCATCTTAATTCGATGAGGTGTGACCAGGTAGCCAAACAGCTGATGAATTAGCAGCTGATGGTGAAGCATGACTGAAGCAGCTGATGCTCATTGGCTGAAACGAACACAGCTTCAGTCTGCTGCCATGCTGCCTGAAGTGATGCAAATGCTCTGTTTAACCACAATGGTGAATATTTTGCATTCAGTTTTTTTCTTTCAATTAATTTCACTTTGTTTTTTATCTTGTCAATACCCTGCAAGTATTACAATCATGTAGTTTTTTTAGTTCCAAAGTTTTCTCCAAAAAGCAGAGATGGTCTGTATTACCATGAATTACTTTTACCAGATCAGCTTGTTTCAAAGAATTTCCTCATTTACAGCCAGATGTCGGTGCTCATACCTAAAAAAGATAAATAAAAAAAATCCTGCGACAACTATACTGGCAGCACGTTGATTCATCCTGCTGGCAACCTGTTTTTTTCAAGAAAAAATAACACTTAAATACTGATGTGAGAATTGTTAAGACAGTGTATGGACTGATTCTCATTAAGCTCCTTTTTTTTGCTGCCAGGGCAGAGTGCCAGCCTGTGCGTAAGACAAGGCAGTCCAGGTTTGTCAGCAGTTGGGGGTTCATCCAGAGATCCAGCTGCTGCTGAGGCTGCTCTCTGATGCCGGCAGAGCTCCTCTTTGCACATGCTGTTTGACGAGGGATGTCAGACTGTGCGAGCAGTTCCCTTTTTCATCTATGACTCGGGAGACCACCGCAAGTTTGAGGATGTGCCTTGGTAACAGCTGACATAAACTGTGCAGTAAGTGCCGTGTTTCCCCCTACTTAAGGCGCCGGAGCTCTTGTGTTTCCCGGTGACATTTTCCTCTCCTGCCAGTTTCCCTCCGAATCAAATCAAAAGCACGCTCAAATCTTATTCAAGTCTCTCTCTTTTTTTTTGCAAATCAGCTCCCTCACATGTTAATGCACATTTGGACAATGTGTACAGATACTGTGCACATTCAGGCACCATTAAAAGGACCCTGACATGTACTGTCTCTGCAAGTCTGTCTGTGGTGGACGTAGGAATCGTTTCATCTCCCAGGCTTTGTAAAGATTAGATTGTTCTCATCTTGGGAGGACGTGATTGTGACATAAAGGGAAAAAAAAAGTCACAGTATTGGAGGACAGAGAATGCTAAGGGGATTTCCTCCCTCTGTTCCTCTCCCTTCTCTTCAATATTGCACAACAGCAGCAGAGCTCTTGTCAACATGATGGGGCCAATAAAGAAAGTACAGGACCTGTTCTCTGATGGGATGTGATACCAAAAAGAAAGCTTGCCAGGAGATTATACATTATTTACTTTCTTCAAGACTCTTATAACTACAGCTCCAGATGAAACAGCCTTCAACACTGAGATAAGTGAGATAAGACTTTACTTCTGTCCCCTTTAAATCCGTGTTTCTCTTGCCAACAAACCCAAAAACAGCTACCCAGACATCAATTTCCTTATCACTTCAAATGTGTTGAATCATAGACATTTTCTATATTCTACAAAAGGTGGAGACCATGGGGAGCTACCACCAGTGCCCTGTGTCCTGTGGGTGCTATTTGCAGAAAATCTTTCAGGATAATGGCACCTTAGCTCACCAGAAACCTAATGTATTGACTTTGCTTTTTTTCATTTTAGTATGTCCTGAAGGCATTTCTTTCAGCAAATAGTCTTTAAATTCACAATCAGAGCTGGGCTCAACAAATTGACCAATTACTGTTACGTCAGGTCTCACAATGAAAGCTGCTCACGGCCCAGAAAGTAAACATAATTTATACTTTTTCAGTGAGGGGGGGGTTGAAGCAGTTGTCCTCCATTTTTAGCAAGCTACTGTAAAACACAACAGCTTTCAAACATATCACCCAACTAACAAACGATTGCCATACTTGTTCGACATCCAGCTGATACAGAACATTATTAACATTCATATGGAGATGTGTTTCTACAATGAATCTCTAGCATTGCAGCTTCATCAGCTTACAAGAGAAATACATGAATGTTGTCTGTTTAGCTAATTGTTCACCAGTCAGAAGCCAACTTCTACTTATCTGCTGAGCATGTAGTCTACAGTGAGCTTGAGCACTTTCATTGAAAACAGTTGCCTGCTGTTGGTAATGAGGTTGCTAGGGATGGTGCTAGAAAGCCAAAACAAGGAGCTAAAAGATGCTAAAAAGCTCTGTAGAGCTGAAGGGAACTGCAGAGTCGGGTGATGATTCTCTGTGGGTTTATCACTACTCATGACACCGTTCACATTACCTATCGTCATCCAATCCATTGTTAATAAAGAGCAGGGCTGCCCAAAAGGGGCCTGTGGCCATAGTTGGTATAAGATTCTGATCAACCCACCAGATGTTTCTAGAAAAAGAAAAAAAGAGAATTTAATGATGCAATATGTTAAAATGAAAAATAAAAAAGAACTAAAATGATTAATCCAGTGTGAAGAATCATGTTGACGAGGTATCTACTGAAGTAAGCATGCTAACCAGCTAAAAGCCCACTAGCTCCATTACTACCTGAGTTAACCAGCTACTACTAGCAGCATTTAGCACTAACTCCCGTGAAATGCTGCCCCCTTTTTGTTGTTATTGTTGTATACATATGTTCTTAGATATTGCACCTTTAAATGACTATGGCTTAAAATTTAAACCCAACATTTAGTCAGTTAGTTAGCTGGTTAATAAGTTGATAAAACCCTACACATGTGAGTGTGTGCAAGCGCCTTGGTTTTGACCACATCAACCTTGAGTGTTATGTTGCATTTATAGGACTGTTACCAACAAAATTATACATACAATAAAAATCTATTACTCATGTCAGCAGACTCCTATTTGTAAGAACACCTTGTTCACTACTCCAGCAAGTAGGCCGACCCATAGTAACGACCTAGCAACAGAGATGCTTTGTACTCCTTGTTGACTCGGTCAGTCACTTTGAGCTAATCAATGCTTCAGACTGTGGGATTTCTCCAACTGAATAAATACCACACATATAAACACATAACTGCTTAGCTAGCTCCATCTTGTTTTAATTAAGGTATCTACTAAAAAAATGTTTTGTTCAAGCACTAATTACAGTAGCTTCTATGTCTGCAAACTTTGCATGGATTAAGCTAGTAGCGCTGCGTGGAGGATACCGGAGTGTTGTACATCGAGGCTGAACAGGTTATGTGTGATCAAACATTTATTCTGCTTCACTCGAAATGTGTAGCCGTTTCGCCTTAAAAATAAAATTTTCAGTGCTGTCACAAAACTGTTTTTCTCTCCAGTGTGCTGCAGACATTTGGCCTTTTTAAATACTACATATAGATGCATAAGAGCATATTAATCACCTGCACAAACTTGGCAACAGATTCAGTTGCTGTCTCTCTGTGCTGCCTTTCAGTGACAAGGTCTGGCCTTGATTGATACTTCCTGACCCCCCTCCTGCTCAGAGTCGAAATGACATTTAAGTAAAAGTCTATAAAAGGAGATGAAAGGTACTCACAATGGAATGCACCTATGTAATTTATTCAACTCTGAAGTGCCTTTTTTTCCCATAATGATTACTGGACGTTGATGCTCCAGACCTTCTGCAGAACAGGACGGATATATCTTTTCACTTAAAGGAAAATGCAGCGACAAAAGGGAAATGGCTGCGAGGCTGATGTGGGAATGAGTGCCATTCAGAGGTGACATTTGGCTTTTTTCCACTTGCATAAGCGTTTATTTTGCAGCTTTATTTCTGCACAGATCCCCATTAGCTGCTGCCCCAGTGACTACTTGTCTCGCCTTGGTCTTCAGAATGAAAAAGTAATGGCACAGCTCTCTATTCCATTATGTTTGACAAATTATATCTGCATGTCTATTTGTGTTTAGATCACTGTGTCTCTGCCGTGCCGAAGGAATGTGTTCATTGTGGTGTGAGGCAGTGAAATTAAGCGCGTTGAATCTGCCTGTTTTGGCTGTGACACAGAATTGCAAACTGCACAGAAATAATGTGATGTCACCTTACACTGATAACATGTGCCACAGTCTGAAGTTAGGGTGCACGAGCAAGGATTAAGAAGAAGTAAAAGTAATTAAGTTTATTCATAAAAGTAGATGTAGAGAAGATGCTCTGGATGACGGATTTAATTAACTGTATCAAAATGCACCCACTTAGTCTGTGAACTTGGACGACATCAACAACTTTACTGACGGTTTACAAGGACGTGTCTGTCTTCAGACTCTGAGCTCATCCTTCTTCCTTTCACCAGAAGGTCTCTGCTCTCCCTGATATCACCAATCTGTGCGATGAACCCCAGAGGACTGACAGGTAGGCACATCAACAGCTTGCGTGATTAATATTGAAGCCCTCTCTGCCGGGCCTCTGGTCATGACCAGATCTTCCTCAAGGTGCGCATCTCATTAAGACTGCAGGTCATAAGCATAAGGCCAAACCTGGTATTAGCTGATTCATAATTTACATTGTGGAAGGAGGCCACACGTGTTCATGCAGGTAGAGCTGCTGTGCCCTTGAAAAAAAGATCCCATTAGAGGAAATGGATCAATGTCTCCAGCGGGACCCAATGAAAACCTTTGCAAACATTTTTTAATCAATACTGTGGAGGAAAGATTATTATTAAAAACAATAGGCTAACCCATGGCCTGCTTTCAACAGCTCACATAGCAACGAGAAACAGCAAAGCTCATGAGTTTTAATTAGCAGCATGTTGCGACACATATGTCAGTGATTCTCAACCCGGGGTACTTGCATCCCATGAGGCACTTCTACTGTCAAAGGATTAAAAAATATAGGCATTAAAATGGAATTCTTCTGTATACACACCAGAGTGCACATCTGTTACCAAGTGGAAAAGCTATACTCAAGTCAACATGAATGAAACATACCGTAATTAGACATATTCACATTGGGGGGAAAGACATATAATTGGAATAGTAGTAAGGACAGTTGTTTGAACTAGATAGATCACTAACAGTTGAAATAGAAAGCCAAAAATAAAAGATCAATGGTTGAATCGGTAAAAACAAATTTTTTTGATTAAACTTCAAATTTTAAGATTATTGAATTTGAAATAGATAAGTTAAGGTAATTTTGTAATGTTTTATACACACTTGATATAAACTCAGTTGTACTTAAAGGTAATATTAACAACAATTTTTTTTGTATACAAATCAATTAAAAATAACACATCTACAGAGTTTGTGGAAAGGTGCAGAATTAGAATAACTGTCTTCTTAAAAACTCATTATGAGTTTTTTAAAATTAAGTTTTTTTAAATTAATCATTTTAAAATGTTTGTCGGGCACTAAATTATTTTTTGGTAAGAATTCTGACAGTTGGTTCTAGTTTCTAACCAAGGACTGTGAGACAATATTATAATGAGAGAGAGACATAAATGAAGACAAACATACCGTATGCCGTACTGCCTCACATTAATTAGCTAGCTAGTGCCAGCGACGTTGACTTTAGCTCGCGTCAGCACTGCGAATTTAGCATTCCAATGTTAGGGACGTTATTGTTTACTAGAAAAAAAGTTTAAAATGATTTATTTACGTTAAAGAAAAGATGAGTTGATTTGATATGACTGAAATGGTTGAAATGGTTGAAATGTTCAGCCTCTGTCTGTTGCAGTACAAATGCAAAATCAACCGAACCATCAAAAAATTTCAATTCAGTTGTTTGAACACAATGCAACACTACAGATTATCTGACAGAGCTGTAGGGAAAAATCTGTGAAAAAGGTCAGAAAAAGGGCAAAGGAACTTACTGGCCTAGACTGTCTGATAATTACAACATGGCCAACACTTATGTTAAAATATTAACCGACCGCCATCACTTCTTAGTTCTGGTTTATCTGGAGAAAACAAGGCCTTTTATTCATTTATCTATTTTTAGGCTCTTCTCTTCCTCATGTACCCTTTCAGGCCTTCGGGGGCTCAAGGCTGGAATCACGTTACGACCATAATCGTGGGTTTATCAGCTTGTAACTCACGGCCCAGTCACATCATCCCCCCATAGAGGGAAGGAGGGAGATGATGAAGTCAACGTTTATTATGTACTAACATGGCTGATGCAGCATATTCCCAGCAAGGTAATTCATCAATGTCAGGCACTCGTGGAGAGCGTCTTATAGCTGTATCAGCGTAACTTATAGTCACTTAACTCTCAGGCAGTAACATCATTGTGCTAGGTTTCTTTTTTTTCCCCCGTGCCACATGTATGTATGTATGAGTAAGCTTTTTGTGTAATGGATGAAAACTTAAAACAGCCGCCTGACTCAGACTGGCTGAATTAAACATGGTTTTACACAACAGACTTCCTTTTTCATTTCATCAAGTGATGTGAACTGAGAAAACTTTGAATAACGAGTTCACGCACAGGGACAAGGGAAGTCTGGAGTCTGGCTTCGGTGCGAGGGAGAGAGATGAATAAAGGGGAACTGATGGCGGATTAATAATGTCTGTCAGCCAACAAAAGGAGCCCGGGAGGATCTCTTACCTTGATGTGAGCTGGAATTAACCGAAGACACAAACCAACTAAAGTGAGCGACACAAACAAACACGATTGGACTCGCAGAGTTCATAACTCCTACAGGGGACTTCTAAAAGGTTTCATCTGCTGCTGACTGTGTGAGTTTCCCCACTCCATTAAAAAGTCCAATTAACTTTTCCCAAATTTAAGGTATCTCTCACTATCAGATCTTTATGGCCTTTTGTCCCCAAAGTGACCCCATCGGGCTATTACTGACTCGAGTCAGGACATTTTACCTTGTGGATTGTGCAAGATGTGACATTTTTGTGCAGACTTGGTGCTTTGTGCAGTTCTCCAGTGTCAGGGCAGGAGTGGCATGTCAGAGCTAAGTAAATAAATAAGAACGAATGGCGCCATTTCAAGCGGTACATTACATTAATGCTGGTGCCACTGGTGTTGATTATCTGTCTGCTTCACGTTATATTTAAAGCCAGGCTGTGTGATTTATGAATGAAGAAATAATTCATTCTTCCTCCTACAAAGGAAGAAAGTTGATTAAATTAAATACACCCTTGCTCATATCAACTCGGGGTTTTATACACACGTAAATGTGCGGCTAACGTTGACTAGTCATTGGCAAGTGCTGGGCAGCTCTGTAAAGGTGGGTCAGACACTGTCCTCACTAAAAGAGAAAATATTGCATAACGAGAGGATGAGAGGTTGGAGTGAAAGAAACAAGACAGGAGAGAGGAAAGCAAGATGCCAAATGAGACTAAAACAAAGGGAGAGAAAGAAGGGGATGGAGTGGAGAGGACAAGAAGGAACAAGTGAAGCAAACAAAGGAATAAAGTACAAAGGTCCTCCTTGCCTTTATACCCTTCATCCATTATTAGACATATAGACAGTCATGGAAGTGCTGGTGGAAATGCCAGGGAGCTCAGTTAAGGCAGGTCAGACACTGTCACCACAAAAAGCCTTGAATAAACTTGAAAAAAAGAGAGTCTATACCAGGTTGGAGGAAAGGAAACATGACAGGAAAGAGGAAAGTAAGATGGCAAATGAGACTAAAACAGAGGGAGAGAAAGAAAGAGATGTCAGTCGGTCATTGTTGGTGAGGGATTGTTCCATATCAATTTAGATATTCCATCATATTTTTGGATTTATATGTTGAATTTTCATTGAATTTTAGTCAGAAATATAGCTGAAAAAGTACAGTGTATCATATTCCTGTGCCACACACCTGTTATGAGATAGCCATTGAATCAGTTTACATACGTTTAGCTTTCAATCATCTTCAAATATGTGATCTGGGGCTCCCCCTCTGGATAAAATGGCAAAATGTAGGCCTACGGATCATTTTTCCCATGCTACTGTTGCCAGGTGACGTAACCAGGTAACCTTTGTTGAAATCATCCACATTTTCAATGCCTCCTGTGACCATGAACGTGTCTCATGATGATGCATGCAAATATGTATATTGAATGTAAGCTCAAGCCAGATGCCGTTTGCCGATTCCCACTCTGCATAGGTTGCTGGAGGTGCTCTACTTAATTTTTTCTAACGGCCCATACATCATTGTGTCCAGTCAGGCTACAAGCTTTAATGTAATGATAACGATCGCAGCAGATGTGCTCAGATGGAGGGCAGGCTGCCACACAGCCTGTGCAAATACTTATATAATGTCTACTGTACTCTGTCGGCACTTTGCCAAGTCTGGGAAAATAACTCCTGTTCCAATCCGAGGTTATCTGGGTTAGGACTAGAAGACAAAACATTTGCGGGAAGCCAGCATTACAAAGTACAGGCAGTGAGTTTGTAAGACAGGTGCATTTACTGAGCGGGGAAAAATGTTTGCTTTATGTGTCACTGCATCATAGGAGGGTTTGTACTTTGGGCGCTTGATCCACACCAGACAGCATATGTCAGCCTGTGCTTCGATTCTGAGGTTAATACTAAACTGCTAGGGGTATCACTTATTCTCCAGGTGCATGAAGACTGAGTGAAGGGCAGTAGATACGGCATCCTCTGTGGATCTGTTGGTTTATGCAACAGACATCATTCTGTTAAAGGATAAGCTCACTCGGGGAAAAAAAAATGGAGATCCTTTCATTATCTGCTCACCCCCACGCCGATGGAAAGTCGGCTGAAAACAGAGTTGCAGCGTTCTCCTAATCAACTGAAGCAAATGGTGACTTGTTGTGAAATGTAAAAAAAGAAAAAAAAGAAAAGAAAAGCAAGAAAAGAGAATGGCTCCATAGACCTTGTCTTGTGCAGACAAGATCCAAGGTCTCAAATGGATTTTTTAAAAAGGTGTTATGTACATCTCCTTTTGAGGCGCACTTTCTCTGAAACTTGTGCACAAAAATGTCTTTTCAAGTCAGTGTCAGATCTCCTGGATTCCGAGGGCTTGTTTTATGCCGGACGAGCTGTCTGGAGCCGTTTTATGTAAGGTTTTTTGTCATCTTTTTGTTTTTCTATGTTTATGTTTTAAAACAGGTCCCCAGCCCTACAACTGTTTAGGAAAATGCTGCACCGCCCTTTGAAATGAAGTTAAATGTTTTGCAGACTGTGAAACTTCACCTGGCGTCCCATCAGCAAGGGGGGGGGGGGGGGGGGGGGGGGGATAATGACTGATTTTTTTTTTTTTATCTTTGAGTAAACTGTCCCTCTAACAGAATGATGTTTGTTGGGTACACGACAAACAAAAGAATGAATGAATGATGACGTTTTTTTATTTCGGTCCAAAGCAGTTCAGTCACTAAAAGTTTTTCATTTCTTTCTCCTGTTCTTCACTGGGAGGTCGGAGGTCAAACCCACACTCACAGAGCGGGGCCTCTGGAGCTGTCGTGTGTTCGCTGCTTTGCTCAAGGACACTTCAGCATGATGAATTGGAGCTTTGTTGACGAGCAGTTTCTCTAAAAGCAATCACCAGTCCTTGATTCTATTTTTAGTCCTTGAAAATGCTTTTTATTGAAACTGCAGGTGATCGCATTTTTTATGTCATCACATTTCACCCTGAGCTGTTAGCAGGCATTTAGCAAACCAGATAACCTGCAAATGGATGCTTCTAGAGCCATCGCCACTGTTTACTCTGGCATCAATCAGACTCCTGCATTATTGTCTCTCATGTTGAACACCCTCGGCTGGGCTGACGTTGTGTTGACAAGCCCGCCTGAAATTAGAGAGGAGCTCTCTTCCTGACGGTCTGCAAAGCCACACCTACCGTACCAGCAGGGTGTCTGCCTCTGGCTTTGTGTCCAGTGTGGTGGATGCCTCGGCCACAGTGTTAACCACTCTAACACAGTGAGCATGTCCCAATCTATTATTAGTTCTTTCTGGGAGGCTGTGGATCTCTCTGAAAATTGATCTTGAAGCGCAAAGATGTACGCAAAGTGTTCCAGAAATGATTTTTTTAAGACTACCTCTCAGTAAAATTGCATTATATGAACGCGCTGAGCTATGGTGATAGTAAAATTGTAAAATGACCTAGATAAGCAGCTCCAGTGACATCTAAGTGCTAAAGTTTACAAGCCAGACACATTTCATGAGCGTATTTTGGTGCCAGAAGAGGAATATGAGGATGATAGCACAGTCCGAACTGTCCGCAAGGCGAGAAAAGTAGTCCATGTCCATGCTTGTCTCCTAACAGCGAGGAGACATACATAACAAACCCTCCCCCTGACGCTGCTGTGAAATTGCACTGAAGCGCTTCGTGGTTTCCCAGAGACGCAGTTTGTCAGAGCGCAGCGCGGCGCGGACTGAGCGCGCAGTTCCGGACGCACCTGAACAGTCTGAGCGGTGCGTGTGACCGCCAGTGAGCTCGAGACAGCCTTTCACCTGCCCTGAGCCACACACACACACACACACACACACACACACACACTCCTCTGCAACATCTGCCACGTCGTCTCAGATGGAGACGAGGACAGTGTGACGGAGACTGTGTGGATGTGGAGTGACATGTCTACCTCTCTCATGGACCACATGATGCGTTTGGAGCTCGCCGGGCGTTCGAACGCGTTGTTTTGTTTTTTGAACGTTTGAACAGCGACTTTTTTTTTTTTCTTTTTTCTTTTTTTTTTTAAAGAGGGCGATGAAAGTGTGCGCTCCAAAGACGATTGTACTACGATGTCCCAGAGCATCTGCGTGGAAAACTTAAAGGCATGCTGCAGGTTGAGCGCTGAGACAGATGGACACGAGCTCAACAACACAACACTGGGTAAGTGGAGGGTTTGCTTTCACATGATTCGGGCTGTTTTTGTGGCAAATGTGTCGAAACTACCTAAAAACGTTTGGAACCAACACACGATGGATCCAAGTCTTATAGCAGAAGCGATTTTCCGACCTTCCATCTGTGTCATCCCT
Organism: Sparus aurata; assembly: GCF_900880675.1. Classification (NCBI taxonomy): domain Eukaryota; kingdom Metazoa; phylum Chordata; class Actinopteri; order Spariformes; family Sparidae; genus Sparus; species Sparus aurata. The sequence goes on along the minus strand of NC_044189.1, from coordinate 26,430,493 downwards.
GTAACAAACTTCCTCAATTTCTTTCCAATATCCCACTGGCTTCTCTGCATGGACAGTAAAGTGGCTTCAGATGCTAATGGTTATTAATTAATGTTTTCCTAATGTTCTCCTGGTATCTTTTTCATTCATGTAGCAGTCCTGTAATGTTCCTAAAGGGACTTCCAGACTTCCCTATAATGTGATCTCCTCCAGTTATGGCATTACACTATTCCCACAGGGACCATTACAGTGGTGCTCTGGGCTCATCTGGGGATGTCTCCTTGCATATCGGATGAGCTCCTTTTCCTCACCTTTGCTTGGATGGAAGCTTTGAATCTTTTTGAATTTGATCGATTCTGTTGGAGAGCAGTGTCCCCATTTTCATTCTCCCTGGATGATTGAATTTCAGTATTTCAGTAAAGGAGTTACACTTTAAAGGGGCAGTATGTAGTTTTGGAGGAGACATTTTTTTTATATTTTTGAAATTAAAATACGATACGAATATTTTCAGTGGATAAACAAGCTGTTCTCAGAAGAAAATGAGGTCCGAGGAAGACTGGTTGAAGCTAGAAAGGTGGCAGGGTCCCCCACATATAAATAAATGAAAACAGAATGAATTGCGTCGCCTTTTAAGGTCAGTTTGTTTTTTCAGTTTGTTTAGTTTGTTTAGCTATAAAAACAACAGTCAATGATGATCCTTCTCCAATACTACGTAGTGCACCTTTAAGTGGATGCGAAGCTTTTTTCAAAGATCCCTCCATTTGCTCTCTTCATATGGATGGTCCATACGTACACGGAGCTGCCTCCCTGCACCTGTTGATGTGTCGAGACGGATACTCATCATGTCTCTCCTCGCACGCGCACCGGTGGACCCTTTGGAACCAGAGAGAGCGGGCTAATGGGAACAGATTGTGGGGAATAATGCAGCCCGTTCCGTATCAAGGTGGTTCTCAACACGTTGCGCATCAGGTTTGCCTGAAAGTCAAATCTTACAGCAGTTTATTTAACACTGAGACGCAGTCGGATTGATTGATTTTCAATTTGTTATTGCATTTTCATGTGCTGAAATCTACTCACTGAAACTTTATGGATGTGCACTTAATTTATTCACATTTTTCAGAACACATTTTCGTGCATTTTTGCTTTGTTTTGCTGTTGTTTGTTTACTACATGTACATCACATATGTAACCTTACACATAATCATAATAATAATAATCATTATTTATATCAGATACTGCAGTTGGATCGGAACAAACAAAAAAGTGGATCTGTGCATCTCGAGTCTCACTCACTAGTCCTCCTCATCTGGAACTGAAGGTGAGCTACTTACTGGAGCTTGCAGACTCAAGCTGGAAAGCCACTGCTCATTGTTTTTTCCATTTCCGCTAAAGAACATAATGAGAACGCAAAACAGAGAAAACAGAATAGAGCAGAGATGTCCTACATTTCTTCATGTGTTTCTAAGTAGGCGTCTGTTGTTGTTCCTCCTTTTTGTGTTCTGCTGTGATCTCTAAACTCTCTGTCCCAGTAACCGCTTCCACACAAACATCACATTCTCCACGCTCGGGCTCGCCGTCAAATAGATCCTTTCCCTTCCAGCGAGTTATTCGGCCCATTATCTCCTTCTCCCTGTCTCACTTGTTCTTATATCCAGCCCTTTGAATCTGCTGATTGACACTGACTGTCGGGCTCGGAGCGCAGGATTCATTTTCAATTAGAGATAGTCACGGTGCTTCTGAAAAGTTCTGAAAAGCAGCACTGATGTGAAGTGTGATAGACTGAACAGTGAGTACTGAAGTCTCCAGCCGTGGTGCAGACAGATAATGTATTTTGGGTGGGCCTGTGGAAAAGGGACTTTTTCCCAGAAAAACTGACCTGCACAAACTTTGTGGCACATTCGGGGACAATTCTACCAAAATAAAGGACAGGATCAGCATCATTTGAACAAGTGCCCCAAAACAACGTCATGTTCAAATCACAGCGGAGCTGCAAATCAGGAGAGCAGGCAGGTGAAAATGGACATGTAACAGTCTTGCAGTGCCTCTCGGTAACGCTGTCTATTTAAAGATAGGCATGCGATTCTGGAGAAAAATAGTTGATTGGTGAGTTTCATTGCCAGGTTCTGGGGGTATTCCCTAAGGGTTACCTACAATCAACCATCTTTCTCCAGAATCGCCTTGCTTACCTTTAAGGCTGTTTAACCTTATATGGAGAGGGCTGAAAAGTAACTGCAGCTTGTAAGTAGTGCAGGCGAAGGTTATGGTGATGGTAGCGTATGAGCACGGGCCAACTTCAAGCACTGGATGTGTGTTTTTCCCAGTCTGAGTTTACTGAGGAGTTACCCGGAGCTGCATCTGCGGAGAACCTGGAGCAGACCTCCCTTAAAGAGTTAGCCCAAAGCTAGTCTTTGTTTGATAATTCAAATTAAACCGAATAAATGCATTGCAGTCGACATCAATGTCGCTGCCGTGATCTCTGTGCTCTGGGGGGCAAGAGGGGTCTCTGAGCCAACCAGCCAATTAGCTGGCTAGCTAGATACGTATGGAGTTAGAATCATGCCAAAACCTCACACACACACAAAACGTGTTTTACTCACGCCCAATGATTCACAAACAAACTCAGTGCCTTTGCACCCCATTTAAATTTAGCTTGCCCGAAAACGAAACTACGGTAAATCTTAAAAGTGCCTCTTTCTTCGTAATTATGCATTTACACAAAGGTTTGACTCATATTCAATAGCAAATAAAGCCTCGGTTGCTTTTTGACAAGAGTGTCACTTTAAGGCAGGCTGGATGATTTTTTTCCCCCAAAATTTGTATTTTTTATTTTTCTGTTTTATTCAAGGTCGCAACAGGATTTACCATAGACATATGAACATAGACGCCTCATCTGGACCGTACGTTGACGTCACCATCATAAGGGAGCAGGCAGCTCAGCCCTGTGAACTGTCATGTATCGTCACAGTAACAGCGTTACATACATTGCCAGCTGTAAACATTAGTAAAAACATTATCATAATCCATCCTGTGGTTTGGTTACGACCTGTGTACTGAACGTATAATGAGAAGTTAATGTTTATGTGGCGAGATCTATTGGAAGAAGTCTCACAAGACAGATCTTTAACTTCAACACATATCCCATGCCATTTACGCGACAACAATTCAGGGTCGCAGGTTCATTTTCATCTTATGGACAGCAACCGTCACTAACGTCACCACCCGCCCTATCATACTCGGCCATGGTGGCACACTGCAAAATCTATGTCTATGCCAATTCAACATCACCCATCCTCAGAACACAACAGGACACAACAACAACACCCAGAACAAGTACAGAAAGCAACAGAACGAAACATATCCGAACAACAACAGTCTCATGAGCACTTGAGAATTTGCTCATATGAGTCTATGCGCCATCAGCGCTCACCGTCTGCAATCGATACTCCTCCAGTCACTACATTTATAATCATCAGAGAACTTTCCAGCTGTTGTTTTTGGTTCCCCTCTGTTTCCTGAATATATCCATACGTGTGTGAATGTGTAAATGAGAGGCATTAACTTATAGCACTTTGTAGAAGGAGCTTTATAAAGTTCACTCCATTGGCTTGTATTAGTTCACGGGGCTGAGCTGCCACATCCAGTATGATGGTGACATAGACATATGGTCCAGAGCTCAATAAGGCGTCTATGAATATATGTCTATGGTAAATCCTGTTGCGGCCTAGAATAAAATACAAAAATTAAAAATAAACATTTTTGGGGAAAAAAATTGTCCTGGCGGCCTTAAATTGACTCAACAGCGCAACTTACTGTTGTGGAGTACAATTACAGAACATTTGTTACAAAGTTTACTGGCATTTGTTTGTGAATCTGAAGGCATTTGTTTGTGGATCAGCAAGGTGGAAAAATATGTGCCAAAAGTCACAAGACAGTTTTTCGTACTTGTAGAATTGTTTTTGGTACTTGAAGTATTTTTTTTGTACTTGAAAGATTTTAGATATTTTATTTATTTTATTTTTTTTGTAATTGAAGAAAATTGAAGTAATTATGTTTCTTTGTGTGTGTAAAACATGCTTTATTTGTTTCTGAGGCATGATGTATTTGTTTGATAGGTACATTTCTTATTTGCAAAACAAAATGCATTAGTTTGTGAAAGATGTTTTGTATTTGCAAACCGAACTGAGATTGTTTGTGAATCACTGTGAGTAAAACACGTGTGTGTGTGTGAGGTTTTGGCATGATTCTAACTTCATAGGTACTCCCACATCCTTTTTTGGATATATATATATATATATATATATATATATATATATATATATATATATATATATATATATATATATATATATATAGTATAGATTGTGTAAAAAAAAAAGATATCACAATGTCAGTTGTTTCCATAATTCATCCTCAGTTCTCCGCCATGAAAAATTTATTAAATGTTTTATTCAACCCAGTTATATCCGACCTAGCAATGACCTCCGACCTCACTCCTAGTGTTGCTTGCTGAAAGAGGCACCATTATTAAACTGAGACTGTTTCATACCCAGTTCAAAGTTCCCCGTTGTACTGTTAAGTAACCCTGAAACAAGAAATAGGTCATGGCATCGTGGCTCATTTAATCCAACATGCATCTTTTTCGGTGAGCCTGACTTGTCATCGAAATCATCAGTTCCTGTGACTCACAATCCAAAATGTGCTCTCCCTCCGACTCTTATGTATGTGATTATTATGTGAGAAGTACTCTTCCCATGATTATTGCAGTTCAAGAGAGACATTTTGCGTCATTATAGATTACAAAATCGTTTTTCTCTCTGCTGATTGCTCCGCTGCCTTTGCAGGCAAGAAACTTAATAGTCTTCATATTTTTTAATGGAGATCGTCACAGACAAAAAGTTGCTCTGAGGAGGGCCAATCAGTCTGATTTAACAGCAGGTAAGATGATAGGTCAGTGTCATTCAAGATCTCTGTGTCCCAAAATAGAGCTCTGCTTCAGGCCTTTACAACGATGAAGACTGAGTGGATGTGGGGAGGCAGATGTATCAGTGATGCATGGGGCCACAGATTTATGCAAAGAGGCATGCAAATTATATTTGCATGAGCAACTGGTGGCAAAAGAACAGCCACTTCTTCAGGTCGATTTTTCAGAAGAAGGGAAGAGAGAAAGGTAACTTTTCTATTTTTGAAGTATTTCTTAAAAGAGGCATAATTAACCTCCAGCTCTGAGAGAAGAAATTCTAAGGGAATGTTTTTGATTCGCTCTTTAGTCACAGATTTAGATTCAGGATATGAGCCTCCTTTGTTGAGGATGAAAGGGAGGAACGTGACCTCAAATGTTGTACTCACCCCATCTAATGAGGATGTGGGGGATGTAAAGTACATGAAATGAAAGAGATTTTTCCCTCAAAGTCACTCCAAGAAGTAATTGTTGCATAATGGCCTAGTTAAATACATCAGGAAGTCAGTTACATTAGTGAGGATTTGGAAAACCTTTGCTTCTCTTGGTTTGGCAAGATAGGGGTCCGATTTATTATATATTTTTTTACAAAATGAATAAACTGACAACAAACCTTCACAACAAGGGACCAATTTTCCCTTTCCAATGACAAAGTGGTTTTTTTTATCCTTCAACTGTTCCGTTGAAAACAGACCAAGAAAAATAACAATGTGCACACAAGAATTTCAGAATGTGATTTTAATGCATTTTCTCTTAAACCACCAAACTACCCAGCTTTTATTGTAAATAACTAGCTATAAAAACAAGATATAGAAGTAACGTATAGATAAAAAAAATTGCTTACTTTGCAGCATTCTACCTACAAGACAAAACTGAAGAAGTGAGATTTAAAAAGCCTTATACAGGTGTTTTCACTTACTTTGTCGTATTAGATTTCTTCTCAGGACTTACATTTATGTCCTTGTCACTAACCTGTTGCACCTGTCTGGGAATTCTTCTTCCTTGTTAAAATGTGGCGCCTACAAAACCCGCAAATCAACTCAACCAGGTCTGGTAACCTCACTTCTCTTGAACACTACGCACCTGGATTGATATCACTTTCAAACTCATGCAACATCACTTGAGGCAACTTGTCAGCCTTTGCGTGGCTAGCCGTGGTGCACGTACAAACTCCTTAATAACACAGATTCTGATTGGATTTGATATAAACATCTGTGACCAACTCTGCAAATATGAAACAACAACCAGAAGACGTTAGCTTGGTTTAGCATTAAAACTGGAGACAGCTAGTCTAGCTCTGTCCTCGGGTTAAAGGGATAGGTCGGGTTTTTTGAAGTATTGAAGTCCAGAGAAAAAAGCAAAATTTAACTACCCAAAACAAGGTTCACCTAAAAAAATTTATAACAGTTCAAGTGTACGTTGTATAGAGAAAATTCACACCAGTTTACATCGCCATCAGACCGGCCTTCCTTTTGGCACTACATTTTCTCAACCGTAGAACCCCTGTATCCCTACGCAGTTGCGCTAATGCGGAGGGATACAGAGGTTCTACGGTCTGTTAAGTTTCGTTTATATCGAAAGTAAAGCAACTGGACCTCGCACTGTATTTCGCCGCTCGCAGATCATCTGTTGCCCAATTGCGCTAATGCGTAGGGATACGGAGGTTCTACGGTTGACAAAATGTAGTGCCAAAAGAAAGGCTGGTCTGACGGCGATGTAAAGCGGTGTGAATTTTCTCTATACAACGTACACTTGAACTGATAGAGATTTTTTTTAGGTGGGCCTTGTTTTAGGTGGTTAAATTTCGCTTTTTCTTTGGACCCCTTCACTGCAGTACAAAGCTGAGCGTCTGGGCTGGAGCGGCTCTCTACTTCTCCAAACTGAAGCTGCGCTGATCAGTGATTACGGTAGGAAACAGACCGACTATAGATATGTACTTTATATGACCCCACTTTAAAAAACACGAACTATCCCTTTAAAACAATCCACCTACCAGCACGTCTGAAGCTAAAGCACCTTGTTGCTTTTACACTTCATTTAATGTATAGATTGAACAAAGAATATACACATGTAAGGTGTTTGTTTTCTTTTCTTTAAAAATGCTAGTGGGCACAGGCTTGCTATTTACTCCTTTCAGTTTTTATGCTAAGCTAAGCTAAGCATCTCATGGCTGTAGTTTTGATCCTCCCACTAAACTCTCAGCAAGAAAGTAAGGAAACCTACCAGAATGTCAAACAATCAATTCAAAGACTACTAAGATTACTACACCAAATTAGGCCACAATCCTGCTGCAAATGGCTCAACACCGCATTTATCTGGTCGAACAAAAATGAAATATTTCCTTTACACAATAGACCAATAAGCCTTAGCTGACATGTTGACCCAGTGTGGAGGTCCACCTATAACTTGAATTCATTCTCCCTGAGCTTCTGAAGCCACCCCTGGGTGCAGTGTCATGCTCAATAAACTGCTCCTGTCAAAGGCACTTTGCTGAGTCGCTATAGAGGTGCCACTCTGTGACCCTGTCCTGCTGAGGAGGTGGCCTGTTTCAAAAGGATTAGCCTCACAATAAAAGAGCAAACTCTCAGGATAGCTCTAGGGGTCCAACTCTTAATTTGTTGTGATGATGTGCCCAGCCTCCCTACATCGCCTCCACCGCCTCAGGTCCAGTACAGTCAGTCTTAGTGACTATGGCATGTTGATATACTTGGAGCCTGTGCTCCCTCTCTGTGGAATGTGTACCCAGATCCCCATGTTAATTAGAACAGGACATTTGAAGACAGGATTTCTTCAAAAATATGTAAATGAATCTAAATAGCTTTTAGATGTGAAAAGAGTCGATCCACACAGACTGAGATTTCTTTACTGTTTGATCAGGGAGTGATGACACTGCTCTGATTCAGCGGAAAACAGCAGGCAGCCAGGTGTCACTTTCTTCATGAAGTGAAAAACTTAAAAGTCACTTTTTTTTGCTTGATCATCAGCTTTTTGATCTAGCTTCTACCAGACACTGTCCAACCTTGTTTGTAAAGCTCTGGCTTGGTCTCTGCTTTGCACCTCTACAGCAGAGGTTCCGAACTCTTTATACCACGGTGTCCATTCAAAGGAAACCAAACTGCCAATATAGTATGTACTCAGATGCTTGAAGGTTGTAACCGTTTGAGATTCCATAATGTTGTATTCAGGCCCATTCTCAGTCACTCACAATAAAAGCCAACAGGTGCTCTCCTTATTAACAGAGACATATTTAAAGGTGCAGTATGTAAGAATTTTGGTTGAAAGCGAAAATGATCGACAGAATGTGAAGAAAGAACAGTTTTGATGTTAAGACGTCTATGTATTGTGTTGCAAAGCACTTTTAGCATGCTGATCATTTACCCTTAGCCCTTTATGGTCCACTGTTATCTTAAAAAAGGTTTTTAAAAAGTTTTATTTATGGTGTACAAGGACGAACAAAAGAAAGGTTTCAGGCATGTTTGTTGTTCCTGTGAGCCTGCTGTTAGGAAGGAGAGCACAGCCTGACTCCACTGACAGGCGCTTCCTTGTTTTCTTGTATGCCAGGGATGACAGAGCAACATCACACTTACAGCGTATGATGTTGGGAATGTGCGGCACCACAGTGAATCTGCTTGGAGACAACGATGAATATTATGTGTTTTTATTTTAGCGTCCGTTAAGCCGTTAGCTGAGTAGGGTCCATTCTGATTGTAGTTTTGTTGGATTCAGATTCTGAAGTGTGTGGTGTTACTATGACAACTGGCAACTGTGAGTTTTGATGTCATTAGCAGCGACATAACTGCATATTATTACAAGGTATTTGTTGCTCTATCCTTCTGTTTTCTGATGGTTAAGAATGCTGTGATGTGGTGAAATCTTGGATCCTTGGCTCGTCCTCAAGGCACCAAGCACTTACTGTTGGAGCAGCTGCTCGCGGGGAGGAGTATTGGAAGGCCAAATATCACCCATAAGTAAAGTAAATATATGCGCATATAAGCAGTGTGATCAGTTGTTCTCGGCGCTGCCATTAAGTGCTACCGAAGGGGGAATGCATATTCATTTTCCTGTGAAGTTTCTCCCTTCACTTTGCACCATCTCCTTATGTCTTTCATAAATGTGCTTTAATTGCCGTTGTTGTGTCTGAAATATTACCACCACTGACAGCAAAAGTACATTAATCCCATAGAGAACTTCAAACTCCTTGCCCTTCATCACATAAATCCCGAGCGCAGCATCAGCGTATATAGGAAATGTAACAATCTGGATTTGGTTGATAGCTGCTGACTTTCATTTTTGGATATTGTTCTTCGAGAGAAAATATGAACAGCCTCCTCATATGGTAAGAAATGCAGTAGCTGTGCATTTGATCCTTTGAGAATATTTTTCACGTTGATGGGTTTGAATAATACATCTCCACAGAAGCTGTGTGTTCATATAAAATGAGAAATGAATAAAGCATCACATCATATGTTAAACGAGTAAATGTTTACTTGACATGTACTCATAGCTGGTTTACTGTGCAGTAATTAGGTCTACATCACTGTGTTTCCCACAGTTTGTTCCACAGTGTTTCAAATTGTCTCATCCCGCAGCCTGGTGATGCAGTAAATAGAAAAACATTGTTCATTTGTCTGCTTTTGGTTCAGGCCATAAGTTGACACCAATTGCTTTCCTTTGAACTTCCATGCAATTACATTTCAGAGACATGAAGTTATCTGCTTTTACTTGAAGGGTTTTCTTTAACAATTTTCTGTTTTCAGTCCAGTGAGCAAAAGGGTAGTTAAAAGCCACAATGTTGTGATTGTAGATTACTTTCATACATTTTCAGAGGTTTTCTTGGTCTTACTTTGTTTTGCTGTTTTCCTCTCAGAGCCCGACAATGTGAAACTTAACTTACAGTCAAGGCAGGTATACACTCGGTTATACACTGAGATATGTCGCCCTATGATTAAAAGGCATGATCACACCTACAAAGTTGTAACTGCTACAAAACTATTTGGTATTGAAGAATTGGAGATATTACTGCTGCTTAACATCTGCTAATAGTCAGTTAGCAGTATCTTCAGCTTGGATGCAAGATAACAGATAACTGCAAAATACAGTATGTTGTACCATCATACCTATTCTTCATGTGTGGAACTGTTTATACTATTGTGAATTAAAAGTGAATGGTGCAACACAGTTAATTAGTTACGATAGCTTCCTCCATTTTGGCTCTCCGTTCCCTCAAAGGTCTGTGCTATCAGCACGGCTTACAGCATGGAGTAGATGAGTTGTTGTGCTAATCAAAAGGGGCAAGACACTATGATCCAAAGCTGACTGAGGTAGAGCTTGTGAGAGGGGCTCAAATCCTGCCTAGTTTGTCACGTCCACGCACTATGTAAAGTCGGCAGAAACCTCAAATTGTTTGTTTCTTGAAAGTTACAAGAATTGTCGGCTGTGTGTTCCTCAATTCAGACATTGCAAAGATTGTGGTGTATCAGACATTATCCGACCATCCAACAAGCACTTTATTTGAGGTGTACTAAAGCCTTTAGATGGTAAAAAAAAGTGTTAAGACATTAAATAAAGGTAATGGTTGATTGGTCTTTTTTGTCCTGCAGAGAAATGCTGCACTGCTGAATGGGTGACAAACTCCCGGTCACCTCACATACCCTGTGAAGCCCCGCAACCATCACTTTGTTCAGGACAGCGTCCCCCAGCAAAGTGGCAGTGATGTACCAGGAGGTGGCCTTCCTGGCAGGCAGCACTGAACATCAGTTCACCACCTTCAGCTTCAACAGAGTGGAGAACCCGAAGGAAGTCACCTCCAAGAAGGGTTTGTTCTACAAGCGAGCCCAACTCTTGCTTCAGTCGCAGCCCCGCCAACAAGACGGAGATGAGATCGGCCTCGCTGACGGGGTGGCCATTATTAATGTGGGGGGGATCAAGTACCGCATTCCATGGTCCACGCTGGAGGAGTTTCCCCTAACAAGGCTGGGAAAGCTACGTAGCTGCAGCAACGAGGCAGAGATAATGGACGTATGTGACGACTATGACGGCAGCCGCAACGAGTATTTCTTTGACCGAAGCCCGTTGGCTTTCCGCACAATTGTCACTTTCTTAGCAGCGGGGAAGCTGCGGCTCCTGAGGGAGATGTGTGCCCTGTCCTTCCAGGAGGAACTACTGTACTGGGGGGTGGAGGAGAACAACCTGGAATGGTGTTGCCTCAGGAAGCTGCGGCTCAGGCAGGAGGACTACAAGGAGCAGCAGAGGCTGGATGAGGAGGAAGCCGAACTCAACTCACCGCAGTCCTGCGATGAGACCCAGCAGCCCCCCAGTGTGGGGACTCTAGAAGAGACCCATACAGGGGGCTGCATGCGGAGACTGAGGGACATGGTGGAGAACCCTCACTCTGGCCTGCCAGGGAAGATCTTCGCCTGTCTGTCAGTGATATTTGTAGCCATTACTGCTGTGACGCTGTGTGTCAGCACCATGCCAGATCTCAGAGAGGAGGAGGAGAGGGTGAGTACACTCTATGTCTTCACTTAACTGTAATAACTTTCTTTGACTTTCTCATTCACAGACTTCATTTACATTTAAATTGTGCAAAAGGTCCAAACTCATCTCTGGTGCCCCATATTCAGGTACTTGAATGAAGTGCTGACAGTTATTAGATCGGAATCATTTTATTCAGCAGTCAGCGCTGAAATCATTTATCAACCACTACCATTTACACAGTGGTTCCAAAGATAGGTGTTTCAGAATTTTGAATGCAACACAGAATCAAATGACCATTTTCAGAAAAGTTCCAAAAACAGACACTGATGCAATAACAAATATATTTGCTCCTGTAAAGCAAAGTGGCCTGTGGCATCTAACTGCAGAACAAATGTTAAAAACGTCAAAGCAAAAAACTGATTTTCATGATGAACAGACAATTAGACATTATATAATGTGCATAACTATAAACTGAAGGAACCCCGGTCTCAGGATTCCTGTTTTTTGACAACAGCCTTAGGGATGTGAATGCTTTACAGCTTATACAGTAGAATTTAGATTATGTTGATGCAGCAGCCCACATACAGAGTCTTCCTGGGCTTTATTGTAAATCATCGTGACTGAGACAGAGGCGAAGGCTCAGGGACAACAGAGGCTGCTTCTCCAATCACTCGAATACCAGATTACTGCAGAGCCTGTCAACGTTTTCTGCACATGCCTTCATTGCAAGATAAGATCCATGTTCTCACAAATGTATGCAGTAATTGACAGCACATACATAGGATAAGGATGAGAAAAGAGGATATATATTCACACATCTTTAAATGAATGGTCTTAGGTCTTCTGGGTTTAGGATTCAGTTCTGTATCTCCAAATCCCATAGATACCATCCCCATGCAGTTGGTTTTCCTTGACCTGCTTCCAAAAATGTCATATTTATTTTTGCACAAGCTCAAATGAAAATGAAATAAGCCCAAATGAATATGAAATTAGGTTATTTTTGTTATATAACATTATGATTTTGCAAATTGTGGTCTTAATTTTTACACTAAAAGGCTTGGTTACCCAACTTTTATCCAGACCTGCTGACCATTCAACATAATGGGGGCCTTTAATTGAGTTGAGTGTGTCATTCACTGTGATGATCATCATCATCATCATCATCATTTCTTTATTCACATCAGTTAATATCATATACAACATACTCTCTGTAAATCTGTAATAATCTTATGTGAAATGGGACACCCTTGATACTCCATTTAAGAAGACTTTGAATCAATGTGTAGTTTGTAAAGGACATTTTTGAATGCATACAACAAATATATTTAGTGCATATACCAACAATTTGCCATGAGAAACAAGAAAATGTGTTATCCCTGAAGGGGAAATAGGAAATAGGAATCAATCTCGAGTCTGTGCGTCCCTGGACATGGGGAATGGCTAACTTTAATAGACTGGAAACAAGTGGAAACAACTAGCCTGGCTGCATCCAAATTAGAAAATAAGCCTAGCAAAAGCTCTAATTAAAACATTAAATTTAATTTGCTTTGTCCAAGTGGACAGAAATGTAAAAACATCAACTTGTGGCACAACACAATTTAGATATGTTGGGTGGAGTGACCAGTTAAATATTTTTAATGGAAAGCAGCTATAGTCTGCTCTCAAAGGAAGCGGCATGTTTTAATTTGCCTACAAACTACATTATTATGCAGTGATTTGCAATTCCACAAAAGATTTAAATAGAAAATGATTTTCATACAATGTGAGAATGTCAAACTACCTCACCGACCTCACTGTGTTTCTTCATAGATGTTGACGATGCTGTTAATGCCCATGAGCAGTAAAAACAGGCTGGATTCATTACTGGAATGAAATACTATATATATAACATATTAAATTCTAAATCAAGTGACAAAATAAAACAGAGAGGAAAAGTCACAGGATGGTCTAAAATTCACCAAAACAAAAGATCATATTTTGGGTTCAAATAGTTGCATTCAATCTCGTGACATACTGTTAACAGAAACATCTCTACTCAAGTGACATAACTCACGGCCACACTCTTGTAACATACTTAATGTTGCTTCCTCTATGTACCATAGCTTATTTACTTTACTTAAATTAAAAACAAATCACTCTTGACTCTTGATCGCAGATAGGATCCAAACTCTGGTCTTCAGGGGAAGAGTCCAGTATATGATCCATCCAACCACCTAGACTTGTACTCTTCTCGCTCCCTGTACTACTGCAGGAGAGTGGCACTTCAAAAAGGGACTCTGGAGGGGTACCTACAGCGTCAGACTTATTAGCTTTGGGCCACTGACCACGCTGTATTTGACAGGATGAGAGTGAGAGCGGGCTGTAATTAGTGAGCTTTGGAGGTGGCACATGTTTTCACTTTGAAGGGTGACAGGCTAGGTGGGCTTACCATACCCCGGCTCCAGCTCTGTATGTAAGGCACAGATATGAGCTTGGTCAGACTCTCAAAAAAGAAAGTAAGTGTGTTTTCTAAAATGTTCAGCAATTCCTTTAATTACAGTTTAACCTGAAGAATATGAATATGATTATACTAAGCATAGTATTGGCACTTAGGAAAAATATACGGTGGATACTATCCCAAAGCTGTAACCTGTTAGGTAGAAATGTTTACAATAACACTCATGATACTTGTAATCTTCAGTCTTTGGTCTCTAATTGGGTCTGAAAGAGAGAGCGGAGCACAGCCACTTGTTGCTGCATTTAGCTTTCATCTGGCAGGAAGAGAAATATTTCTACCTCAGGCTTTTGTTCCCACTGACTACGCATGTTGCAACATTCCTTGACAAGTGGAGCAAAAAAAAAAAAGAAAAAGCATATTAAAGCTGTGATGTCTTTCTCCTGAGCCTTTTCATGTCCACCTTTGCCTCAGAGACATATAAAAAAGCCTTGGTGTTCTGGGTCGAGAGCACCTTTGTATCACACTAATTCACCTCTACAGCGACACTAGCAGAAGATAGTATGATTAAAGAAGAGCCTTAAAGCTTCCCCCTCTGTCAAAGATGTGTCTTCATCAGCGAGCTGGGAGAGGCGTGTTGGCATGAAGTGTGTAAGCCTCAAAGGGAAAAATCAATCAGGAAAACAAAGTGGGTGAAAGCTGAACCATCTTAGACATAGTCTTATCTCTAATTAAGTGCTATCTGTCATTAAACGCCTGTATGAATCTGCAGTTTTATTTATTTAAATTAGAAGAGTGTGATTAGGGACGCGCCATGTTTCAAACTCTGGACAGATGAAAACAGTGTCTTTGCAGCGCCAATTAACCACCCAGGGATGTCTGAAAATGTGAGTCTCGCTCCTCCTCCTCCTCCGTGAGTGAGGAGTTCATTAGGAGTGAGAGCCTAACCTGAGCCAGCAATGGGAGGCAACCCAGGGAACACGAGGGTTTTATGGGTATAATGAGGTGGCTGTCATTCTCGGAAAGCCTATCATACACGGCGAAGGGAGGCAAACCGCATTCTGCCACTTCTTTGCGTATCCTTCATCACCACAACCATTAGAGAGAGTAGATTAAAACAAAGTGCTATCCCCAAGTGCCAAAGCCTGTTAATATTAGGTGACATCAATACTTTGTCCTAAAAAGTATGCACTTCGAAGTGTCTCCTCTCCTCATTTCCATGTGAGGAGAGGAGTATTGTCTTGTTCTCAATAAACTTATGTATGTGCTGTGAGTGGGCTCTGCTTCCTGCATTGTCCTCATTCATGCAAATGTCAAACAAAGCATTTCAGCAGCTGAGCATTTTTTATGAATCCAGCTCAACTTGGTGAATTGCCGTTGCTAATTGCCACATCCCTTTCAGTGGAGTCCGCCCACTCACCCTCCTCCATTTCACAGCCTCCTAATATCCATTAGCTTTGATAGCCATCCATTTACATCTGCACACATCCTCCCTATGCTAATGAAAGTAATGAAATGATCGTTTCACACCTCAGATACCGATATCGATATTGTTATATATTGTGTATCAGTTATGAAAAAAGGCTTTTTAGATATAAAGCTACATATTTGACCTATACTTTGAAATTAATTGCATTACTCTATTAATAATTTAAACCTACGAATAAATGATTTTTTGGCCAGTTTGGGGCAGTCAAACAACCCCTGAACAAAACACAATCATAGCCTATTATCATGTTATCAGGTCATTAACATGGTAGCAACCGGTTGCTTTCTTACACATCCAGCAGATACAAAACAACATTAGCACTCACTTGAAGTCATTTCTTAGCCAGCCTAGCGAAATTAATTGCTCACTTTTTGGTGTCCTACAGCTCCTGAGAACTTTTTGGCTCTTTAGCTGCTAAATGTGCCACTGCGTTCACCAGCTAGCTGCTACACTGTCTGCTGCTTGGTGCTGGGCGGAAGGTAACTGGATGTACAGTCAGTTCAAAGAGCTTTCTTTGCTGAAAACAGCTGCCTGTGATGAGAGTTAGGGTTAGAGCAAGTGGGAATTTGTTTGCAACGTTATAATTTTTTTTGACTTTCTGAACATGTGATCATTGCCAGTCTGTATTCACTTTCACTCGAGTCTGTTTTGGTCTTCACCAGCTGTATTCACCAAATGTTATGGCTGTTTAGCTGCTAACTGCTACAATATGTTCACCGACTAGTAGCTAATTTTGTTTTCCTGCATGCTTGGCAGCTAGCATACATTTGGTTTTGAGGGTATTTTTTAATGCTACTGGGCCTGAATCCCCCTTTTTTACTGAATGTAACGTAACCCTGTTACTTCATGTGAGTTGTCTACAAGTTTGCTCGTGAACAGTTGTCATGAGCAGGACAATTAGCTATAGAGACCAAAAGCGTTGTTGTACCAGGTTGTACACATATATGTCTGCTGTAGAGTTTAACATGGGCTCCTCAGGGGATTGACTCGCTGTTGAAGCCAGCCTGAAAAAAACAGCGTCCTACATCCCAGGTAACAGAGATGTGCCCAATGGAATCAAGAGGTTAACAAAAACAGTAAAGTTGCCGGATAGAAAACCAAAACAGTGAGCTAAAAATGCTAAACGTTTCGGAGTGCTGAAGTGAACAGCAGGGTCAGTGATTGATCTCTGTTGGTCCGTCATGAGCGACCCCCTGCATCATGTTATGATGGCGTAGGATGTGTCAGATGATTCTGGCCCAAATAACGTTGCACTTGTGAAGCTGGAGTGCGATGCAACCTAAACCCAGGAAGCAGACGTCTTTATGCACTCTGTCACTTGAGCCGCAGCGAGTTCAGGAAGAAACCAGAAGTTTTTAAGCAGCTGCCTGCAACCAAAAGCACTTAGCCTAATCTAATGTGGCTTTTAGAGAAGCGTTCAGTGAGACCTATCTGAAACACACGCACACACACACACACACACACACACACACATCCCACACACACACACACACACACACACACACAAAGACTAAAAAAGAGAAGCTATATTGCATTTCACATTTCATGGTCCCTCTTCCGCACTCTCTGGATGAATAGGGGATTAAACATCTCAAGTGTTTTGTCAATTTCTTCCCTCAGAATTGCTTACTCTGTTCACATAAGCATCTTTGAAAACTGTGTTCCTATCCCATATGTCTTCTGCGAGAGTCTCGGCTGTGGATCTAACCTTTCAGTGACACCGCCAAAGTCCCAGAGCCCTATACACTCAATTCTGATGTAAATCCCAGCCACTTTAAAGTATACCCCAACCCGAGTCATTTATCATCACAGGGGAATAGGGAGCCAGAGCTCAGAGGTTGTGGATGGGTGGAAGAGAAATGTGTGCAAACGCTGTAGGAAAATAGAGAGGATTTTGTCTCAGTCCATGCTGAAAATAGGAGCTGCACATCAGTCATCCCTCCTGACTGGGAGTTAGACATAGGCTGTTCATACTCAGAGAAATGTGCAATCCATCATGGCGGTGATGATTTGTGTTTCTCGTTCAGTGCTCGGTGAATAATTTCTGGTGAGTGATTCCAAAGTACAAACAGTAAATCCACACGGGTGCATTGTCGTGTTTTATGCCAGAACCCTAGCACCTCCCCTACTTCTAACTGTCAGATTCAAAATTTTATAGTCAGCGTACAGAAACAGGACAAGCACAGACATATTTGTATGGAAATTTTGTACAATATTGAATGGTTCTTAAAGGTGTCGCCGAAAGGTTAATTTCAATATAAATTTTTTTGCAAACAGCAATTGTGTTCATTAAAAACTCGCTTCAGCATGCAGTGTTACCATTCTTGTGTCGGGTCTGAAAGGGCCTCAACACCGTAGGCAGCTAAGTGAGCATATGTTATTTGGCCAACAAGATGCACCAGGAAATGAGTTAGATTCACGGTCACCTTGATGTCACCCTTAAGTTTGTGTGGGGTCGTGTTTAGTTTAACTTATCTGTTAACCTCCGGTGTCTTTTGGAGTGTCTCCCTTCTCTGA
The DNA here is from genome assembly GCF_900880675.1 of Sparus aurata. Lineage (NCBI taxonomy): Eukaryota > Metazoa > Chordata > Actinopteri > Spariformes > Sparidae > Sparus > Sparus aurata. Next base: position 26,412,640 of record NC_044189.1, on the reverse strand, counting down.
ACGTTCATGGAGTAAAGAACATTGAAGCCAGCCTCAAGTGGCGATCTGAGGAATTGCAGTTCTGGTACTTCGCCATTGGCTTCATTTTTCAGTCCTGCTTGCAACACTGTAGATTTTTCTCAGTTGTTGCAGGAATTTCGGTCCATTGTACACAACATTTTCTGATAAGCAAATTTTCTTAAGGGGAGACTTTCAAGGCACATTTGACCGGCAAAGTGAGGGTTATGCAGGGTTAGCTGGGCTAACACACCTGCTAGCAAGCTAATCTATTGCATCGACTACTGGTTATGGGTTTGACAAGGTATTAAAAAGTTCTTTGGAAAGAAAATGGTACATTGGATACATTTCAGTATGAATTGTTATCAGGTTGCTTTATCAAAACGGAACACAGATCAAGAAACTGGATCCTGGCTACAAAAAGTCGTCTACTGACTCCATCTGTCACATTACCCTCACCCTGCAGGCTGTAGAGACCCCTCAAGAGTTGTAGTTTTGGCCCCCTATTAGTCATAAATTGTGTAATAGAGCAATAAATAATCTGTGATGTAGGTCGCCAAAAATGAGTCTAGTGTCTCCGATGGTTTGTGTTTGACTACGAGTGCAAGAAAAGATTGCAACAAAAACTAGGCTTAAGTAAAGTTGTAAAGTTTAACAAACTGGAAAAAAAAGTTATCGGATTTCAGTATGAGTTGTGACTAGTTTGAGGGTATTTCTTTGGTGTGGATGCAATTAGCCAGTAAAATTAAAGCTAAAGCTTTGAAAGACTGCTAGAATTTTAATAACATTACACAATTACTGGCCTTATATCTGAATCCAAATAGGTCATGGTTTTTAACTGGCTAACTTCAAGCCTTTGCCGCCACAGGTGTCTTTCTCCCTATGCTTTAGCAGGATGGTGCAGTTTGATTAGCATTCAGGAATAATTGAAAATCTACAAAAAATGAGAATAAATGAGGTTAAATAATGTATTCTCCCAACCCTGTGGTTACTTACAGCTAACAGGAAAATGCTTCAGCTGAGCTCACTCTAATTGCTCCTCCCTGCAGAGCTGCAAGCACATGCAGCTGAACAGCCTCTCAACATAAGAAGAGGGAAGACCAATTGACTTAACGTATGGAAAAAAATCCTTCTCCTCTTACCATAGAAGCATTTGCATTTGTAAACATTTGCAGATAGGCCAGTCTTTCAGCCCATTAACTGAAACAATGTCCAGTAATACCCAATATTTTAAAAATATTTCTTCCATTGTGACCACAAAGGAAGCACTTTGCTGTGGGGATGAGATGAAGGATATTGACTGATGGCTCTCCGGGGGTGTGAACGTACAGTTGTGCCAAAAACCTAATCTGAACATAGAGAGTATTGGGGCCCCAGGAGACTGAGCTTTAGAGTTGTGTCCTAGTGTTCAGCTTGAGTGGAATATCCCTCCAAAAATAAATATTTTTTCAAGGCCCAGTTGAGTTGCATCAGCCTTAAATGTTAAGGTACAAGGTATTTTATTCGTCATTATACAACACAGGGTTGCATAACGAAATGAAAGTTTGTAAACTCCTTCTTGCCACACAAATTACAGAACACATTTACAGTATATATACAAATATACATAAACACTTTGTTGGCATCTTCACATCAAAAGTGCTACATCCGTCAACTTTGACTGTATGTGATCACCGAGCATCAGTGTTATAAACACAGAGTCCTCCTCTCCTCCTCCAGCTGTAGTCCTGCCCTCAGCTGGCTCTGAACACGGTGGAGTGCAACAGCTTGATCTAAGATGTTGAGGTGGAGACAGGTTTCTGTAGGAATGTGGGCGCAACAATCTGTCTTCATGTTGTTTTGGCCAGCCTGAGTCTCATTCGGTCCATTTCCTTTTCCTGTGACCAAGCATTAGCCAGAAGCAGCCATGAACCAAGAAGGATTAGCACGGCTCTTAGTCCATTTGGTTGAAAGATGGTCTCAAAGTTTGCTGCTTTTAATCCAGAACGCCTGCCTTCTTCTCCAATGATAATAATTTGGAGGAGCTACCATCCGCTGCACCAAAGCCATAGCAATGCCAGCTCTTCCTGTGACGGCTTTGTGTGAAATGAACTGACTACTCGCTAAATCACAATAAACCAAAAACACTCTGTAGTCTTACTTTAGCAATAAAGAAGAACAACTAGATGTTAACCGGACCACTTTAACTGATTTACTATGTTTGTACATCAGTGGTGTATTTAAACAGTGGGGGGCAGAGAGTGAAAGTATAAACTTGTCAGGCAAAAGCCATCAATATTGACGGTACTTAAGATCAGGTTCGAGCAGATGAAACTGTGATGACCCCCATGGGGAATTTGGGTTGTCACAGCTGCACAGAACAGGATTTAAACAACAGTGCATGGGCATATAGTGTAAAGGCACCGTGTAACTGTTGAGGCTGGAGTGGATGACTAACTATTGAACTATAACACTATCAAGTGTAAGGATGTAAAAAAGAATGAATGTGTCTAGAAGTGCAAGAAAAGTAGTGGCCACAGGTCTTGTGCATGGATTTAGAGAACAGCATGCATGTATTCTGAAAGCTGCTAAAGCTGGCAGATTGCAGGTTGAAGGGAATAAAAGAGAATTTAGTACAGCAAAGAACAGAAAGGGTTTGGCCGTAAAGTTCCCCTTGCCCTCCCCAAAGACCCGACTGTAATAAATACATATTGACAAGCAACAAAACTGCTTGGGTCGAGGCCAGTGCCCTGTGTGTGTGAGTTATTACACTATTTTCAGGCTATTGGAATATAAATACATTTCCTAAATGATTAAAAAATGTGATTAATCTCCATGGTCGAAAGTGGATTAGACCTCCTCCCCTAGCCAAAGATGATGTTTATTAAGATTTTTGCAAAGTTCCAGACAAAGTAATCGTGATTGTGTAATCATTGAATCTGGGTTGGAGCAGAATACTTTGCCCGCTCATCAAGATTCTGCATCCTAATCACACACACAGACACTCAGTAATACTGAGGAAAGTCACAAAACTATGAGCCAAGACAGCCTGGTTAGTAATGACAGAGTGGAGGAATGTCTGATTCTCATTTTGAGAAATGATTAGCCACACAGAATGGTCACTAACATATTAACTTAGAGTGCATGGTCTTATTTATTATAAATTGTGTAACTTTATCGGAGCAAGCTTCCATCTGCTCACATTTCTCCCTGAAGCAGGTTTCTCTGAACCATCTCCACTTTCCCAGACATCCTAGTTACATGCAATAATCTCAAATCCAACATTCAATGTCACACTTTTTAAATTGAATGCAAGTCATTTGACGGTTGTGGGAGACAAATTAAGATGAGGACAGAAAACGTAATTGACTGACAGTGTTTGGATATGTAGTAGACAGCCATGATTTCCTGCGCTGGCAGTGAAATGTAGTAGGTTGAATGAGCACTAATGGTTATTGAATACATCGTTAACTGTAGGGGTCAGGAGCCCCATCCCAGCATGCACTGGGCGAGTGGCAGGGTACGCCATGGACAGGTCGTCAGTCTTTCACAGGCTATAAATAGACGGGCAAATAGTTTTCCTGTATCGGCTGCGTAGTTACCAATTCACTTAAAGTGCAACCGTTGCATAAAATGGCTGGAATTCTGCCTGTGGGAAACATTGTTAAAGTATCTGGGTTGAGCAACTGTGTGCTCATTAACATTGCAGTTATTTTTAGCTTTAATGTATCACAATAATTCATGTAGAAAAAAAAGAGTCACATGCAAAGTAACCTTCCAACACAGAATGTAGTCCCTGTCTTTTATTGGTCAAATAATGGTTATATTGGGATCAGATAGTCATGTTGCCCAGAGGATGGCTTCTGATGATTCATCACCAGGTCAAGCTTAAATTTGACAAATATGAAATACAGCATGTCCGCAGTGTTATCATCATCATCATCATCATCATCCTCAGCTGTACTCTGTCTTCAGCAGCAATCAGCAAATGCCAACACATTCACTGAAAATGGTGACGATGTTACACATTACCTGCATGAGCATTTTCACATTGTCAGCATCATTATTGTCATCATCAGCATGCTGCCATACAAACACATCCTCGTGTGTTAAAAACAGAACAGGTTGATTGCCAGTGACTCCCAAAATGACATATGTCAGTGTCCCCAAAGTGACATGACTGTTGCTTAGTCAGGTTTAGGTACCTAAACATGAAAATAACGAAAATGTGGTTTGATACTTTAAGTTTTGGCCATACTTACATTGCGGTACATAACCCTCACTTACCTACATTGGCAAGTAAAAAGAACTCACCATTGACTTTGGTTTCAGTCTGGAGACAAACAGTTGTCTCCACAGTCAAAGTCCCGTTTATCTGACCCATCCATCCACCTCATACATAAGCAGAATTTGTCTCTTTTTATACGTCACCTGACTTCCTACTTTTCCACTGTAATATAACTATGGCCGCTAGAGGTCGCTGCCTAACAATAAACATAACTGTAAAACTGAAACATTCATAATAAAAGTAACTACACCCTCAATTTCCGCTAGATCCCCTCCTCCCAGCACATTTTAAAAAATACTACAGAGGAGTGGCGGAACAAAGATTGTAGGTGGTGTAGCTCCATGGCTACGTAGTGAGTGACATGTGCGGTCAAGGAACACGCTGGTTGTCTGAGCTAGCCAGTCATGAGAAGCTTTTGTTCGGACTCTGTTTGTCTTCGAGGACAGGGAGTCTGGTGGAGCTTCGACTGCCACTAGAAGCGCATTCATGGCCCTTTGAGAGACTCACTGTGTGGGTACATGTGTTGTAGCTGGGCTAGCAGCTCTTCTATTTCAGGCTCTCCAGTGTCGGTCTGTGGGGGTGTGACAGTACGGATGGCCATGATTGTTGCAGTTACCGTTACTGTTCCATAGCCCTGCGTATCTTGTTCAGCTCTGAATATAGCACAGTTATAGGCATTTGTTTTATCTATTGTCATACTACGATGACCTTCCGCTGTATATGAGGCTTGCTAACGGTGTGAGCATGTGTGGGAGGCACAAACTAGGCAAACTGAGGCTACGGTTAGCCAGTAGACACTACCAATCAAAAGTTTGGACACACCTTCTCATTTAATGAAGGCATCAAAACTATGAATGAACACATATGGGATTATTTAGTAAACAAAAAAGCTTTGCACACTCTTGGCATTCTCTCGATGAGCTTCACGAGATATAACCATTTGAGGTATGCCTTCAGGGAGAATCTACACTGTAAATAGTCATGAAAATAAGGAAAAGCCATTAAATGAGAAGGTGTGTCCAAACTTTTGACTGGTAGTGTATATACTTGGCTACCATAGCCATAGTTGGTTACTCCATACTTGGAGTCCTGTCTATTAAGTCTTCACTTGGAATCTGACTGAACTTTCACATGCAGTCTCACATGAGCTTATTTTGAGCAGAACAATTGATTTATAAACATATATGCCAATAATAATCAATGAGATTGTGTGCACTTTGCAAACAAAATAATAATAACATTTTATAACATCAAAATAATAGTCTGATAAGGATAGCATAAATGTGTGGCATTGTTACCTCTTGCGGCTGATGGTGAAGACTGCACTTCCCACCCAACTGTAGTTCCGGTGGGTGTTTTCTGCCCTTCAGCCTCATGGGGCTTTAAGGCAGAATGTGACAACGGCACCACTGCACTCTGAAACCCCTTATCCCCTATGGCATACACCACAGCATTTTCTTTGCTGTTTTAAGTGCTTGCATCCAATGTTAAACCAGTAGAACTTTGCGCTGAACCCCGCGGCGATCGTCACACCCCTACATGGTGCACTAGATTACTGGACACTAAGATGAAGTGCTTCACCTGAGGTGTTTTCAAACTGCATTCTTCGGTTTTACATCGGAGATGTCTTCAGGGATGAGTAACATCTGGTTGGTTTGGCAGATACACCTCTCGTTAACTTCCTCACCTCCATTAAAGCGCAGTGCGCAGCTGGTTCCCCCAGCTTTTCTACTGGAAGCATCTGGACTTAGTCTCTAATGCAGTATTCCCAAAAGAGACAGTCTACATAAATTAAGCATAGTATCACACAAACATTGATAATAATCTCTAACACTGCAAGTCTTTTAAAGTGTGTAACAGTACATAACCTGAACATTTTAACTTTAAATGTTTTGTTTTAGAGGTGTGCATTTGTTACTCTTGTGCTTTTTATGCATGCTGGAATGTTGCTGGAGCACCGGACCTACTGATCCATGCATTGATGAGGCAGGTGTCTTTGTAAAGCATGTGAGAAGCAGAAATGAGGATAAAAGCAAGCGTCTCTGTGTGCATTTACTTCATCTTCAGCACCAACTGTTGGTGATAGAGCCCTTTTCATCCAGTATGTACCTGGTTTCAATCTGTTTAAATATGTATAACTGAATACAGCGTGTGAGAACACCTGATTGTGTCAACCGCAAAATACGACTAGTGCGCGCTTATCATAAAAGAGCCATCTGTTCCTATGGATGGAAATTGTGCTCGCTTGACTCTAAGGTCCTGTTGATTCACACTCAATCACGTTATTGTTCTGTAATAAGATTCTTGTTGTGCGAAGAAGCATTTCGAGATAGTTTCTGGAAGAGAGGCAAAAGTGTTGAAACTCAATCTGGGAGGCAGAGCAAACACACGCAGCAGTGCCCAGCGAGGTGAACAAATGAGAGCAGTAAATGAACCCACTGTGGTTGTGCCGAAGACGGAACCACTTGAGGTGCGCTGCCTGTTAGTGAATCACATCCACTCCACCCATCAGTGAGGATCAATGGTGAGCTGCTGCTTCTGGCATTGTTTGGTTTACCTGCGTGTCTTCAGCTGCCGAGGGGTCAGAGTCCCCTGATCGCTGAGACGGATAATTGTGTGCTTCTATTTGATCTTCTGTGCATACATCAGAGGCTTTTCAGCGTGGAGGGAGGGAGTGGAAAATGCACTCAGCCAGAAAGCCTCTGACAGAGAGCAATCTGAATACGTTGGTCAGCAAATGGGTTAGCTCCTTAAGGTTTTGGCCAGCAGCACATGTATTTGTTTTGGCTTCAGACTCTTTTTACGTTGGATGTGAAATGACAGCATGTGGTTAGAGGGTGGACTTAAGCTCAAATTTGAACCGCTCCGACACAGCAGCCGAGCCTCAAGTTGCGCCGTGGCAGCACTTGAATCTGTCTGTTTGGTGAAAAGCTGGTGAAAGGAAAAAGTACTTTTGTAGGTCTCTAAACGGTCTGCCACAGGAGGGGTCAAAAGTGGATTTAATAAACCAGATGACAAGCATTAGAGAAAGAAACAGAACATATGATACAGACGATATGAGAGCTAGACTGTACAAAAGAGCAGATAAATATATATATATTTACCTCAAACTGAATATAATAATATCCAGCCAAGCACTGCTGCCTCTGTAAACTCTCCAAATATTTCTGGCATTCCGAAAAGGCAGAATAAGAACAGAAAGTGTTCTTTGTTTTCAAATTTCTGAACCAGTTTTGCTTAAAATTCCTTCGAACCCAAGTAGCCAATCTGTGGTTTTCACCCTAATACTAATTTTATCATTTTACATTCCAACTAAGTGGATCGAGGCTTGCTAGCAGCTGGCCAGGGACATATCGAGCTGTGCCGAGGCAGTGAACTTACTCCTATTGTTCATTTTTATTTAACTGTGGACTGCAGCCAATGGAGACTTTCTGATGTGACACTAAGTACCAGGAAATAAGATTTCATATGTCCTCTTGTTACTTAACCCTGCAGGAAGCAGGTTGTGGAATTAAATTAAAGTCTGTCTGTATACTGTTTATCCAGGCAGATTTAAAGAGACAACCCTGAATCACAAATACATCTTTTGTCCTCTTACCTGTAGTGCTATTGATCCACCTGGGCTGTTCTGGTGTGTGTTGGAGGATTTGAAGATTTCGGCCCTAGAGATGATATTCTTGAATATGATAGAACGAGATGGCTCTCTGCTTGTGTTGCTCAAAGCGCCAAAAATGTTGTGTACATTTAAAGAAACTCAACAGTCTCTTTTCAGACATCATGACCCGGTCAGCCTACGACAGGAAGAAACAAGCGCCCACTCATGGACAAGAGGTTCGTGACTTTAGCGAGCTTAATTAGCAACCATAGCTAGCCATTTTCAAGAGAAGGCATCTCTACAGCTGATATCTCCAAAACAATGAGGGGGGGTTCCAAATCGCTCTAAAGGCCAGTTCCTACATAATGTTGCTTGAAAAGGAAAGTACAAACGATATATTATATATATATATATATATATATATATATATATATATATAAATAATCCTTATATCCCTATTGAATCCCTATACAATCCTATAGATTCCTCCTTATATGGAATCACAGTTTCTGAGTAAAACACCACTGTCGTGAATACAATTTCAGGTCTGTAACAATTTGTCAGACGTAATGAAGGTGCGAATTACAACCAAACCTCATTATAAAAATGTCATGTGTTTACAACGTGTATTTTAAAGTAAACATGTATGTAACACTGTGATCCTATCCTATCCTACTGAAGTTACGTAGCGCACAAACAAGTGATGGGGCAAAGACACCACTCACCCTATTAAAAGATACTGTACCATCAAAATGATGTGGAAGCTGTTATTTTAAGGTGAAAAAGTTACATAATGTTGCTTTAAACAAGCCTCTATAACTGACACTAACCCTGGTGTTTATTTAGCATGTATAATGCTCATCATGTTCACCGTAATGTTGGCATGCACAAGACACAAAGTGCTGTGGAAGCTGACAGGGGATGTCATATGTTTTGCAGGTACGTGAGAACAAGACCATCCCGATTACAATTAACCCCCTTGGACCATGACTGTGTGTACTGTCAGAGCAATCTTTTCAAAAGTCTCCTGGATATTTTAATTTACATTTACATTTAGGGCATTTTTAATAAAGAACTAATAAGTCGTCATGGTGGCACACGAAGAGAAGTGAGGTATGATCAGCACAGCTGGCATAACCAATTACCATTACCATAACCATGACCACCAGACATGTTAACAATAGACTGCTCCATGTTGCTTTAAGTCGCAGCTTAGGATGAGGGCCATATGGTATCATTATGCATTATAAGTTGATTGCACAATTTGATGCTTATAGAAAAAAGGCACCATCTGTGTTTAGCTTGGCCTTGCTTTCAAAATGCAGTTTTGTCTGTCTGTCATGGGGCATGAAAATGAAGGCTGACTGGTGATCCAGTCAGGGTGGCAGCCTGGCACCATTGCTATCTGCTTCCACATCTCCATTATAGACCAAATAAATAATTAACTCATGTTTGACGTGTTGTTGGTAGTTGTTGATCCCATTGTCCTTGTGATCGCCACAGCAAAACTAATACCACCTGGAAACACAAGGGACTGGGGGCATTTTAAGGGGTGAGGGACCCCCATTTAAAGTGGGTCTCTGTTTCCACTCTGTTCACATTGTAAGAAATCATGACTTTCTATATGGATGACTTTCAATCACAAGCTAGTGGTACGAGATGCTGGGTCGGATTTAATTACTACACAGCAATTTCAGCAATTCACATCCACACTGTGGGGGTCAGATAGAAGTGCTATGAGATTTTTTCTTAGAGCCCGTGACAGGCTGTATTTTAAGATCTATCTTCACATTCAGTAAAGGCCAGGATATTACTGAATCAGCTATTTTCATCTGTCAGAGGGGTGACATCTGACTGCAATCAACTGAAACAACTCCGTTTTTTCTGTCAGTAGAAAACAAAATGGCCAGTAATGTTGTTACAAAAGAACATAACACATCATACAGCTGGTAGGTCTTTACCACTTCTGATCATCAATACTACTGAGCAAATCCACATTTATTTATTTATTTTATTTTTTACTGTTTTCTGTTATTCCATCTTATTTTTCTTCAGCCTTGACTTTAGCAGGTTATTGCTGCTGCTGCTGCTGCTGCTGAGTGGAAAATCTGCGACTCCAGCTTTTGGCGATCAGTGATTTACATGGTCCTTAATGGGCTTAGTAAGTTCGAGGTCTCCAGGGTAAAAGCCACGCTACATGCAAAACTAAGTGTATCCTCTGAAATATGCATGAGGCTCGATCTGAGAGGAGGACTTTTTTTTTCATGCGAGGGCAGTCAGTTGGAATGACGTCTGTATGGAGCAGAGCTGTTGACTGAGCAAATACTGAGGGAAGTGGTTTGGTTATGCAGTCACACGTGTGCACTTCCACACCTGGAGACAACCTGTACAACCGCGGCGTGCGGCGTCGTTACCCTGATGGCTCGGGAATGTCATCATCTTGATGACTCTGCAAAAGAAAGAGGTTTTAGGAATACCTATTTGACATGATTACATGGCATTTCAAAGAGGGAAGATTTCAAAGTTTAAAGGTCAGAAGAGGTTTTTGCTTCATTATCCTTGTATTCTGATTAAACCACACATTGTTAATTAACTGACACAAAATAAGTAAAGTATTTTTTAGTTCATTCATAAAACACAAGTAAATGCAAAAAGATGAGGAGCATTTTCAGATTCCCCCAGGGAGGACTTTGACTTAATAACCAAGTAATTTCTTGTAATTATATTTTCAAATATTTATGAACACTATTTCAGCAGTCATAAAAAAACAGATGATCACTAAAAGAGATAAAAGAGGGAAATCCACAGTATAGGCTTCTCTGTGACTAAGACGGCTCCTATTGAAACACTGCCTGCACATGTGCACCTCTTCAAGCTCTCACCTCTTGATCACTGGGGTTTGATGTATAAGTCAGCCTTTGTTTTAAGCTTCATGAATCTTTCAGGGCTGTCTCTGCCGTGTTTTGTTCTGTCAAAAATCAGAATCACCTTTCTGTTGTGAGATCAAACGCATCAACCTCTTCTGTCAGTGACGAACTCGCGAATCAAACAGCCGCCTTTGAAATAGAATCTTAATTACAGACTTCATGCCGTGCCTTCACGTCAGCCTTGTCTCAAGCGCTTTCGGTGTTCACATATCGTGAGCACTGTAGTGCGTTACTGCTGGTGTGTAGTGTAACACGACCCTTAATGTCTGTCTTTATGTGTTTTCTACCCCCACAGGGTGAGTGCTCCCAGAGGTGCTATAACATCTTTGTGCTGGAGACGGTGTGTGTTGCCTGGTTCTCCCTCGAGTTCCTGTTGCGCTTCATCCAGACGCAGAGCAAGTGTATGTTCCTGCGTACGCCTCTGAACGTCATCGACGTGGTGGCCATCCTTCCCTACTACATCACCCTCATCGTGGACTCTATGTCGGTGGGAGGGAAGCCTGCAGGCTCGGGGAACAACTACCTGGAGAAGGTGGGGTTAGTTCTCAGAGTCCTGCGAGCTCTACGGATCTTTTACGTGATGAGGTTGGCCCGGCATTCCTTAGGCCTGCAGACACTCGGCCTGACGGTGAGGAGGTGTACGCGTGAGTTCGGTCTGCTGCTGCTGTTCCTCTGCGTGGCCATGGCTCTTTTCTCCCCACTGGTGTTCCTGGCTGAGAGTGAGATGGGCGCCAAGCAGGAGTTCACAAGCATCCCTGGTAGCTACTGGTGGGCGGTCATCTCCATGACCACAGTCGGCTACGGAGATATGGTGCCCAGAAGCATCCCCGGCCAGGTTGTGGCGCTCAGCAGCATCCTGAGCGGCATCCTCCTCATGGCCTTCCCCGTCACATCCATCTTTCACACCTTCTCCCGCTCCTACTTGGAGCTGAAGGAGGAACAGAACAGAGCGATGAGGCAGAAGCCAGACTCGCAGGACAGCACCAAGTCTCAGAACAGCGAGGACTCCCAGGAGACGGACAGCTACCACGGCATCACAGAGGCCGCGGCCTCATCCATGCAGCGGAGGAAGACCATGGCTGCTCAGAGGGCTGCTGAGATCAGAGCGTCCATGAAAACTTAACTGCTGTCTATCTATGTCTGAGTTCAAGTGGCAGTTTAGGAGGCCATGACACCGAGTGCCGGGACTTGAAAGTTGACAAGCGGCAGGATTGTGAGCAGGGAGGAGATTTTCTTCTCTGCAGCTTGAGGTCCCTGCTTTGATCGAGTGAAGCGCTTGTGCACCAGAGTGTGTCTGAGTTTCGCAGAGGAGCTGCAGGGGTGTTTTTCTTTCTCCGTAAATTTGACTTTAAAAGATCGGTAACACTACAATATTTATAATTAAACAACTGCAGTCAAATGAGATTTTAAAAAAAAAAGGCTACCGTGACAGTAGTCTCTCTGAGTGCGATTCAGACTTGAGATAGGACTGTTCCAAAGGGAAACCTGACATCAAAACATCAGAGGTTGTTACTCAGACCTCTGACTGAAAATGAATATCCCATATCTAGCTGCATTTGAGAGGACCTGTCTGAAATGAAGCTGTTGGTCGTGCAACATCATCCCCACTCACTCTGTATTGTATGCTGCCAAATCGAATAACGTATTGTACCTCGGGCTCTGTTATATAAGCTTCACACATTCACACAACACATTTATTTGCAGTGAAGCAGAGCTAATTAATCTCCAACATAACAACACAAAATGAATTTATCTGTCAAAGGGCTACACAGCTGGTTGAAGGTTCTGCTCAGTGGCGAATGACAAGAGGATTGGTCCCATACCGATGTCTCTGTTACACAGCTCCGTCTGATGCTTTTAAAAGAATAATTAGCCAATTTGGGAAATACAATTATTCACTTTGATGCCAAGAGTTAAATGTAAAGACAGCTACCACTGTGACATCTGGGCATGAACTGTGAGCTACAGCAGGGATGCCCCCCCCCCCCAATTTAAGAGAGTTGAGTGCGGCAGGGTTGATGTATTTTTGCAGGCTAACCCAGAAGTTCCCTTTCCTAAAACCTAATGGTACTTTTTGAATTGGATTTTGGATTATTGTAGAAAACATCCCATTGTAGAAAAAATTATTGTAGAAAAATAAGATGTGTGGCAAACAAAAGATAATGATAATCTTCACAGATGAACACCACCTTTTCTGATGTTTGTGCAGGGTAAATGAAATGACCACAAGTAAAAAGCTAACGCTAGTCTACGAGCGCTTTACACCACAGTCGCATGACTTCAGCGTCACCAATATAAAGCATCTTACTACGCTATAGCATACACACTGTAGTATAAACTGGTCGATCTGTTGTAAAGTTAGAATAGAGCAACTAAAGTCCGTCTGTAAAGACAGATTAGAGAGCAGATGAGTCTCCACATTCAGTCTGTTGAAATGATGTCCATGCTAGGGGATGGCGGATCGATCCAAATATCGATAGTATCGATACCAAGGTGAGTATTGGTATCGGATTGATACTAGCGCAATGAGATCGATATTTTTGTTGTAGTTTCTCTTCTATAAGTTCAGCAATTCACTTGTATTTCTTCACAGAGTTTGTGTGATCGCAGCATCCCTCTCAGTCCTTATGCACAGCGCTCCTCTCCACCTATCTCACTCCGCTCACTCAGGTTCACTCTGAAGTATGAATATGGCAGAATATAATAACCCTTTTGTGTATCTGTTGGAGGAACATTAGTATTCCTATTTAGACTTCATGCAGATAGGTTATAGATTTAATAATATTAAATATTATTTTCTTATTTGGCTAAAATCTTTGTCCTGTGTTTTATTATTATTATCATCTTGATCAGCTAATTAAAGGCAAAAGTACAAAATCATTCAATGATCAGGCATTACTGGCCCTGTAATTACTTGGTGTCGGACCGGTACCGAAATTTGCAGCCCACCCCTAGTCCATGCAAGCCTCCATTTCACCACCGACTATTCGAGACACGTAATTGCTTTGTAATTTTAAAGTGGCGTGTTTATTAGTTTACTATTTGTCGTAGAACAAAACATGACAATCTTGAACTGAAAAACACATGACAAAAACCCAATGGACTTTGCGACAAGGTAACTGGATGTGCAAAAATGCTACTTATTTCTGGGTTTTAGGACTCAAAGATGCTGATTTAAATTCAACTTCAACTTTAACACATGCGGTACAGTTGTAAGCCAGCCCTGCTTTCTCTCCCTGATGTGCACATGCCCCTGTCCATGAACGGGTTATTCTTTAAAAGTAGATTGTTTTCAGATTCAAACTGGTAATGGGGAGAAATTATGAGAAAAACTCCTCTGGTTTCATATTTTACTTACCTCGCACAAAAGGAGATTTTGGCTGATATCTCAGAGATGAAAGTTCAGACCCCCCTGATTTTTTTTAAAAGGCACTAAGATGACAGGTATATATAATTGCATGTGTGATCAGGTCACTGGAAACAGGCCATATCTGAAAAAATATGGGTGTTAGAATTGTGGTGATGTTACAATTGTGCCTCTTTTCCCGTATAATGTATTAATTATTGTGCACTTGTAAGAGCTTTATCTTTCTGAGAGCTAGAGATAATGTTAGTGCCGAATCAGATAATTTACCAGTGACCATAATTCTTCTATGTAAATGAAACCAGCCAGAGAAGAAAACACTTACCAAGAGGTCTAATTGCAGTTTGATTCCCTTCAAAGAGGCAAATGTTATGTATCTGCCCTCAGGCAGTGAAAGCAACAGACCCCAAGCGCTCGAGTCTAAAAGCATTTCAGATAATTTCCAGTTTTACAGGATTTTGTCTTATAATTGCAAATACAGCACTTCATTTCCTTTGACTTGAGTGCCTTGTACTTTGAATGTGACGCATTAAAAACCTATTTACCCAAACTGTTGTCAAGTTGGAACCCATCAAAGCAGCCTAAGTGCATGACAGTGCAAATTGGATTTAGATATGTTTATTCTGCCACAAGGTGATGTTTAGTCTGTCAACTCTGAATCGCAGTCACTGCCTTAACTGAACCCTTGAAAAGCATGGAAATATTACACAGAACACTTAAAACTATTATATCTACAATATTTAGGTTTGAAGAAATGGAAAGATGGTTTTGGTGAGGAGTGTATGGTGCAAATGGACATCATTTGAATAAAAACCCAACTCAAATGGATTTGTGCGTTGCGTCATGAATCCATAGCCTGAGGAACAGCCTCTTTTGAAAAATGTAATAAAGATTATAATGAATATGGTCCCCTGTGGAGAGGCTTTGATTTAACAATTTATTATACACAAGGATGGCTTGAAATTTGCAACAGAGTGCATGCTGCACTATCTGCACATAGAACCTCCTAAATTGGTTTATCTGTGGTTTGGTTTGTGTTTTTATTCCCCACATCCTTCATGAATAATAAATTAATTTCCAGTTTCCAGTCATGATGTTGGCTCAGTGCACTAAACATTTGATGAATACTGACAGGGCTTCAATGAAATGTTAAAGTTTGGAGTAGGTCATTGAAGAAGCCTGCTCAGTCAGTTCTCCTGTTCACGGTTGCAAACACTTAAGGAAAAACAGACCTTGAACTAAATTCACCTCATGGCTGGAATGACTTTAGAGTAGGTACAGAGAGCAGCAGGGACGGCGTTTCTTTGTCTGATAGCCTGGGAGTTAGCATCGCTCGTGTTAACAGCCTATGGGATGTTTCAAGTTTATTTTGGATTACTACAGGAAATGAGGTCTGTGGAAAACACAAAAGTGTTTATCAGAGTTAAAGTTCATCAGACTTAAATGTTGGCTCAGCAAGAAAATCTTCACAAGCTAACACCACTTTTATCATTTTTGTAGCATAAATGCAATCACCAGACGTAAAAAGCTAACGTCAGGCTAACGAACTAACTAGCAATCGCATATGACTTCAGTGTCACACGGCTATGGTTCTTACTACACTATATTATAAAAACGTTGCAATAAATTGGTCAACCTACAAGTTGTACAGTTAAGAGTAGAATTATTTGCAACCAGCCTATGTAGCTACTTGTGAGTAGATTAGGCATTTAACAGGAAATCATTACTCAGGACTCATTACTGCTTCAGCCTACATCAGATTTACAGGCGCTGGTAGCACCTCTGTTCGATCCTTTCTGGATTTTGGAGGCTTTATTCTTCTGCAACAGCAGTCAAACTCCTTAATCTAGATAGCGTCCTGTTAGCCAAAACCTACAAGTCTAATGTACTGTAACAATCAAGCCAGCAGAATCTAGCCTGTGAGCAACACTTTCTTAATTAAACAGTCATTTCATCCGTCGTTGAAATGACTATATTAATCAGTGCAGCTTTAATAACACCAGCTCAGACAAATATTCCAGCCGAGCAGCTCCAGACGGACTCCTCAGGTAGTACTGCAGTCAGTGAGTTCGAGATGTACTGTAAAGTTCCTCAAAGTAAATATGTGGGTGGGGAAGGCCGTGAGTAAGACTCCTCATCATCACTTTGAGTTTAATGCAGAGATGTACCGCTAATAGCTGCACAGCACAAGGCACTGGGGAACGTACAAGAGTCTGTACCAGCCATTTTACAGTATTTACCACACAGGGAAGCTCTTTCACGCCCACTCGATTCCTGAGGCACCGAGCTCAAGTCAGAATTTTATTTTGAGGCCTGTGTTTATGAATTCCTGACCCCGCGTTTAAATTAGATACAAAGTTTAAATACGTTTATGTCGGTGAGAGCTCCTGCAGTTGACTGCTGAGTTCTGGAGGTGTTCTCTGTTCTCATCTATATAGAGACTGCA
Source organism: Sparus aurata (assembly GCF_900880675.1). Taxonomy (NCBI): domain Eukaryota; kingdom Metazoa; phylum Chordata; class Actinopteri; order Spariformes; family Sparidae; genus Sparus; species Sparus aurata. The sequence goes on along the minus strand of NC_044189.1, from coordinate 26,396,044 downwards.
CAGTAGGTAAGACGTTTATACAGCATTGCGTGTCTGATGCAGGTTGCCTCATTATTTCATGGTTTTGGTTTGCAGATTGGAACAGTCCAGCAACTCCGCATTTAAAAATCCATCTTTTTTTTTTTTTTACCCCCTTGGCTGGTACTTGGCTGTTATCTGCGGACTGCCTCCTCTCTGTACCAGCGGAGAGCTTGATGTGAGAGCCCAGCACATTACGATTTATGTGCTTACTATTTAGATATGCTCAAAGCCCAAAGAAGGACCACGGCCGCTGGGGCTTATTCTTCCTCTGACAACTGATGTCTGCCAGAGCTGCGCCGCTGATGGAAGCAACGGTGGATGTCTGCACGACTGACACGGACGTCTCTGTCAAACAAAACATGACGCACGAGTCTCTCCGTGTCCTCTTTATTGGGTGACAATGCCACTTAAGATTCTCAACAAAACTTTGTGTTCAAAACAGCTGTAACAGGTGCTGATGGATGTTATTAGCTATTGAGGCGGACAACAGGGAGCTAAATAGAAAAACAGAAAAAAAAAAGAACTACAATCTAACAGATGTAACATAGTAAAAATGGCATCAGAAACAAGGGAAATAATATGTTTGGTACATTAACAGACTCGGTGTGGGTTTCATAGAAAAGACTTGGAATGTTGGCGGTTTGTATGGGATAATACCTTCACAAGATAATAAAATGAATTAACCAAATGGTACAAAACACAAGGTAAAAAATAGTAAAATCAGATACATGGATTTGATTGATAGATCAGGTGGAACACTGAGGTCTCAGCACAAGCTGTCAGGTATCTCACTCTTTCCTTACAACGCCGTCAGTCCCACTACTGCCTGAGTGAACAACACGCACACACGATCTTACAGTGGCATATCAAAAGGATAACAGAATAAATAGGTTGACTAAACTGCTGTGTACACAAAAGTGCACACCCACCGCTAAGAAACCAACAAGCTACCCCCACCATATCTTTCTTTTTTATACATTTAAGACGGAGGAAAGAAATATTCAGAGAAAACTCCAGCCCCGTCCCACTGGAACATTTCTTGAGGTTTGGAGGAAGAGGACAGAATCAGGTCTCAGGTACACAGTTCACTGAAGGGCTGACAGTCGTACACCTCCTGGTTTGGCATATCTCCCCTCCTCAGAGACCAAAATTACAAAACAACAACAACCAAAGAAAAAAGACCTTCGCTGATCTCATCTGGCTGCTTCCCCCTGAACAGGAAATTAATCTTCTTTTGACAAAATGGTGATGAGTACAACCTGCCCAAAGCAGCACTGGCACACGGTGATGAAAAGTCATGAGCAGGGATGTGAAGGGACGTTACTGGAACGGCAAGCTTGATAATAAACGGCCGGGCGGCATTACCCACAGCCAATGCGATGGGGAAGTGAAGATGGGATTTTGCAGAGCACGTTCAGGAGCATCAGTCTGTAAAAAACATAAAGTGAACCTCTCAGAGAGGATCATTCAGGCTCATTACAACTCATGCGTTTGTAATTCAATAATAACAACCTCATCAAATTAATTTTCTGAGTTGCTGCCTTTCCACATCTCATCAGTTAGCTTTGTGTGCGTAATTATTATGCAGAAATGACAGCCAAAATTGCAAATAGGGAGGGGACAAAAAAGATTATTACCACAGATTGCAATAAAAACTCAGAATACGTTGATAATGGGGAATTGCTATTAAAAGGATAATCACTAGCTAGCTGACGTATGGTCCTATACAGATTTCCAGATCTTTCATCTATCACCAAAACCTGCCACCATGGCTGAAAGATTGGCTTCGCATAAACAGTTAAATCAGATGTGTGGAAATGACCCCAATGATTCCAAATAAGGACCGACATACTACAGAATGAGGTTGTTTCTTAAAAAAATGTAAGCTACGGTCATTCCTGTATGTTTTAGTGCCATTTTAACAGTTTGAAGCATATTGTGATGACTATGAGGATAATATCCTGAATCACAATGATTTTAGCCAGCACAACCGTAGCATGACATTTTTGTATTGTCCCCTGCCTGATTGCAAAGTAAAGCTGCACCCAGCTCACAGTGTTCAAACTGTAATTCTCAGCAGCCGAGTGGGAAAAAAGATTCAAGTTGTGACTCTGAGTCAGACTTATTGAAAAACCTTGACAGCTATTACATTATCTCCCATTAGGCGAAAAAGAACGCCAGAAGTGTCAATAAGCTGGCGGCTAAATGACAACAAAAGTAGCTCATTCAGGCTATTCAAATGGTGTGACCACAAGGCTTGAAATTCACACAGAAAATGTGTAAAGATTCCCAAGTCAGATAATGGTTTTTCTGGTCCTCCAATTCTGCCGACGTTGCCTGAATGGAGCATTCATTTATAATAAGCCTAATTGATCATTTAAAGGTGCAATATGTAGGAATTCTGGTTGAAAATAAAAACAATTCAATATAAAATTTTCAACAGAATGCGAAGGAATGACAGTTTTCATTCTATGATGTGTATGTATTGTGTTGAAAAGCATGTTTAGCATGCTAACCAGCTAGCCCTGGCCCTTCACGGTCCAAACCTGTTCTAGCAGTGTACATGCCAACTGGTGCTCTGAGCCCCCAGTCCAGACAGCTAACAGCAGCTATAGTTAGCAGCAGTTAGTCTGGTGATGTGCTGCTCCCTGTTTGTTTTGAGCAGAAATTCAACAGGTGGCCAATTCTTACATATTGCACCTTTAAAAACGTGCCGGCATTGGCCTTTTTTTTTTTTCAATCCAATGCAGCCTGTACACTTGTCACGATATTTCATGACTTCAAGCAATTCTGGCTTCAGACAGATGAAAGCCATTTTGTTTCCTTCATCTCGATTTTCTCAGCACTATGTCAGCTTCAATGCCACTGGTGACGCTCTTAACTGTTTGTTTTTCAAAGCGGATGCATCTCCACCTCATCTCCAAGCCTTTGGAATTTGTCTTCTTTTGGTAAAGTGTGATTGCCTCCAGTTTCCTCGATCATCCCACAAGACTGTGCCTCTGATGCACAGCACGAGGCAACCATCTGCCCGACGAGCGGTAAACTGACGGCATATCTCCACTGAGTTGGGAAAAACTACAAAATAAAAAATGCCATTTTGTACATTCAGCAATGTATTAGGATTATTTTTTTCTTTTTGATTGAATCATACATTTCTATTGCTGGTAAGCCATGTTCCAATGTGTGTTTTAAGGCAGAGGGTCCATGCAACAATCATCAGCCAATGTGGACGACAACAGCTGGTCCACATTTCCTTGAGCACAGATTTCAGTGCATACACCTGCAGTTTATAGACTGTATATATTCATGTTTGTGCACAATATTCTCCACATGCACAGGTTGATTGAAGTATATACTCTGAGAAGTCTGCATTCCGAGACAAGCACACTGTCGCATTGAGAACAAGTCAGTAGCATAAATAAAACAAAAAGGTCGAGCTTGTTTGTATCCAAGTGTCCTTCAGGTATCGCTGCAGACACCAACACCACAAAGTGTCTGTGTATATTCATGCCTTATTTATGGGTTTGTATGTGTCTGTATGTATACTTGAAGGTGAGGGTGAGCAGCCTGCATCATCTCAAGGTGCTTTGGTACTCGTGTATGTTTATACGTGTCCACAGCGCCTCGAAAAAGTGCTTCCTCACGGGTGTTTTTTAAGTGATGACATGTTCTCGGAGAGCTCGCAGAGGCTTTCAGAGGGCTTTGGCACTGGTGGTGTGGGAGACGGTGTGGGACACAGGCTTCTGTGGGTAGCGGCTGTAGTAGTAAACCTGGAACAGGATGGCGAAGTCCACCAAGACCTGCAGCAGCCCACACGTCCAGAACTGCACAGGAGCCTGGGTGAGCAGGAAGTAGCCCGTTTTAAAGGTGTCACCGCTGGTCCACATCAGAACCATCTTGATACTGTAGGGAAAGGAGGGATAATGATTAAAGGAGAAGTCTGATGAGATTTTATTAGAACTAGTAAATAAAAACAGAAATTGTTCAAACTCAATGCTATCATTAAAAATGTGATTATGAGAATCAGAATGATCAAACAACACTTTTCATGTTTTTATAGCATTATGCAAATTTTGTTTATTCAAGATGTCCCCGTTCAAACATGTTTTTATTTTAGAAATCAGGTCAGAAAATCAGAAATTCTTTACTGATCCCTGATCAGTTATGGTTACAGTCACTCCTTTTAGAATAGGGATCAGACTATAGGAAGATAACTTAACATAAAATATACAGGTACTTAACTATAAAAACAAAACAAAAAAAACAGCAAAAATATCTGTATTAAACTATATTGTGTGACAAATATATATACTTTATACATTTACATTTAAAATAGAATTGCTGCTAGAAATAGAATTGTAAGATATGTGCCTAGTACTACACTATAACTACAGTGTACATAATTTTGACTAATATTGCATTGTGTAATAGTTTACAGTTGTATTTGGTATTTTCTTAGTGATACTTTTAATTCATGTCCCTATTCATGATGACACTAGTTTTCAACAGTGGCTTCCCCCCACCATTCAGTCAAATTAACGTCTCCTGATTCCGTTATGCTAGCTTGCTCGACAACTTCTGGAAAATGTAAGCTAATTTACTCCTATTAGTCAAAGCAACAACAATGTCCAAGTTAGCTTACGTTAGCTGCTGGTGTTGCTCACCCTCCACAAGCTTATGACTTGACAGCTATGCTAGTTAGCTGGCTAGGTAGTGTTGTGGCAACTGAAAATCAGTCGCTGGTCTATTGCAGATGAGAGTTGGTCAAAACACCAAGTTTGACACAATATTTACTTTCTAGTTTAGAAGTTCTTTATTAATTGCAAGCAAGAGTCACTCATCAGCAGTGCATAGGTGACGACTGAAGAGTCTCTTGTCGTCTTTTCTTTTTGAGTTCATATGTAAAAACAATATATCAACATAATAAGGGTCATTTGAGAATTTCCCTCACAGTAGATAGCACGTGTAGTCCAACTTTACACTCTCCACTAAAATGAGAGTACTAAGCACTGTCTATAGAGTACAGTGTGCTCTTTCTGTAGAAATTAATGAACGGGGCAACTGCCAGAAAACGATGCGAGACACAAAACTGTAACCATAACAAAATAAATCAGTTTCAAGCTAACAGTAAGCTAAACAGAGCCACACAGCTCGCAATTTTACTACTAAATTATACTAAAATGATGGTTTGTCTGTTTTTGTCCAGTCCACATATGTTTCGCAGATGATTTATTCATTTAAATAAGTTATTCAACATAATTTACTAGTGTGATTATTTAACTTCATAACCAACACTTTAATTCATTTCCACTTGGCCCCAGCACCTTGTCACCATAACTTGCTTGACAATAACATTAATGCATCTTGTAAACATTTCCACCTGGTTATTTTTGCTCTGTCTAAATTCAATTTGGCCACCAAGGGCACATATTAAATGATGGTAGGAAAGGGCGCAGACATACGCGATATCAATCCAGACAAGGGAAAAACAAATTTGGCACAATAACAACCAGAGGAAATTGAAATAGTTAATGTTCTCAGGGCGCAGGCTTCTCATCAACTCCACATCCTGTGGCACATTTACACGCTGAGCTGGCTCCTCATAGGTCGCTCATGGGACAATCCAGGGGATGAGTAACAGTTAAATAAAAGAGTTATTGTGTGAGAAGAGACTGGAGAAAAGCGGCGATGTGATTTGAGAAGGCAGAGTTACTTGAGGTGTAAGCTTTGTCCTCTCGCTGCCGCTGGAAAGCACTGTGAACTCAACTAATGAGATGGAAAAGGAAGTCTAATAAGAGAAGAGGAAACAAAGGGAAAAGACCCAAGCCCCGGGCTTCAAAAACACAACTTCATGTACATGTCCATGCAAAAATAGACCAGAATATAGTAAACAACTGCACTGAGGAAAGCTGGGGACATCAGCTTTTTAAGACCCCATTAACAGCACTGCGTTTTGCTGTACCTCTGCAGAGCTCACTTCTTCTCGACTCTGTTTTGTTCATAAACTTTGTATTTCTTTTGCTTGAGGCAGAGATATGTGTAGGCAATGCTGGCAAAGACAGGACTGAGCCAGCACTGTGTCTACAATGCACCGGTGTGCACACATAAATAAACACACAAGTCCCTTCAGCAACCTGCCTACAACAATAGGAACACATGCTGAGACACTTGAAATCCTTTCACTCATGCTTGCCGGTTTGCATGGTCAGCACTATTTGAATAAGCTTTGCAGGATATTTTCTTTTTGTCCCGGAGCCAACTTCTACTGAATCTAAAGGGTTGGTTTATCCCCACTGTTGTCTACCCATGCAAGATAGTTTTGGTTTTATTTGTCCTCATTTCAAAGTGGCTGTCTCTCAGATTTTATGCCTCCACTCAAATCCAATGAATGTTGGTTAGCAGGAGTGCTGTCATCAAAAGCCTGGTGTTGGACCTGCAGTACAGTTTTTTCTCTCTCGTGCATCAGCACCTCACCGTAACTGACTGGACTGTTTGCTTCTATTTTTTCCAACTGTGAAGGAAATGTACAATAATGTCACAGATCACGCCTCATTTGCAATCACTGTAGTAAAAGTAGAGTCAAAAACTCAGATATTGATATATAGGCTAAAATAGGCAGAAAACATACATAATTACACATTTCTTGCAGTGAGCCCTAAAATCTGGTTTTCAAACACTTGTGACAAAGATACATATGTGATGAAGGCAGGATATTTTACAGTTTTTTTTACCAAAATATCTGGTAGAGGCCATTATCGATCAATAGGTCAAGCTTTAGTTACTTGATCAATTTAAAAAAAGTTTTTACAAACCTTCAAAACTATAGCACTCCTTTAGATTGATAACAGGCCCCAATGGCGCGCTAACAAAAAGCTTGAGTGCTGAAAAGCGTGTTGGGTTACTATGACAACTGGCAACTGTTAAATGTTGTCATCAGTCTTAGCTGTAGCATAAAATATCTGCAAATGGCAACGACTTTGTTAAGTTTAAGGAAATGTTGTGGTTATGGAAAGTAAACTACGGTTAAGCTATAGTTAGGGTGAGGCAACTTAAACACTGTAAAGGTTAGGTATGTTAATAATTAATAAAACTACAAACACTGGTTGCATGTCTGTGATGGGAGGGAAGCTCCAGTTTCATGAAGTCAGACATGCTGGATGCTTATCACTCACCCTTATATTTTGCTCAGACCACATACAGGCCACATTAATTCCTGCACTGGCAATGGATGCAAAATTATGAGGTAGACAATCGTCCAATATGAATGGATTTCTGTACTGGGCCGGACTGAATTGGAGCAAATCCATGCTGTCGTGATCCACAGTCTACTACTGTTGTTACAGCAGCTGTAACTCTCGCTGGATGGCCTGACTGAAAACATTTCCAGGCGACTACGTTCTCACTGTTTCAAGTCACTCGCACCATCTCTTATGAGATCTTGGTTGTCTCAGACTGTTTCTTTTAACTGGATGGAGGATTTTACTCATGGGGTGTCTGGATCTTAAGGGTGTCACTGCATCCTAATCTGGCCGTTCAACAGTGAAGATAACAACTCCCATTATCCAATACTCTCTAGCTGCATGCCATCAAACACGGTCTTTGGGTATTGTTTTGATTGAGAAACCCCTCATTGAAGAAAATTACATCCTTTGACAAAACAGTCAATCAAATCTTAATCTAAACAGTCAACCCCCCGCCCCCTCTGTCTCCAGCTGGCTACCATTTGCTGGGAATTGTACGCACAAACAATGGTTTTCAATTCATTAGAGAAAGATCAATTCCGGCTGTAATCTCAAAACTCGACAATTAACCCATGGCGGGGTCAAGTGTTGTCAATCAATATAACTGGATCTAGTCACATCCTGTGTGGATCCTCTGATGGAACATGCCGAGATAAACCTGTCAGAGAACAAGTCCTGCAGCAGGTGAAACGTGATGGTGTGACGCTTATCAAACAGGATGAGTCTTTGTGTTAGCATATTGCCTTGCCTTTCTGTAAGCCTCTTAACAGATGTAAAGGATGGATGAGAGGTAATCTAGTATCCCTCCTCCGTCCCCAGCAGAGCAGAGTGTAACCCCAACATGTTGTGCCTCGTCGGGGGCAAAGCTCTGCAGCCAAATCGCTTCATGTATTATTCATGCCTTCAGCTTCACCTCAGCCCTTTTTTTTCGTTTGTAAGGCCAATTTGTGCAAACCTTGCTATTTTTCCTCATATTGCCGTCTCTCCTTCTACCTGCTCTTTCCCTGCAGCATCCCTGAATGTCCCTTCTGGCTTCCACATACTTTTTCGTTTTTTTCATAAGCCCACTCTCTACAGCACTTCTCCCTTCCTCCATTCATCTTCCCACCTCCTTCCACCGGCGCCTTCGCCTCTCTATACCTGTTTGCATTCGCCTCCCCCCCCTTTGCCTTCCGCCCTCACACTCTGCTTTCTCGGTAAGGAGCTTGTTAGTTCTGTGGGAAGAGACCCTCCCTCCACAGCCCTCACTCCCTCTCCTCCCCCGTGCTCCTCGCTGGCTGCTGTCTGAGTGATGACGATATGTACCTGCAGGTAATGATGAGAGAGGCAGGAGTGGCGTTTGATCAATGCCTCCGCTGGTCCGCTAATAAGAGGTAACATGGAGAGAGCCGGGGAAACAGGGTGCGAACATGCCCGGCTACTTATTTGTCACTTTATCTGAGTGATATACAGAGGCAAGGAGAGAGAGAGCACAATAAGCTCCCGGTAGGTGTACTGTGTAGCAGAAATGCCTTTGAATTTGTATCGCTCATAATTCAGAAAAGACTGACTGAAAGTTAAAGCACAAACTGATTTATTTACAGGCTATTTTAAGCCAAGATGAGTGAATTGGCAGCTACAGGCATTTTGGAACAGTTTCAGGGTTAAAAAGAAAAAAAGACTTTGACGGAATAATATTGACAGGCGAGGAGAAGTGGAGCTGTGGTGGGCGACAAACTTTCCACAGTACAAGAACAGGACTGCGTTGTATCGCTAGTCGTGAATCCTTTATGAAGTTTGTGCATAAAGTTCTTAATAACTACTTGTACGTTTTCCAATTGCCTGAAATATCTGCAGCATAGTCCAATCAAAAGCAACCAGCTATGTAAATGGCTATAATTGTAACCACTATGAAATCAGTTTTGAACCATTTAAGACATTTTTCTTGTTTTCCCTCTCTTCTTTTATTTATCGTATGCTTTATAAATGTGGGCATTGCTTCGTTTTGTTGGTGATTAAAGGAGACTTTTTTAGTTTTCAGTAGGCTGCTCAGATATTTTTGAATGAGTCAGAAATATCTGGTTATGTTCATCTAGCTGACGCTATGTTGTAATTTTGATTGATGTAACATTATATTCTAATATACATAATTACGTTTTACAATATAATACTTTAAATTCTGTGGCATATTTTGTTATTTTTTCCTCCACCAAGGAGGTTATTCCCCCGGGTCCCTTCATTGGTTGGTTTGTCAGTGCAGTGGGATAAAACAAATGCTACAAAACGGATTACCACAAAACTTGGATGGACCCCATTAAGTTTTGGTAAGGTGCGGAATAAAGGGACAGATTCAGATCAAGTTTTTTGTGGATATTTCTTTTTAAATAATGCATGGATCTTGATGAAAAAAGGTGTATTTCAGGCTTATTTTATGGGTCTGGTATCTGAGAGTGAGTACTATCTGATGCAGATCCTATCAGTTGTGGATGGTTAAAAATGTTTTGTCAAAATTTTGAGTAACACTTTGAGTCATACAGGGTTCAGTGATTCAGATTGGGCTTGATTGAATTAAATGAAAATTTCTGGCCTTGGTGGAGGTACGCACTGTACTATCTGCTATTCCAATTTCATTCTTTCCTTTTCTTTAAAAACATCAACCAAGTGCAATTTTTAGAAATACCTCGGACGACTTACTTTTCTTGCTCGTTCATACATTTAAAAATGTATTTTGAAATGCATAAGCCAAATACCCTGTAGGTGGAGTTTCTTTTTAATATCATCACCTTGCCAAATGTTGTTTGTTAGTTAATGATGTGGATAAAATTCCAATAAAAAAAAAAACACTTTACACTTAACTACAACTTCTCTGCAAATGTGGGTATTACTTCATTTGTCTGTGAATACAGAAGATAGTTGTATTTGTTAGTATTCATGCAGTTTTAATGAATAGAAAAATCTATTTATGCGAATATAGCTCATGCTGTTTAGTCACTGAGACTAACATTATGAGGAGATTGCTTATGATAATTTAAATTGTATTAAAATTTATTTACAAATGGGTCAAATCTATATCTAATTTATATTTATTTATATCTATTTCTTATTTATACTATCTATATATATATATTGTTATTATTTTTTTTTCTTATTTAAATGTTATTTAGTGGTTGCAATTTCATTTACCTGCTGCTGTGCTTGTATAATTGTATGTGATAACTAAACCTTTGAATCTTGAATCTGAAACCTTTTGTTGGTGGTTGGTTGATTTAGCTACAGTAGAGAACAGCTACACCTATGCAGTTATTTTGCGAAATGTACTGTTCACATAGATATACAGCTGGAACTACCACGCAAGTTGGGGGTCAGTCGCTGCGGCTGCAAGTGAAACAGGAGCCACTCAGACTGGAAAAAGCTTAAGAGCCATAATCTCATTTGAGGGAGCCGAACCCATTTGCTGTTAACGTATCACTTTATTAGGGGTTACTTTTACATGTATGGTCACATCTTAGCAAACTGACTTAGCGAGGTCCGTAATCTCCTCTGCTTTAATTTTTCTTAAATCTTGTCCTCTCTGCAGCTCCTCTCTTAGGATTCAGCACTGAGTCAGCTCGCCTGTAAACTACTTCACCACGGCAGTGAGCACATACAAGAGGTAAAGCAGACTAGCGCTGAATCATCATGCACTTACTAAAACTGGGAGGTATAACTGGGGGAATTACTATGGCGCTGAAAGCAAAGTCATTTGGGAGAGAAAACATTGACGGGAAGAAGAACAAATCTTTGTATCCAGAATGACAGCCTACACCGTCTGTTTCACGGAATAATGTCAGGAAGGTTACAGCCTCGTCATCCTTCCACGCATTCAATGTTTTTGTCTGCAGCTATTTTTGTTTGCGATATTTCTATGTTTTCACCCTTATTTTAGGTGACGCCATTCAGGTATTTTTGCCCACATTGTAAATGGGAATAAAAACCAAGGACATTACATAAAACCTTTACGCAGTGTTGGGTGAAGAGCTATATCCATTCCTATGAAAGCGGCTCAGCACATAAAGCCAGAATGCCTCGACTTCCCAGCTATGTATATACCCGGATCTTCCATTTGTGGGGCTCAGAGCGTGCGCACCAGAGACCTCCGCCGACCGAGATGGCTAACTTCCAGTTTAGTGCCCAGTTAGTGTCAACAGAGATAAAATAATTAAATTGCGTGGCTCTTCTAGGCTTTCCAAATTTCACTGGATCAAATGGATCAAATTGTGACAGTGAAACATTACAAGTGAGTATTTAAAGACACGTGAAACAAAAAGGTTCCAACGTGCTTTAAAAGAAAAATAAAGTGGAAAACTGCATTGTGAGAGGTTCCCCAGTCTACAGCAATACTGAAGGAAAACTGTCTATCACTGTATAAATATTTGCAAGAGAGAAAATATTTAGACTCGCCATGCCTTCGCTCAAACTCATCATTTAATTTTCTTCAAATATTGAGGGTCTGCGCTGGGAGAGTGTAATCATTTTGAGGACGGGGCACTTGGGGTAGCGCTTGCCAATAAGTTCACAATAAACAAGTAACTTGATATTAGTTTTGTTTTGTAAGTACGCGCCACTTTTCAAACTTAATTTAGCAGTTCTTTGTGTTTCTTGCCAATATCATCAGTATTGTCTGTTGCCTTCACTAAGTTTTGTTTAATTTGTTTTATGCGAAGAAAACACGGCACACAGAACAAAAGACGGACTACCATTGGTTAGCCTCTGCAGGATTCTCCCCCAGAAGAGAGGAAACATTTGCTTCCACGCTGATCAGTGCCCTGACTGATGTGCGCAGACGGTGGGTGGATGTGTTGGACAGATGCTCTTAAGGTTCTCCGGCTGCAGTGACCCGCTGCAGGGAGCCCCCGAGCTGCTCTGTTCTACAGCCACGCAAACGCACAGCAGCACCGCGCACCCGGCCACAGGGGTGACAGCCCGGCAGCACCAGTTGTCAATACAGATCCATCCCAGTACGTGGCTCTGCGTGTGTGTGTGTGTGTGTGTGTGTGGACAGCAGCCTGCAGGCTAAATAAGGCTCTGGCACTTTTATCTAGCATACTGGGATGCAGCTCAAGACCACAAGCCTTATAAGGCTGCAGTTGGCTGTCTGGATGTCCCACCTCGCTGTTTTTTTGTCTGTGTTTGTCTGTGTGTTGTATTTTATTTGTTTTATGGCAGGCTGTGAAGTATCAGCATGCAGCTCTGACTCCCAAATCTTGGGACCATCTAAAAATAGCAGTAGCCTGAAAACGTTTAACTTCAAACCCCCCCCCACTCCACCACCCATCCTCCAAACACAGCGCTCTCACACCTTTCATCTGGCCTAACGTCCACCCCATAAAATATCTGTGTGTTTTAAAGTATTTACAGTAGCACTGGCAGAGGTATTTTCACTTGGTTCCAAATCCAGTTCCAACTAGTTCAAAAGATTCAAGAGGATTTCAATCACACTGAAGAAAAAAAATAACAAATGAACAAACCAAAAAAAAAAAAAAAAAAAGAAATTAAACATTAAGCCGGCATTAGGGGACTAGTTTCACGTTCAAATCAAACGCTAGAAAACGTATTAAAAAGTAAAGTTAATGTCGGCCGCAAATTGCAGAACTAATTATGGGAAGCAAACAAGCCTTCCCCCCTAAAGACTTCCACGCTGCATTTCATATCAATCCTGAATTTATGATTGTCGGATATTTCTCTTTTCATTGCATTGACCCCTGTCCTTTAAAAAGGTCGCACTCTGCCTCTTTCTCCATTTCTCTGGGGTTTGAATAAGCTGTAATATGAGTGGTCTGGGCATCTGCCAGTCACTATATGTGAGCTGTTCAGCCTTGATAACTGCATCAGAGTGCAGTGTAATAACCAGAGTCTGGAGACGGGCAGGGCCCCCGGGTAGATGCGCAAAAAAAGCGAGGAACTGAATTGCTTTATGGCACAAAATAGGGAGCAGAGCTTTTTCGGGCCAGATATTGAAGAAATTTTCGCTCAGCTTTGTGCAGTAGCAACTAGTGAAAGAAGCGAAGAGACAATAAATGAAATCAAACATGGTTATGGCAAACAGAGTACAAGCGGAGACTGAGGAGGAGGACTGTTACTTTCACAACATCCTCTGTAAATATCAACAGTGTGAAAAAGGCCAGCGTTTTCGTTGGCTTCAGCAATTATTGGAAGATATCATATTTAATAGTACTATGATGTTGTTGAACGGTGCATATACTGTAGCTGATATGTTTGTGGCGAAACATAAAGTGTTACGTTTGAGCATTCCGTCACCCACACACAATTTTCCTGTCAATCTTTGTATTCTCCGCACGCTAAGTTGACGTGCATAGAGCTGTAGTGAGTGCAACACTCGCCTTCTGTGGTGTCTTTTTAAGACTTTTCAAAAGTAAAACCAGTAAAAAGTGAAAGAAACTGATCAATCAGTGTGTTTTTCTACTTTATTAAGGGTTACAAACGTTTATATTCTGCTAACTAGCTCACTAAGATTACTTTGCCAACACAAACATACTGTAACTGCATTACTTTACAGGGTTACAGGTATCGAAGAAAAACCCTGGTTCAGGACTGAAACGTTCACTGTGCAGTTTTTCCCGGGTGTGGAACCTGGTCCTGGAGACACTATATCAGAGTTTAGGCTAACGTTAGCGGCTCTGTCCTGCTCTTTATTTCCTTTGTTAAAATAAAACAGTTTGAAATAGCAAACAAATGGCAATAAGGCATAACTCTTACTTATAGCGCTGGTCCAAGTCTATCACAAGATGAGCACTCAAAACAGTTCTTGCAAAATAATACTGGTCTGATTTGACATTTTTCATCATTGAGCTTATAACTCTAGGACTAACGAGTTGTACACTGGAACAAAATAACAACAGAAAATACAGAAATCATTATTCTGTATTGTTTTTCGTCATACATGATATATATTTCGATATTTTGCAACCACCTAAAAAACACTTCCTAAATGCTGGGACGAAAAAAATCAAATCAAATCATGATATTTGATTTTGTCGGCCAAATATCACAATATTTGATTTCCAAATACCTGTCTGTCAATATCGCGTTAATATAATAATATTGCAGCAATAGTTATTGATACTTACATACTTTTAAAGGAACAATTTGGCAAGCTCAGAATATGAAATCACTTTAATGTAATGCAGCCTTTAATATCAGGAGAAGAAGAAATACCATTTTAAAGACTAGTTAGCAAGCTAGCTGAAAATGACGGCTGCACCTCTGTGAATTCATGAAATATTTTGCGAATCGACATCACTTTCACTGTAGACTGCAAGAGTTGAATGAGAGAAGAGAAGAAGAGCGCTGAAAAGAAACCAGGGGTTGAAAAGTAGAGAGCTGGAAGGGACAGGGAATATCATCACGCACACACACACACATAAAATGTATGGGTGGCGTTAATGCAGTCCCCTGAGGTCCCATTATGGTAGCAGAACAGTTGCTGGTGTCAGACAGCATCAGTGAGGTTAACGGAGAACCTGGGGATGAATTAACATCAGGCAAATACCAAATGCCTTCAGCTGTATCCTCATGGGACAAACATGTCCAATGTGGGACTCATCAGCCTCCCACAGAACTCTACCCGTATTTCATTATTAGAAACTGCTCTGCTGCTGCCGGTCTGACAGTGTGTCATGGTGCAGTGCTGGTGTGTATACACACCGAGGACATACTGTATGATTCATTCTCCTGCTCCGACTCCATCCTCTGCCTACTGGGGAGGGTGTGTACTGTGTGGTGGTGAGGTTTTACAGCGCGCCTGAGTACTGGAAGTTTCACTGACACTTGTTAGAAATGTTAAGGCAGTTGGAGACGGGGCACACTGGCTGGGTTATTTACTGGAAGGAGGTCATCGTGTTGTTTTTCCCAACACAGACGAGCTGCACGGGATCTGATTATTTTGCAAGACGGGGAACTCTGCCTGTTTTTGTCTCTAGAAAATGCATGTGTGCACAAACATATATACATTATTTACGTGACCCTTACTTCTGTAGCCTCCACATACCCTCAACACAAAACAAAACTGTTCTAAACCAGCAACTGCAACCAGAAAAGGGATAAAATCTTTAAAAAAAATATATATATATTTTGCTTAAAAAAAAAAAAAATTGTACGCCTTTCCAATTCTTTCCTATCCCTTCACACACGCACACACACACACACACACACGCACGAACATATATACATTATTTACGTCACCCTTACTTCTGTAGCCTCCACATACCCTCAACACAAAACAAAACTGTTCTAAACCAGCAACTTCAACCAGAAAAGGGATAAAATCTTTAAAAAAAAAATATATATATTTTGCTTAAAAAAAAAAAAAAAATTGTACGCCTTTCCAATTCTTTCCTATCCCTTCACACACGCACACGCACGCACGCACACACACACACACACACACACACACACACACACACACACGCACACACACACACACACACACAGGAGAACATTGAACAGAGTGCTGAGGTAAAGTAACCTAGCAACAACTTGCTAGACTCAACAGGTTGTGCAGAGAGGAAGCAGGGAAACAAACAACAAACAGAACTGGAAATGACAATGTCCTCCGCCGTCTATGGCAGCTTTATAGCGGCTGATGGCTGGCGCACAATGAGCTGTGAGACAAAAGAACTGACAGGCAGAACTGACATGCAACTTCACCATTCACACTGTCTGCATATTACAGCATTTTACAATTGCTGTTTTGTAGTTTCAGAGTGTCAATTTGCAAGCAACAAAGTGCTTATTTTTCATAACAGGTTATTTTGTTTCAATACACAAACTGCAGCACATCTACCAATGCATCACAACACTGCATGTGTGTATCAGAGAACCTTAAGCGGGGTTATATTTGAAATTATATGGTAATAATCAAATAACGTGTTCAAAAGTATGCAACATTTAAATGTATTGAATTTAAAAAATGTTTTATTAATGCTAAAGTTTCAAATGATGCAGTAAGAATGTCCCCAAACCAACCAGAGAAGTTTCAGGTTCAGCGATTCAGTTGCGAATTCAGCAAGTCAGCTTGGCTCTTTGCATCAAGAGTTCTGCTCGCTGAAACGTCGTTGTGAATAATCTAACATTCATGATATAATCCACACACAAATATGATCTTGCAAGACAGCTGGATTCACCAGATCAAGTGATCTCTCAAATCCTCTTTGCCAGGCTTCAGCTATGTGCTTGTGGCTGAAGGTTTAGGGGAAGCAGGGGAAGCAATGATAGACACTGATTATCAGTGTCTATCATTGGATAGTTTGATCAATGGATAGATTGTCCAATCACCTGTCGAGTTTTAATTTTTGGCACGTCAGGTCTGCAAAAATACTGTACAGGCTTAAAAACTGCGATCAGATAACGTGCCTTGCATTTCTGTTTGGTGACATGTTTTATCCCTGTAGGTAACTGTTCAAAAAGAAGATGAGATGATACTTCCTTCCGTCGCTGGGTTTCACAGCAGAAAATGGTTGTGTTCTTTCAAAAAATAAAATGAAGTGTAGTGCTTAAGTTTTTTTTTTCAGTACTTCAAAACAGAGAGAAAGTGCTTTATCTATCCTCAGACACGAAGAAATCCATCTCTGACAGGACAAACAAGACAATTTAAGCCTCGACAGTATCTGAAATCAACCATTGCAACCAGAAAAACCATGAAGATGTTGTGGTACATGGGGAACAACAAAAATGATGAAATCTTCCAGACCAAGCAATGTGAGAGTAACTGAGGGTGGACTACTGTAAGCACATACAGTAGACAGTGTGGTAGACAATGAGAGTGGTAGACAAACAAGTGTTGGAAGTACAAAAAAAAAAAAAAAAAAAAAAGAAATTCTAACATAAATAAGGCATGGGACAGAGGGTATGGCAAAGCCCAGCGTGGGAGCTGTCATGGCCAGTTAAGTGGACAGGCAGCCCTGCTGGAGCTCTGTTATCTGTCTGCTGCAGCAAGCCGACCAGCAGAAGGGGGGGTGGTGGGTGGTGGGGGTGATGGGCGGCACTGCTCTGAGGCAGGACACATACTGTGAGGAAGGTTTTCTTATCGGGCCTGTGTGTTTGGTGGACAATCTCAAACTCACAAGTCTTTTCATACATACGTTATCAGATTGATCATTTCAATTAATTTTTTCCCACTTTAACATCCCCCTTTGTCTTATTTCTTTTGCCCTCGATCCAGCTTTTAATCATTCGGTGCTGTTGGCTTCTTTGAGTGTATCAAGTGCGATACAATGAGGGTTTTATGTGAAGCAGCTTCCAGGGCTTGGCTACAGCTCAAAAAGCTTGTACAGTAGCATTGATTATGAAACTGTATATGCTTTCAAATATCTGTTGTACGTCAAGGCCGATAATTGCAGCCTAAGACTTGATGCAAATCAACATTAATGACTCAAAATGATACATTAGCAACAGATACAGCAAGACAAGAGTACCTCATTGTCAAACGGATGCGCGTGGAAACTTCAGAGGGTCAATTAAATCGTCATGTTAGCTTAATAAATAGTTGTCAGGAGCCCTGTCCTTACTTCCTGCTAGACAGGTGCCAGAAATACTTAATAAGCAGGTGTCAGTGTTAACAATCATATGTGAGACGGTATAATCTGGAGCCATTACTCCCAAGTGTGCTGCAGGACACACACCCTCAGAGCTGCCGGTGATGGAGGTGGCACTCATAAATAAAACAATACTCAGGATAACGACATGATCATTAATCAAGGAGGCAACAAGCTTTGTTTTGATTTCCATCTAAATGACTGTTGGTAAATTATACTGAGGGCCCAAATATCAAAGTAGGAGGAAGAGAGAGTGACAGCAAGCATGTTAGTATGGAATTTCGGACGCAGCCTGAGTTTCGTTTTGATCGAAAGTAAACAGAGTTGCGTGCGTAAACCTCTCGTCCAGCAGCTGGGCCTCGCACTGTATTTCGCCGCTCGCAGATCACCTGTTGCGCTTATGCGTTGGGATACGGGGGTTCTACGGTTGAAAAAATGTGGTGCCAAAAGAAAGGGCGGTCTGACGGCGATGTAAAGCGGTGTGAATTTTCTCTATGCAATGCACACTTGGACTGTTATAGATTTTTTTTGGGTGGGCCTTGTTTTAGGTGCTTAAAATTCACTTTGCATCTGGACTCAGTTCACTGCAGTACAAAGCTGAGTGTCTGGGCTGGTGCGGCTCTCTTTTTCCCCAAACTGAGTCTGCACTGATCGGTTATTGCGGAAGGGAACAGAACGACTATAGATATGTACTTTATATGACCCCACTTCAAAAAACACTAATTAGCCCTTTAACAATTTCTCATCATCAGGGTGATATGGCTCACCGGTTCACAAATTCCTGCTCAGTGTTACATGACGTCTGTATATCTCTCTTTCCATCACAGCGACCGTCACCCGCTGCTCCCTTGGGATGTGTTTAATGCAGTTTCAATATATTGGACATTGTGTGATATCTGACCTAAATAAAAATTCTTCTATTCTTCTTCGTAATTTTATGGCTACGAATACGTACATGTGAGGACATGAAAGACAATAGTCAAACCAATCTCCTATCAAAGTGACTGTGAGTGGGTATTAAGTTCAGTATTGCTTTTTTTTTGCCTTTCTGATGAAAAACCAAAATAAAAGATAATAAAAATATTTCAGTGCCCTTGTAGTTTGTTTAATATGGGACTAATACAGAACATCCTGGATGTTCACTTTGCAGAGGTTACACTATATGACTGCAAAATACGCTCACCATGACCTTACTAAAAGCTTTTCTATCTATGTCTAGTGTACCTCCTAAGGCGAAAAGGCCAAAAAAACAATTGTGAGTGCAACAAGGTCGGGTGATCATAATTGAATCTGTACCTCATGCCCTCTGTAGACTTGTTCTGATAATTGCAGTGGAGCTGCGGTGTGCCCAGCATGGCCTCAGTGAAGACGGCCAGGAAGCCCAGGGTCTCCACGAACAGCGCAGAGTCCAGGAGGAGGTAGGTGATGTAGGCCGCCACCAACGTGAAGGCAAGCACGCACTGCAAGTAGTCCACGAAGTGAGTCCACGACCAGAAGTGGCTCCAGTCAAAGTCTGCAGGTGCACAACATAGGGAAACCACAAATGAGTCCACAGAAATGAATGTTTTTTTAACAACTAGCCGCTCAAGGGAGAGCAGTTCCAGCTGGCCAACACTGGCACTGCAACAGAAACATTACATGATGTGCACTGATCCTGGAAAAAGAAAGTCGGTGAGGCAATGCAGTTCTGAAAAAGAGACAGGAAAGCACTTTTTCTCACATCACAGGATAAAGTTTCATTCCAAAGTGAATTTGGGGATTAAACAAACTTGTCCAAAGTTTGTGTGTTCCCTAGAGGATGCAATATTCATTACCGCGAAGCTGAGGTGTTGTCCTCCTGAAAAAACCCCAACAACAATATGACAATGAGTTTGCTATTTAAAGGGCCAGTCCACTAATTTTCACACATACACATAAGGGTGAAAATAACCGCGATGGTATAACCCAGAAGGTCTCAACTTCGGTTTGGAAACAAAACAATCATAAAATATTCCTGCGTTGGAAATTGAGGGGCAAGGAGTCAGAACGACGTGGTCTATAAACCAGGCATGGAGGATCAGAATTATTGGTGCTGGTGCATCATGGGAAATGGAGGGTCCAGTGCTTTTCCAGGAAGTTTTCTCAGCTTCAAAGCCAATTTGACATAACTGGGAGATTATAATGTCACATGATGCACATCGGCCAAAAAATACCTCCCATTAGCTTACACTGTGAAAGTGTGGATTTATTTCTTTTAGCCTCACAGCTCCCACAAACTGACTCATTTCACTATCAGAGTCTGATCCATCTTGAGTCTCCAGTCTAGAAGAGCTACATGATTGAGAAAAAATGTCTTCAGATTTACTTAAACGTGATTTAAATTTCCGGTTAGGTGAACTCAGTGAGACTCTTTTACACCTATGCACTTACATGCAATCAAACGTTTCCTGCTCCCCTCACTGCGCACCAAAGGAAATAATTATCGAACAGTCGTGTTTGGACGACGTGTTTGTTCTTTTTTGGACGGTATAATGAAAAAAATTTAATAAAATCAAAAACACTATTTTGTCAACATGTTGAACCAACTTTCACGCTTGAGCTGCAAATTTTCACATGGCTCCCACCACCCCTTCTTCAGCAAGAAACTATATGTCACTGCCACAAATAGGCCGTCGGCACTGCACGTGATTTAGACTCATTCTCATTCAGGTTCTTGCCAAAACAGAAGCCTTTGACTTCAGGGCCTTGAGGGAGGAAGCTCTGTGAGAAGTAAAGACGGTGGTGATGAAAGTCCCGAGGGAGGCTGACAGTCAGCCAAGGTTATAGCATTTTCCACACGGCAGTAATGGGCTAGGTGCGAATATGGAAACTGATGACTGTCAAAGCCAAGTGTGCCTTCTTTCTCCAAGGACAGAACCAATACTAATCACACTGTGATAATATTCTCAAACTGTTGTTCGCCTCAAGCACCACACTAACTAGCTGATGAGGGAAACAGGTAATCCTACAATAAGCCACGTAAAACATTTTTTTTTTTAAATCTCCAATTCCTTCTTCACAGTCAACACATGTTTATGACATGAGCTGCTAATGATACAGATACAGTGTAGCTGCTGGTTCCATGCGTGAGCACAGCACATTAAAAGAGTTTATCATGAAAATCTAATCATGGCTGAGAGCAAAAGATGTTTCTGCGCTGCTGTATCTTAAATGGGATTTCTACAGGCCTCAAATGCAATAGAGCCGATTCGTTTAATCACGTTTAAATGAGGCTCGCTTTATCTAAGGGGCACATCTAAGCATTCTACAGAGGCCTACTGCACAGGCCAGTATAGCCCTCCAGAGAAGGGCCTATACAGTAGATAAGGCAAAACAGAAAATGGAGAAAGAAATCAAAGCATTGTTTGGAATAAGCACACCACTTTATGCCACGCTATAATAAACAGACCGGCTATTTTTCAAGACTGTCAGGTGATAAAATCATAAGGGGAGCGATACAAGCGTTTATGACATTTGGGTTTATGATTTAGTGAAATATCGTTTCATAAGAAAACGAATGGTGGGTGATCCTGACATTTAGATGGCATTTCTACATGAATGCTCATGGCGGGCATGTTTGTGTGCAAGATATCCTGCTAAATTGAGCCGATCCAATTGTTCTTCAGTCTCAGACAAATCCTCTAAATATAACTGCATGAACCTCAAAGACCAATAAAAACCAGGTCACAGCTTTCTGTCAGCCCACCACACAATCCGTACAGTATGTAACACGGGTTAACAAAGCAGTGTTGATAAGAAGACAAGCAAACTGTCCTTAAAAGATATAACAGGGCACGTATTTCTGTTCTGAGTACAATCAGCACTAAGAATATCGTTTGAGAGCTGTTATGTGCACTGTTAAGCACTGTGCTATTCTGTAGGTGTTGTGGCTGCAGATGCCTGGTGAGGCAGCGGAGCCGGAGCCAGAGGACTGTGAATCTGGGCCAACTAGCACCAGGCTGGCACGTCCTGATAACAGCCAAACAGGGCCAACAGAGCAGACTCCAACACCGACCTGACTGCTCGAGCTGTGCACAGCTTCACAATAAAACACAAAATTGAACGTATGATGCACGTTATGTATGGCTCCAAGTGATGATGTGGCTGGCTTGGGCAGCATAACAGGCTCACACAGAAAGAGTTGGCAGGAGCCGTTGAAAGATTTACAGTGTTACATACTGTTAGCTAGCCAACAGCATGTTCAGCCTCAGCAGACTTCTGGAATAAAGTAAAACACGAAACAGTGTCACACATGTGAACAAATTAGCGGCAACACAGTGTTAAAGCCCCTAAATAGCATCCAAAACAGAGCTAAAGGAAAAGTGAGTACTCGGGTTGTTAGGTGGCTAAAAACACAAAATAGAACACATGCCAACTTTGGTCTGTGCCTGCTGAATGTGTAAAAATGCACCTGTTTCGCTAGCATGTTAGCCGTAACAACTTCACCGCATCTGTTAGCTTGTTTCGTCTTTCCACAAGTGGCTAAAAGACGCAATATGCTAAAATATAAAATGCAGCTACTTTTGTGATGGATGAGGTCTCGTGACTCGGTTTTAACAAACGGCATAGTCACATATAAAGTATGGCTTTCCTTTTTCTTACCTTCTTGTAATTCACTTTGCAAAACATCACCATTTATTTGCTCTAAATTTGGCAATATTGCCAAATGACTTTCTCTAACTTGAATGCGCTAGAAATTCAGACATAAACTCAACGACTGCATGGCTGTATCTACGAGATTTCCCTTTCAGTTTTTCAAATAAAAACATTAAGAACGTTATTAAAGTTTTATTTTTTCCTTTGTGTCTGTTGTTGGTAACGGGGCGATGATGTGGGAAATGTCCTCTGTGGTGAAAAAATCTAAACTATTTTTCCATTTTGCACCTGAAGTTACATAATGCAACACTTTCACATTAAAATAACAGCTTCGAAATCATTTTTCATGGCTAGCTGACTCTGCCTGGAAATGGATTGGGAGAGCACTGGCAGATTGTTGGTGTTCTCACCACTAGCACACAAGCTCTGGATCACTGGGAGGAGGCGGTTTTCAGGCCCACAACAGGGAATGGGCAGCAGAGCTGTAAACAGAGCCTGGCCCAGCATCCTCTAGGGCACATCATGGATGAAGGTGAAGAGCCTGAGGAGGACGTTGATGGAGCAAGAAGAGAAAAAGAGTCACCAAGCAAGAGGCCAAACACGAGAACATCTCTGACTGGCTCTTAGTTCTTAGCGAGAGTTTAGCCAAATTAAAAGCAGCAGGACAAACATCAAGTTGGCCTTCTTGCTTTGGGGCAGTAAGATAACTAACTGGCCAGTTTTACAAAGTTATGTCAAGAAATGTGATCATCACTCTAACAGTGGTGCAAAACTGCTAAAATTGGCCAAGGAACTCTTCAAAGAGCAGAAAACCTTTCTTAAGAACACCTTTGGCTCTGACGAAAAAAAAAAAAAGTGATTACGACGTGCGTTTTAGTTATTTGTGCCGTCCCTGTCTCTGCCTCATGTTTCGGTAATTACACTCTGTCGTGCCAGTGCTGTAGTGTCATCATCTCTTAATCCTGCGTGTGTGTGCAGGCTTTGAAAAATGCACACAAATCTGCTGTATATTCTGAGCAGCTGCAAAAACGTGAAAACAGCATCGTTCACAGGCAGAACAGCGTGTCGTACAGTCTCACACTGACCACTATGGGATGTTTTATCGCAGTACAGTACCTCAGCCACATCCTGCCACACACCCTCTCTCGCTGTGCCACTTGTGTTCCCTGGGGCACTCTCCTCCGCGCCTTTAATCCCCGTTGCTGTGCTGCAGCCGCAGTGGCACTGTGTGGGAACAGACCGGAGCTACATACAATAAGACTCACTCTGGTGGCCAAACGTCTTGCACACAGCTCGGTTTGAAGTCCCACAGAGTTGGGCTGCATGTGTGGGTGAATCGGGCTGGCGCTTGTTTACCAGCTGCTCCTCGAAAAGTTCCGTTAGGCCCTCGACACGTCCATGGGATAGTTGAAATCATGAATAATGATCGAGACAGCCTGGGAAACCGAACCTCAGATTTCGACACGCTTCATTTTCTGAATTTAAGACGTGGAGCTATTTCACAGAGACTAACAGGCTTTCACTTGCAAGCAAAAGCACAGCAGCATTTCCGCCCCGACACCTAAACAACATGCTACGCCTCGTCTTTGAAAAAAGGACTGAGGCGGAAAGTCATGCATCCACCTGCCCTTAGGGAGCAGGTAACTGCACCTACAGGAGAAGGTGATTTATCATGAGCTGACAAACACAATGAAGCTACAGGTGGAGACCCCCCATGGGACCAGAGTGAGCAATGAGCCATGACCAACAAAAGAAAGAGATGGAGATCTGTTGTATTGCCATGTAGCTCTGTGGTACGGTATCGCTCAATCACCGTGACATAATCAAGATACCTTCAGATTTCATGACATGCTTCCTGATTTATGTTTTGAGCAAACCACAACTTGTGTAAGGGTGGTCAATTTAACTTTTGCAAGTGGGAAATTTTATAGAAGAGGGGTATCTTTTCTCTATGGTGTTGTGTCAAAGTCTGTTCCCTTGTTGTTATGCGTCTCCCGTTACCACCAGGCCATGAGACAGTTTAAAACCGTCATACTTGCTACTAGATTGGTAAAGTCCAAACCTGTCTACTTATGAAAACAACTAGGTGTTCAACACCTCCCTTTCATAGCACTGAGGTTTCTAGGTCAAACTTGGATTCCTACAGGTGTTTTTTTGCTTTAGACAGTAGCCAGGCTGTTAGCATTAGCCATGATTCTGATGCGGTGTTTGCAACATTGGCGCCAACAGTCATACCGCAGGGAAACAGTGGGATGGAGAAATGGGGGGGTGGCAATCGAAAAGTTGTCTATTTGCGCTTTAAGATTAAACTGAGCTGTAACTGAATGAGAATGTGGTTGTGACAAAACGGAGCGACTGCCTCTAAGGAACAAACGGGCAAGCTCCCCCGCAGTCTGAAACCGCAGACGGCCTAAAGTTTGCATGAAGGATTTTCTATCACGGAGCAGAGCAGAGTGTTTGACGGCTTACTCGCTGACACAAATTCATTTATATGCGGCTGGAGATTTCGAAAAATTCAATCAGACTCTTCCCCTTTCAGGTCTTCAAAAATAACCAACAATAAAGTTTCGCTCAGGCAAACATTAGGCAAAGTGGAACTTTCCCCACTGTCACAACTTTTTCGACAAATATTCGATCTTACTTTCTCTTCCCAAACCCTTTTACCTCCACCTGAGTGATCGCCAGCATTTCGGATTCCGACACAGCCAAACGATCTGATCTTTTAATCTCCTTAAAGGATTGCAGCAGGCAGTCTTCCATATAAATCACCCTGAGCTGCTATTACACCAGGATTTCTTCTGTCTGAGAAGTTGAACTACACAGCCTTTGACTGAGGACGTACTGTGCAGCACAGATGTGGTCAGCGGTGTGAGTGTAGTTGAGGCACCACAGGCACTCTTTGAACCTTTGTGCTCTCACTTACATGATAATATCTCAGCAAATTACACATTATTAAGTACAATGTCCCCGCGTGTAATGTTCACGGCCACTGATATCTATTATAGTCCAGCTTTATTTAGGCCTCCTCGGAAGTTCTGTGATTTTCTTTCTGAGTGCAAGTATCCAGCTGTGAGACGGAAGTGTCTGGTGTTATAATGACGCTGTGCTGCAACGGAACCGATATGTTCTATAATAATGAGGGCTTGGAGGACATAAAAGAATCCAACTGTACAATCAGAGAAATGTACACGTCGAGAATTCGTCCTGCTGACTAACACCATGGTGAGTCACAGCAGAAAGCTGCCACGTGAGCCTGTTCCATCTCACAGCTGCACGCTCACACCAGTTCGGTGCTATATGTTATACTGTTAGCTCTATAATTTGCTTTTCCATCGCTGCATCAGCCCAGACACCAACCACACTTGCTCCGGGCCCCAAAAGGGATGCCGCGTGTCTAACCAATACACAGCTCTGCTGCACCTTTTCATTCCTCCCTCCCTCTACCTTGATGTGTTCATGCCTCCGTCAATAGCAGACTATAACATGCTTACGCTTGATATTTACGCTCGCAGATCAATGAGCGGGCGCAGACCAGCAAAGCTGCGATCAAAGAACATGGCCTTCTGTCCGTTCTAATGATGCTTGGCAGAGCTTACTGATCGATGACCATTCATAGAGAATCGAGCCCCCGGAGCTGAAAAGCTCGCTTCAACATGTGGGCAAAAACAGCTGATGCCAGATGTCTCAAACAGACCTGACAGGCGAAAAGTGGTTCTGCTCCTCTGCTCAAGCTTGTCTTAAAAACGACCAAAAAACCTCCAATAAAAAAGGGAACAAAATAGCACTTCAACACCCAGTCATCTAGTGTGCATTAGTCAGTCCCAAGAGGAGAATCTTTTATATATTACAATACACTGAGCGAGTGCCTTTTCACATCATACATAGATTGTTTCCTACTGCCATCTAGTGTCCCCAGCAGGAACAACAGCAGCTGCGTCCTTATCCCAAAGAGCATACTTGTTGTAAACAGCGTGAAATCAATATAGGTTGCAGTTCAATACAAGCAGGGTGACGCATCATCAGGATGCCACTGTCAATTCGACCTCAATAAAAAAGCATAATGTTTTATTATTTTTGCAGTTGTGAGTAGTGCCTCGTTTCTTTGTGCGCTGCATTAAGAATCACATGACATGGATTTATGTTGGGCCGATACAGGTGCCGAGTGATAACCGACATTTGGTTATAAATTTGCAAAAAAAATAAAAATCTTTTCAAATTTTCGAATATCCAGTGAAGGAACGTAACTAATGACAATGTACTCGAGTACTGTAGTGAAGCACACCCTTGAGGTACTTCATCCTTTCCTTTTTCTGCTACATTTTACTTCCACTCTGCTCCGTTTATTCGATAACTTTAGTTACTAGCTACTTTTTCAGTGTTCATATGCTACTACTTGTGAGATGTAACCAATCAGACAGTGTGTTGAGGGTGGGCCACTGAGTCAGACCACATAGTGCGACCTACAGACCAAGGAGGAATGCTGAATCTGAGCCAAAGTAACAAGTATATTTTTAAATATACTTATTTTTGTCAGCAATCAGTCACAGAAAACACCAAAACCGATGTGGGAAAATGCTGAATATTGCCCTGATAATTGTCCAGGCTGATAATCAGTCCATCCCTTCATGTTAGTGTGATGTTTCTGTTTCTGGTCATCCAGGTCATGTGAACAGGTCTCGCATTTATAAAAACAGGAGAAGTAGTTACTTCTGCAATCCATTTCACCCGGAACTTGGAAAAAACGCCTCCAAGACTGAAAAGTGTAATGGAGCGGTCTTTTGAGATGGAATCTTACATTTGGAAACTCTTGCAAGGTTCATTTAGCCCCAAATCGCCTACTTTAACAAACTGGATATCACAGTGATGTGGGGGTGCACAGAGTAAACAGTGAGTAGGATTACCTTTGACGAATTGTTACTTTATGCAGTGCTTGTGTTATAAAACAAGCTCTCACAACTTTGTAGTTGTAGTTGCCATTCCCATTCATGAGTTCATTTGTGCTTCATAGAAGTCTTTAAGAGCATGCTGTACTAGCCTACTTTCCCCCTCTCTTTTAAATTGTGCTGGATGTTTGTGAAGTCCAGAGACTTGGCATCAGTTTGCTGCGGGCGTCCATGTTTTCCAGAACAGATGCACTTTGCTGCATTTAGATTGAAAGCCAGGAAAGGTTTACTTCTAGTGCCACTGACAAAGCCACTCAAATGAGTGGAAAAACATTTCCTGGTATTGCGCATATGGGCTTACTGGGACATTTAAATCAAGTGGAGCCATTGTTAATGTTATGAATAACACCTGTGTTTTCCCTACAATGACAAATCCAAAAATCTACTGTAAAAAGGCCTGCGAGGGGCTGATGGAGAACACGTGACTGTGTGAAAACACAACATTAAGACAGTCTGAAGTCAATGTGAGCCGTACAGATTTCTGCCTTGATCCAAAAGTCAGTTCAGCTGTACTCTCGATGTTTTCTCTGTCATTTTAAGTCATTAAAAAAGACTGATAACTTACAATGACATTAGTCTGTCTCAAGGTACCTTCATACTTCCCAACACCATTTGTTTCTACTGAACATTTCAATCTTTAAAAAAAGGGGCCTGAAATAAATAGTTTCACTTTAAAAAAAAAAAACAGCTGGGAACTGTAGTTTTCTGTAAACATAACACAAACAAACTTTTTCAGCTGCATACTGATACATATTTGCTGCACATGCAAGTATTTACAGCAGCAGGACGATGTGTGAGGGACCAACTTAGAAATTCCTACTAAGGAACATGTCTTTTGGCCATTGGCCATTTTTGGCTGTGTAGCTCATTGATTTGTTATCGTTTTTGGACAACAATGGAGCTCTGTGGCACAGCTGAAGAAGATATATAAAGCTTTGGATTCACAGACAATTCAACACATTCACTGTTGCTTTTTTTTTGTTCTTGCTGACAGACATAAAAACACAGAGAACATCATCAGCCTTAACCTTAAATTAGGCCTCCTTATTGTCTCAGGAAGGTTGAAATGATGCAAGATGTCTGGAGATACTGACAAACCCTTTCAACAAGATCGAACTTTAGATGGAAAAAAGACAAAATCAGCCTCAATGCACAGCTTCCAACACACACACACACACACACGCGCACACACACACCCTTATATCAACAAGCAGTTTGTCTCCTTTTGAACCTGCGGCTGTGACATGACATATCCATCATACGAGTGGCATTGTGCTGAAACCAAACTTGTAGTTCAAAGAATGATGGGAAAAAAAGACGATGAGAAGACAACATCAATTAAATGTCATTAGCATTTGACTTTGCATAAATCAGCCATTAACAAAGATGCTTTGGCATTCACAAAATATAATCAGCATGCACCGGTTTAAGGGTCATTAAACACACACAAAAAACACATTTGGCCTGAGATATCCATCATTTCAAATCTCAAAAACAAAAGTAAGAAAAGTCAGAAGATGTCAGTATGTGGCTTGAAACTTTACCATCAACATGTTAGTCTCTTGTAAATTACTGATTATCAATAACTAGTCTATATCAGGTCGGAATACATGATAACTTAGCTGTAAGTACTATTAACACATGCAAAATCACATCCACACAGCTTTGTCAGTGAAAGCTGATCATTCATTTAAAGGGAAGGTGTGAGGTCTAACATGCATCGAAAGCATCACAGCAGTGGCCACAATGGACGTACGGTAAATACGTTTAATGAATCAAACATATGGATGCAACATCGGGACTACATGCGGGTGAAATGGGCTCATGCTTGAGCCAAACATGCGGTGGTGGGTGGTGTTAGTCATCAGTTAGTGTTGGCTGAGCTGGAGGAAGAGCAACAGCGGGGCGTCATGCATGAGACACAGAAATGGAGAGGCAGATGAACTACAACTGATGTTTCATGGCAGACACAGTAAGTTGTGTACATACCCAGAAAGATCCTCTTAGGGATTCTGATCTCCTCCTCCTTACTGTCTGTTGCTACAGACACAAAAATAAGGGGGAAAACACAGGGAAAGAAAAAAAGAGCTTGGTTTTCTTCTTTTTGACAGCAAAGCCAGAGGTTAACCGTGATGTGTCAGGTTACTGAGCTACGGCATGACTTTGTAATACTGTGAGACAGTCAGCCACACTTCAGATCATTGTGAGTAATCAGTGATACTGCAAAGTGTCAGATTCCCTGAGTTATAGTTATATTTCTGATTACAGAGTTTGATTGAGGTGTCTTTGCACCTTAAAAGCCCCGTAAGAAAAATCTGCTTCTTACTACCACTGATGTGGTCCGACATAGAGATCCAATATTTTGTGTTATGTTTCCATTGCCTTATAATGAGTCCTTTATATTCCTGCCCAAGCCACCAGGAACATCTCTACATTTTGAGGCCGATTAGACATTTAATACTAATTACAATGTCACATGATGCACACTGACCCAAAGAGGCTTTTTCTCTATAAGCTTTTATTGTGTATAGCAGGGAATTTATTATTTAGAGCACTGCAAGCACCATGAAATGACTCATTTTATTATCAGAATTTAGTCCTTCTCATTTTATTATCAGAATTTGGTCCTTTTGGTCCAGTAACATTTTGATGAATGCCTAAAAGAGATGCACAATTAAATTGTTAGATTAAACCAAGTTAGATGCTGAGCAAACAGAAGTGCATCTGCCACCCAATGCAGAATATCTTGGTAATATCATATCTGGGAAGTCAGACTTTTTTGGTTTCATGTGCCAATGGACTAGCCAAACATTAGCTTCACACTATTTCAGCGGCAACTGTAGTTTCTACTACACACTTAGATGGTCACTGTTGGTTAAAGGGATAGTTCGGGTTTTTTGAAGCGGGGTCATATAAAGTACATATCTATAGTCGATCTGTTCCCTACATAATCACCAATCAGCGTAGCCTCAGTTTGGAGAAGTAGAGAGCCGCTCCAGCCCAGAGGCTCAGCTTTGTACTGCAGTGAACGGGGTCCAGCAAAAAAGCGAAATTAACCACCTAAAACAAGACACACCTAAAAATGTTTACATCAGTTCAAGTGTACGTTGTATAGGTAAAATGTACACCGCTTTACATCGCCGTCAGACCGCGCTTTCTTTTGGCACTACATTTTCTCAACCGCAGAACCCCCGTATCCCTACGCATGAGCGCTAATGCGGAAGGATACGGAGAGTTACGTTTCGTTTTTATCGAAAGTAAACCTCTCGTCCAGCACGCTGGGCCTCGCGCTGGGCCTCGCGCTGTATTCCACGCTCGCAGATCAGCTGTTGCCCAGTTACGCTAGTGCGTAGGGACACGGAGGTTCTGCGGTTGAGAAAACGTAGTGCCAAAAGAAAGCGCAGTCTGACGGCGATGTAAAGCGGTGTGAATTTTACAATATACAATGTACACTTGAACTGATGTAAAAATTTTTAGGTGAGCCTTGTTTTAGGTGGTTAATTTCGCTTTTTTGCTGGACCCCGTTCACTGCAGTACAAAGCTGAGCGTCTGGGCTGGAGCGGCTCTCTACTTCTCCAAATTGAGGCTGCGCTGATCGGTGATTACGGTAGGAAACAGATCGACTATAGATATGTACTTTATATGACCCCACTTCAAAAAACCCGAACTATCCCTTTAAAGCACACCCACACAGTCCTACTAAGACAGATGTGCCTCAGTTTTTGATTCTTAGATAAGTTTCAAGTTTTATCTTTAACAAGTTGCTTTTTAAGTCATGAGCATTTAAAAATATTGGAAACATTTTGAAAAGGCAATAGGGAATGACATGTATGATATACACATTTGAACATGTGTGTACATTTACTTTAAGAAGTTACTGCCCACAGCGACCTGCGCATAACCCTCTTTAAGACTACAACTTATCATTCCGGTACATTGATTCTATCTGGATCATTATTATAAAAGTGTGAGAGGTGCTGGTGAGCAGGATTTGTTACCTTGCAATGGAAACAGGAGAGCTCTTTTGCCCCTTCTTTAAGTTGGGCTGTCAGAGGTTTTGAAATGTCTGT
Source organism: Sparus aurata (assembly GCF_900880675.1). NCBI lineage: Eukaryota > Metazoa > Chordata > Actinopteri > Spariformes > Sparidae > Sparus > Sparus aurata. Next base: position 26,364,584 of record NC_044189.1, on the reverse strand, counting down.
CCAGCACTATGTCATTTGTAAACTAACAAAAATATATGCATAACTGTATACTGTGTCAAAACTGGTTTGTACAAAATGAAAACAGCAATATCTAAAAAGAGAGGACCTTGGAGCTGAATAATAGAAAGTTCAACAATCTGTCACATCTGTAGGGAGCAGTCTGGGAAATGAATTTTTCAACGCTGGAGATTTTTCCTGGCCCACTGGTTGTCAAGATGGCTGACTGGCCTGAGGCTGCAGTCTTTCCTCTTTGAATGCAGACTACATGAATGCGTTCTGTTCTGGATTCCACAGTTTTTGCTCTGTGTTTTCTCATGTGACACTGGGCCTGAGGTCATTCAACCTTTTTATTCAAGTGTCCTCCCCTGTCCTGTCTTCAGGCGCAGGGCAGGGCAGGCACAGCTGAGCAGTCCTGGAGCAGGAGTACAGTATAGTATGCCTGGATGGAAAACTCCAGCACTGCATTCAACACGTGATGCACAGAAGGCTGTTCTTTGTCTGTTTGTGCACACAAGGACGCTCATAAAACCACAGGATGTGAGGTACTGAATTACTTAATAGGGCTGTTAGGAAAGACGCAATCTGCTTCCAGGAAGACCACAAGTCACTGCAAATGGCTGTGAGCTGTATGCCGTGGACATTTTGAAATTGTCTTCTTATCTCGGTTGCACTTGATAATAACCACCACTAGCAAAAGGCAACTGTATTATTAATTGAACAATAGTTAATAGTTATTTGACTGTTAACAAACGATAAAATGCTTTATAGACCATTTAATAACTAACTGTAAACCTTAATATCGGTTGCAATAATGGCATATCAAGTAATGTTAATGATGAACTACACAGTATTCATTAACATTTACAAAGTATTATAAACACAAAAGTTGACTTTTTTATTTAACTGGTTTATAAAATTCTCATTATTAAGAAAATAGTAAAATATGCCCTTCAAAATAAAATGTTTCCCTTACTGAACTTGTTACTTCTACTGTTAGAAGATGGTTGATCATGGATATTTGTATTTGACCAATAAATAAGGCCTTTATCAGCTTTTTAAAACAGGTACCTGTGGTCTATGATTTGAAAGATGAGAGTAAAACATTTGTAAATCGTTTCATTTGTGTGTCAGTGTGTTCTCCTTAAGAAGGCTGGTTTTGGGGATTAAGTTTCGAGTCATTTATTAACAAACACATCCTGCCTGTCAAGTCACAGGCAACGATCCTCAGCCTAGTTAAAGGGCAAAGTTCGCCTCGGATCATAGTTTGCAACACTTGCAAAGTGTTAAACCCGGATTTAAGTGATTATCAAAACATTACCAATTTAAGGAGTGGCTCGGTGGTAGCTCACACTGACCTGTTAACACCACGCTCACAGACTCGAGCGCATTCATTCACACACGTTTACACTTCCCTGCGCACTTGCCCACACACATCCACCAAGATATTTTTACGCTCTCGCACAGGATCACATCTCCATCACACGTCCTCTCATATTCACTCCCACACACTCGCTCCTTATTGCTGTGTAACATTTGGAGAGGCACTTAAAAGCACACACGGACACTTTCTCGCACAGTGTTTATCTGCAATGTAAAGAGGCCCCGGCGAGGGTTTCTGACCTATGAATGAGCGCCTCTTGGTGTTGAGTTCAGTGGCCATGCGGACGTTGGTGCACAGGTTCAGCATGATGAGCATGGTGGCGATCATGATGATGCTCTGCCACAGCAACAGCGTCTCGAAGTAGCGACCAAACCTGATGGGGGGAAAAAAAAAACACACAGAAGAATGTGTGAATGTGGTATGCCACATGTAGCATGCATGATTAGAGTCAAAGCTCTCTTGGTACCCGTGCTGCAGCAAAGAGAGACCATGATGGTATCAGCCACTCCAGATTAGATGAACACACAATAGATAAGTGAAATCTACTCAGTTTGATGTCTTAAAAGTAGCTTTACTAGGACGGAGTTCGGTTTGTACTTGCAGCGAACAGTTTTCAGAACTCCTGTGTGTCACATCTCTTGACTTTGCAAGTGTGTTTAGTACTGCAGTTTTACTTTAAGATGAATTATATACCTTTCATGAAAACATAGCAACCAGTGTTTAATCTGCTTACATTGAAACAGATTATAGCTGTTATTCTGTGAACTTATAGTGGGGGTAAATTGTGTTTGGAGTTCACTTTTTGGTCATAAATTGAGTCCACCACCTCAGCAGGAGGACACCAATGAGAACTAAATCTTCAGTTTCAAGGCAATGGAAGCTCCTATGATGTTTTCCTTTCAGCCGAATTTCAAAGAATATCCTGCTGATTATTGAACATTTCATTACTTGTTACATAATATATCCAATTTGGCTCTAAAGCAAAAGAGTATTAAATTGAGTGATTTCCAAATGGAGTTTTGTTATAATACAAACGAGAGGGAATAACTGGTTACCTGAAGAGTATCCTCAGGATGTTTGCCACCAGGAGAACCAGGCACACATAGGTGGAGAAGCCCTCGGCGTTCTGTGTCCTGCGGATGTCTCTGTACTGGGGGATGTAGGGCACCACCCCACCAAACACCATGGCACCAGCAGCCACCCACGACACCAGGCTGTTAAACACAGCCACCATCTGTTCGAACAGCTCATCATCCATGTTGAGCAGCTCAGCAGTCCAACACCTGGCCAAGAAGTTGTGAAGTGATGTCAGCTGGCTGTCACTGCCTCAGTGGAGACTACGATGAGGTGTTTCTCCTCTGCTGGATCCTTGGAACGAGTTTGACAGCGTAACAAAACAAACATCCGTGAGTTTCGTGCATAATCCCCCACACGGACAAAGAAGGCAGCTACTGCCACGCCATCACAAGCTGAGCAGTGAATCCGACACTACGACCCCGGGGGGCTAATGATACAGTAACATCGGAGAACAGTCCGAACAGTGAGAACATCAATGTGTTAGCTACGGTGCCAGCGGAACAACAATGCTTACAACAGGAAGCGGCGGTATTCGCTGTGAAGGAGACGACCGCAGATGCTTATCTGCTCAAAACATCCCGATTCTCTGATTCAACTCTTCTGTTGATGCTAGCTGGCGCTGTTTTGAAAAGCTGCGCCGAACTCACGAGAAGAAACTCTCAGTTTTCCTGAAATAGCATAGAAAGCCCTTGAACTCTTCAGGAAAATTAAAACAAACCGCATTTTTGTTGCCCAGAGTTCCTATAGCATAATAGTTTGTTCAGCAAGTGGCCCATATACAGTGTATTTCTGTTATATGGTCGAGCCCACACTTCCTGAAACGTCACACGTCACGCGTTACGACAAAGATGTTTGACTTAGTCAAGATAGTTCACACACCATCTAAAACTGTCGTGTAGGACAGGGATTTCTGAACTTACAGTCTGACTGTACCAGCAGTTTGGAAAATGATGGAGAGCAAAAGGTTATTTCTTAAAAAAAATAAAACAAATGTCATCAGTGATACACATGATTAAATATGTGCATAAATGTACAACAAGTAATCTTCTAACTTGCTAGGAAACAGGCTCAATGTAATACTGATGCCTGTATATAACATCAGGACTATCAGGAAGAATATTGGCTATTTATATTCCTATTCTGAATGATGGTCAGTTGGTGATATTCATTTGTATGGGGACCATGTACAATATTAATCACAAATGTTGCCATTGGCAGGTCATATATTATAATACCTGCACTAAAAAAGGGCACACATCTGTATGGATAAAACACCCTTCAAGTAATTCAAAGTCACATTTATAGATTTTACAATTATTTTGCTTTTCTAAAATAAAGTTAATACTTTCCAACCAGTTAATGTTGGTTTCTATCCAGGGGCCCCAGTCCTGCAAGTGGCCTATACCTATTTTTTATTTTTTTCCTGGCACTGCTCTTCTAAATGAATCCAACCCCGCTACAGGCAATGAAAATTGCTTTGAATGAGGAATCTCACTCTGCCTGTTCTTGCTCTTACAGCTGAGCTACACCTTGTTGAATATTTCATGCAACCTGGTTTATTTAAGTTGACTTATTGCTTTGCACACCACAGCAGATGCATACAAATAACACGAGCGCTGCAGTTCAAATTGAGATGCCTTTTTTTTACTGTGTTAAGGATTTTAACATATTCAGCGGGAGTGAATTCAGACTGTCACTGACACAAAATCCAGATTATAAAGATTTAAAAAGGCTTAATGAAAGTTATATAACCCTCAGAGCAGACCACCTCTCATCTGTCAGCTGTCACTTTGATCCAGGATAATCTCTTACATAAAAAACAGAGCTTCAGTTTGGAGGGGAGACACACACACACAGAGACCTGCCTGACGGGATCAACCAGTTTACAAAGAGTTAATAAAACGCTCTGCCCATATGCTTCCATGCATACAGATCCGCGCGGATGTCAAAGTCAAGCCCGCCAAAGTAAGTCAGCACGGGACCGGATATTCCATAACAGTTACCTTCACAATAAAAGCGTTAAAGATGAAGCTTGCAGGAAGCGTGTCATGTGGTGTTGCAGAGGAATCGAATACTGGATTTGATTTAGTCTTTGACATTTCGTGTCAAGGTCACTTCACGTTTTGCATTAGGGTTTTCCGGCCTTAAGATATACATCAAATAAAGCACATTTGATATGAATTGTAATTATACATTTTTCACGTGAAAACTCTATGAAACTCTCGAGGTGCCAGTCATTTTCCTTTGCTGAAATGTTCTAGTTGTATGATGAGTTTTTTCAGCTCGTTTTGAATTAAGCCCTTATATATTGTAGAAATTAATATATAAGCTGACACGGACATGTGTGTTATCACCAAGCACTGCCTCACCAAAGCAAAAAAAAATATGCAGCAATGCGTTATCATGTGGCCTTTATTTTGAAATGATGGACAAGAGCGGAAGTCGTTATTGTTTTCATTCCCTCGACTCAACTCGCCGCGAAGTTATGGGAGTCACAGCTAACGTTCCGGAGGGGAAGCCCAGTTGGGATTTTTATTGCCGTGGTCCCGTCTCAGTCACACTAAACAAACAGCATTATTCAGATTGTTTGGCCGAGGTTTATTCTCTCATTCTTATCTGTGTGTTCCTGAAGAAACGATGTCAAAAACAGACAGCAAAGCAGCTGCAGACATGACAGAGGCGGTAAGTTTGTCCGGGGTGAGCCGACGTTCTGTACTGTCAGATACTTGTTTTTTTGACGGATTTCTCTCCCTTCAGATGGAGAAGACGATGGAGAGACTACAGGGACGATTCCAAGCGGTGTCTGAACAGCTGGAGTCCAAAAATATCCTTTTAAAAAGAAAAAAAATGCAACCAGCCACATCGACTAAGACCACAGCTGTTAACCTCACTTTGAGGCGGTTCAGGTTCGGTGTGTAACGTGTAGTCTGTTTGTCTAGACTCCAAGAGGTGCCATGTTAGCTTAAACAGCTAAAACACACCTGGGAGCACCTGCTAGGATTCAGCACGCACGGCCACCACCAGGGGGTGTCCACACTCAGTTTAAATAAGGTTCCCCTGGCAGAGCCGAAGCCACGCCCCTTTTGGTGGACAGTATAGGACATTATTTCGTAAAAAACTTAGTATGATAGTGAATGGAGAGACACTAATAATGTTTTGGTCCGGCTTGAATTGTGCCACGAACCCACACATATGATGTTTGCCAACTCAAAACATAGTTTTCCAGGTCAAGAAAGTCGCAGTTTGTCGTAATTAAGGTAGAATTTAATGTAGTTCTTCGTTAAAAGTGCTCAGTGAACGTCACCAGCACCAACATGGCCGCCAACTCGGCACAGAAAAGGATCTAAAAAAGATGAAAATCACAGTAAAGCTGCTCCTATTGAGAGAGTATACAGAAGCAGCTCTATAATGTTTAGGTTAGGTTAGGGGGTTTTGGTGACCGTCCAGCACAGTGACATAACTAACACGACTGTTGGCTGTGTAGGTTTTATAATAACCTTTTTCCGCCCAGTCTTTTTTCCATTAGTTTAATGACAAACTTCGACTTTATTGTTTTGGAAAATTATCTTTTCAATTGAAAAAAATCATATGTGTGATTCACAACAATGTTTTAAAAAAAATGCCCAAAGGCTGAAACACAAATCTGTGCGACTCTACTTAGGGCTTTTCCCACAGCAGCCATTTTGACTTGACATAATAGGATAAAAGCACATACTGTGTGGAAGTATGGTGTAGTTTGGCAGCGAGAAAATGGCCTTTTTATGAAACTTCCCACAACAAGTTCTCTATATTATATTTGTATCTATATCTGGATTTACCAGGGCATGATTTCTGGAAATAGACCTTATTGCCGAGTTTTTCAAATGTATTTTAGCCCTTCAAGCTTGATGCCGTCTAGTTTAATTGTATTAGAGAGATGCAGACATCTCCATGGCTCATTAGTCTAAGACTCAGAGACTCACACCAAAACAGTCTAGATGGATAAAAAGCACCACGTGTAAGAATAAGAAAAAACATATTTTGGATTGGATTTTGGAATGGACTGTTTCTGTAAAAGTCACAGTTCCTTGTCTTTTACCAGAGCATATCAAACGTGGCTGCTGTGTGTTGCCGCACTGTGTCCTTGATCTCTGGTGCTAACTGGTCAACCTGTGCAGCTCGTGGCAGATCTCTCCTTGACTTTGGAACTCGGTGAGATGGGAACCCGCATCGATGACCTTGAGAAGAACGTGGCTGAACTCATGACACAGGCCGGCATGGAGGAGCAGGCCGCTTCAAAGTGACAGCAGGCCGTCGGGTGATCTCTCCCCATGTAACCTTCGAAATCTGAGCACTTCGGTTGTCTTCCCAACAGTGATGTCACTTAAGTGGAGACTGCACAGGTCCACACATTCATCAGAAGTCTTATAGAGGGACCTCTATGTTGATATGATTTTAAAGTTAAGTCACGTGTTCTCCAAGGTGCTGCTAACAAATCTGTGCGTGTCTCTCAGTACTAACACTAAGAAAAGGGAGAGGAGCCTTGGAACAACACGCTGACACATGATTTATGTTTGGAACATTTCTTTTGTTTTTTTTAAATCTTGTCCAATCAGATTGCAGCTGATCAAGGTGGGTTTAATCCAAGGTGCTGAAATGTATCCTGTTGAGATTTATGTAGATTTATTTATAACCAGACGTGGTCTACTTTCCATTCACTGTTTTCACACCACATCTTGTAAAGAACACATTGGATGCATCTACTACCTCATACAAATTTAAAGCCTTTTTTTTAAAAATGTATTTAACCTGCATTGCATACCTTTTGTGGTCTTCCTCTCCTTTTACCCGCACCAACTGATGTGTATATATAGCATGAGTTTATAATCTCTGTTTACACAGCAAACAACTTTTGTTAGACATGTTAAACTGTATCTCACCCAGCAGTGATGTTGGCTCGGATCCACATGTGTAGGTGCTCTATATCCCAAAGGCATTTTATGACATTTCAAAATGCACACAGTAGCATGTGAAACTAGTCATGACATTATTGGGAGAAAAATCAGGTTTTGACATTATTTATTTTGATGTTTTCATATCACAGAATTGTTCACAGTATTCATGGCAAACTGTTCCCTATCCCGTTTAGTGTTTCAAACTGCTCCCTATAATGTTGTAAATGATGTTTTTAATAGAAGTGTAGCTCACCATGTCACATCACAACCACATCATTGCACTTATCTAATAGTAATGTTCTCTTTAGTGGTCACACATTTATAATGATTCCATGAATCATGAGTCAGCATGCAGTATAAAGTGAGACACCCAGTGGCCTTAAAACAGTGTAGGGTCGACGTATTACCCACAGGTTGACATACTGCTTGTTTTATTGATGACTAACTTAACTTCTGGGAGAATATATTGTTTTCCGCATCTATGCAATTTATTTCTGAGCATAATCTATCATGTAATGTTGACCTTTTTGCCATATCATGTGTCTTATGTTGTCCTCTTAACCTCTATAACCACTGTTTAATGCATATGTTGTCGCACTCAGATTAACTGTAGTAGAAACTGTAGTTGTGTGACTGTTAATCACTGTGCACCAAAGCTAACATGCAGCAGCCAAATAAAGATTTTTCAAAACAGTTTCACCCTCACTCCTTGAAATGAAAAGTGGCCGAATGAATAGTGTGCCGCTGTGTTTTCCAGAGAGCATCAGTCCTTTGTTGTGTTTACCAGGCCAAATTGTGACAGAGTTGTGTTATTCTTTGCCACAATGCAAGTTTTATGGGTTTCTCACTTAGATGTCATAGATCAGTTTAACACAGTATTACATCAGCCTCATTTACTTAAGATCCATGAGACTGAGTGGTAATGCCAGTCTGCCGTAAGTTAGAGATGAGGGGAAAGCGTCACACACTGTGTTAGGACAAGGAACTAAATATTTTAAAGCACTGAATCTTAGCTGTCTCCCGGTTGAAACTCCGAAGTTAAAGACTCACTCTCCATCAGTCAGATGATGTACCTCGAACAAACAATACTCTTTTATTTAAAAGGCATTGCTTTGAATTATTCTTCTATAAAACCTTGTAGTTTTTAAAAATGACTGGAGGGTCCTCTGATGCAAAACCAAAAATATAGGATTTATCATCTTGGTTAGACGTATTTAAATATTTGAGATATTTTTATGGATTGTTTTCTATTCATTTTTGAGAAATCTTACAGCAGGACATTTCCCCTGTGTGTTGGGATCTGTTTTGCATTTGTATGATATTTTATTGTGATATTTTTATTTAAATAATATATCACCCTAGTGTTTCAAAACTACTGCTCCTGTATATCCTGAGGTGTAAGGCACCAGCCTGTGAGGCTGCCGCTACACTGATTTTAATTGCTGAATGCTAATTATATGCCAGTCTTAATATTCAATTATCTCGCGCTCCCAGCATCTGTTGTCCTCCATGGCAAAGTGGAGATGGGTTTACCCATCAGACTAGATGTGATGCTGTCAGTGGAAATACATTTAAATACATAAATAAATTTTTGCATGTTAAGTTGCCAGCTTTCAGTGAGAAAGAAAGCAGGTTTTTCAAACTGGCTGGCAGTAACACGTGGAAATTGTCTCCCAGTTGAAGACAGCACGAGGCATATAGGGCTTTGGTGTTCATCTTCAAGCAGCATCGAAAGATTTATGCTGACGTTCCTGAAGAGATAAGGAAAAGCAGGGAAATTACATCATAATCACAGCAAAAAAAAAAGTTGGTTGGACAGAAAAATGTCTCAATTTAAGTTCTCATTTATTTGGTGATTATCAGCAATGATTAGACAATGGACTATTTCAGGATTTGGACTTGTAATAAAAAAAAACAACAAGCAATTTGAAAGCATCTTGTCCTATGACGGACATAATTTACTTTTGCTTGACGTGTCATAAGGCAATTATGTAAGTAATGATAGGCAGGTTTGTTTATAATGAAAATAATTCAATGTTTTATGTATCTTAATTTGAATGTCAGTGGTTGAGAGTACAACGTACGAGCTCTACTCAACCACACTCCTACTCCACACTGAAACACCTTCAACACAGCTGGAGTTGTCTGATTCTGGCAGGAATAATGAGATACTTAAACAACTGGTAAATATAGACACATAACCCTTTAGGCGCTCCAATAAATTACACCTGCAGCTCTTGATCCAGCCAGTTAATACAGTCAAGAGGGAAGAGGGGATTAAAAAATAAAGAAATCAGACAGATTTGCTAATTCAGGCCAAGTCAGGCAAAATCACTCCCCTTTCTGTTTCAGTTGACCGAAGACTCCTCAGATCACAAAGATACCTTCATTTGAAGCACATCAGGGAGAATGTGACAAGACATCACAGATCACATGTATAATCCTCAGAGAGTGAGTGAATATGTAAATGACTGTTTAATTAGTCCGAAATAAAAAAAACAAAAACAAATCTCAACTGGGCTACAGTGGCTTGCTCGAAAACACTACAGCAGGACTGGAATTGTGGTGACAGTTGTAGACAATGCAAATAGGACACATTGACTGATGACCCGTGGTGGTCACACTACTGCTGATGTGAGGCTGTACCGCCCTCTAGTGGGCACATGTGCTCATTACATTGGAGTTGGATGTTGCTGACCGTGGTCCTGAAATATCTCTGTTTAGCTTGCAGTGTGCCTGAATGTTTGTGAATCCAGATTCTGTAAACAGCATTTTAATTATTTTGGATGCAGTATCTATACAGAACACTATGTGGCCAAAAGTATTTGGACTACCCTCATACCCTTGTGTATTTAGGCTGTTTTTCAATATTTAGAACCTAAGCTCCACTCAGAGGCAATCTTAAAATTACAGCATGCAGTGATGTTTAAAAAAAAAAAATAATAATATGGCAGATCTTACCACCAGCCCAAACATCAGTGATGGGCATCACTGATGCAGTAGAGGCTGTCATCACAGCACAAATAGCACATAATGCCCACGGTTTGGGAATTAGACGTTTCTCATTGACCCATTGTAGATTTATAAGGAGTCTACATACTTTTGGCCAGACGTTGTACACATCATGAGGTCATCGTGTTTGTTGATGCATTTGCGGTGTCTCCACAGCAGGTGGCAGTGTTTGTCAAAGTCGATGCCGCTCTCCTCTCATGTGAGGACCATTTGCAGCCACTAAAATCACCTCAACGACCAGCACCGACACGGCCAACGGGTCAAACTAACACCCTCATATGCAAGAATGTATGTAAGAAAAACACAGTTCATACATGGCGTGCATGGATCTGTGTGAAGTGAACGTGCGTGCCGTGTGAACACATGCGCATGTGCAAAGACGGTGCACGTGCGAGTGCACAAATACTGACGGGCCCCAGTGTCACGCTCGGGGAAGCCAAAGTGCAAAGAACGCCGCTGACCGTGTTGCTATGGCAACCTGTGCTGAAGCAGACACTTGTCAGCCTGTGTACATGTTAGTGTAGTTGTGTGTGAGTGTGTTTATCTGTGTGCTTACCCATGGCTATGTATACTTGGAACACAGCCAAACACGAGGCAGAGATGAGAATTAAAAAAATAAATAAATAAAACGAAGCGTGTTAAGCTGATGTTCTCTGTTCCTCGCACAGTGTGAGGGAGACACTTTTAGCATTTTTACATGATACTACTTTAGCAGTTGGGGTGGTAAATGGAGTTCACACACTCTTCTCCCCCGGCGGTGGAGTGCTGAGTGGGTGTGTGGAGAGCCGGGCCGGCAGAGAGGGCAGGCTGAGAGGTTTGGCCCCGTGGCCCACGCCCGGCGCTCTCCACTGGGAGGGGATTGGAGGGAGGGGACGGGCTCTAATGGATGTCTGCATGGTTGGATAGGGGGAAGCACTTCAGGAAGAGTGTGTGAGTGTGTGTTTGTGTGTGTGCGTGTGTGTGTGTGTGTGTGATTGCACGTGGGCGTTGTCCGCCCTATTTCTCCCTCTCCCTAATGCTACTTTTGCACACTTCACTTACGAGGTGAAACACAAAGTAAATGTCAATAGTCTAAAGTGGCCCCCCCTCTTCTGTCATTATCCACAGATCCTTGCACCATCTATCTATCTATCTATCTATCTATCTATCTATCTATCTATCTATCTATCTATCTATCTATCTATCTATCTATCTATCTATCTATTCCCATCTCAGCTCATACCCCTCTCATATCTTCTCTCACTCTTTCCTCCCTGTATCACCGCTCTTTTTGCCTCCTGCCATTTAACAATCTTCGAGCCATTACTGACCCGGCCTTAAGTGGAAAGAGTGCAGCACGCAGAGGGGCTTCTGTGCACGAGAGAGGGCAGGAGATGGTTGCTGTTTTTGCATAATTTTGGACGAGGCCAGCCCATTCTGTGTAATGTGGAGCATCTGCATCCGTGGGAGCACATGTTTTGTCAAAGGGAACGAGCCGAAGGGGCCGAAGGAGATCTCGCCTGTGACATGGAGGAGATGTCGCAGGTTTAGATGCAGTCTGACATGATGATCCAAACCACAGGAATCCATTTTTGGACGCCACACAGCGTTTCAAGTACAAAATGTTTTTGTGGCACTTTATTTTAGAGCACAGTGATAAGACACCACAAGCTGAACTTTGAATCAAATTAGAGAAAACAAGGAATAACATATCTTTTTCATTAGACAGCAAACATACACACTTATACCCTAATTACAAACCATTCACTTAAATCATTTTTAATTAGAATCTCCATTAGCCTCATTGGAGTAAAACATACTGTTCTTTTTTTTTTTTTGGAACTTTTTATCAATACAATTGAATCATTTTCATAACATTTTACAAAACATTTCCTGACATGTGTCATCATATGAACAAAAATGAGAGACAGGCATTATAGCAGTATAAATGACAGTAACAATACAAAAAACAATGACAATGACAGGCAGAGCAGCAATACATCCATAGATAGTGGCTACGCAAGATTTTCCAAAGAGGATTTAAATAGGCTCTTCCCAACCGTATTCCATCACGTCATCCCATCCGTCAAACCCCCAAGTACCTCGAAATACAAGTCTTTGCATAAAAGTGTCCATAGTCAGCTGCAGACTTGCCGTCAATCGCTCCATCATGTATACATTTTTCAGGCTCTGGGTCCATTGACCTATGGTTGGCGGTTTTGCATCTAATAAAAGAATCAGTATATATCGCTTGTCTGCATTATATAGATCTTTTGGTCCCAACAAAAAAAAAACACTGGTTCTAGAGCAACATTTATCTCCGGAGTGGTATCAATTTCCTTTTTAACACTATCCCAAAATCCTTGTAATTCTGGACAATCCAAGAAAATGTGAGTGGTTTCGCCAATATTTTCGCCACCATAATGCCACATTGGGGTATTTCGCATCTGAAGAGATGATAAAGAGACAGGGTTCGTACGGGTGCTTGAAATCCTGGAAAGTGCTTGAATTTCAATGTTGTGTTTTCAAGGTCTGAAAAGTGCTTGGATTTTAGTTTAAGTGCTTGAAAGTGCTTGACAATATAACTCTGTGTCTTTTACAAAATTGGGATCAGACTGGATAATTAATTTCTGAAGTTTTTGCTATTATAGAATACAATTTTAGATGTTTACAGCATAATACAATGTACATAATTGTGATAAAAAGTGAAGAAAAAAATCACAAGTATATATATTCCTTTAGATACGTATTTTACCCCAGCAGTAAGGTGCTGGAAAATCTTAAAAATGACCCTTAAAAGTGCTTGAAAAGTGCTTGAATTTGACCTTGAAAAATGTGTACGAACCCTGAAGAGAGTATTAAAGAATCAGATCTTCACCTTCCAGTCAACTTGTTTCCACAGCTGGCTACTAATTCCCTTATGACGTCCTGTCCATATGTCTATCCATTATAACACTCAATTCTAATTCCCATTTTTCCTTTATGTAATCCGTGTTTTGTGAAGTGCTAATTGCTAACCTTTTATATATTAGATATGTGTTTTTTTCCGTTGGGAAACGCCTCTGTAGAACGCTAAAAAGTACTCTTCTATTCCATTTGGGTTTTTGCTGACCATTTCCCTTTCGTTGTGGTTTGTAATATAATGTCTTATCTGGAGGTATCTATACAAATACTTTGATGGGAAGTCAAATTGTTCTTGAAGCTGAGAGGATTATTTGAATTCTGGGTTTCAACTTTAAAAAGTTGATTAATTGTACAGAGACCTTAGTCGGTCCACTATCAGCATGGCCCTTGAGATTGACTCCGGTCCCCTGAGCATTTTTTTGTACTGTTGTCCCGACTTTTAAATTTTGTTTTATCCATTTGTTCTGTATTTTGATTTTATTGACTTACTTTGTATCAGTAAAAGGTCGTACTGATAAGGGAACGCCTCCAACAGAACCACGCTCTATCTGAGGCCATATTGCCTCCCGATCATTTCCGATCCATGCCACTATTGCATTTATTTGAGCAGCCCAGTAAAATATTTTAAGGTTTGGTAGACCTAGACCTCCCCTGTCCTTGGGCGAATGAAGGGATTTTAGTCCTACCCTCGGTCTCTTCCTTTGCCAAATAAATGTTGAGATCAGTTTATCTAACATGTTTAAAGTGGAAGCAGGAACTCTTACAGGGAGGGATTGAAACAGAAAAAGAAGTCTTGGTAATAGATTCATTTTTACCGTCTCTACTCTACCATCATTTTTTATTTGCTTAGTTAATTCGTTATAATTTGCCTCGAACTATTGAATGGGATTAGGTGTAATAATAATTCCCAGATACCTAAATCCTTGTTTAGACCAGCGAAAAGAGTCATTGTTATTTAATTGTGTAGGCCAGGTACCTGAGATCTTCATGGCTTCTGATTTATTTTTATTTAATTTTGCATCCAGACACCGACCCGTATTCATGTAGGCATTTCATTAGTGTGGGGATGGAAAGAAGTGGGTTTTTCCACAAATAGTAAAATATTGTCTGTGAAAAGAGCTATCTTGTGAATTGAGCCTTCGTCCGCTATCCCTTGAATTTGTGTATTTTGGCGTATTGCCTCTGCCAAAGGCTCAATACTAAGAGCGAATAGGATGGGCGACAGTGAATCCCCCTGTCACACCATGCTCGATCCTGAAAGAGGTAGAACAGTGACTGTTAACTCTAACTTTGGAGCTGTGCTCTTTATATAATAGGTTTATCCAAGCCACAAATTCCTTCCTGAAACCCATTTCTATCAGTGTCTGCCTCAGAAATACCAAATCAACTCGATCCAATGCCTTGTTGGTTGTTTGTCCCTTGCCGCTATTGCCTGCAGAGTCATGGCTGTCCTTACGTTATTTGTTCTTTGACATCCTAATATGAATCCCGTCTGGTCTGGTTGTATTCATTTTTAAATATTTTTCTGGATTCTAGTAGCTATTATAGAAGTCAGGATTTTATAATCGACACAGAGTAAACTTATTGGGCAATAGCTGGTGCACTGAAGGGGGTCCCTCTCCTCCTTATGTGTGACTGTCTCTTGATTTAAGAACGTAATAATATAGTTTACATAATATGGGTGTGAGCTCGTTCACAAAAGTGTTGTCGTATTTTCCCGAAAAAACATCTGTTCCTGTTGTTTTGTTGTTTTTTAATTTGGTAAAGGTTTCTTTAATTTCACTTTCTGTGATGGGTTTTATTAAGAGTTCTGCTTCCTCACTTGATAGTTTATTCATGTTAAGGGGTGTGAAAAACTCTGTAATTTTCTCTTCTTTAAATTCTTGTTCTTCAGCCCTATATAGCTGTTTGTAGTAGGTAGCAAATGAGTCTGATACTTTAGTGGGATCGGTCTCAACCTGACTGGTTTCAGGGTTCCTGATCTTGGGAACTGCACAGCTAGATTGGGCTTTTCTGAGTTATAAAGCCAGAAGCCTACTAGCTTTATCCCCCCTTTCATAATACTTTCTATTAATATATCTGAGAGCTCCCTCTGCCTTATATGTCAGAACCTCATCCAGCTGTTGTCTAACTTCCTTTAACTTTTTAAGAATGTCCTTCTTTCCAAATTGTTTATGTTCCCTTGTTTATTTTTTTTTATTTCAGCTTCCAATCCTTGTTGTTTTGCGAGCCTTTGTTTCTTTATTCTGGATCCTATGGAGATAATCTTCCCTCTCATCGTGGCCTTACTGGCATCCCATACAACTGAGGGGGAAACATTACCATCGTTGTTTATAGTGAAGTACTCGGTCAGAGCTCCTTGCAATTCTTGCCTGATGTTTTTGTCTGTTAATAATGAGACATTTAGTCTCCAGTATCTAAATTGGTTGTCTACTCCGAAATTAATTTTCATGGTCACGGGGCCGTGGTCTGATATAGAATTTGGCTCAAGTGTACGTTCTTTTAGTTCAGTTTTTGATATGCAAAAGAGGTCTATCCTCGAATAGCGGCCATGTACTTGGGACATAAAGGTTAAATCTCTCTCATTAGGTTGGAGCTGTCGCCAAATGTCTACTAGACCTAGTCCCTTCATCATATCCGACAGCCCTTTGGACATTTTAGATTTTCTTGTTGCAGGTAACCTGTCCAATTTTGAGTCCCCGGCTCAGTTAAAATCACCCCCCACTAACACAATCCCCTCACTTCTATCTGCTAGTAGAGTTGGTAATTTTTTGATAAAATGTGGACAATCTTCATTCGGGGCATACACATGTGCATACACATATGGTTATCTTTATTCCTCCAATTGTGCCGATCACCATAACATACCGACTCTTGAAAGGTTTTCTCATTGTTTTAGTTCACAGATTTATTAATAAGTACAGTAACCCCTCTCTTCCTTTTCCTTCCACATGATGCACTATCAAGGTGATCCACCCACTCTCTCTTCAGTTTTAAGTGCTCAGTCTCTGACAAGTGTGTTTCCTGAATTAAAGCAACAGAACAATGCAATTTCTTTAATTGTCCCAAGATTTTTTTTCTTTTGATCGTATTATTAATCCCTCTTATATTATATCACATGAAATTCAGCTCAGCCATGATCTCCGCATAGTCTTACGAAACAGCTCCCTACCTGTTTACACTCAGATATCAGAGTGAATCTAATTGCTAATAAAACGGTGCCTGTAGCACGTGCCACCTCATCAATCTGACACAGTAGCTGAACTGTGACTGCGTCAGATCTGCGGTGATATTGGGGCAGAGAAGTGTGACCTACCCTCTCTGTGGGAAAACACACACTCAGTGCAAGTGTGACCAATATTACACAAACATGTAAAAAAGGTCCGGATGAGTGTATTCCACCTTATTATAACATTATGGTACGACAACAATATACATTTGAATACCTCACAAACAGAAAACCTAATGATGCTTATAGTATTCTTACAGGCCCGTTAGTTATATAATGTGGGGCCGTCAACCTTACCACTGGTTTTCGTTGTAACAAACGTTTTATCCATCTTAATGGTAAAGTCCTTTTTAATCCTCCTCCTGCAGAAGGGCTTTGAAATCAGCTGGCGACAGAAACACTCCCCTCGTTCTCTTCTCTTGGCTCCTCCATCCATCCTTCAACTCCTCCTCGATGCGCTCCCTCTCCTGCTCCCGGTGTTCAGCTTCATTCTCAGTTGTGCAGGGTACAGACACCACGCCTGTATGTCTTTCTTTTTAAGTTGTTTAATAACTTCGTGGACCCCCATTCGTTTCTGCTGTAGATCGGGTGAATAGTCCTGATTAAAGTAGATCTGTTTGCCTTGAAAGAGGACTGGACCCTGGCTCCATGCCTGCCTTATGATTGCATCCTTTGCTGCTACATCCAGAAATCTCACTATAATTGATCTTGGAGGGGCTGTAGCATCTTTGGGTTTGGCCACCGGTGAACGATGTGCCCTTTCAATCTTAATGTCCAAGTCTGGTGGTAATTTAAGTTCCTTTTGGAGCAGGTCTTTAATGAATCCAGCCATGTCTTTCCCTTCACTGCCATCCAGGATTTGAAAGATCCTGATATTGTTTCTTCTCAGCCTGTTTTGGAGGACGTTGCATTTTGCAGAGAGGTCAATATCATAGTGCAGCAGGTATCTCAGTGCCCTGCAGTGGCGCCTCTCCGCATCTTCGGTCGCACCAATTCTCTCCTCCAGTCTTCCCATTCTCTCTTCGCGTTCCGCCAGCTGGTCCTTTATGTCCGAAACAGTTTGTTCCACACGGCCGAGGGTGAACTTAGTGTGATTGTGGCCCTCTTGGTTTCCTTTTCGGAGTTTCTTCAACTCCTCCAGTACCGATGATTCTGACTGACACGTGATGCTGCTAGCCTTGTTTAAGCTAGTTGGGCTTGGTTGATTCGGCTTATTATCCTCTTTTTCTCGCGAGGGATCAGGTTTGTCATGTCTCCTTTGGCCAGCGGAGGAACTCATTTTTCATGAATATATCTATTAAGTTTCAGCGTCAAAATACTGTAGTTGTCACTCTTATCTTTAATTTTGTCCAGCGGGGCTCAACTACTCGGCGGCAAGCTCGTCCATGACATCACAGGAAGCTCCGAAACATACTGTTATAAGGTGCTATTATTTCGAATTATACTCTTATTAGAAACCAAATAGGAGATCCTCATACACTGTTACACACCACTTTACAATGTCCTGCAATGAGTAATCAACTGCAACGCCATATCAGATCTGATGCTATTCTACCCTTACTACCAAATAATTCATGTCATGGCACACCGCATTAAGTACTACCAACGATGGCTTCATCAGACAACTTAGTCTGTAACCGGACTAATGTAGTGCTATTTAAATAAAGGTCAGATAAAATACAGAGCTCAGAGGATGGTGAATTCATTTGGGTTTTATTTCACCTAGTCTCATTTTATGCCATGTTAATTTGTGAGTCATTGCGATAAAACTAGTGTAAAAATTTAGCCAAGCAAGATCGAAGTCGCTCGTAGTCCGGATGTTTACCTGGAGTCCCGTGAAGTTTCTCTGATCTTCTTTCTCTTGTCGTCTTTTTTCAAATATATATTTTTGCGGGCCTTTTTTGATGGTTTCATTAGACAGGACAGCAGAGGGAAAACAAGAAATCAGGACATGAGGCACAGAGCCACAGGTTAGATTTGAACCCCCCAGCCTCTGTATATGGGAAATAGAACAGAATGGTACTGCAAAATAAAACAAAATCTTTATTTCTTACCTGTTAGGCCCTTGTTAGGCATGCTTTAACAGTTGATTTTTCACACCTTACAACAAAGCTCTGGGCGGCTGTAGCTCCGGTGGCAGAGCGTGTCCTCGAAGCATCCTTGAGCAAGATGCTGAGCCCCAAATCACTCCTGATGAGCGGTTGGCAACTTGCACGGCAGCCTCAGGCAGTGTGAATAGCTGAATGTGACAAATGTTGTATAGCCCTTTGACGACCAGTATACCCAGAAAATGGCATACTGGCAAAATGCTCATTTTTTGTTTAGTGATTGTGATGCTGCTGTAAACACGTATTTGATGTTGGTCAAACAAAAACGTACTCATTCGCGACCCATTCTAACGTTTCACAATTTTAAAAGTCAGTAAATGGGCAGTATGTTAATATCTGACGCCTATAAGAGACCTTGAAAGGCAGATTTATGGAAAAAACTGAATAATGTCAAAAAGTCTGCATAACAGGTTCTTCTTATTTTATAGCTTCAAATATATTTAGCTGATGATGCTTCTGTATTTACCATATGTAAGATTTTGAATGCAGAATATATTCACTGCAATTTGTGTTGAATTAGTACTAATATGTTGATGTTGTTCCATTGGATCTTATGCCGAGGTAGAGGACTGACTCTGTCCTCCACGCTGCACTAGCAGCACTGTAGCTGCACTGTAGTCGTGGAAGTGCTGGTTTGTATAACACAAAATGCTTCACACTGTAAAAAGCTTCCTGAAAATGTTGTGTCTTCTGTGGACATCTACGAAGTCAAACACTGAGAGCAGCTCTCGTCCGTGGGAGATTTGAGATTTGCCTTCATCTCCAACAACAACACTCCTGTGTTGAAAGCTCCGAACGGCACGGACAAAAGCAAAGAGAGCACGAACCAAGAAAGGTGTTGGGAGAGATAAGAGACAAAAAAAAAAAAAAAAGAATGATGGGCTCTCTCCTCTACAACACACATGCATGCGCACAAACACATACAAACGGGGAACACCTGTGTGTTGCCTACCACCTGAGGCCCTTTGATTCCCGGTGTGCTTTAATCTGCGCTGTGCCCTCGCTCGGCTTTGAAGTGAAAATCCCTGTCACCTTCCACTCGCTCCCTCTCATTCATTCTCTCCCCACACACAAACAAAACCACAAATGACCACCACCTGTTATCTTTGTCATAGTAGACGCAGACTCGCCGCTCAATCCAAGAAGCCCACCTCTCCCATTCAGATATTCTATTCCTTTCTACTGTGCCACAGGCGGGCTTTGCGCCTAATTTTACCCAGGCAGTTATTCTGGGCTCTTTCTAACATACATCACCTTCTGTCTGCTCCTAATACAGTTATACATCTACGAGAATAGAATCTGATCCCCAACTTAGTCCTGCCACAGAGGGCTTTTCGTGGTGGGAGGAAGGAGCTGACAGAGGTTCAGAGAACAGGTCTGCCTATCTAATTATCCTGCAAAAATAGCAGGTTAGCGAGACAATAATCAGATGAGCCCAATCTGAATCAGCTAGATGAATGGCTTTTTAATTCTATTCTAATTTTTTGTTGAGCTGATAATCGAACTTTATCACTGGTGGCAGGATTGATTCACATGGCCTACATATCAGTAGTTGGCCGTAGCCTCCCAGAACTGTCAAACATGCATGATCTTGTTTAACCTGATTTGTATAGGTGCATTATGAAAGATTTGGCATCCTGTCAAATAAATTCTAAAAAACAACCAGGGGGCAGCACATCACTAGAATAACCACCAAGTGCTGCTAAGTAGCTACAGTTAGCTATAAAGCTCAGTTAGATGTGCAGCTAGCAGTTTGGACTGGGGGTTCCAAGCTCTGGGGGAGTGTTGGTGTTTTAGATATCTCCGCAGCACAAATACGCACATGTCAAAATGTCATTACTGTTATTTCTTTACATTCTGTTGGTAATTGAATTCATTTTTGAATGTTTTTCACCAAAATTCTAACATATCAATATAAGTTATGATAAGTTCTTATGAGCATCCTTGCATATGACAGTTGAATTTGCACATGACTCCCAATCTTAACATAGATATTCATATAAAACCTACCAATGTAGTAGTACTTAGCATGTAACACACTATTCATGTCTTACAATAAATTTGTCAATACAAAATGGAATTAAATCTGATAATATAAGCCCACACACTGTGATACAGATTTCTAACTTTACCATACAACATCACTGTGTGATACCAGAAATGCCTTTTTTTCATTTGATAGCACAGGGAAACAGTTAGGGGTAAGAGGCACACACAGGGGCACACTCTACCAGGTAAGCTAGCAGACTTCCCTGCGTCACATTACATGATCACATTATCATCACATTACCAATCATATTCAAAGTAGGAAGGGCGCTGACCCCATGTTAGCATAATGAACAAAATGCATCCCCCACTTTAACCTGCCGTCCCTCTCCATAACTTCCAGATTGCAAATAGGCAGTCTGCCGCCTGAGTTACCGCCCTACTCTGCCTCTGATTAGCTGGCTTCATTGGATGTGTTCTTTATGCTTGACTTGACTCACACATTAGCGCTGGTACTGTCTGTTTACAGCAATTCTTGAGCCACGGTTTTGTGGATAAACACACCGACCACTTCGGCCTCTCTCCTGGTCTTTTGCTGCTCGTCTAGGGGTCACTCGTCCTCCAGAGCTGATCTTTGCTGCAGTCTCTGGGCTCAGCTGCTGTCGAGCTGCCCTAGTGCTCCACAACCACTTAACAAGCCTAGGGACACGGCAGCTACGACAGCCAAAGTGATGGTGTGTTTACCGGGGCAACTGCGGGTCACAATCCACTGTTTCCACTCTACTGTTGGATGTTTGTCCTTTCAAACCAACAGGAACACAAGCACAACCCATTAACACCAGACAACCACTCCACATACAGTTAGATTTTTGTGTTCTTAGTAGTCTGACGGACAACAAGACGGAAAGAGGGAGATAGATGGGATCCGCCGCTCCGGGCGTCTGTTCTCAGCTGTCCACCTTCCAAACCCCCTGGTTGACCTGATGGTTTGCTGAACAATTACAAGGAGGAGGGAGGTCAGTCGAATTAGCTAGCTGGTCAATTTTGACAAATCGTCCACTACACATAAAAGCACCCACATCACTAATGTTTGCATATGGCCTCAAGATCGGTGTTCTCCGACGTGTTGGTTGGGACCCCTCACAAGATGATTTACAAAACACAAAACAAGACCAAGCATACTTAGGCTACACAGAAATCTTTCCTAACGTTCCTTGTTTCCTTGCTTCTTTCCTTTTTTTCTAATTTAAAGCCCCTGTACGGAGTTTTTAACTGGATATAGAAAAGTCTCTGGTTTCTGCTGATGTGTCTCTGTTACCTACAACAGCAAATGAGCCCATCAGCGTGAAGATACGCTTTTTCTAAGTAGTCTAATTCTATACCTCTGAAAGGCATTGGTCGGGTCGGACCACTGACGAAACGATTTACGGCAGTCAGACCGGAACTGACGACATTCAGGATACGGCATAGCTGTTTTGTTGCTACGCTAGCCAGTGCTAACCGAGCTAAAACTTTTGTCATGGCTGATAATGAGACAAAGAAAAGAAAAAGAATTAGAACCGAAGACCAACGAAAGGCAGAGAGGGAATCCGATCGAGCTAGGGCTAAAACACGGATAAACATTGGCGATTCCTTCCAGAGATGGAGAGAGTTGCGGGGCTTGAAGGGAGGGTCGGATCCATAATTCGCCCGATTCCTCCTAGACAGGTTTGTAAATTTTATTTCATTTATGAAATGTAATGCGGGACGTAGTTTACAGCAATACATGAATTCATGTTGTTACAACAAAGCTGGCTAACGTTACCACTAGATTAGCTCTAGATACTACACTCGTGAAAACGACAACAAACGTCTTAGATCACGCATCCATTTCAGCTGTGTGTATCAGCCCAGCCGACCTGCAACGATGCATCGGTAATATCCTCTGTCATTATAAATGATTCAGTTTCTTACTTAGAACAAAACATCCATCACAATCACTGTGACTTTGCTGTAACGCTAGCTCTGTAGCACCGTGGGTAATATATATAGCTGGGAAATTGCAGTGCAACAGCAGCATTACTTTGTTTCACCGGCGGCATATTATATTAAGTAGAAATACAAATAGACACATTACCTCGTCCATATGCACGCTGCAGATAGCTGCTAAAAAAAAAAAAAGTTTTCAAAGCAAGTCCCGTCGTCTTTCCGACGTTTCCAAAACAAATCTACACGCGCCGGCCAGACAAACGTCTTCACGACAGTGGGCGCTAGAGCTCATGGGAAATGCAGTCTTCATTCCGGCAAAACACTACCGCTTTCGTCCAGCGGGGCCGCCAAAATCAACACTAAATGAAAAGTCTGTACAGGGGCTTTAAAAGAAACACTCCATCTTACTCCGATTTTCTAACATCGTCTATCCTGTTCTTTATACTTTTATTCCTCCTCAAGGTGTTCAACTGTCCTTACACCCAACTTCCTCTCTCCCTATTTTAAGTGCTCTCTCATTCCTCTTTCACCCCTCCATCCCGTCATTTTTTACGTCATTATCCCTCATCCCTTGATATTTGTCTCTTCAGCTATCTCATCACGTCATTCCTCTGTCTGCATCTTTCTGTCTCACTTCCCATCTAGTCACCCCCCCATTAGTAAAAAATGGGTGTGTCCCAAGGATCGGCAGCCAGCAACCGACCCCGTCTCCATCGCCATGGAAACTGGGTCAGCTTCGCAGTAGCCATGGCAGTGAAATGTGTGTTTCCTCCTGCGCCAGGTGCGTGTGTATCTGTGCATGTGTTCATGTGTGTGAGTCGGTGACATGTGTGTGCAGGTTGGGGGCATTCTGGAAATAGACAGGCCACGGAAATGAAAAGCAAGTGTGTGAACAGGTGTGTTTGTGTGTGTGTGTTTTTGTGTAGCTGTTTGTGTTCATGCGTAAATAATGTGAGATGACATTTTGCATTATAGGAAAAGCAATTAGATATAATGCAATCATAACGGTGACATTATTCCGAATATAAGGCTAAATATTGTGCTATATAAACAATGACAAAATATTGCGTACCATAGCCTACTGTGATTACGCCTCTACAAACTAACCCCAATGTAAACAATGAACCCACTGCTCGGAAAATACGTCATTGTGCTCCAGGTTGTAAGTCGTGAAAACACAGGGAATGTAACAGATTGTTATTGTTTAGCAGCTTTCTGATAGATTAGCAACTGAAAAAGACAATTGTGGGGCCATATTTCAAGGCAAAGTAAAAATTTTGATAACGTATTAGCTAATGTTAGCATTCAACCTCTTTTCAGCTCACATTAGCCTTTGATTAGATCCTGTGTGTATTACTTCCAGGTCTGAATAAATGCATCCAAGATTTTTGTAGATATTTTAGAATTAATTCAGGCCTCTTTTATCATTTTGTGTAACATGTATCAATCAGCACCATTAGCAAGAAAGTGCCTAAATGCTAATGTGTGTTGTCTAATGGAAGCTAATGGGTATAACGTTAGCTTCTGCTAGAAAACAGCTCATGACAGCATTTAACCCCTACCGAGCTAACATAACGGTCTGATCCACATTGCACGATAAGAAAAGAGGGGCATAAAATAATGCTAAAATATCACACATGGAAGTGACGCACACAGGATGTAAGTAAACTGCAATGTTTGCTAGGAAGCTGGTGAGTGGAAATGTTAGCTAAGGGGTTATCAAAAATGTTTGGAGATCAATCTGGAGGCAGTGAAATGATAACAATTTTTTCATATTTCCTATGTTTATAGGACTTGCAACTGGAAACACAGCAGTAAAACATTAGCACTTCCCATCCTGACCAGGATGTCAGAGGAAATGGCCGCCTTGTCAATATGGTCTATGGTGCTGAGTAAGTGAGGGTTTTGGCCATAACCTAACCCCAACCCAAAACAAAGATGTCAGGGTCAGAAGGTCCAGGGTGAGTGTATGTTTTCTGATCAGCTGGTCTTTTGAAGAGGGAGCTTTCGCTTTCAGGATAAAGAGCTTTTGGACAAGAGGGATTTTCATCCAATGGAATAATGGGACACTGGAACAATAGGCAGTCCCCAATTGTTGAGCTGACATTAGCTTGATTAGCTAGCTAGCTACAGCTGATAAAATCTGCCAGCAATCAATCTAGACATGAGAAATGTATTTCTGTCTACCTCCATCTGAAATCAAGAACCCATGGCCACAAAATAACAATGCATTTGATGGTAAATCTGCTGTTATCACGTGTATGAATAGAAAACCCTACAGGCTATCAACAGCAACAAAGTGGGACATATGGCCTGCTCTAATTGTGCATAGTGAAAACTTGCAGATGCATCAGGATGTTGAGGATTCTACTGTTTCCCCAACTTCTCCCATCTCTCCTCCTCCCCCTCTCCTCTTTTACTCATTACCACAGTTAATTAAGGATCTGTCAGACTACGTCTTTCTCCTCTCCCCCTCTCTCTCGTTTTTTTCCCCCTTATCATCCCTGTTGCTCCTCGTCTCCTTCCATGTGAAATCACTGGAGTGAAATCATTGTCCAGTTCGCTCCCCCCTCACTTCATCTCCCCCTGTCTGCTCCCTTTTTTTTTGTCCTCCCATGATTAAGCGGTTCAGTGCCCAAGGTGGTACATCCATAGGTCTACTAAAAGACAGGGTCATTACCACCAGCGAACTCTATCTACAGAGAGGTGAGAGTCATTAGCTGTCTGCAAAAAAGCGGGAAGCGAAGAAGCTCATACTGAAATATGAATGATCAGTGAAGATAGCCTGAGGTAATATTGGATTTTAATGCCAGTGGTGATGGCAGGTGTTTGGAATGGAGGTACTTATAGCCAGCATTTTGCAAATGTGACTTGCCATAACAGAAAAAAACCCCAGGCATATACATTAAGTGAAACAAAATAGATAAGTAAACTGTTAAACTGTTTGCTTTTAAAGAATACATGATTTAGAAGCATTTCATCCTCAGGTTAGACAGCAATTATTCCAGGTTTACATGACACTCTGAAGGTGTTGTAGTTACAGCAAGGTGAAGAGTTTTCACAACCTAAATGAAACACATGTATTCGACTGGGACAGGGGGATTACAATGATGAAATGTCAAAAATGAACTGGTTAACATCTAGCAGTAACAGTTTTGATTGTCACAGTAGATTCCACTCAGAAACTTGCCAGTAAACAACGGAGATACTGCCAGGAGGCTGGTGCTCCTGCAGTTACATTAGAACTGATGATGCTAATGAAGAGAAATGTTTTCATCTACGGTGGTCTATAGCCTTAAAATTGCATATTTGCATTTATCTAAACACTGGCTCAATTTCTGGAAGTGGGGGGTACACTAAAAACGTTATTTCTCCAGTACATTTGTGATATTGCAGCCTTGTGAAAGCAGCTTCTCTGCCTGCTGACCTCTCAGCAGCTCAGTCATGAAAAGAGACATAAACAATAATGTGACAAATGAAAAACGAGAGCTCGGGGTGTTCAAACCCTGGATCCTTTCTCAGCTCTCCACAGCCGACCACACAACTTTTGGTTGCATACAGGAAACAAAAACCTTTTTCACTCTGGTGAAAGTTCTGTATTTCCAACCCCTCACCCAACGTGGACACTCTCACTCTTCAAACTATGTCGCCTGACATTTTAAGGCTTGGTATTTTCAGGCATGTGTTTTCCACAGAACATAATGGGTAAGCACGCACAATTAGACATGGTGAATTTACTGGCTGCAATTTGAAAGTCTAAGGTCATTTGCTTGGTATGCTTATCGACGTGACTTTGCTGCTTTAGCTGAGAGGCTAGGTATGGTGAGAAGAAGTGTGTTTCTGTTCCTGGCAACCCATTCTCATGAATAAACAACTGACTGGTTTGATTGCCAGGAACTACAAAATGTCATGTATCCTAAAAACAACATGACTATTGCAGCATTATAGCAACAGGCATACTGGACCATTGTTGTACAGTTGCTAGTTTAATTAGGTTTAGACACTGAAACTACTTAGTTAAAGCTCCTGTTTGTAAGATGGTAAAACTGACACTTAGGGTTTCCTAACTCGTCAGATACTGACGCTTTCAGATGGTGGCCGACCCGACCTAAATCCTAAAGCGTCAGTATCTGACGAGTTGGGAAACCCAAAGCGTCAGTTTTACCATCTTACAAACAGGAGCTTTAAGTTTAGGTACTGAAACTACTTAGTTAAGTTTAGGTACTGAAACTACTTTGTTAAGTTTAGGTATTGAAACTACTTAGTTAAGTTTAGGTATTGAAATTACTTGGTCAGGTTAAGACACTGAAACTACTTTCAGTAGGTTTAGGAAAACGTTGTGGTTTGGGTTAAAATAACAATATTACTTCTGTTACTTAAGTTTAAAACGTACCAGCATTATACAAGTAACTTATGTTTGCTTAAGTACACTTACATAACTTCACTATGTTAAAGTTAAAAGAACTCACAGTTGACCTCTGGTTTCACACTGGACATGAAACAACGGTCACCGGCACTAAAGTCCTGTACTTTAGTGTCCATTCTTGACCTCCTCCCGATACGCACCGTTACTCTTTATACTACTCCACCCCACTTACTCCTTTGCTGCTCTAATAATTTATACAGCCACGAGAGGACGCTGCCTTACAAGAAATTAGCTGCTTTACCTACAGTATTGGGTGTTTTTCCGTTGTGGACGGGCTGGTCCCAGGAAAACAATTTCAGCAAGTTGAAAAGTTTAGTTGCTATATGGGCTTTTTTTTCTAATTGATTGTATGATTCTTTTTTTGATTATTTAATTGGTGATAACGTTCACATAACCAGTATAGACAGAACAACAAAAGCAATAATAACAAACAGTTAAATATAATGTGGTCGGTCAGTGTCTAGCGGCAGTGATTATAGTGATTCTGTAGCGTATACAGTATGTGTTTAAGTATGTTTGGATATTTGTATGAGTGGCAGTGTGATGTATTATTGTGCAGTTGGGAGTTTGGCTTCTGAGTGGTGGGGAGAGTAAAGGAAAGAAGGGTTGAGAGAGAAAGAGGGACATACTGAGAGGGGGAAGAATGGGAGAAAAAGAGAAAGAGAAACATAAAAATACATATATACATTCATATATACATACATACACATGCACGCATATATACATGCACACATACATGCATGCATGCACATAAAAACATATATAAGGCCTGGGGTGATTAAAGTCATATTCAGTCCTACTGCTTTAGTATAATAATGATAATAATGACTATAATATTGATGATAAAATGTTGTTTTGATATGATTAAATGATTTTATGATTATGATATGCTAGGCACATACTCTCACACACTTTTGCAGCAGATCATGACTTCAACATGGCCCAGTGAAACAATAATGATACAGCTGGATGTGAATCTACAAGGGCTTCTCCTGCAGTGTTATAATGGCAGAAAACTCCTCGACTCACAAGAGACAGAATTTACCAAACGAACAGTCATCCTTGATGTTGCAGAGGCTGAGATATGCCAACTTTAATTCTCTAGAATGAGTCAAAAATTCCTTAAACTGGTAACCTGACTCAGAGCTTCGTCTTTCACATGCACTGTATGCGCGAGAGGTTCTTCATGCCTTATGACAAAAACAATGGACATGTATAGATTTACGGGGGATCGTGTTAGAGTTAACCTTGCACTGCAATAGTTGAGAACAACTGTTTTGCTATTTCAGCACCGAACAACCGCGATTATGTGTTTACGGCACATTAGGAGCTTCTAAAAGTAGGTTTCACAGCAGATTTCATAGATTGACAGCAAAACACACCCGAGGGAGTTCTCTCCTCAGCAGATTTAAGCAGATTGAAGATTACATTTAATCTAAAATGACTCCTCCGCTCTCCTGCCTAGAACGAGGAGGTTGACGTCAATCTGAATAATAAAATCATCCCGAATAAACACCTGTCATGTCAACGACTCGCACTCTTTCAAGCGTCTCCGCGCACGTGCCGCATAATAACTCTCCTGCCGGCCTGACGCTGCAGCGCTCGTATCGCCAGAGGCAGTGTGACTCCCAGTGTTCTATCTACACCATCAGACAAAATGGCAGATGTTGACCTGCGATTGAGAGGTCATCGCAAGACATTTTCCCTAATCTCATTACATCGCTACAGACAGGAGGGAGGAGGAGACGCAGAGAGATAGTGAAGGAAAGAAAAGAGGGGTCATTAAAAGGAGGGATGAGAGAAAGGTCAGAGTGTTTGTGTTTCAGGCAGTACACTACAGGTTTGTGCAACAAAGAACTGCTGGGACTCGGGACTCTTTGCCAGACTGAAAGCTGCAACACACACACACACACACACACACACACACACACTAACACACACACACACACACACGCACACACACACACACACAGAGCAACCACACAGATCAGTGGTGGTAATCAGCTGCTAGGACACATTCTTGTCTCCTAGACACTCACCTATCATCTCTCTCCCACACACACTCTGTGTCACCCTTTAAAGCCAGTGAAAGTAAGAATAACCGAGGAAGGAAAGGTAGTGGGAGGGGAGAAAAACAGGACTTTAGGGGACAAGCAAATGTGAAACCTGTGTGTTTGTTTCTATCGAACCTTTAATCACCCAGGTAGCTTCCCTCTGAGAAAAACACCTGATGGCAGCATGAAAAAACATATTGCAGAGATGAGAAAACAAAATTAGGTAAACGGATGAAACAAGAACTGTACAATTTAACTAAGAATAGAGACAATTAACACAGAAATGTAGCATTTAACATTTAATGAAGACTTAAATTCTTTAATTAATTTTTCTTTTGCAGACAGTTCTCAGTGCAGAGATATTACACAACTTTGTGAAAATCATGACTTTATGCTGTCTTCAGTGGTTGCTGTTTATCCCTCTTGGAGCCAACAAGTCATCCAACCAAAACAGCTAAACGGATAATTTCCTCATTGCCTTCCAAAACAGCCCATACGGGCCTTTCTGATCTAATGCCTCAGCTGGCAGGATGACAGTGTTTGTCTGTTCTTTTTGGGGGATATTTTTTTTTAGCAGCACTGGATAGCTGATAGTATACAGATAGACAGAAAATGGGAGAAGAGAGAGAAACAAGACTGTCAACATCGGACAATTCTGCAAGCTGCAGTGGCTGCAATGTAATCCCTCGGGGCAACTCATTTATGTCCACTGAAAGTAGCTGTTTTTGTTACTGACAGGCTGTCGTTACTCTGATTGCAAGGCTGACAACTTTACAGAAATGATTAGGAGACAGACGTTTTTTTGTGACAGGAAACACAAGTCTGGCTCAAGGAGAGGTCTTGCTCTGAAATGCCAGGAGAGGTGAACTGTCGCAGGAAGACGCCGTGGAAATGTGAGTCAGAGTCGGAGTTTACCCAGCGCAACCACCAGCAAGAAGTTTTGTCCCAGTCATGGTTGACTATTTTATTGATATTATGATGAGGCAAGAAGTGCAATAACAACTCACCTCGTGTGATTTCAGAATGAGACTTGTGATAAAAAGGATCTTATTTTTGTTAACATAGAGATTTCTCTCAGTAATAGTGCTTTCATATTTTCAACCAGAATAACAACCTCAGTCAGTCAGTGGCAGAAACATGCACTTTAATATCCACTGTGACATCATAGCTGCACTGTTGGATACACTGTGACATCACAGTTGGTTATGATTGTTCCTGTGTGACATCACAGTTGGTTATGATTGTTCTTGTGCGACATCGCAGTTGGTTATGATTGTTCCTGTGCGACATCACAGTTGGTTATGATTGTTCCTGTGCGACATCACAGTTGGTTATGATTGTTCCTGTGCGACATCACAGTTGGTTATGATTGTTTCACTGTGACATCACAGGTGGTTATTATTGTTCCTGTGTGACATCACAGGTGGTTATGATTGTTTCACTGTGACATCACAGGTGGTTATTATTGTTCCTGTGCGACATCACAGTTGGTTATGATTGTTTCACTGTGACATCACAGGTGGTTATTATTGTTCCTGTGCGACATCACAGTTGGTTATGATTGTTCCTGTGCGACATCACAGTTGGTTATGATTGTTTCACTGTGACATCACAGGTGGTTATTATTGTTCCTGTGTGACATCACAGGTGGTTATGATTGGTTCACTGTGACATCACAGGTGGTTATTATTGTTCCTGTGCGACATCACAGTTGGTTATGATTGTTTCACTGTGACATCACAGGTGGTTATTATTGTTCCTGTGTGACATCACAGGTGGTTATGATTGTTCCACCCTGACATCACAGTTGGTTATGATTGTTCCACCCTGACATCACAGTTGGTTATGATTGTTCCACCCTGACATCACAGTTGGTTATGATTGTTCCTGTGTGACATCAATTGGATATGATTTTTCCACTGTGACATCACAG
Organism: Sparus aurata; assembly: GCF_900880675.1. Classification (NCBI taxonomy): domain Eukaryota; kingdom Metazoa; phylum Chordata; class Actinopteri; order Spariformes; family Sparidae; genus Sparus; species Sparus aurata. Next base: position 26,333,593 of record NC_044189.1, on the reverse strand, counting down.
TTGGTTACGATTGTTCCTTTGTGACATCAAGGCTGCACTGTGATGATGGTCAGAATTGCCCCAAAAGAATTACAATGTAGCAATTGCAACTGGCTGACAGCTGGGTCAATTTCCAAATGTTTAGGGTAGTATGAATCATTTACACAGCTAAATGTAAATATAGGGCCCAAGTATAAAAAATACCCAAATTACCCTTTAAATTCAGGAAAAGTGCAGTTCTGGCAATCTAAGGATCAAAATGTAGGAAGAGATTGTGGTTATAGTTAATGAAAATGAAAAGTTTAATCGCAACATGCAACAAATCCATCAAGAATACATAATTATTTTTTGTGCACCACACACAGTATAGCGCATGCTACGTTTGAACATTGTTAATGGACATGATGTGTGAGGTGGGGAATTGCACAATATGTTACATAAAAATTAGGATGCTGTGCTGGCTATATGCTGTGTGTCTTGGCCACCAGGACAACCTCATATAAATGGACTGATCATCTTCCTGTCTAGTTAGGTTAATTAAAAGGCTTTTTTAAGGCTAAAGATGGTGGTCATAGTTGAAAAACGTATTTCACATGTGTGTAGTAAAATATCAGGCACAAAAAGTTTTGGATCCTGTCAAGAAGGCCGATGTAGATGGCTGCTGTGACACAGCTGAAATGGCTGCAATTTAATTCTTGGGGGCAACTTAGACCTGTCAAATAACATCCACTAAGTGCTTGTTTTTTTTTTGCACTGACAGGCTGAAATTGTTACATAAAGTGTCTGACAGTATTACAAAATCCTCTCGCAGAATACACCAGACCACCATTGAGCAAAACTTACAATTTCTTATAATTGTGAGCAACACATCATTCAGACTCCGAAGCAACAAATTACAACTCACAAAAAAAAAAAAAGTCTTGGTTAGTTTTTCCACCATTCCAACCACCAGCAACTCTGGTTTGGTTGAAATAAACACTCAGTTAACTGTGTGAGAAGCAATAACATTGTGAGAGAATCGAGAAGGAGTGCTGAAATAGGAGAAGCGGGGGGGGGGGGCATAAAGATCAAGCCAGATCTTAAGGCAACAAAAGTCAAACAGTCAATTTATCTACTCACAAAGAGTAGTGCTGATTCTGCCTTACTTCTGTCTCAGGACCCCAAAAATGATTTGTAAAATACCTTTAACATAATGTTGTTTCACATTGGTCCTTTTGGCTCAGTAACATGTTTGTAATTTATCTTTTCATGCATGCAATCATGTAATCCAGTCAGATGCTATAGAAACCATTAACTGAGACTTTTGAAAAATTCTGACTTTGTGTGTCAAGGGAGAATGGAAAAGGAGGATGGGAGAAAGAGGAGAAGGGAGGGAGTATGGGCCAGAAGGAGGCGGGCAGAGGAGCCGTCCTTGGTGTGGAGCGCGCAAAGGTCAATTAGACAGTTTACAGGCCGCCACCGCGCAGAATTACACACCGCATTTGCGCAAACCTCAGACGCACACTGAGGCATGAATGGAGGTTTGAATTTCATTATCAGGCTGCCAACTTGCTCATCAATTAGCGTGAATAAGATTGTATCACCTCTCGCTGAGGGAACAGGCCGGAAATCACAGCCACAAGCTTGGATCCCCGCGTTTTGTATCATCCAGGTCTGCCCTTATTATAAGAACAGCACACTGTAAAATATCCTGATATACAAACCATTTTCTATCACTTGTGATACAAAAATCAGCCCTTTAAGTGATAAACCCACACTTTTTCTTGACAGATGGATTTATTTGAGAGGGAATTAAATTAAATGAAGTGAAGCAGCATACAAACTGCAGAAAAATATGTTTAATACAATAAGTAGTTAAAAGAGGAGTCGAAGTACAACGTAGAACAGGGGAGTGTTGAGATTAATGGTGGGTTAGTGACAGAGGACAGGAGAGATGAAAGAGAGAAGAGAGGGATGAGAGGATGAGGACCAGCTCGATGGGTTGTCTCCCTTGGCAACCCTCTGTTGCCATTGAAGCCACACACACACACACACACACACACACAGCTATGAATATTCATAAAGTGAAAGGGAGAGAGGTTCATACTATATTCATGCCATTTTCAATAAAGCATATTTCAATTAGGGGGCGAGAGATTCATTTTATATCAATTAATGCGGTTTCAATAATACATATTTGAATTAGTGCGGGGAGACAGGAAGGAGAGACAGGTAGACAAAGTGGAGAAAGGAGGAGAAGATGTTGCTATAATACTTAGATGAGCAGAGAGTTAGATGAGAAGACTGATGCCATTCTTATGTCTACACGGTAAATACAAAGTAACAGCGAACAGCGGTTAGCTTAGCGTAGCACACAGACTGGAAACAGGTTAACAGCTGGCTAGGCTCAGTCCAAAAGTAACACAAGACCTTCACATAACCCACTGTAAAGCCACAGCTACTTCATTTTTACCGTTTACCTCCCATACTGACAAATAGTTCTGTAAGTTCACCCTGAAACTGTTGGTTTTATGTGGTTATATGTGTCTCTCTCCGAGCGAATAATGTCCACCTTGGATTGAAGGACACACAGACAAACACACACACTCATCGTGGTATCCAAGAAGTGTGTGTTGCAGTGGTCCTGCAGGATGATGGACGTTTACCTTGTGCTAGAGATTATGTCACTCCCAACGAGAGGCCCTGGCTGACCTTGAATAATCAGACTGCAACACATTTTCCCTCCTTTCTGTTATAACTCAGTCTCTGTTTTCTTCTTCTACCATTTCCTCATTCCCTCCCTTACTTTTGTCTGACAGCCACACAGAAAGATACTATCAGAAGTCAAGCTTTTTTGTGTTTGTCTGATTAACAACTTTGAAGACTGTCTGTCTTTTCACAGACTCAAGCAACTCGGGCTCTGCATACAAATAATATGGCTTCAGACTTTCATATTGCATGCGGTGCATATGCCAAAGTCCAATTTTGTGTGCAAGTGATATGCCAATCCTTCCTGTTACCTTCTGTGGAGAGCAGATCAACAGATCAACAGTCAGACACATGACTCCCAAAATGACATCTATAGTATATCACCATTCTCAAAACGTGACTGTTGCAGCGTTCCAGTGACAGTTGTACCAGAACTTTACTTTGTACGCTTGCTGTTTAGTTAGGTTTAAGCACAAAAACTACTTGGTTAAGTTTAGACACAAAAACTACTTGGTTAAGTTTAGACACAAAAACTACTTGGTTAGGTTTAAGCACAAAAACTACTTGGTTAAGTTTAGACAAAAAAACTACTTGGTTAGGTTTAAGCACAAAAACTACTTGGTTAAGTTTAGACACAAAAACTACTTGGTTAGGTTTAGGACCTAAAATAAACGATAGGTTTAGGCAAGAAAACTGCTTGGTCAGGTTTAGGCCCTGAAACAATTTAGCTATGTTTAGGGAAGAAAACTGCTTGGTTGGGATCGGGGACTAAAACTACTTGGTTAGGTTTAGGCAATTAAACACTTTAGTTAAGTTTAGGCAAGTCATGTAAAAAAAAAATCATTTGGCTTAAAATAAGTATGTGACTCCTGTCACCTACATCACAGATGTACCTACTTATTTAAGTAATGTATATTATGTACTGTACAGATGCAACTTAACTACATTAGTGAGTTAAAATACAAGTTAAAACAGGTCAACATAGAGTCTCGGTTTCACATTGGACAGAAACACCAGTCCCCCTGGAGGAATGTCCTGTGTTTGTTTGTCCCAGCCCTCCTCCTCCCTGATTGTACCTTCTTGCTCTTTATACAATGCCATCTGACATATCTTATGCGTGGTATTTTGACACATCCGTTTTCCGTAGAACTAAATGGGGAGGATTGTCATATCACCATCACCTTCAAGTGATGTTATTTGTACGTAGATTAAAGTGACTGGTATGATACTGTACCTTGTTAATCAAGATCGGTAATAAAACTGTCATGGTAGATCAACAACAACATACTGTATTTGGAGAGGAAATACCAAGAATAGTGCTTATATAAACCCAAATCAAATAATAATGGATGGTATTGTTAATGGATTTTGCAAGTAACAACAGATTGTAAAACCATGTCAGCTCAAAAGGAATCAATAATGCACTACAGTTGAAATCATTATATAACCATGCAGAACATTATTGGAGGCTCTGCTGTCATACGATAAGACAAAGGGTAGGAAATAATTCTCTGCAGCAACAATTGCACTTAGAGACGAAGTCTTGGGGCTTTTCTCTCTCAGCTAACAGATGAAATATGGAAATGTTAGCCATGATGGGATTGTCTGAATTTCTTGTT